>NC_089803.1:39546475-40257975 GCF_029633855.1 Hoplias malabaricus
CACCCTCTTCTCCAATGGTCGGGAGGACCCCAAGGGAAAACCATAGAGCAGGTATTATTTGGGTCATTACTATTGAAACAATTTAAAAAAAGTTTTCAGGCCATTATATTCAATATACACAGACATAACTGTTAAATGACCTACTTGATTCTACACTTTCTGTCCATGCCTTATGTGCACTGTGTAGTTTTATAGTTAGACTGTAGTCTATATAAGTATTGTTCTGCATACTCTGTTAGTCAACAACAACAACCACCACAACGATGGTGTGTGCAGCTGATGAAATAGACAGTGGCAAACACATATTCATGTTAATTTCATAAACCCTGTTAAATGAATTATGATTTGATGGTCTATATTCATGAGCTAGTCTCTATTGGGAGATGGTATTCTCACTCCTGTGTTTTTGTCTGAGGGATCATGTAAGCTGTGTTCTAAATTAAGACTTTCTTTTAGAGAATGGTGAGGAATTTCAGGCCCGTAACTCAATTCCACGTTGTATGTGTACTTTCATTACAAATTTAATGACTGCCACTTATGGCTGGTTGAATGCAGCCTAATTTGTGTTGCTGTTTACAGTGTTTTGGGGCAATTATAGTCACCACATTGAACAGTAGTTTAAGTAAAACTTTTACAAACATAATGCCCAGACTTTGTTACGTCAAGCTCAGCCTATATATTCTTTGTGAGGAACTGTAGCAAATTAGAGTCTTCAGTCTTTGTGCCATAAATATACATATCTATACATATGTATATGTGTGTGTGTACCTATATTGAAAGTGAAACTGGTCAAATGAACAAGAAGCATAGAAACAAGGAGGTCATTTTAAGGTTATTTCCTATCTGTGAAGGTTGTATAAGAAGTGGCAGAAAATAGAATAGTCAGTAGAGAAAGATGAACAAAGCAAAACAAATATAAAAACACATTTTTATAACACACAAGTGCAGTCTTGAAGAAACTGGAGCAGATCATTTGGGATGCACAATCATCCATTGGATGTTTATCCTTTCTGTATATTTGAACATGTATAAATCATGAATCATACATAATAAGGCATGGTGTTTGCTGGGGCATGCCATACTCTCCCTCAGACAATGTTTTTATGTATGTATTTGTTTTGTTGTTCATGGCTGCTCCTCAGGGCCTGTTTCACTAAGCATGTTCAACTAAAACTGGGTTTGTGACCCAACCTCGAAACTCCATCAGCTTTTTCTGTTAAAGGCATATCACTAATTTATATATAAATGAATAGAACAAAATTCAAAGAGGATTGATTTGATTTGTTCCAAGCTAGAGGAACATTGAGTGAGACATATTAACAGCTGTAGGGAAAGAAACCAGTACATATATATATATATATATATTATTTTACAATAACACACCAAACACACAACACACCAAACTCCTCACAGACAGTCACCCGGAGCATGACTCGAAACCCACAACCTCAAGGTCCCTGCAACACTACTTGCTGCGCTACTATACTTCACCCCAGGAAGAGTGACCTGACTTCAGGTACACAATTGATCCTATATCTATAGCTCCACCCATAAAAACCTACTGAGTCTGAATCCTCTACTTTGCTCTATAGACACTGTAGCTATAGCCGCACCTACAAAACCAAACCAAGTCTTAAACCAAACTGAGTCTTATACAAATACCAACACACTCATCGACTCCACTCTATAGATACTGCAGCTATAGCTCCATCCCAAGAAATGGAGAATACCTTTTATGACAGATGTATGATATGTATATATAACAATTATACAGGCAAACAGCAACACTCTGTGTCAGAGTGTTAAAAGGTGGCTACTTCCTGTAATAACCTGTACTTACCTTCATGTTATTTTCATCTCTACAGTATGAGTTCTCTCCTCTATTTTTAAGCAAGATTACATATGCCTGTCCTTTAGCTGATTTCACAAAAAGTATAGGCATGCTATATTTTATTGACATTAACTCGTCTAATATTTCCGTGTCCACTAAATCCCTTACCCTAGATGGATAAATGCTGTGAGGATTCGACTGCTTTCAGTCACTTTACCATTAGAGAGTTCATATACTGACATGGGATGGTTAGTTTTGAATAAAAACATGCACTACAAATCAAATGTACTGGTTGGATTTCTACTCCAGGAAGCAGTTCTGATCCTCCTGAGTGGCACAGCGGTCTAAGTGATGGCCTTATCACCAGTAGACTGCAGGCTGTAATCAAGGTGATGCCTCAGCCATTCAAGCCTGGGATACCTAGAGAGCCCAGGAGAAGCAAGTGTTTACCTCCAACCACAAGACTGGTGGCCCTGTGTGCGATCGTGGAAGGTGGAATTAGAGATGACTTACAATTGGGGAGAAGATTTTAGGGAGGGGGTGTTGGGGGTTTCACTCATCCACAGAACAATTCTGAAGTTTGGGGAAGGTATATCCTTCTAGCTGACACTTGGAATTAAGCATGGTGAAATTCTATAGAAATGTTAGCTGTTTGTGTGCAGTTGAAGGCCATGTTCAGAAATGGTAATGAAAATCAGTCTTTAAGAATTTTCTACACGCTTCTGAACATATAGTGTTCTTTAAAGATACCTGAGATCCAATGTATATAATGTGTGGCACTGACACCTTGTACAGGGACAGGATGGTTGAGAATTGACACAGTGTTTAATTAAAGCACATCTATAAATTCATCTCCATAGTAACACTGAGGTCTGATTTTAATATTAGGCCTTTGATGCATTCTCCCTCTGAAACTATTTGTAAATGAGTTTCTCTCTGCTATTCCCTGACTGCTGGTCCTAAGAAGTGACCCTGCTGTCTTTATGTTTTTTTTTTTTTTCTGGGCGGCCGATTTTTGCTCAGACACCAAAGCTGCAACACTCATTATCGAGAGGTCTTCCCTCAGAACTGAAGGAGCCATAGGTCTCGCACCTGCAGCAGCTCAGGGTTCAGGCTAATCAAACTGCCACAGCAATCAGCAGTGCTAAATGTCACAACTCATTAGCAGCGTGTCAGGGGGATCACTTAGCCCAACTGTCTTCTCCAAACCCTCCTGGTCCTCTCCTTGTTCCTCACTTCTCCTCTCCTGCTCTCTCAGCGCGTAGGATTTGTTCCAGCTCCTGCTCCGAGAGCAGGACTGCCCTCATAATTGGAGAATAAAACATCGCTTAGGACTAACGGAGGGCATGCAAAATAGCGACCTGCACAATTACAGATGTTCCAGGGGAGCAGCTCTTATTGTCTCATCATCGTAATCCTCTTTGTGGCTTTGGACACAGAGTAAGATTAGCAAATGCTTGACATTAGATCCAGAGGATGAGCTCCTCCTTCTCAAAATTGTGATTTCGCCCTTATATTAAGAGTCTAAACTTAATGGATCATTTAATGGTATCTAGGCAGATGTGAGAAGTATCAGGCTACATTTCTTCCTTAACAGTATCCTTTTGTCTAAAGCATAATTCATAGAAGGTTTTTTTTATAATCATACTTGAATGGATCTACACATTTTGCACAGTCTTCATGTTCAGTTCAGAGAAAGTGAGTTGTGCTCTCTTGGACTCCTGGCCACAGATGGCTGAGGATGTGCTGGGAGCTGAAATGACAAACTCTTGATGATCCAGTTACTTCTACTTGAGTAAAATATTAGGATACTCTACAGATCTCTGACAGCGATGGGCCTAAATATAAAAAAAACATACTACAGTAATGCTGTACACCACTGCCCTCCGTGTGGAAGACTGGGGTTCGAGTCGCTGTTCGGTCAACTACTCCAGTGAAGGAGGCCACAGACCATAGAGGAGCACTTTGTAGTTCTACAATTAGACTGTAGTCCATCTGTTGCTCTGTATACTTTACTAGAGCCCTTTCGATCTGTTCTTTGTCAGGAACTGAAGAGGACCACCACAGAGCAAGTATGATTTGGGTGGTGGATCATTTTCGGCGCTGCAGTTACACTGACCTGCTGGTATGGGTGGATCAGACATCAGTGCTGCTAGAGTTTTTAAACAGTGTGCCTGCTCACTGTTCACTCTGTTAGACACACCTTTCTTGTTGGTCCACCTAGTAGAGGTAAAGTCAGAGACAGTAGCTCATCTGTTCCTGCGCAGTTTGCATTTGTCATTGTCTGGTTCTCCATTAGTGGTCACGGGACATTTTTGTTTGGTGACACTGAGGGGAAAATTATCCATTTCCGAAATAATACCTGCTATGTGGTGGTCATGTGGGAGTCCTAACCATTGAGGAACAAGATGAAAGGGGGTTAACACATATGTAGAGAAACTCATGGATTACATTCTAATTATGGTCAGAGGCATTGAAAAAAAAAATGAATAAACACTTTTAAACAATTTTGTGTGTCCCAAAACCTAGTGAGCTGTCTAGGTAGGCACTAATAGAATAGACAGCTGTTTAGTAGACAAAGGTCTAATGGTTGTCTATCCTCATGAGGCAGAATATTGAGATGCTCTATGTAGAGAGAGTTTCGTCACGGCTTGTTCCCGCCCACCTCATTGGCTAGCGTCGCCTCAGTTTCAGCGCGGTGGATTTTAATCTTCCCGTTTTTGTAGAGATTCTAATTATTATTTGCTCTGGGAGAAGAGCGAAATGGACAGGAACTGTTCTTGCGCTGCATCCTGGGATTGCCTTAGCGGCTAAGGAAGGGTTCGATGCTTCCTTAAAATTCGGACAAATTAAGATATAGACAGCTAATGCTCTCTGGGTTTTAGGACATACCATGAGTGAACCAAGAAAATTGTTTTAATGTTTTGGCTGATCAGTTACTGCATTTAGATGTAAATAAAAATAATCTGTGTGTTGGTTTTTTTTTTTTTTTTGTCTGTTTCAAAGACATACAATGTATACTTTACTGAGGCCAAGTTGTTACGACAAGGTTCAAAGGACTCTCCTGGTCATTCTAATGACTAGTACTCTCCAGACACTGTCTAAAGTGCAGATTATTTGAGTCTAGTTTCTCTCATTCCTCAAATATTCTATTCCACCGACACTGAAGATATAAAAAGCAAGCATGCTTTATTTTTTTATTGCATGCTCAATTTTACCTGCAGCATCCAAACCTGCCCCAGCCATATCTTCAGTATTACCTGCCCATCACTCTCTGCCTCATTCAACTGCCTTACCCACTATCACCACAGGACGTTTATATACCAGTGTATCTGAAGAAACACCCACATAATACAGCGAATGTAGACCATTTTCCATGTCAAACACTTTTTCACTGTAGCCTTAAATATCTTTGCGAACAGCCAACAGTGTCCTGGTAAAATGTTCTAAAACGGTTACTGGTTTTAAAATAAATACATAAATTCTTTAAATTAAATTTTTTAAAATGTTTGATTGCTGCTGAGTGGTAAACTGTTATTAAGAAATGGCCCCATCATGAACAGTGTACCAGGGATACTTCATCTATTCATACTGGCCTAGCTCTGACTGGGTAGGTTGGTTGGCCCATGTAGCTATCTGTTTAAGCCACTGACCACTCATTTTCATACTTTTCTTTTAACTCTGATCTGTAGGTTGTTTCATGAATGTGCTCAAAGAGAAAGGGATTTACATAATATATATTTTCCAGTGTCCTTCCATTGGACTTGAGTTGTGCAGGACTAAGTTTGGCATATATGTGACATCAGATTTGCTATAAAACCAATAAGATTTAGCAGTATGTTTGCATGTCTCACCTTGATAAAAATACTGCTTTCTAGTGCAGTCAGCCACAAACCATGCTGGGACCGGAGGAGTTTCTCGTGGGGGGATTGGCTGTAATGTAACATTTATGGAAACAGATTTTTATTTTTAAAAACAAACAAACAAACAAAATGAAACACCTTCATAAATATAAACATTTAGAGAAAATGAATCTTTGTGTAATTTTCTTTCACACCATTCACACAATTATATATATATATATATAATTTGCATGCCAGTTAAATGTTCTTGTTAAAGATAAGTTTCACTTCAGTCAGTTATGTCCCTTGTTTAAAATTTTTTGTTTTCCATTTCTTAAAAGGCATTTTGTTTAATTATTAGCAATTTCATAAACACCCTGCAGTAAGAGGGTTATCACCAGTAATCAAGCCAAAGCCTCTAAAGCACTCAAGCTCTCACATTGAGGGTGGCTTATTTTAGCTGGACAGTAGCAGCAGGGGCACAGTGTGTGCACAATTGGACAATAGTTTCATTGCCGGCCACCTCTTGTCTCTTGTTTGCAGCATGGTTATCCAAACCCAGGCTAACCAGCCCAACAGAGCAGGATTTGATTATGGCTTACACCCAAAAGTCATTATCTCAGAAAATTAGAATATTATTAAAGACTTTTATATAAATAATTTTTAATACATAAATGTTGGCCTCCTGAAAAGTATATACAGTACATGCACTCAATATATGGTCTGGGCTCCTTTTGCATGAATTATTGCATCAATGTTGCTTGGCATGGTGGCAATCAGCCTGTGGCACTGCTGAGGTGTTAAACCAGGTAATGGAACTTTTGGCAGTGTACCTTTCTTGACAATCCTTTCAAGGCTGCGGTTATCCATGTTACTTGTGCACCTTTTTCTACCACACTTTCTCCTCCCACTCAATTTTCCATTAATATGCTTGGATACAGTAGGAGGGTGTCAATGACTGCCTTCTGGACATCTATCAAAGTCAGCAGTCTTTCCCCATGATTGTGTTTGAACCAGACTAAAGGACCATTTTAAAAGCATAGGAAACCTTTGCAGGTGTTTTGTGTCGATTATTCTAATTTTCTGAGATAATGACTTTTGGGTTTTCATTGGCTGTAATCAATAACATTTAATTATATAAACTCTTGAAATAGATCACTCTATTTGTAATTAATCTATATAATAAATGAGTTTCACAGTGCCTTTTTTATGTAACACTTGTGCAGGTAATGTTCTAACCTCACTTCTTCTGGGTAAAATAATGAGTGTCTAAAAAAAAAATAAAAAAAAAAAAATACAGCTCTGCCTCTAAAATGCTGTTGTAATTTTTTTTTAATAAACTATTTATGTTAAGTGTTCTTGTATCTGCTCGGCACAGTGTTGCACTATCTTTGTGCTAAACTCCAATCAGTGCAAACAAACTAGGTTAATGTGCTTATAATTTATTGAAGGTGTAAACATGCAGGTGTTTAATAATGGAGTAATTGCATATCAAATGCATGATGTGCACGTGCAGAAAACATGCCAACAAAAATATTGATGCAAGGAGAAAACAGAATGAAGCATATATCAGTTCCCCTAGCAGCAATGTCATAATTCCCCAAGCTCCATCCTCCTGATTTATTCATGCAGTTCACACTAGCTGCGTGTTACAGTTTAACATGCTCTTCCGACTTCACCACACTACATCTGAACGGATTGTTTAACTTCTCTGCACGTCTTCCATTCTGGACTGATGATGTTTGACAGCTGTGGCTGGAAGGACAGGGGTCAGCCCACCAAAACGCCAGCCCTCCTTCTTCAATTTCCAGCCCCTGGGGATTTTAAGGTGATACCAAAGGTCTGCTGGTTATAATGTATGTGTCCTTGGTCTGACTCTGATGCTTCTGTGGTCCTGATCGCATGCTGCTGTTGTACCTTCTCACATAAGAAAGTCACCCATGCTGAGGGCACTGATGCTCCACCAGACCATGACAGATGTTAGCTTTTGCAATTTTCACTGATTACAATCTGGGAGGTCCCTATTGTCTTTGGCACAGAGAACTCAACATCTGTTTTCCCCCAACAAAAACATGCTGAAACACAGATTCATCTGACCACAGCGCACATTTCCATTGTCTTTCACATCATCTGAGATGAGCTGGGACACAGAGAACTTGGAAGCATTTCTGCATTAAACCGATGTATGGCTTTCTCCTTGAAAAAACTGGATTGGGTTGCATTTTGTGATGCAAGTTTTCCAAAAATCTTCTGAGCCTATGAGCACCATTTAATTATTTATTTTAGCAGCACAATAGTTCAATCAAGCAGTGCCGTCTGAGGACTTAAACATTCATTTACATAACAGCGGTGTCTGGCCATGCTCTACAGACAGGTTTCTCTTTAATCTACTCAATATTATGAATGGTTGACTGTAAAATGCTTATTTTCTTTGGAATCTTACATTGAGATTTTTGCTTTTTGACAATTGTATGTATTGTATGTATTTCAGTATGTTTGGTATTAAATGTTGAACCATGAGGCTTTGATTTATGCTCCTTTTATTTCATAATGACCCGCTTAGTGTGGAATTTACGGGTGGACGATATACTTTCAATATCCCCACCAACAGTTCACTTTTATTTAGCCCTTTTCTTGCCTTTTTTTGTGTGTTTTGCAGATATCAAACATTACAATGTGTTTATACTTACAAAACACAGCCCAGTTTATCAGTAAAAACACAAGAACTCTTCTTTTTAAACACAGTTAAATAAATATTCAAAAGAATAACAAATCACATTAAAATAAATTAATTCGCCCAAAATCCCAAGCTTTAAAAAAAACACTTGTGCACTGAATAAACATCTGTTTGTACCATCTTTGTCCTACTTTTCATAGATATATAATCAGCATTATAAATTTTGGCAGGCAGCACTTAACACTCAACATGTTCCCACTTACCGCCTTTAACAAGCAGCTCCCGAGTCATGTGAAACACTCAGTACTTTGTGTCCAATTAATATTCTTAGGCACAGTTATTTCGATTATTTTGCTGACGGAATAACAGCATCTTGCAAGGTTTGTTTTTATCTGCTTTGTACTATAAGTCAAGCAAAAGTATGAAAAGTGCTTGGTTAATAAAATGGTTATGCTAATAATAATAATAATAATAATAATAATAATAATAATAAATAATAATAAATGAAAAAGGACTGCCATAAAATTGTCTGGTATGCGGATATTAAGAAAAAAGTTTAGCAAGTGTGTTAGAGGAACCTGAGAGTGTGTGCATGAGTGGTCTGGGAGAGTGTGTGAGAAACTGGCAGTGAGGCCAGAGTTCATTAGAGTAGTTACTGAATCGTAACAGTCAGATTGTAAGCCATGTCTGTGTGTGTGTGTGTGTGTGTGTATGTGAATGATTACTTAACACTGAGCTTAATTGTTCAACTGCTGCCACAACAGAGCTCTTAACAGCACTACAGCTCCACCACACAACACTGGCTACCACAATTACACATCACACAGTCTGTTTCAGCCTGAATATCACTAAGGAAACCCTCTTCTGAGATTAGCATTTAGATGTTTGGCAGTAGCTAATACTAAAGGATTTGTACTTTCCTATTTATCTTTAAAATAACATAATAGCTACTGAGATACATTGGTAAATAAAGTAGTTAGTACAATTAATACTGACTACATTTTTATGTTTATGTCAGATATGTATTGTTAGTCTAAATATTGCACATCTACTTAACTTCATATTGGGAGAATATTTATTTATTCATTATTTTATCCAGCTATCACTATGTTTTATGCTTGAGTATGGATTCAGGTTCCTATACATACATCTAATGTTTGTTGAAATGCTACTGTATATCTCCTGGCCGAGTACTCGTCCATGAACACCTCAAATTCTCAATTCTGCCCAATTCTAGGTTAGTAATTGAGGAAAAGGAAAACATAGTAAGGCAGAAAATATTTTGCATTTAGCATTTGCATAACAATTCCCTGCCCTTTCTATGACATTTAATTTTGGCCATGAATTTCTAATCAGGCCTTATAATGAGAGACAGGGGCACTGACAGAACCGCATTACCCTGCATGCACTGCAGTGCTCTGCACAATTTCCACAGATCAGTCTCTTGCTCTGTGCACAAAGGTTACCCAAAGAAAATGCCATCTAGCATCACCCTGCAGATAAGTTTTATGAAGCATGCACTCCTTGGTTAAATTAACAAGCTAGCAGCAATAATGCTGGCTCATTAAAGAGTACCACAATCATGTTTAACCGTTGCTTATGGTGGCGTTTGGATGCTCCCTAAAGGAGGCGTTACTGCGAGTAAAGGAAATGGAAAGTTGTCCCTTATCTCGTTCACTGTCATTCTTTGCAAACATGCTTAATCTTAATTACAAACCAAACATAACACAGCTATTGCCTTTGGTACATATAACATAATTAAACATGTGCTGTAACCTGGCTTTAATAAGCTTGGAGACTGCAGGAAGAGACTGAATTAAGCAATAAGACCTGTTATGAATGAACATTACACCTAAAGGACATATTAAGTAAAATATTCCACACCTGAGTTAACAGACACCTCTTTAAAAAGGAGTGTACATACAGTTTGTACAAACTACAAAGTAAAATACAGTGCATCCAATCACAAGCAACGCCTGCACATTTTGTCGCTGTCCAAATAAAAACATGCATCTCCATTTTAGGTGATTTTTGTTTTTCTACATTGTTTGAACACAGTAGCTGTCCTTCATATTTTGTGAAATTTTCATGATGAATGGACCAATAGAAATTCTCCAAAATTAAAGGGAATCAAATATTTTTACACTGACTTCTGTAGAAATTCAAGTGTTTTTTTTTTTTTTTTTTTTTTTTTTTTTTTTTTGCTTCCCCTTCTCAAATTAATACTATTTTGGAGATGCATGTTTTTATTTGGACAGCAATGACATGGGCCTAGTGTCACTATGCCCAAAATTAAGTGTGGGCTATAAAGACCCCAACACTTGGGCTGTGTTGCACAGCAGTGGAACTATGTTCTATGGAGTGATTGAGAACTATCTAATATTTGTGGTATAATTTGGAGTGGCATTCACCATGCAGAAGTACCCCACAACAATGTAACAACGTCTTGACTAAAGCCTGCTGTCCGACATCAGTATCAGAATAAGGCAGTCTTTGTTTTCTGAGTCCAGTTCCACAAATAGTTAAAAACACAGCACCACACACTTGAAGGATTTAGGGCGTACAGTGTTCCTAATCTGTCCCACATTCTTATGCACATTCTCATACCTCCTCTCTTGTGAGCACGCCGCTCCATCACTATTGGATTGTTCCGTATGCAAAGTTAATTGAATCTGTGAACAAAGAGCGTGCAGCTTTGAGAGCCACACTGCGACTGAATGTGATTTTTATTTTGTTGGATGATACTTTTATCCTCTTGACTCTGAAGAGTGCTTGAATGATTCGAGGAGGCTTTTTCCTCTCTCTCAAACTAACAACTTTATAATTAACACCGTATTATGCAGGGCTTAACAAATGAATAAAAAAGATGCCGTCCCAGGTGACACTTTAAGGATTGGAGCCTTTTGAACAAGAAAGAGTTGTAATAGTCTCAGACGTTGATGAAGAAGACCCTAAAAGTCATATTTTAGCAGCTAACCAAATATTAATATGTCTTTGGTTTACATGATGTATGCCTCCTGCTTTTATGTACACATACAATGTGTGTTGATTATGGTAGAACGCTTGTTTACATAAAAGCAAAACATTATAAAACCATTAATGTACAGTAGGTGGTGTGTAGACAGCATACATGTGCTGAGTTATTTTACTAGGGTTAAGGCTTGACACCCTAGTCAGTACAAGCAGGGCTCAGGAAACAATTAGGCAAAGAAATAACAGTCAAATTCATAGTCCAAATCCAGAAAACAAAAAAAAAAACAAAAATAAAAAAAACTAACAGGGCTTAGAATTCATGCATCAGACAGGGGTTTACACAAATACTTTACAAACAGTGTTCACATGGGTATGGGGAAAGTAGTTGTGTTTATGAGTTTTGGAGCAGGTGTTTTTAATAGCCTGCACCCTCAGAAATAAGGTACGGTGGAGGTACATTTTCACTAAATGTACAAAAAATGTAAAAGGGCCTTAAATAAAATAAAACAATGCTGTAAAAGACAATATGGACTTGAGTGAATGGTACATTTTAAAATATTAAGTGTAGTAAATGTATTATAGGGGATTTCTTTTTTCATGGGGACAATATAATTTATCTCCAATATAGTCACTTAAATGCATTTATTTGACTAGCACTTTATTGGATTGGCTTCTTAAGGTTTCCCAGTATGTGGATCATCTGTCTCTTTTAATCTCTTTCAGTTGTTCCACACCCAACTCAGAGTCTACAGCCCATCACCTCTCACTGGTCCACGGCCTGCTGGCAGTACTTTATTTATTAAGAGCTTGTCTCAGGGCAGCACACCTCTCAGTTAGAGAGATGAGATATGACAGCACCTGAGAGTTTGTGTCTACACACTGCACTCTGCAGACCAGTCGTGTATGTGGTCAGTCCACCGCTTAACATTAAAGTTAAATACTGGAAATACTCTGGGGTGAGTTGGTTTACAGTTGCTTGTAAAAAGCTGAAAAAAAAAATCCACCAAAATCCACTCTTTATTTTTGCAAATATACTCATTTAAAAAAAAATTGACAACACAGTTAAAAGCCTCATCTCTTTCAGATGGTATAGTTTTAGGCTTGGGAAAAAATATCATGAATTTTCCAGTTGGTGTTTTAATTCAATGTAATTACCTGGTCACCGTTGTGTAAGAGTCCTGTCATATTCTGATAATTCTACAATTTAACATTTTTAAAACATATTGACTGAGCTGACCACTAAAAATGAATTCTAATAAACTGATGTAATATATTTAAATAGCAACAACAATCAGTATACTTTATAGATAAATTGATTGCTAAATAATTAGCTGCCAACAACAACTTTTTGAGAAAAATATACATATTGCAGTATACAAAACTGCATATTACAGTTTCTCATTAAGCTGAATCCTAAACTGAGAAAGGTCCACTGTCCACTGTCCTAAATGATCAAGGCTAGAATCTGAACACAGGTTAAGTACATGAGGACTGTATATGACAAGATATTGGCTTGGTGACTTGATTATTTAACTGTAGACTAAAGTTGTTTTGCATGGTATGTGGTCCTAGAAAACTATCCCAGTGTGTTTTTGATGCTTTTTAAAATTAACTTATTTTTTTTAAGATCAGAAATGTGGAGCATGAAGCAGCTCTGAAAAGCTTTCATGATGCATATCTGCAGAGTTCTGGCAGGGTTTTATTTATCACCTTTACCCTTGAGATTTTTAAATCCTTTAATGAAATTAATTATCAGCATCATTGGTCGAACACTCCACTGATCCTGGGCTCTTACAGAAACAGCAGATCCATACGAGAATGATGAACCCACTCACTGTTATCAGGGATTAATAGCTTAAAATTTATTTGGAGGACACTGACTGTACATTCAGGTAATATCTGATAATTAGCACTGGGACAGAGTATTAATATTAAGCAACAGAAGTGAGATTTTACTGTTACAACTCTTTGCCAAAAACTTTTTACTAAATCACTAGGTTGACACCAAGTACAAACTCCAAGGTACTAGCTATGACTTTCATGTAACATAAATTCCACGACAATTTTGCTGAATTAAAATAATATAGTAAATATGCATATGGTGTAGCAATTTGAATAAAATGAAGGTCATCAAGGGACAGTCTATAAACATCCCATATCTCAGGAGAATTTGCACAATCACAAGATACAAAAAACAGATGGATCTGGATAAGTCAGAGGTATTTATGCATTTATATGCACAGACAAAATAAAAAGAAAACACAAACATGAATATTTGATTGGGGAAATATGTCCATCATTCAAAAAATACCAAAATCTTACCTTGTGTTCCTATAACTCTATCACTCGTTCTTTACATCACTGACCATTTCACACTACAGGACTCAGACATGCTTTGAGCAGTAAAAATCAAACCTTTGAAAATATCAGAAGGCCTCTGATCACTGCAGAGTTAGATCAGATGGCTGAAGAATCTCCTCTCAGACTACCAGATTATCCATGCTGTCAGTTGCTTTAGATAAAGCTCCTGACATGGAAAATCACTTCTGAGTGTGAAGATTTGTCATAAAGGGGCATACGAGGGTGAAAATAAGCCACAAATCTTGTAGTACAGGCCTGGCTTAATTAAATTCCTCTAAAAATAGGTTGCTCCTCTTATTACAGGTGGTTAAGGCTCATCTAGGGAGGAGCCAATACAAAGGCAGGTCGAGAGAGTGAAGAGAAAGAGAGAGCACTTTGGATATAGGGCCAGTTTAATTAGGCTATTTTCAGTTCATGTTTTGCTCTTTATCAGTGATCTTTAAGTAAAAGCTTCACATAGCCCTCATTGTTTCTGGGTTGTTCAGCCCTGAGTGTAGCCCTCACATAGCCCTCATTGTTCAGCCCTGAGTGTTTCTGGGTTTCTCTTTAGCTTCCTACATAAAATGACTTGACACTTCCCAAGGCCGACACCACAAGTAATCATATTATAGAATGAATGTCCTTATTAAGCATTATTGCCACAGATTCCAATCCATTTTTAATATTGAAATCAGTTCAGTATATCTGCTTGAAAGCTGAATACAGAAGAATTATTGCAGATGCTGCTTATAATGGATACAAGAAGTGGAGATGTGAGGAGGCCCAACTACTGTGGAAAGATGTGTCAGATCACAACATTTTCAAAGCACACACTACATTTCAAAGACTAAAAAAAAAAAAAAGATTCCAGCAGAAAAGCAATAGATACTCATGTAGGTAGGTCGATATCTCACACCCCAGGCAGAGAAGGGAGTGTGAGTCTGCTGCCACTGCTGAAAAAATCCTAGAGCAAACCGGATTGGGCTTAAAATACAGAGTCAAAAAGAACAGACTCAATAACACTGTACACCAATCAAACAGTTAAAAATAAATAAATTCAAACCGGATTCCAAAAAAGACAAACAAATTGTGAATAAAAACTGAATGCAATGATGTGGAGGTGCCAACATCTTATATTTTATTCAGAATAGAACACAAATCACTGATCAAAAGTTTAAACTGAGAGAATGTATCATTTTAAGGGAAAAATATGTTGTTTCAAAATTTCATGGTGTCAACAAATCCCAAAAAAGTTGGGACAAGGCCATTTTTTAACAATGTGTGGCATCCCCTCTTCTTCTTACAACACTCAACAGACGTCTGGGGACAGAGGAGAGCAGTTTCTCAAGTTTAGAAATAGGAATGCCCTCCCATTCATGTCTAATACAGGCCTCTAACTGTTCAATCGTCTTGGGCCTTCTTTGTCGCACCTTCCTTTTTATGATGCGCCAAATGTTCTCTATAGGTGAAAGATCTGGACTGCAGGCTGGCCATTTCAGTCCCTGAAAGAGATGACGTCTAGATGGGAGCATATGTTGTTCTAGAACATGAACATAGTTCTCTGCATTAATGGTGCCTTTCCAGACATGCAAGCTGCCCATGCCACAAGCACTCATGCAACCCCATACCATCAGTGATGCAGGCTTCTGAACGGAGCGTTGATAACAACTTGGGTTATGCTTGTCCTCTCTGGTCCGGATGACATGGCGTCCCAGTGTTCCATAAAGAACGAGAGATCACGAGCATCCAGTGGAGTTTTAAGGCCTTGACCCTTACGCACAGCAATTGTTCCAGATTCTCTGAATCTTTTGATGATGTTATGCACGGTTGATGATGATAACTTAAAAGTCTTTGTTATTTTACGCTGGGTAACACCATTCTGGTATTGCTGCACTATCTTTCTGCGCAACAGTGGTGGAATTGGTGATCCTCTTACCTCTTCAGAGAGACACTGACACCCTTAGAAGCTCTTTTTATACCCAATCATGTTGTCAATTGACCTAATTAGTGTTAATTGGTCTTCCATATGTTCGTTATATGCTCACTTTCCTTTTTCCAGCCACTTATTGCTACTTGTCCCAACTTTTTTGGGAATTTGTTGACACTGTGAAATTTTGAATCAACATATAATTGATATAATATAATTTTCCTTTAAATTGTTACATTTACTCAGATTAAACTTTTGATCTGTCATCTATGTTCTATTATGAATAAAATATTGACATTTGCCATCTCCACATCATTGCATTCAGTTTTTATTCACAATTTGTTTAGTGTCCCACATTTTTTGAAATCCAGTTTGTAAATAATACAATAAAACCAGTGAATGGCCCTAATTCCAGTCTTATTAGTGCACACCCTAGAACTTCCTTTTTCTGATGCATGTTAAGCCATCACATTTGCCTAGTTAATAAGTAGAACACAAGGAAAGTCTGTTAGGCAAAGCATTATAAAATAAAGTGAAATAATACACTAGACAATACAAAGCTAATCCTCAGCCAAAGTCCTTTAAGGTAAACTGTGTCCAGCATTTCTGGCAGTTTCAGACTGGACATTCACACCAGCGGCTAATGCTAGCTTTGAGGTGAGCAGACAGCTAGGACAAAGTCATGCTGAGTCATCAGGTGGGTTCAGGTAACTGAGCTGTGTTTCCTGCTGGACACAACAAAGCCCTGTAGCCAAAGCAAAGTTTGATATAAAAGTACTTTGTAATGGAAAATTGGACGTGAATGGGAGCTGAAAGTGGAGTGACCGTGCTGTCTGGTTGGCAGACAGCTGTATGCTGCGCTTGTGGATTAGCAGAGATACCTGTCCTCTCAGCGCATGCCCCTTCACTAAGCAGCGCCAATGCTAGCTGAAGCCCTGTCTGATTTAGCTGCAGCAGAACTACACAATGAATAAGATCACATTCAAATGCTGGCATATCCAGGAAGGACACCTGTCTGTAGTTATTCTTCTTCTGTCTTTATCTCTATCCAAAGCACTTGTTCTGCCATCCCAGATGTGGCTGCCACAAATGAGAAGGCTGAACCCACAGGGAAAACTACATTGCTTAAATGTTGCTTGTTAATAGCTCAGTGTATTCTCACTGGAACACCTCCAAATACAAGTAAATTTATGGATATCACAAAAATGAAGGCACAAAACCTGATGAGTATTAAACAGTAAGAATCATACCTTTGTTGATATTTATATGTTTTTGGCAAGTCTATTCCAGTTTTATTTATTCCCAATTCTATTCTTCCTCTGAGGCATGTAAATCTAGCTTCCACACTGCGGTTACCACAATGTCATTGGACAGCTAAACACAACTGGGGACCATTAACTGTCAGTTAGCAACTAGTGTAGTCACAATGTTGTCCTCCTCCCTCAATCCACAGCTAAGGTTCCCTCGAGGTTTCCCCTGAGTCGAGGCACCTAACCCTAACTGCTCCTGTGCCAGGTATGTGTGGTCATAGCCCCTTGTGCACTAGTGTGTGTGTGTGTGTGTTTTCACTGCCTCACTTTAAGTGTTAAATATATTGGACTTATAAGAGCATGTAAGATTTCTTGGTATCTGTCTTGAAACTTATTAAAAGAATAAGAGCCGTAGAGGGTGGCAGGGTGGTAGGATTGGCGACTCAAAAGTGTAAGTAGGTGTAAATTTGTGAGTGAATGTGTGTGCGTCTGTGTTGCTCTGTGAAGGACTGTCGCCCCCTCCAGGGTGTATTCCCTCCTTGCGCCCAATTATTCCAGGTAGGCTCTGGACCCACCGCGACCCTGAACTAGATAAGCGCTTACAGAGAATGAATGAATGAATGAATGAATGAATGAATGAAAGAGCCTTAGAGGGACAGTTATGCATTTTCTCCATCAGTTTTTCACATTATGAAACTGTTAATATACAGACACCTGGTACCCTGGATATATCATATTTCGTATTAAACCTATTATACAAATGGCCATTGTTATGTGGGAATAAAAATCTATGAAGTGTAAATGGTATCATTCAGGGACTGCAAAGAAATTTGATCCTACATGTCATATGAGTTTCACGTTATAGAGAAAGCTATAATCGATATCATACTGTCTGCTACTTTCTGATTTCAAGTATGACTTATTGCTCTTTTAATTTTATCCTCCTTTGTCTTCCGACAGATCTCAAATGTTTTCCAAGAGAAACTACTGAGCTATTAAGGAGATATTTTTAGATGTTTTTAGGTTTGTAGGTTTAAGCCCTGCTCCGAGTGACTGTCTGTGAGGAGTCTGGTGTATTCTCCCCATGGGTTTCTTTCGGGTGCTCTGGATTCTTCCCACGCTCAATAAAAACACGTTGGTAGGCGGATAGGCCAATCAAGTGTGTCAATGTTTGAGTGTATGTTGCCCTGTGACAGACTGTTGCCCCCTCCAGGATGTGTTCCAGCCTTACACCTAGTCTCTGGACACACAGCGTAACAAAAAATAAATAAATAAATAAATAAAGAAATCAGCTATAAAACTTTTAAAACCCAACTTTACCCCAGCAGCCCTCACACAACTTGGGTTACCAGCAGGGGAACCATGCAGCAGCTAGTGGCAAACCAGATTAGTAACAGCTGGGAACTGCTCTTTTAAAATGATTTATCGGCTCATTTGCAGGCCCTGAGCCAATGAGAATGTGGAAGAAAAAAATTGTTGATACTGTGATGAAAATATTTCTATAAAGTGAAGCCAGTATCTTGCTGCTTCAACAATGATCCACTAACCACAGCTTCTACCAAGCATAACCCAGTGGATTAGTATAATAGTTTGAGCTTCTTCTCTGGTGGTAATGACTATACTGTAAGGACTTGCTCATGGCATATTTTGGGACATTTCAGTAGCGGCATGTTCCATACCACACTTTTCCTGAAATGCAAAATGGCTCTTATTTTCATTTTCTTTCCATCTCAAGCTTTGCATCTGCCTCTGTAACTGCACCCTCTCTTTCTCAGCACATAGAAAAGTAGAAGAGCTTTTATGCCATTCTTACACTACAGAATAGTTCATAGAAGAACTCAGCAGAAAAGACGTTGGGTGAATGGTGCTCAGTGACGACAAAGGACGAAAAAGGCAGCAGAAAATTTCTCTGAAGTCTCAAAAAGAATACCAAATGCATTCCCCGGTTGCTTACATTACATCTGTCATTTCTTGGCCTCCTTTCCAGCACTTCTTTTTCTCTTTCTCTGCATATCTCCCCAATACTTCATCTGATTGGTTGAAAAAGAGATCTCCTTAATGAGTCATGCTCTGATAAATCTTAAAGGTGAAAGAAAAGGGGGGAAATGGCAGGTGTGAGGATAGATCTTTAACTCAATCATGTGTTGAGTGGTCAACAGAGTTGAAAAGCATCTGGCTCTAGGTTACAGTGATTTAACCTAGGAGGGCCCTGGAGTCATTCCACACTGCCGTTGAAGAAATTAGTGTGTTCTCCCTGTGTCTGTGAGGGTTTCCTCCAAGTGCTCTGGTTTGCTCTCACAGTCCAAATACACATGCTTTTAGGTGGATAGGTTGTGTGAAAGTTTCCACAGGTGTGAGTGTGTGAGTAACTTTGTGAGTGTGTGGTATAATGTAAACGAATGTGTCTTTGTCCAGGGCGTGTTCGTGCCTTGTGCCCAGTGATTCCATGTAGGCTCTGGACCCACCACAACCTTGAACAGGACAAATCAGTTACAGAAGATGAATAAAGAAATGAATGAATGAATTGCCAAGCAACACTCTTCATGTGTCAAAATGAATGACATAGAGGATTTGGAGATGGTATACTTTTGTATAAATTTTACAACAAAAGAAATTTCAGTAATATATTGCACATTGCACATATTGCACCAGATTTATATGAAAATAGTGGCAATATATTGAAAAATGTAAAAAACAAACAAATAAACAAACAAAATAAAATCACAATAATAACAACAAAAATAAATAATCAATGTAAAGTTTTACATTTTGCTTGATTACATAACCACAACATATAATGACTTTATTGTAGAAATATAGAATTTATTATCAGAATATTACATATTAATTTTGGGTAGGCTCTGGACCCTCCACAATCCTGAACTGGATATAAGTTTACAGAAATGATGGTGATGATTTTATATTATATTTCTCTATTAACTTCATTTGTACAATATGGGGACTTTACAGTAAGGGTACATAATTCATGATATTTAAGACTTACTAAATGGTTAGGTAGTGTCACAGTTAATTATTAGGTAAATATAAGAAAAAATAATTAGCATTAAATAGCATTCCTTTAGGATATAATAAAATCCTAAAATAATATTCCTCCTTGTTTCTATCATTACTTTGATTAATTTTAATGATTAATGAACGAATGACTAATGGTGATTTTACACAATCATTTAGTAATGCTTATTACTCTCTTATTACTTATCACCATCTTAAGTACTGGTAATTAATGTACCCTTATTGTAAAGTGTTATCGTTTTCTTGACCACATCCTTAACACTATCAGAGAGCTGTTTAGATTGCTCTTTAAAAACGTGTATGCTCTGTTTCAGCTGAAGGTTCTGTTGACTATGGACACATCTTTTTCCTGACTTACAAAGCCACAAAAAGTCCTGTATTGTCCCCTGTGGCCTTATCCAGCACTTTAACTCCTTGACACCTCCAGCAGCCCTCTCAATAGAGCTGAGTACATTCTCCATACTGCAGCAGCTTTCTCACTCTAAGAGCTGATAAGAGTACTACACACTCCTCCATAGGTCACTGAATAGATGCCTTTAGTAATGATGTGGTATCACAGATATGAATTCTATTCAGTGACACTTGCTACATTCCAGCTATGTGACCCTCTTGAGATTCCTTTATTTACCAATAACAGCAGCAAAACTCAGACACTAAAAGTAGCATAAGATTCTGGAAAACTACTGCATGCTAACCAATCCCATTCATTCCTGCCTTTTGGTGCATTCCTTCTTCTTTGAAGGCAGTGCTGCCTCCAGAAACACTTTTGAATAGTGATTTTGCACAAGAGGACATGGAAACAGGACATTTATTTAGAGTGCACAAATAGACCAAAGAGTTAAGGAAAAATTCTTTGAATTTTATAAAAAAGTGTATTGGGTTAAACTTGTGGACTTCAACTTTACAAGCATGTATATATTGTTGATGATGGAATCTCTAACATCTCATCATGAAATTCTAAATGGCAATGGTAGCTTTCAAATTTACACTCTGTCAAAACGTTTGCATACACATTTTTCTAATGAATCATTGCAGCTACTTTAGAGAGTAAATCAAATCGAATTGAAATTCAGAATCATGCTTGATGTTGATGGAGATATTTTCCACAGAAATAGCAACTTTTATAGGCTGTACCCTTAATACTTGTTGTTTTTGGTTTGTTTTTTTATCTACTATTGCATCAAAAGTGGGGATTGCATTTTGGATGGTAGGCCCTCCTTAATATTCTTGTTTTCACTAGCTCTGGAGTGGTCCTTTGCATTTCTCTCTGATGGGAAAGCCGCTGATCTCACCCTGCTCATTGCTAAGAGTAGGCTACACTCTTAAAAATAAATGTGCTACAAAGGATTCTTTGAGCGATGCCATAGAAAAAACCCAAAAAATGTTGGTTCCATAAAGAAACATTTTTGCTAATACATTTAAATGGGTAAAGAACCTTAAGATCGAGTGCTGAATGTTTCAATCTTTAAAAGTTTCGTCACACTCACACCTCACTTGGTTCTTTATGAAACCAAATCGCTCGAAGAACCATTTGTAGCACTATTATTTTTAAGACTCTAAAAAATATAATGTAAGAATATAATCATACATCTATTGTCAAGCCTTCCCAAAAGACTAGATACTTTTATTGCCGCAAAGGGAGATTCGTTAATATCCCAATGGATTTCAGGCAGGGGGTTGAATTCTAGGTGTCCTCAGGCCATATGGCATATGGAAAAAAGACATAGTTCTCCTCCCAATGACTTTCTTATGTGTCCTTAATTTTTATTTGATCTCTTCATATTGGTCTGCAAAGCGGTTAATGGAAATGACCTTGCTGTGTGTCTTGGTGTGTAACTCCACACTGTAAAAACGTCTCTCTCTCGGCCCGAATCCTGATGCTCTGTAATTACACTTAGAGCTGCTGATGTTTAATCTTGTCTGAAGTCGGCCGACCGCCGTGTTTTGCATAGGACACTTGAGAAGGATGAATTCGCCATTATATCCCATAGAGTGACCTCCCTTTCAGCCTCACACACACACACACACACACACACACACACACACACACACACACACATGGTAGACAGCTACTCTAACACTTTAATCAGCCAGCAGTGATTAATTAGGACTATCAGTGTGGGATTGTTTTTGATTACTCATGTCCTACAGAGAGGCAGTGAATCAGGAGTATTGGAGAGTGAAAGGTGGAAGCGCGAGAGTGAAAGTGATTAATTTGCCCATGGACGCTCGTGGCTGCATCCTCCCGCTTAATCTGGCTGTATTTAATTGAGTGTAGTGGGGAGGAATGCCCTAAAAGGATCCAAGAAATCCTCCTATTTTTTAATTTTTTTTTCTTCCTGGCTCAATCTTGAATGACCTTGTTACTAATAGGCCAACAAGTCTTGGCTGGACAGCTTTCTGATGGCTGATAACGAGAGAGAGAGAGCGAGAGAGAGAGAGAGAGAGAGAGGGAGTCAGAGAGTGCTGACTGAGTGTCGGGCTCTGGCACATTGTCATAAATCTCAGTGGCTGCTGATCCCATGGCCTTTCCTCCACTTATTTTCCTACCAGTGCACATGCCAATAACTGAGTGCGTATTATTTCAAGCATCAAATTAATATCACTGGCAGCTCTCATACACTCCCACGGTAAAGCAAAGGAACTGAAATGACAACTCCTCCGGACTTTGTGTGCCACCAGAAACCACAAGTGACTTCACCCCAGCACTTAACTTCGACACTCTCGGGGGGTGTGAATGATTTATGGTGGAAGGGAAGCCTGTCTCTGGCCCACCTCCCACAGGAGGTCCTGTCTCTCTGAGGAGGGTCAATACAGGGCGGAGGGGAAACCAGTAAAGGTGACAGCGCCCAGGGGGGAGCTCCGGTGGTCACTGGACATTATCCAATAATGAAGAGACTTAGCGTATGTGGCTGTGGGTGTGTTTGTGTCTGTGTGTGTGTGTGTGTGTGTGTGTGTGCTTGTTTGTTATTTGTTTTTGGACAAGACTTTGAAAGCATCAAATTCAACTCACTTAAATTCAGCACTTTCAACTTTTTTAAACATAAAAAATACACAAAGATTAGTATAAATACATAGACATTTCATTTGGCAGAGTCCATATTTAGGAGTTAAGGAGCTCCTATTGATTCAGTGGTTTTTGTGATATCCCAACAACCAACACATTTGTGGCATTCATTTACATTGAAGTTTTACTGTTTTCTTTTTTTTCCCCTTTTAGTTAAATGTGTTAATTGGATTTTTTAAAAGTATATATGCATATATATATATGGTATATGAATATAGAACCTTACATCAGAAGCAAATATTAACCCCATGGTACAATGCGGAGAGATGTGTGAAAGAATAAAAATACATTTAGCCTATGGTTCAACCAAAAAACCCTTCTGAAATCAAGGTTAGCTCCTACTCTTCTAAAAATCCTTTAATCAAGATATTGGAACTTTGCTGTCAGCACTTGATGGCTTACATCCACAGTAATATTAGTGAGGTACTGAAGTTGGATGATTAGGTCTGGATCACAAATTCCACTCTGGTTTATATCAAAAGGTGTTTCATCATTGCAGAAAACACAGCCCTGTTGGTCCATAGCCCAGTGGTGGGAGGTTTTATATCTATAGTTGCTGCTTGGCAGTGAGCATGGTGAACAATAGTTGAATCAGAGTGTGCAATTCTATTGGTAGTGCTTTAAGAAATTAGTATACATTTTTCAAAGACTGTGTCAAAAATTGGTGCCCCATAAAGTATCAGAAATAACTTTGTTTAGAAGTGGTATCTACAAATGTACCCTGTGGTGGACTGGCAACCTCCCATGGGTGTGTCCCTACTTTATGGCCAAAGATTCCGGGTAGGCTCAAGCACCCACCATGACCATGAAGAGGATCAAACTGTTATAGAAGACTAATGCACTGACAAATGTCTGCAGGTGTTTGGACCCATCGTCACTGTCCAAACCCAACCTCACATCCCACCCAAAAAAAAAAAAAAAAGCATTTCTCTTCAAAGTAGTAAATTTATAGGAAAAGAACAATGCTTAACTTTTATAGAAATCAGTGTATAATTAATTTATTCCAAGGAATTTTGAAGCATTTCTCTTGGTCCATTCATCATGAAATTTTCACACAATGTGTAGAACAGCTGCTTTGTTCAAATGAAGCAATAAACTAAAAATCCACTAAAAGTAGAGACACATTTCTCTCTGGAAAATGCCGACTGATTATATAAAAGGGACCTATTCTCCTGATAAGGAATAAAAACATGCATGTGTGTGTGTGTGTGTTAGCCAGTAGAGCTAGAACAAGCAGCAGCAGTGTGTCTTTGAGGAGTGGATACTGAGAAGTTGAAAAGGATATATCTGTCTACCTTTTCTCTCATCCCTTCGTAGTTCAGTGTTCAGAGCCCAACAGTCATTGGACATTCATCAAAACATCAAACCATCGTAGAAAAGGTGTGCCGTGATGTATAGTGTCAGTCTCCCAGGGGAATTAAATAGTGATTTTTGTGACCTGAATCTCTGGTGAGCTCACCTGCTGAAAGGCTGGAGAGGTGGAGAAATGGGCTTTTGGTGCTTTAAGCTCTGAGCACGGGTGCTTGTGGCCAGTCATACCACCTCTGGTTCAGAGGGAGTCAGGCTGTGAGAGGAGGGAGCTGACAGCCTGGTGTGCTTTAATTCTTTTCTGCAGTGTTGGATCACTGGCTGTCCCTGTCAGACAGGCTCTGTTGGGAGCGCCGTCAAATCTATATTTAGAGATATCCACATTATATATTCATGGATGATTCACAATCCAAACTCTCCCAGCAGAGCTGGAACTTTACGATTCAATTTGCTCGCTCCCTTTTCTTCCATCTCCCCTCTCTCTTTTATACGCAGTCAGGAGCATTATTCTAATGCCACCACATACGTCAAGCCATTACCTTTAACTGCAATACAAAAACCAACAGTAATTGAAGGGTGAAAATCACTCCATCACTGTGTTCAGTGATGACACCCTCATGCTCCCCTACCATATCTCTAATTTCTCCCCCTAATACACCAGGATTGTTCCACAACTACGATGAATTACCCAGCTACAAGGTGAACTGAAATAAATCTGTCCTCCTAACCTTGGATAATGGTGCCTTGGTAATTTCATCCAGTCATCACCACCAGGGAAGCTTTAGCACAAGTATTAAAATTGGGTCATCATTTACTGAAATGAAAAAAGGACCTTTTATTTATTTATTTATTTATTTTTTATTTCTTCGATGCTTCACGCCATAAAAATGATTTGATGTTTTAACTAAAAATTGTTCATTTACCCTGGCTGCTGTAAACTAGAACCTATATTACAATTAGTTATTAAGAGCATTAATACATTTGTTAAATAAATAAATAAATAGAAGCTAATTGATTATAATCCTCTGATTAGCTTAATACTTAAGAGGCCCCTCACAAACAAGTCATCAAAGCTAAGATACAAAAAATCAATTAATATATATATATATATAAATTAAAGCTCTTTTTCTCCTATCAACAGCTTCAGGTCCCGGTTTTACAATTTACAATGCTTCTCCCACAGCCTTTTGATGCTTGTTTATTATTGATGTAAACTGTAAAGTCGACACTACAATTATGAGATAACTATAGACCCTTTGGCAGAGCCCTTTTGCAGTAAAATGTGTTTGCATGTGCATTCTGTGTGCCATCACATCATTGCTAGCCAATGCAGTTTATGAGGGAAGTTGCTGCTGCAGCCTTAGGCTGTTGTTGCTCATCCCAATCTGCTGCAGTTCATGAACAAACTTAGTCACATAATGGCATCGCCACTGCAAAACGACTTATCTTTGATATGGGAAACACATTGCATCAAAGTAATGATAAAATACAAGCCAAGCGTAAAGTCTGCGCCTATGACTCACATTTGTGGGCTTGTCAGATCACATTCTTTTCATATCACAATCAGCACAATGATAACATGGCAAGATAGTACCACTTAGAGAGGAGAATTTGGGGGTGAAAAAGAGACATTTTTGTCTGTTTGCATATTCATAAAAAAGATGGGTTGTTTCCACTTTAAATAGTAAGCCATAATCCAAGATCATTATGTTACAGGCCCTATGGCATAAGTATGTTGTGCGCCACATCTAGCTAGCTATTTTGGTCTTCACGGAAATTTATATTTATGAGGGTGCAAAAGAAATTCATTCATTCATCCATCCATCCATTCATTATCTGTAAGCGCTTATCCAATTCAGGGTCGCGGTGGGTCCAGAGCCTACCTGGAATCATTGGGCGCAAGGCGGAAATACACCCTGGAGGGGGCGCCAGTCTTTCACAGGGCAACACAGACACACACACTTTCACACCTATGGACACTTTTGAGTCACCAATCCATCTACCAACGTGTGTTTTTGGACTGTGGGAGGAAACCGGAGCACCCGGAGGAAACCCACAGGGAGAACACACCAACTCCTCACAGACAGTCACCTGGAGCGGGAATCAAACCCACAACCTCCACGTTCCTGGAGCTGTGTGACTGCGACACTACCTGCTGCACCACCGTGACGCCCCGGAAAAAGTAATTAATAAAAAATAATAAAAAAGTAATAGCTAACCTAAACCAGTCTGAGGAAACCTCCAAAAATGTGCATATGTACTAAAAGGAGCAGTCCAGACTGTAACATTTTACACGGGAGAAAATGCAAGAGCTTAGGATTCATTTGGGTTATGTTAGGGTTGTGATTTGATTTCGTGAGGGTTAAATTTATACTTGTGGTTAGGTTCAGAGGTGGGGCTAAGGCCAATATGTACACCAACCAAAGACATTTTCATGTGATATTGAAACATCCATCCATCCATTATCTGTAACCACTTTTCCAGTTCAGGGTTGCGGTGGGTCCAGAGCCTACCTGGAATCATAATGCGCAAGGCTACCAACGTGTGTTTTTGGACTGTGGGAGGAAACCAGAGCACCCGGAGGAAACTCACGCAGACACAGGGAGATCAGACCAACTCCTCACAGACAGTCACCCGGAGTGGGAATCGAACCCACAACCTCCAGGCCCCTGGAGCTGTGTGACTGCGACACTACCTGCTGCGCCACCGTGCCGCCCAATATTGAAACAACATTCATTAATTTATTGTCTGTAATCACTCATCCAGTTCAGGGTTACCTGGAATCACTGGGCGCAAAATGGGGGAGCACACCCTGGATGGGGCTTCAGACAATATGTACACATTCATTTCCAGTATGACTTCCACTAAAAAGACATCAACAAGCTTTACAAAATGAGAACAAAATGGCCAGTGGGATTACAGTTTAAGCTGTAGGAACAGAAGCAGATCTGCCAAGGTGATAATGCACAGGATAAATGACTAGTCAGATTCTGGCTGTGTTGAGAGTAGCGCTTAGCACATGTCCCGGACAAGGCTGAGTGATTTCTTTGGCGGTGACACACTTGAATAATTGGTGCTCGGGCTCTGGGAAAGACCAAATAACACAATGGTCGCCCGTGAACAGCGTTATGAGGCGTAGCCTGCCAGAGATAGTGCTTCCAGTGTTTACTTTGAAACACAAATGATGCCCTGAGGGATCCTACCTGCTCCGAGCGCAGCTTCACGTGGCCCCTGTTCCCTCCTCACCGCTGGCAGGATGCCCCTAACATCAAAGCCATGTGTCACATCCCTTTAATCGCTTCACTGTCACTGTACGCTCCCATCATGCTTGGAGTACAGACAGTTTTTGCTTTATAAAGTAAGGCTAAAATTCAAAATGAGAGGCAAGGCTGGCTCACTTGCTCTTCATGAGAATAACAAGGTACTCAGGAGCTGAATATTCAGTACCACTTTCGATTAAGACTACCCTTATAAACTGTTTATAAATTATATAAAATCTGCTTAGTAGTTGTTATTGATTAGATTGTAAACATCTTAATATTCATTAAGAATCTTAATCTTCATAGCTAGAAAGAGGAACAGTAACCTGATGTTTGCTAAATAGTGAAAGTGTCAGATATTTTACTGAAAATGTCAATGTAAAGAATAAGCCCTGACCTTAAAATGTGAACCTAGTGATTTAATAGGTTAAATATTCATATTACTTTTAATTTCTAAAAATACATTTTGTCAGAGGTTATTTGATTAAACCTGGTGGTTAAATTTTTAAATGTATTAATAGATACATGATTAAGCTGATTAGAATTAATTTTAACTGATAAAGAAGGCAAAGAATGCCAAGTATCGTGCAAGACCTGAGGTTTAACAATACAGATGGTTATGGGTTTCTTCTTTGGCAAATCACAGGTCACTGTTGCTCTTTTAGTCTTTGTGTTATAACATCTTATTAATTATTTTTAAGGCATTTACAGCTTAATTAATAAACATTTTACAAAATCTATAACCACTTTATATATGTAGTCTTATTCTAAAGCTATACCCATTCAGTTTATGTTAAGAAAACAACCTGAAGCACAAGGTAAAACAATGTATCATGTACACCTCTAGACTTTTCAATGGACAAAGGTTTTTCTATCACATCTGCAGTAAACCATACACTTGGCAGGTCTGATTCCTTTCAAACAAACCTGGCCTGGTTCATACATCAAACCACAGCCCCCATATATTTATTTACCAAACTGCCAAGCATACACCCTTTTGCTGTCACTGTGGTGGTAACCCCAAGAATACAAATTCAGTACCTTTAGGTAGGAAACATAACTGTATTTCAATAATAATTGTAGATTTTAAAGTTGTGTTGATTTCATATGCCCCATTTCAACTCCAGATCTTTTTTTTTATTTGCCACAGTTCTATAATGAAATCATTCTGTAAAAGAGAATGTAATGTACCTTTAGGGAACACAGCTGGACTTTAAGAACACTGCTGGATCTTAAGCATCAACAATGTACCTGTACCATACCATGAAATACTGGATGAATGTTAATAAATGCATAAAAACACTACAGTGACGTTGACAGAGTCACATAATAGAAGAACCAATCAGTGAATCCGTGGGGTTGTCTGAAATGTCCTAAATGCTGTTTACAGAGGGAGTATTCTGACAGAGGAAAGCACAGAGTCATGTCTGAATCAAATGTTTGTATAAAATGTTCCTTTTTGTTCCGGTATCTCCAAAGCTGTAATTATTCTCGCTAGCGAATGTAAGCGTATCCTGGCAGCGTCATGACGTGTTGCCTCCTTTGAAGCATGTCTCAAGTGCAATTCGGTTACAGGTACCTTCATGTCAAAATGCTGCTTTCTGAGCAGTGACTCAGTAAGGTTGCTATGTCCTGTTTCAGACACAGTTTCTATGTCATTAAACCAGCCCACCAGAAAGTTCATCTGCTCTCATCAAACACGCCAAAAACACCTTACTGAATGGATGCACTTCCGCTCAGAACACTTCGGCCCTGCTGTGGCATAGAGGCTTTTGTCTCTTCTCTTCCCACCTTTATTTGTAACTTACAAATGAACATCTGAATTTGTTTTACACATGGATGCATTTTACAGTATATTATTTTTATGAACACTTGGTTTGTACTGCACTCTATAGACATACTGCTACACACACCAGTTATATAATGTAATATATTATGTATGTTATGCATATTACGTTTTATGTTTTCATTGTAATTTCTTCCTATTTTATGTTGCTAGAAATGTGAAGTACCAAGCGTGTATAAAACAAAACCAACATAAAATCTATGAGCTCAGTTATTGTTGCCAAGTGTGTGCTGTGAAATCTCTCCATTCAGCTGTGAATCTGTTCTTGTAGCTCATTGCTGTAGCGTAGCAGACTGATTATAAAAAAGATGTACATAAAATCTCTAACTCAGTTAAGAGAGTAGAAGGTACAGGGCGGATAGTTCAGTGAATAATGTCTCAGTTATTCCCAACAAGAGTATGTCATTAAATCAGTCCAGTCAGTTGAGACCCTTTTCTCTGTCTGACTTCTGTTTACATTGTTTGCTTAAATGTGAATGCTGCGTGAACAAGGATTGAACTACAACAATGAATCATTTTCTGCTTTGGTCAGAGCCCAGGAAACAGAGTGAACACATGTGAATTCACCCTTAGACGTGTTCCCAGTAACAACTATCAAAAGTGAAATCCTGTTGTCTCAAATACTTTAATAATACAGGCCAGCAGGTAAACTGCCATTTTGTTTTTGGACCATATATGACAAGCAATATTCTACAGATGTGGCAGATGTTAAAAAAACACTGGAGTACTTTTTTTTAAATAATAATCCACTGACAGTTTTAATAGTGAAGCCAAAGGTGTTTTTTTCTTTTCCTATGGCATTTTTCCAAAGACCAATTTTAGCACTTTTATTTTTAACAGCGTAGAGTTCTCTCATGCCTCATTCATACTGCAGCGTAAATTAGATCAATACACACTGCTTCCTGATTTATAGCTCTCATTAACTCAGCAACAAAAAGAAATTATAATAGGAAACACAACGGGAGGAATATGCATCATATTTTAAACTCACTACTTAAACATCCATTAACAGCGGCAGCAGCAGCAGCAGCAGTCCTAGAACAGCACAAACACATCAGTGATGTTTGAATAGGAAACAAAACACAAGTGGTAGTCTCCATCCTGCTGAAAATAAGTCAGAAACAAAAACAATAACAACGAAAATATGGCTTTACGGAACTCCCTCTAAGTGTATTGGTTAAATCTTATAGACAAGAGCAACAGCTCATACAATCTATGGTTGCAACTTACAGAAATAACCAGCCCATTGTAAAAAACAAAACAAATACTGTATGGCTAGTATTTACAATTAGCTCAATTTAGAAATGTGTGTACAGCACATCCACCAAAGATAAGGGTAATGAGGCCTGGATAGAGGCAGGGCAAGTTGCATGACCCAAATCCACACTGAACCAAATGTGTTATTAATTGGGTAAAACAATGACTTGAGTAAATGAATGTTCACCCCCCCAAGCCACCCCACACACACCATGACACAAAAACACCTTGAGCAGAAGCAGGAGAATAAAAAACTATATAGCTAAAAGCAACCTGGTCTCAAGATTAATTTATACATATTTGACAAAAAACCTTTCCAGTATTCGTTAAATGTGTATGAAATGCAGTTTACCCTTAGTGTATATACAGATTCATTTCTAATACTTACCCAGCAATCAATCAATTAAATAATAATAATAATAATCAATAAAAAAGCATGAAAATGTAATGGGCGGCACGGTTGCACAGCAGGTAGTGTCGCAGTCACACAGCTCCAGGGGCCTGGAGATTGTGGGTTCGATTCCCAAAAGTGTCCGTAGGTGTGAATGTGTGTGTGTTGCCCTGTGAAGGACTGGCGCCCCCTCCAGGGTGTATTCCCGCCTTGCGCATTATGATTCCAGGTAGGCTCTGGACCCACCGCAACCCTGAACTGGATAAGCAGTAACAGATAATGGATGGATGTTTCAATATCACATGAAAATGTCTTTGGTTGGTATACAAATTGGCCTTAGCCCCACCTCTGAACCTAACCACAAGTATAAATTTAACCCTCACGAAATCAAATCACAACCCTAACATAACCCAAATGAATCCTAAGCTCTTGCATTTTCTCCCGTGTAAAATGTTACAGTCTGGACTGCTCCTTTTAGTACATATGCACATTTTTGGAGGTTTCCTCAGACTGGTTTAGGTTAGCTATTACTTTTTTATTATTTTTTATTAATTACTTTTTCCGGGGCGTCAAGGTGGTGCAGCAGGTAGTGTCACAGTCACACAGCTCCAGTAACCTGGAGGTTGTGGGTTCGATTCCCGCTCCAGGTGACTGTCTGTGAGGAGTTGGTGTGTTCTCCCTGTGGGTTTCCTCCGGGTGCTCCGGTTTCCTCCCACAGTCCAAAAACACACGTTGGTAGATGGATTGGTGACTCAAAAGTGTCCATAGGTGTGAATGTGTGTGTGTCTGTGTTGCCCTGTGAAGGACTGGCGCCCCCTCCAGGGTGTATTCCCGCCTTGCACCCAATGATTCCAGGTAGGCTCTGGACCCACCGCGACCCTGAACTGGATAAGCGGTTACAGATAATGAATGAATGAATGTCTCTCTGCAATTCAGCCACAACCATCAGCAGATTTGAGACATCTGAAAATGAGTGACACATCATCTGCCAATTATTGTCTGTCAGTAAAAGCTATTAATTGTAAACAATAAGCAGTCTATTGACCACTGAGCTGTGCTTCTCAGAGGTGAAAACAGCCCAGTGCTTGTAGTAGTTGTTTACATTGTGCTCAGTCTCTGTGCTTCTAGTTTTAACCCAAACCCATAACCCACACCTTAACCATAAGCCTAACAATAACCCTAAGCCTAACCCTGACTTCCATCCCCATCAGAGCAAAAATAACATTCTTTCAAAAGAGTTTACAGTACTCTTTCTTAAATATTTCTTGTGTATATGACTGACATGCTTTGTGGTTTTATCAATCGTAAAATGGCTTCAAAATATAAATTGTCATTATTAAAAGTTATGAATAAGTTGTGAATAACCCTGAGGTGGCTGGATCTACTCCTGTGACGATATACAGATTTGTTTTGCATTGTTAGTGATTCAAGCCTTTGTCTTCTAGTCTTCCAAAGCCTTAGAAAGGTGTAAAACTGCCTAACTGCTGTCAGGCATCACGTGAGTTTACTTATTTAGTACACTTGTGTACATTAAGCAGATTTTGCTTGTTGCAACCTGGATGCTCCACAAACCTCAAATGCCACCAGATTGACCTTAATCGCCTTTTAATATGCAGCTGTTACATATTTCTTTCCCACACATGCAAAGTGTCTCCTCAACAGTTTAATTATAAAACAGAAACATGTGCCGTCAACAGGTGGAACACATATTTCCAAGAATCAATCTCAATAAATTAGCATTTATAAATGGAGAAGGGAATAGCGTTCAGAGACAGAGGAGAAGGATGGATTTCATGTGGGCAGACTCATTGCTACTCACATAAACTGCTTAATGGTTAGATCCAGAATTTATTGAAGTGGGCCAGATGTATTGGGATACTTATTTAATGGGTTTACTCATTTTTTAATTTTCAGAAACAAATTAGGAACAAAGAAAAGTAGACATGTTTAATTTCTGTAATATATATATATATATATATATATATATATATATATATATATATATATATATATATATATATATATTTATTTATTTATTTTATTTTATTTATTTATTTTTTAAATATATATATGAAATTAAAAACAAATGGTCTTTTGTTCTCTAAGTCTTACTGCATTTATAATTCTTGAAACCTAGAAGGATTAATTTTTAGTTAATAATAAACCTGGATGCTGTATATAACTGGTAGGTTCTTAACATTTTAATATAATACTCATTTAAAACTCATTTACAGGTTTTTTTTTTTTTAAATCTACAAACCCCATTACCAAATTGTTGGGATGGTGTGCAAAACATAAGTAAAAACAGAATGTAATGATGTCCAAATCATTTAATCTCTATATAAAATAGAAAGTAGTACTGAACTGCTGAAACCAATAAAGTTTTTTGAGTTTTGAATTTGATGCCGGCAACAGTTTTCAAAAAAGTTGGGACGGGGGCATGTTTACTAATGTGTTACTCTCTGTAAACATTTGGGAACAAAGGAGACCAGTTGCAGAGGCTGTAGTTTTGAAATTGTAATGATTTCCCACACATTAAATTCACTAGTGTTAAATCAACACTATTAGTGTTAATTTAACACTAATAGTGTTGATGTAACATTGGTGAATTTACTGTGCAGTGTTGAGTTCAACAGTTCAGGGTCTCCATTATAGAGTATTTTGTTTCATAATTAACCAATTGTTTTAAATGGGCCAATTGTTTTAATCTGAATTAGTTACCACACTGAGTATTTTATGTTTGCTTTAATCCACGCAGAATGTGGATTGACTGAAATAAACAAGGCCTTCCCAGAAAAAAAAAAAGTTGTCTGAATGGCAGCATATTGCTCCAAAACCTGTATATATATTTCAAGACAAGAATGATAATATTTGTATCAGACCTATTGCCATATAAACTCACATTTCTTTTCAAATATATAGTGTCTTTATAAAGAGTCTATATAAAGTCTTTATTGTTATTGTTTATTTATTTATTTATTTTACTGATATAATATTCATCAATCTGATTGAAACACCTTGGTCAGGTTAAGATCACCCACATTTGTGGTCAATAATTGATCAAGGGCGGTGGCGCAGCATATAGTGTCACAGTCACACAGCTCCAGGGGCCTGGAGGGTGTGGGTTCAATTCCTGCTCCAAGTTTCCTCCAGGCGCTCCGGTTTCCTCCCACAGTCCAAAAACACACGTGGATTGGTGACTCAAAAGTGTGTGTGTGTCTGTGTTGCCCTGTGAAGGACTGGCGCCCCCTCCAGGGTGTATTCCTGTCTTGCGCCCAATGATTCCAGGTAGGCTCTGGACACACCACGACTCGGAACTGGATAAGCGGTTACAGATATTGAATGAATTGTTCAAGGGTTCCTTATGGAAGTTTTATTTTTATTTTATAGAAGCTTTGCCATTTTTCCTTTTACTAGTCATTCATCAACCTATATAGCCAATAGTACTTAGAGTACACATGCACCAAATGTAGCTATTGTCTTTACATACACTGTTCTGTTCATGTGTGCTGTAAATATGTTTTAAGCCCCCTATCATCCCCTACAGCCCCCAAACAACCTCCTCTCTCTCACTTTATTTCTGTCTTTCATTTTGTCTGTCTATACTTCAAAAATGGCTGTCAAGAGCTGGGATAGATTCACTAAAGCATCAGTGAACAATGGTATTCATGACATGAACACGAGAAGGAGGGAAGGAGAGGCTGAAAGCAGCTTTTGTCTTTCAGCGAGGACACTGAGGACATGACAGGACCCCCACAGAGGACCAGGATGTCTTTAAGAGAGGCTGGAGGGCAGCTGTGTCGACCTTGTGGCTGCTGGCCTGTGGGTGGTGGCGCTCTTCTGCTCTTCAGGTGGAGCTGGACAAAGTGGAATAGATTGATTCGAGTTTTATTCAGTGCTCTGGTTTTCATGGGGGGAAAAAAGGGAAGAAATAGAAAAGAACAGGCCATTAATGCTGGAAGACATTCACGCACCGTCCCTGCCATGCCCCCGAGAGACAGAATATAAAAGAAAGAATGAAAGAATGGGATAAAAAGCCTGGCATTTTGACAATGGCGCTCAGGCATATTAGGACCTCATACTGCATTTCCCCTCCCAGAAACCAGGATTGTTTGTTTTTATCTTGCAAGACAGCACATGGCCATTTCTCATTTGGGTAATTTGGCCTTTTTCAGAGAATACAATAGAAATGGATATAATGAATACGGAGCAGATGATATCATGACTATGGCTTAATGCTTTGCTATGGCCAAGAAAATTTTTAAAAAGGCACCACGTTCCTTCCCTCTCAATGAATTCTCTTTTCTATGCTCACACCTTTTCATGAATGGGTTATGTCCTTGGCCAATAAAAGATGCTTAAAAAAGATATCCTTAAAAAAAAGTATGTTATTTGCCTAAGATGAAATGTAGTCATTCCTTCAGTATATTTTTGTCCTTGTTTCCGAATAGCAAAAAGGAGCATCAGATGGATCAAATATATCCTGGTGCTTTCATTCTAATTTGAACTGCATTAGTACATGTCTTATTTCAACCGGTGATGACATCCACAATCGGGCAAAGAGCTAAATTGAATCTGATATAAGCCTGCAGTCTAAACATAGCTTAGGAATGTGATATGAAATATGTGAGAGCTGTTTCATCACACCTCTTGCACCTGTTGAGTGTTGAGGACATGCTCCCTCACATTAAGGTCATCTGAGTGCTTGTTGCCCAAAAGTTTGTAGAAACCCCTTATAATCATATTAGTAAGGTCAAACACTCTAGTTTGCATCCATTGAAAACACACGTTAAGTTATGCATGCACACCTTGTAAGAAATGTGATGCTCTGGAACAGCTGCATATGAACTTATGCTCAGCCTACCCAATGCCAAACATCAACTACAGGGGTATAAAGCTGTGAAGCTCTGGAATTATTTTCTTGCTATCAATACCTTTGGGAAGAACTCGAATTCCACTGGTGATCCTAAACTAATCGTCCAACACAAGTACCTGACTTACCTTATGATCCTGTCTTCCCAGAGGAACATAAGCAGTTCCGACGGCTGAGGTCCAATAATACCCTTCATTTCAGAAGAAATGGTGTACTTTCCCCTGCCCTATCTTGCACCCATTGTGTTGATGTGCTTTGAGAAACTGTTTCTCAGTCATTTCCATCATCACTGGATCGCTACCAGTTTGCATACAGCTCAAACAGATCAACAGAGGATGCAAATGCACCTCACTCTTTCATGTCTGTTGCCTGCCTGTAGCTGAGTACTCTTGCCGGGCTTCTGGAATTCTTTTTCCCATATTTCCCATTTTGCCATGAACCTACTAACCCCCTCCTCTCTGGTTTTCCTTTTCCTGTCTGACTCTCATGCATCAAAAAAAACCCTGTTCCTGGTGCTCTCTTGGTGTTGCTCTGATTCAACCCCTCCCCTACTGCATTCTGCGTGGACAGGCAAGGAAATGTTTTAGCCCAAATGAACATTGCACCAGTTTCTACTCTTCCACAGAATGACGGACCACCTGCCCTGCACCCTCTCACATACAGAGCTTGTAGTTTACTTTCATATTACCTATAATTCATTATCTCTATCAGTTTATTTTTTACTTCTTATTTGTTATTTGTTGAGCTACTGGTGTCGACCAGAGGAGGATGAGTTCCTCTTTATGAGACTTGGTTCCTCTCAAGGGTTTTTTTTTGTACACTGGGAGTTTTTCTTGCTACTGTCGCCCTTGGCTTGCTCATAAGAGTTTTGATCTATGTAAAGCTAATTTGTGATGACATTCTGTTGTGAAAAGCAATACGTCAATAAAAATTGATTGATTGATTGATTGATTGAGCGATGTCCTCCAGCTTCACTCTGAACACTGGCGTGTTTTTGTCCCTGTTTACATGCAACTGTGTAGATTTGCACAGATCCAACAACATTTTGAAGTTTGCTGATGACACCACAGTGTTTGGACACATTAATGAGAGGATGAATCTGCTTACAGGGACGAGATCCAACATCTAGCATAGCATGGTGCTCCTCCAACAACCTCTCCATCAACACCAAGACGAGATCCTAAAAATAGCTCATTGTTGAACTAAAGGAGAACTAAAGGCTGCACAGTCTCATCAATGGAGCTAAAGCAGAGCAAGGCACCAGCTCCAAGTTCTTGAGTTTTCTCATTTCTGAAGATCCTTCTCACATTTAAATAAAAATGCATAGCATTGTCTTTAATTTCTGAGGAGACTGAATAAAGATCTCCTCAGATACTCAGATACCTTTACAACTGCACTATATAAAGTGTATTGATGTGGTGTGGCAACTCCACTGACTGACAGGAAGGCCAAGTGGAGAGGTCAAATCTGCTCCCCATGTTATATGCACATTTTCCCTTACATTAAAGCATCATCAGGGACTTTTCTCATCTGGGTGAAGATATACGTATGTCTATGCCAGCTTCTTTTCATCACTTTGCTAAACTAATTTACCTGTAATATTCACCACTATATAGATAGTGGTGTTGGACTATGTATACTGACACTGTCACATAGTTTTGGTGGCTGGTGTTGTTAATACTTTCATGCACGACCTGCCTGCATTCATAGTCCTCATAAATTACCCAGTAAAACATGAAGTAGCATAGACCAAGTCCATCATGGCTGTGTAAAAATTAATGAAGCAAGCCTTTCACTTTACCTGAGCATCTCCTTGCTGAATGACCTAAGTGCTCTAAAACCCCAACAAATATGTTATGCAATTTAGATGAAAACCAGTGTTTAATAACAGCATAGCAGCAACGCAGGTCACAAAATACCACTGTTCATTGTCCATAGTAACACATGTAACAATAAAATGTTTACAATAAAGATTGCACAATAATGTGTAATCATGCCTTTTACAAGTCTAATTATTGTGGCATAACTTAAATGTCTAATAAGTATTAGCAAATACTTAATTATTAGACATGAACAGACTCCAACAGAAACAAACAGGGAGAAACACAAACAAAATAATGAGGGTTTATCAATGATTTTAATACTGTTGTCTGAGACTCGTGGAGGGCGGACTGACGGAGGCGGACGCACTCGCTAAAACACAGTGCTTTATTAAAGAAATATAACAAAACAAAGAGACTTTAACAGAAAGACAACAAACAGGGAGCCAAGCAGGGTAAACTGGACATGGGGAGCTAAACAGGGCAAATGGGACAGACAGACTAAAGAACAAAACAATAACAGAGGATATGAAACGACAACATGAAACTACGACATGGAAAACAATAACGTAGAAACTTGCAGAGACAGACAGACTTGATAACATGGACCGAAACAGTGTAAAGGAGAACGAACGACTGACAAGAGGAAGTGATACAAGGGGATTTAAATACTAAACACAGACGAGACGCACCCGAGAGAGATAATGAGAGGGCAGGGTAACAAATGAGACACAGACGAGGAGGCGGGACTAGGGCGGAGACAAAGGCGGGACTAGGGCGGAGACAAGGACAATAACAGACAGAGCCATGTGCAGAGAGAGCATATGGCGGGGAAAACAGGCCTGACAGGACGAGGGCGTGACAGATGCACCCTCCTGAACGCGCAGCTCCCGGGGTACGTACACCTAGACCCCCCAGGAACTGGCGCAGGAGAGAGCACGGAAAACAAGACAGACTAAGACAAGGAACCATTAGGAGACAGGACTCAGGACAAGACAGGAACAGATATAGGAACTGGGGACACGACAGGACCGGAAATAAGAGACTGGACTTGGGACAGGACAGGAGACTGACAAAGGGTAGCGACAGGAGACTAAACAAGAGACTGGACAGGTAACTTACAAAATGAAACAGGAGACGGGACTAGGGACTGGAATGGACTAGACAGGACAGGAGTGGAAACACAAGACTTAACAGGAGACTGGCGTTGCACATTGGACAGGAACTGAGACAATACTGGAGACTGAACAGGTTTAGAGACAGAAGACTGGACATGGGCAGGTGACAGAACAGGGGACTGGAATGGAGACAGGACTGAGGCTTGAGACATGGCGGGTGACTGAACTTGAGACATGACAGGATACGAGACAGGAGACTGGGCTTGAGACAGGACAGAGGGTTAAAATGGAGACTGGACTGGATTAACAGGGTGTTACGCTGCGCTGTGTATGTGTGTGTTTTTTCTCTCTCTCTCACTATCTCTGTAAATTTATAGGTTCTGCAATCTGTTACAGTCTATGTTTGTTCACCCGTCTAGAGTTCATTCCATGTTCCAGTTCGTGTATTTGTTCGTCGTCCTGAGTCCGGTCCACCATCCAGTCCACCATCCAGTTCATGTGTTGTCTGTCACCATTTCCGTCTACGTCATCCCGGCGGGAATCATAAATACGTCTCTGTGTACACTGTTAGGAAGCTTTGTTTTGTGCTGTGATTTTTGTTTTGTATATTGAATTCTGTTTGCCTGGTTTTGACTTTGATCCATTCCTATTTCGACTACGAGTTTGTTTTTGCCCTTTTGAATACTGATGCTAGATCTATCCTTTGTAAATTATTGTAACACTGTGTATATATTTCACCAGAGTAGGGTTGGCTGCCGTTTGTTTTGGGAGTGGGTTTCGTGTGTGTTTTTGTGGATAGACAGGGAGGAAGGTAAGGTGTTGTTTTGTTGTTTTTTTTTAAGGTGTTGTCTTTTGTTTCCTTTTGTTTACACTTAGGTAAGTTAGAGTTGTTTGTGGGTCAGTTAGGAGGGGTGTTTGTTTGTTGTTTTTGTCGGCTAAAGGCCATCCTGAAGTTCACTGGTGTTTGGTTTCATTGTACATATCACATTTACAATATATATTCTATTCATTATTCATTCTGTGTTTCCGTTTGTGTCCTTTTTGTTTCACCATTTACATCTGTTACCGTTATTCCCTTCACATATATTAATCCAACACATCACCTCATTCTGTTACGGCTCAACCCTAGACTGGGTCGTAACACAGGGGACTGGACAGGACTTGGCAGGGGAACAGGGACCAGGACGTTTACAGGGACTGACACGAACACAGTGACAGGGACGGGAACAGAGACAAAGACAGACACAGGTAAAGGGACAAGGACAGAGACAGGAACCAGGGCACTTTAACAGAAAGACAACAAACAGGGGGCCAAGCAGGCTAAACTGGACACGGGGAGCTAAACAGGGCAAACGGGACAGACAGACTGAAGAACGAAACAACGACAGAGGAAATGAAAAGACAACATGAAATGACGACGTGGAAAACAATAACGGAGAAACTTGCAGAGACAGACAGACTTGATAACATGGACCGAAACAATACAAAGGAGAACAAATGACCGACAAGAGGAAGTGATACAAGGGGACTTAAATACTAAACACAGACGAGACGCACCTGAGACAGATAATGAGAGGGCAGGGTAACAAATGAGGCACAGACGAGTAGGCGGAACAAAGGCGGGACTAGGGCGGAGACAAGGACAATAACAGACAGAGCCATGTGCAGAGAGAGCACATGGCGGGGAAAACAGACGTGACAGGACGAGGGCATGACAACTGTAGCAAATTTTCAGAATAAGGTAAATAACACATGGTTTAGTTTTATATACCTATTCACACTAAGTTCAAGCTCTTACTGAACACTCTCTGGGATGTAGGCAGTGCCTTAACCGAGGAAAGGAGTGGGCATTATATAAGATACTCCCTATATCTCCAACCCAACCAAATCTAATTTATGCTTCTATGTGGTTTAACTGTGTACCCTACACCATACTCTATGACATATTCTATGCTGTAGCCTAACCCTACCTCCTCAGAGATGTACCTAAATGTTGGGATGATGCAGGCTGCAACAATTGATTAGTTATTAGTAATTGGGTCAAAGTTTATTGACTCTCAGTGAATCATGTGTTTATGGTTGAAACTGTCAATGAAGCTGAAGCTGGTTTCGGGTGTGCGAGATGCATGTTGGCACATATTTAAGGTGTAACCTACAATTCACTTCATGCATAAACCACTAGATTTTCAAGAGCTGGAAGCACCTTTGTCCTCTAATAGGGGTTTTTGTGTGTTCTGGCCCATTTCTTGGACAGTGAGTATTATTATTATTTTTTTGTTTTACTTACAGGGACTGCACACATTAATTAACTTCAGTATTATATAATGTATTACATAATGTACCAGATTTAACCAAATAGCTCATTTTCATCTGCACTAAGTACTCCCAATTACTGATTTTGAAGTACATAAACAGTTAAACAGTTACAAAGTAAAAATATATAACTAACGCTCAGTTTATTCTTACAATATTTTTATATTTAATGTTCTACCTTAAATGTTATATAGCATTCAGAAATAGTATATTAATGCACACAATGCAAAATATACATTGGTTGCACAAATTATATTTACTCTTGGTTGTAAATTATATTTAAAATCTATATTTTCTGACATGTACATGTATTTGAACAAGTGCAAGAGAAACAAAGACTCAGATGGCAAATATGTGTTTAGATCTCAGCATTTCAAAATCTTCTTCTGAAGTGAAATCTTAACTGATGCCCTCATAGATACTATTAGCTCTGTTATGGTCAACCGTGACATAAACAGGGGACAAAATGACCCTCTCAGTCCCCCATCTTCTCTACCAACCACATCAACAGTTGGATACAGAGAATACAGTGAGAGCATCAGTATTTTAGGAAGTTTTTCAATTTAAATATGACTCTGAAAGGAATATATGGATAGTTTTTAGATGCAGGATAACTGTCAAATCAAAAGATGAAAATATTATATATACACTTTGATGTTAATATCAAAGACCTGGCCTAAAAAGCATGCATGATTTATCAAGCATTGTACATTTTTTATATTCATTGGAGGTTATATTAAAATAATTGTGTACAAATAGATTTAATTTGCAGAGGTTTTTATATCCACACAGCAATGTATCTACATGAATACTATATTGCTAATGAAAATATATTCCCATGCAAATGTGTTAAACAGGAATTTAAAGCCATTTACAAACCAAGTAAAATATAACAAAATTAATTTGGATGTCATTATTAAATTAAAATAATTAATAATGGAACACTGATGGAAAAAGATAATATTACATGGTGATTCAGCATATATGCCAAAAGCAGTTGCAATTCATGGTATGGTAGTAAATGTTTAATGACATGGTAATATTATGGTAACAAGTTGTATTAATCAAACAGTAATTGTACCTGTAATATGTTTGGTAATATTAGGGCATTACACTAAAACTGTGCAGCGGTTGTGTTGTAATAATATTATCATGTCATATAATTATTACTATAAATAAGTCAGCTACATCAAGCAATCTCTGCCCCACTGCCTTCTCCACTAAAGAGCAGGGTTTAAATACAGTTTCAGGCAGATCAGTAAGAACCCATCACAAGGTTTGATCCCCTGCACCAGTAAAACATGGATCAATGAGAAATTATGTTATCAGACACAGTTACTGTATTAAAATCAGCAAATATCATTAGTGGAAAAGATAAAACAGATTACATAAAAGTTGTGTATTTTACAGCACTAATGCCACATGGTTTCAGCAGAACTGCTGCACTGTGTGTTCAGGCAGTATGCAAAATATGTGCGTTTTGCAATCCTATAATTATGGCATAAGATCCTAATTTTTCACATTTTATAATGAGATTATGTGTGCTATCAACAGTGGTCATAATAGCTGCAAATTTGAGCTGTGAAGCAGTACATAGGTACAGTGATACACCCCATTATGCTGCACACTGTGATCACAACTATAGTTTTACATATAGTTTCCACCAAATAATGTCTAAAAGAACGAGAGATTATGTGATTTAAAAAACAGTTAGTGTTTATTTGCAAAAAACAAACAAACAAACAACAAATAATGCCCAGCATTAGAATAAAACCAAATAACATTATTCCAGTATTCTGTGATATTCTGTGTTTGAATGTGTTGATTTAATTTTCCCAAATCTCTCCTTGTGGCAGTCCATAATATTTGAGGTTATCATTCAATACATAGTTTCACCAGTTAATAAATAATAATTTTAAATAATGTGTGCTGTTGATTTAACAAATTCATTCAATCAAGGAGAATCTGAGCAAAACATTGTTCTTCAAATTCACTCACACCTACGACTTTATAGAGAAAAAAAAAATCTAATATTTCTTATTTGTTTTGTATTATATATATATTTTTGTATTTACTGTGATTATATATAACTTCATATAAGCATCACACTTACTGAGAAGGCATTAGTTTAAATTAATATAATAAACTTAGGTGCCTAAGACTTCTGCACAGTACTGTATATAAAATAAGTTATATTAACTAGAGGACCATGATTGCCCTCAGTTAACCAAGGGATTTAAATCCCAGAAGCAGAGAATCTGAGTCAGACAGTTGGGAAAATCCTGTCACTGACCATTAAGATTTACATATTTAATAATGATATAAAAAAGGCATTGGTACAACTACTACTGGAAAATCCACTATTGCTGAAAGAAGCATGCTAGTGCAATCTCTTATCCTTAAAAAAACTAAAGTACCTGGAGTACAACACAGTGATTTTTTAAAATTGTTTACATAGTATTTTAAAGGAATCTATAATAAGTAAAGATGATCTTTAAGTGGACTGAAGAAAACAAAATAAGTACAAATAAATCCCTGTTTTTGGCTGTATTAAACAAGTAGATGGCGTGTGATTCTTCCTCTGTCCTCGTCCGCCCTTAGCAACAGCTTAAGCTCAAAGTGCAGGCAGTCATGAATAAATAACAAAGCCTGGGGAAACCGAGGAAGAGTCAGACACATTCTAAGCCATATTCTCTCTACCTCAGAACTCCTCAGGCATTCGCCAACAAGAACTAACCTGCCAAAATCTCGCTCTCAGCATACGCATACTACTGACAGACCTTTATTCGTTGCAAGACTAAAAGAGTCCATACAATGCTTTGTTCATTCATGTTCTGTAACCACCTCATCCTGATCAGGGTTGAGGTGGGTCTGGAGCCCAACTGAAATATTTAGGCGCAAGGCAGGAACACACCCTGAACAGGGCATCAGTCCATTGCAGGGCATTGCACACTCACACCTGTGGACAATTTCGCAAAGTGTGTTTTTTGGACTGTGGGAGAAACCAGAGCACGTGGGAGGATACACACACTGACACAGGGAGAACACACCAAACTCCTCACAGTGAGGATGCTCCTCAATAGGCCCTATGTCCTTGTTTTTGATTGATGTCATCATTCACAATGTTACATACAGTATTCAAGAACCTAAACACCAAGGATATTTAAAATAGCTGAATGTTATTTGCGATTCATCCCAAAAAATGCATTTGTTTTTAATTTGCCAGCAAGGATGACCTGAAAGTCCCATCATTTAGTGTCATAGTCTTGCAAGGTGATTTCTCAAGAACACTCTTGCATTATTCAAATCCATTATTCTCATATTTGCCACTGAGCAACAGAGATTGTAACCCAAAGCAAGGGTTGAGCTCCAGTCCCCAATAAAGTGTAGCACCACGGTGTCAAACCATGCAGTATTTATCTTACCGAAAAACACCTTAGCACATGACATGTTTATCACAATATTTTCCATCACAGCCTTTAAGTAACAAATGGCAGACTTTCATTAACCCAAACTGGAGCCACAATCTGCAATGATTTTGGACGATGGTCTGTTCTCTGCACAGCGCTGGCATCATTAGCATGTATACCCATTGCTTAATAATGAGTGAGAACTTGGAAGAGTCTTCATAAAGGCACATTAAAATCAATTAGTCCTCTCCTGCTGTTCCAAAGCTACAGGTCCTTCACACTGGGCACCAAAAGCCATATGCCAAAGCCTTTCACATATGTCGCATGTGTGAACTTCACAGAGCCCTCAAGCTCCAGAGGACAGGGGGAAGGACAGAGGCGAGAGAGAGAGAGAGAGAGAGAGAGAGAGAGAGAGAGAGAGAGAGAGAGAGAGAGAGATTTGCTGGTGTCATGATGACTACAATGAGGCAAGCCTAGCAGAGGCAGATGGAGATGTAGCCTGCAGTTAGCTCCTCTCTACTGGAGTCAGGCCACTCTAGAGCTGGCATGTCTTTCCGAGGCATAATGCGTCCTCAGGCTTCGCTGTCCGCTCAAAGCCAGCCAACATTGCTAGCATACATCTGTTTATGTTCGCAAATAGACCAGAATAGAAACAACAAAAACAAAGCAGCAATATATCACCTTTCACTTTACAAGGGGATAACAATGCTGGCCAGACATTTCTGAACATAATCTCTGATCGTGTTTTGCTGATAATCTGTCCATATACTTGCCAGCTATTACATTGCTTTTCTAGTGCAATTCATGTTTCAGCAGTAGAAGAGTTTGAGTTGCCTCTGGTTCAAGATTACAATTATGAACATAAAACTTATATTCAGTATCATCTTTATAGAAATGCATAGAATGGGATGTTCTTAAGCAGCCCCATGAATGTCCAGTACCAAGCATTGACTGTTCATATAAAGAATAGGAATTAGTATTAGAATCACTTTATTGGCCATTGTGCTTGCACACAGAGGAATTTGCTCTCTGCATTTAACCCAATCTGTGCAGTGTAACACACATTTACACACACACTAGTGAACACCAGGTGGGCAGCCCTAGCTATGGTGCCTGGGGAGCAGTTGGGTGTTACGTGCTTTGCTCAAGGGCACTTCAGTCATGACTGGCTCTGAGGATCAAACCAGCAACCCCCCGGTTACAAGCCCAGTTCCCTAACCACCAAGCCACAGCTGCACCCCCCAGCTTTGGACTGTTGAGTGGTGGAACTGTGCTCTCTGCAGGGATACAACTGAGCAATTTCAATGTATTTATTTATTTACATAAAAAAATATATTTTAATTATATTATTTTCTATAGAGACATTCAGTGCCATGGGCAGCATTTTGGCTAGTGAACTAGTGAGGCAACCACACAGCTCCAATGTCCAGGGATTGTGGGTTAACTCCCCATCTTGGTTTATTGCCTGTCACGAGTTTGGTGTGTTCAGTGTTAGTGTGGGTTTCTTCTGGCAGCTCTCGTTCCTTCCCACTGTCCAAAAACAAGGCGGTATGTGGACTAATGTCCTGTCCAGGGTGTGTTCCTGCCTTGTGTCTGGAGATACCCTGGAGTTTCCAGACCCAGCTTGACACTGAACACTGAACAGGTTGAAGCAGTTACAGAAAATGCATGAATGAATGAATGAACCATGAATAGTCTTCCCACATCAGCACTCGACTTTACTAATGCCCTTCAGTGCGATTGCAATTAAATCCTCACAGAAATTTTCCACCTTCTAAAAAGCCTCTCCAGAAGAGTATGGTAGAAACTCTCAGTGGGCACTCTTGATTCATGATGATTTGATAGATTCTTACAGTTCACAAAGCCTTCAGGAAAACACCACCCTCCACTCTCCTCTGTGATCAGCATGTGCTGCCAGTTCATGTGTCAGAGCTGTGGGTGAAGGGCACAGATATACCGGGGCCTGGATCTGTGTGAGTCAGTCAAGCAGACGGAGGGCACAGTCGGGGCAGCCTTAAAAACCCAGCATGAAGCGTAGAGTCTAGGCAGGGTCCCAGTGTACAGGAGTGCTCATAGTGCCTCAGGAAAAAAAGAGAGAAAGATAGAAAGAGAGAGGAGCAAAAGAAAAAGAAAGAGAGAGGCTGCACATTAATAGCTTCTGTACTTTTTAAAAGTGGACAGAGCAGTTGAACTGCAGACATTAAACCCAAGGCCACAGCTGGTCAACGAAAGAAAGAGATCACCAAGTGGAGGACAAGGGTCAGGGATGCTCTGAGGACACACTAGCCCTCTTTCTAAGACCCTCAGCTGGCCACTTCACAAAGAGAAGTGTTTAGTATGTACGAGCAGAGGACAGGAGATAAAAGTGTGAGTGTGTGTGTGTGTGTGTGTGTGTGTGTGTGGAATAATAACAAACCAAAATCAAGGCCCTGTTCACAGTGCAGTAATAAAAATGTCCCATTGAGCATTCCTAAAAAAAGACAAAAGAAAATATATCATCGCTGTTCAAAGAAATACACCTACCTCCAAATATTAAATAAAACTTGAGAGGAGAAAGAAAAAACTTCTTTACTTTCAATAAAGGTCAATTGAAATCTATTTTATTTAAAGTAATTTAATCATTTTTATTGGTTCATCCATCAATCATGAAATTTGAAGCTGCTGTGTCCAAATGATGTAGTAAAAATGAAGATGTATTTTTTTTGGGACAGCAATTATAATTATATATATATATATATATATATATATATATAGTTATGACAATATACACATGTTGTGTTTTCCTTGTAGTATTCTTTCTAAAATTCTACTACACCAATAAATATAATTGATGTTCAGCACTCAAATGGGTGGGGTTCTTGTCCCTTAAGACCATGAAGATCCTGGAGCTGTATCTGAGACCTTGTATAAATTCATGAAGACATTGTCTGGTTTATGCTGCAGTATGGTGTCAGAACAGCAGGTTGCCACCAAGGCTTAATGAGCTCACCACTAGCTTCTCCATGGTGCCTACAGCTCAAAGCTGCACCGAAATTTCTCAGAATGGCTTTCCGGGCGAACATGCCTCACACAGCCACAGCTGTCCATTAACATAATGCTAATAAGTGTCATGGCTAATATAGATGGCCGCTCCTCCACTGCCCTGTCTCTAAATGTGCTTGTGCTCCAATTCATGATGCACATTGTTACAAACAACAGGGCCCCTTCCATGCATCTTTGTCAAATACACATCCTTGCAGACCCATGGTGTTTATTTGGATGTGCTCCTGTAGATATTTTTTCAGATCTGGTGCGAGGGTGGAACTCTTCCTTGTTTCTCTGAAAATGACTTTAATTAATTATTATTTCTACTTGTTATTCTTCTGCACAATGAACAGGACAGCTTACATTTACATTACAATAAACTACAAGAGATTAAAAAAGGATATGACAGAGTTGATACAAACAAATATGTTTTTTTTTCTTTCCTGAAATATTCAACTTCGTTGTGGCCTTGTGCAGAGCGATACGAAACCTACTAAAAATCATAATTCCCACTCAGAGCCATTATTGCCGATCTTTTCAGAAATGATATAGGGCTCAGCAGGATTTTCCACCTGCGGCTGAAGGCTTCTCATCATTGTTCCTCTCTCTTTCTGCCGCTTTTATGAGGGCTGGCAGGGGGTCCACTTGACCTCTTCCTCCCCTGAGCTGCTCTGACTTCCAAGGAAGGTGAGGAGGGGGGGTTGCCCTGGACAGTCTTTTCAGAAGTCCTGTCTTTGTCCAGCTCCAATCAGGCATCACTCTTACAGAGCATGTGTTCTCTTGGGCACGGAAATGCCAAGTGCTACTCTGAGCATAATTGGAAAGAAGTGTATATTCAGCCTAACATTGCAGGGCATCCCAAGGATGTGGCTGTGCATATACTGCCTAATCTAATACTGGAGGCAGGAACTTTATCAGAATGTCATTTATGAGTAATCTGGTTTCTCCATAATGAGATCCTGGTGGGATCTGGAAACGTTACAGGAATAAATATTGAATGTTTTTCTGAGGATAATTGTATCATCCTTTTTTTTGTTGGCAGCAATCAACCACTATATATGAAAATAACTGACTGACCAAGTGACATATGCCTAAACGTTTGTAGACACTCACTCCACGAATGTTTCTTCTGAAATGCAAGGAAAGGCAAAGCAAGGTTATTTTTAGTGCACTTTTCATACACAAATAAAATATTAAAAAGTATTTTCACATAGAATATAAAAAACACAATGATGTTGATGACAATAAATCAAATTATATATATATAGAATACAGAATAAAAGAAATTTAAGAGACATTTAAAAAAAATTAAAGCACACTGTAGTTCTATTCACAGATCAGCCTTAATATTACTATCAACTATTCTACACTCACTGTCCATTCTCTCAGCTCCACTTTTGTACTTCTGTTGCTCTCCATACATTGTTAGACCCTTATTTTCAGTCCTGCAGTGACACTCCTGTATGTTAAAAACTCCAGCAGCACTGCTGGGTCTGATCCACTCATACCAGCACAACACATACTAACATATCATCACCACCTCGCTGTCACTGCAGTGCTGGTCCTGACTCAAAAGGGGCTAGCAATGTATACGCAGAACAACAAGTGGACTACAGTGTGTAACTGTAGAACTACAAAGTGCTTCAGTGTGGTCATTGGAATTGAGTGAATGGACAGTGAGTGTAGAAACAAGGAGGTGGCTATAACGTTATGGCAGATAATTTTTTTTATTACATGCAGTGCCAAGCAAAGGCCCATGAGAACATGAATATCTTTAATCTGAAGATCACAAAAACTGAGACAAATCAAACATCTTCACTGAGTTTCACTCATGCCCCCTCCAGGGTGTATTCCCGCCTTGCACCCAATGATTCCAGGTAGGCTCTGGACCCACCATGACCCTGAACTGGATAAGCGGTTACAGATAATGAATGAATATTGAATTGTATTGAGCTTGCCTTCTTTTGCTTTAGCAACAGGGTCTGGTTTTCTGAGAAGGCTTTACACTAGATATTGGAAGACTTGATTGTGTTTGGCCACATAAACATTTTTGAGGGTCAGGTACACACCTGGCCATCCCAAAGATAATGGTAAGATCTTTATCAACAAATAATGCAGTACTATTGCTCCACTGTCCACAACTGTTGGGCTTTATACCTCGCTAGTCAGCATTGAGCAAAATGCTCAAATGAATGTACAGCTGCTCCATAATAAGGCATCACAACTAAATAATATTTTGAGGCCACAAGATTATAATTTGAGGTATTTAGAAATAACACAGAGGCCACTAAATAATATACAGGGTGGGCCATTTATATGGATAAACCTTAATAAAATGAGAATGGTTGGTGATATTAAATTCCTGTTTGTGGCACATTAGTATATTGGAGGGGGAAAACTTTTCAAGTTGGGTGGTGACCATGGTGGCCATTTTGAAGTCGGCTATTTTGGATCCAACTTTTGGTTTTTCAATGGGAAGAGGGTCATATGACAAGTGAGAGTGGGAGAAGAGGGTTGCATTGGCAATCCAACACAATGGGCAGCACTTTGAACACATGAATCCATGAACCATTCCCATTATATTAAGGTGTATACATATAAATGGCCCACCCTGTATTTTCCCATTAGTTAATATAATGTGGCCATGGAATGATTTTTGAGGCCATAAAATAATTAGAATAATAGAACAAGAATAATTCAGTGGTCACAACATATAATATGTGTATGTACTGCATCCATTACTCTTGACAATCCACATTGTTATATAAGTCTTAATTAGCAGTTACACTGAGAAGATAAAGTAGATTATTGGTAACTGTTTAGACTACAGCACATGATGGATAAGACTAAATGTATAGCACAGCAAGAAGAGTGCACTTTTAGGACTGTTTAAGTCACGGGGGACACCTGGAAGGTAATAGAGACAAACCTCCAGCAAAAACCTCCAATAAATGAAACGTAGATCAATTACACAGGAAAAGTAATATGATTTTATCAGCAAGCTACGTGAAATATTGTGCTCATTAAGAAAAAAAAAAAAGCTCCACTGATCTATCTAAAGAAGGCCAATATATTCCAATAAACTTGGCCACAGATGGGTGGGGAAGTGTAAGAGGCGTTATTAGACTAACAGGAGCTGCAGGTTAGGACAGGAGGGAAACATAAGGGTATGCTCTAATCAAATCTGCCATCACAACCTGGGGCTAAATGATGGTTTTACCTGCACTGAGTTCCAATAGTAATCTGAGCTCAGGACAGGGCCGCTGGCTTCCTGATTAAACCCATTATTCATAGGCTTTCAATGGAGTGGATTGGGAGCACTAATGAGTGGAGGCCTGCATAATCTCTATTAATGTACATGGTTCAGAGGAGGCACGAAGATACACAAGGGAACACATGCACTGTAACATATATCCATGTACATTAGGTGCTGTCTTAGACGAGTACTGAAATATTTACCCAGGAAAATGAAAGGAATACACAATCAGTATATATCCTGAGGATAAAGTATACAGTATATGATGCAATAACCACTGACAAACCATATCTACTAGGGCTAGGCCTTTATTTTGGCCTTTACATATCATTCATATAGTTAATCAATTGCAAATATTTATTTGCTCATATTTGACACTGAAATATACATTTTCCTGTGCAATTGGTTACTGACTCTACTGAGTTTCAACAGAATGGATTCACTATTTTCAGAGTGCAGCCCTGAGCTGTTAAACTCAGCAGTTTACAGAACCAATTTTGGGGGGAATAATTATTCATATCTACCATTATAGCACACTGAAATACTGATGAACATATGCTACAGCTGTTTACTCCTTCAAAGAGTTACACATTTATAGTTACTGAGTTCTGATTATGTTCTGCAGAGAAATGTAGTGGCCACAATTTATATATTATTTGTTTTAATTAATTACTAATATTTTTGTTCCTATTATGGAACATTAAAACAGTATCTGTACATTTAAATGTACATAAATCTGTTCTCTGTCAAGGATTTATAATTATTGGTCAAAATTGTACATTCATCCACATTTTGTAGTACTTAGAAATGATTAGTCACTCTCTGAAGGTCTAGAAGGCCCCGAGGGTTCCCTACTGGCATTACCACTGTCTGGATTTGTATAATGTAATTGCTCAACATATACTATAGGTCTAAATGTTTCTACTGCAATTAAGTGTATTAATGAAAGGTTTGCTCCTTCCACAGCTTTTACTCTTCTGAAAAATATGAAGACTATTTGCTGGATTGTGGCTGTGAGGATCTGATGCCACCGAGCCACATGAACATTGGTGAGGTTGATGACGTTATGTGATTAGCTGGGAGTAATTAAAGCCACCATCTTTAAGATATTAGATGGAGCAACATCCCTCTCTTCAGAGAGCTCTATAGCCCAGGCACAGCTCCTCTTCCAGGCACAGCTTTGCATGAGCTCAGTTTCTTTAGTGCATACTGTTATATTAAGTACATACTGTACTTTTACTTTTACATTTTACTTGTAATTATTGTATTTACTAGTGAGAGGAACTTTTTTCCACTCACCTTACATTTCCTTAATAGAGAACCATGAGGTATGAGTGTGTTTTCAGCTGAAGGACATACAGCTATACAGTCTGATTGCTTGTGTAATTCCTATGTCCTTCCATGCAGCCTTCCTTTCTACAAAATCAGAACGGTGCGGTATCTAAGAATAAATGGAAGATTGCAGACATTTTATGAACACAATAGCTCTTATTAACTGCAGGTCTGACGCAGCATTGATCATTATAAAAAGACTTTCTCAATTTAGGCTGGCCTCATTAGGAACAAACCAGTGTAATGAAATAAATAATATGCAGACTTGCAATTGCATAATAAGGCTCTGAGCTCGCTCAGCTGTGTGAGTAAAAAGGAGGAGCAGAGTCAGCAGGATGAAGAAAGTGCAGAACCTAAATTCTGCTGCTTTCTACCTGTCAGCTGCACACTGAGCAAAGGACTGTTCACGCCAGCCTCTGCTGCTCACTTTAGCCTCTCTCTTTCATCCCTGACTCTCCGATTCTTTCTATATCCCTCCTTTCTATTTCTCTACCCGTCTCCCTCTTTTATTTCACTCTTTTGCACTTTTTCTAGACTCCTTATTGATCTCTGTATCCAGCTTCTCTCTAAATATATCCCTCCTCTCTCTATTTCCCTACCTCTTTTACACACCCTTCTTTCTCTCTCAGACTTCCTGATTCTTTATCTCTGTCTCTATGTCCCTATTCTCTCTCCATTTCTCCACCTCTGCCTATTTACTTCATCTCTCTCTCTCTCTCTCTCTCTCTCTCTCTCTGCTGATTCAGCAGAGACAGCAATATTGCACGCCCCATGTGGAGACTGCAGTGTGTTGCCAAGGGTCAGTGGCAGAAGGGGAGCATATGCCTGTCTAACTTTAGGACCCTGAGAGGAGACAGAGAGGACAGAAAAAGAGAAGGATGGGGGCCTGAGGATGGGGAAAGGTCGATGTTTCTCCAGCAGGACAGCACACGATTTCCTTATGGACACAGTCTGTAGTCTGACTCCCAGCATGCACCGGGACATAATCACAGCACAGGTGGCACGCATTATTAATAGAACTGCCTTTAGGACATAACACCACAGAGGGTGGAGGGGGCGTGGTTTGGAGTGGGATAGAGGTGGGAAAAAAGATATACAGAGAAAGTGAATTAGACAAACAGACACAGAAGGACAAAAGCAGAGAGGCGGAGAGAGAGAGAGAGAGAGAGAGAGAGAGAGAGAGAGAGAGAGAGAGAGAGAGAGAGAGAAAGAGAGAGAGAGAGATGGGTGAATTTAAAGAGGAGGAGAAAAGGGGTAAAAGTGGATGGTTAAGTGAAGGTTGGGCTAAAAAAAATAAGAGACACAGAGAGAGAGTCTCCATGAAAAATCAGTCTAACTAGTCTAACTACTACGGTAATTCTCTACAATGAGCCTTGAGTGACACTACTGTCCTCCTGCTGTCTGTTATTTTTAACACTGTTAATGCATTTTCATAAGTTGTCCCTGTAAGCTATTAGTCAAACTGAAGCCCAGTCTCTACCAGAAACCCTCCCCAGAGGGAGATGGCACTAGAAGGCGACAGAGTAAATTCGTTCACCAGTCATTTCCTATGAGAGCAGGCAATTTGTAGCTGCAGTTGACAGGCAACACAGCACCAGAGCAACAAGCAATAAATTGAGTTATTGATTTTTTTTCTACTTTATGCAAATGAGTTACAATGCAGAGACGTGACTAAATAAAATGATTGGTTCTGACAGTTCCTCAGTCACAGAGATGCACTGTCTAAGGTCCCCACACTTTACACACCCATAAGCAACATAACAAGTGGACTTGAACCTGCACACAAGAAACAAACAGGGGGCTCAATAAGTGACTTGTCACCTTAGAGCATGAACGGAGTGTCAAAGGCATAATAAGGTCTGAGTAAGAGACCAGAGACTCCACTTAGCTCTTAGTGAATGGGAAAAAAAGGTACAGGTGAATACATTTATATGTGTCATAATATAGAGACTTCATTTTCTGCAACCACTTCATCTTTTTTAGGGGTCATAGTGGGTCCAGAGCCTACCAGGAATCATTGGATGTAAGGCAGAAACACACCATAGACAGGACACGAGTCCATCACAACCAATCCACCTAACACAAGAGTTTTAGGACTTGTGAAGGAAAACTGAACAACCAGAGGAAAGCCATGCACACACAGAGGAAACACACCAAACCCTTTACACTGACCCGAGACAAGGATTGATCCCACAACCGGGAGCCTGTGTGAACATGACACTACCTGCACCACCACCATGCTGCCACCATATCAATATTCATTCATTCATTCATTCATTGTCTGTAACCACTTATCCAGTTCAGGGTTGCGGTGGGTCTGGACCCTGCTCAGAATCACTGGGCGCAAGGCGGGAACACACTCTGGAGAGGGCACCATACCTATGTACTGTCTGAAAAGTAAAGTAAGTGAAATTTATTTGTTGCATGTCTTTTCAGTGAACTTCATTCCGCCCGTCAGTGCTTTTAATGTTTTGACTGATTGGTTTTTACACACACTGTAAAAAATTCTCCTATAAAAAATGGAGAATGTACTGGTGGTGTTTTCATTACCTGGACATTTTTTGTTATTTTACAACTTGTCCATATAAAACTTTTATGAAAATTTCCATAACATTACTGACAAATTCTGTCATAAAACTGAACACCATACTGGTTGGAAATTCCGTTAAAAAACAGAACACGTTAATTTTCAAGTGAATTTTGGTTATTTCCTGATCTGTCCTGTTATCTAGAAATGCATGTATTTCTGTATATTTACTAATAATCTAAACACCTCACTTCACCAGAGAAATCACAACCCTACAAGATATATTTCTTGCTGTTTTATTTATTGCTGAAAAGAACACAACATTCATAAGCATTCATTCATTCATTCATTATCAGCAACCGCTTATCCAGTTCAGGGTCGCGGTGGGTCCAGAGCCTACCTGGAAATCATTGGGCACAAGGCGGGAACACACCCTGGAGGGGGCGCCAGTCCTTCCACAGGGCAACACACACACAATCACATTCATTCACACACTCACACCTACAGACACTTTAGAGTCGCCAATCCACCTGCCAATGTGTGTTTTTGGACCGTGGGAGGAAATGGAGTGCATTGTGTCGAAGGGAAAATGTGGTCATTTTTTCTGAGTTTTAAAAAGTGCTCCGTAATACAAAAACAGGACAGTTGTTTTTCAGGGTTAGGGTTACTACGAAGTATAGCTCGTATATTCACCACAGACATGCCACCATAATAGCAAATTGTGTTGAAGAAAGAAGGAATTTGCGTGTGATCACATTCGCCACAAACGCTAAGTTAGAAAAAAAAAAGCTCCTTAACGATACAAAAAAAAATGCTGTTGTTTTGTAGGGTACTTCAGAATATGATTTGTTTTAATTATTTTACCTTTCATACATTATAAAATGATTATATTTTCCACAGAAGTGCCACAGCTCTGAAAGAGACTAGAAAATGTGTGTGCTGAGGAGAGAATGACCAGTACAGTACAGTTCATGTACAGTACATGCGTGGAGTTTGAGTTTAAAATAAATCTCAGCAATTTTCACAAAAAGGAAATGTTCTGTAAAAAATCACATGTATTAGTACAGTTAAATTATGGATATTTTTTACAGTGCAGTGGTGAAATGCTTTAAGTGGCTAGTATGTGTTCCTCAATTTTTGTCTGGCATTGAGTGTGTAACCGATTCCCCAAGTGTTTTCTAATATGCAGTACATTGGTGTTTTTGTTCTGCTTCAAGAGCTTAACACACAAAGCTGCTGTTTCCCCAGCACACTTTAATTATGTAGCCTCACATGTGCTGCCTCCTTTTACACCTGACAGAAAACAGTTTATATGAAAACATGCCTCGCATTGAATAATGCAATTACAGAGCAGCATGCACTTACCTAATGAGTTTGGAAAGTACCTGGTTTTCTCTCAGCTCGCTAAATTGTGACACTCTTGTAAACACAGAGTTTTGTACCTGCAGATAGCTCGAGCCGACTTTAGATTCGCTATTAGCAATAGAATAATGAATAATTGTCTTCACTCCTATCTGCTTAATTGGCTTAATGAGTAGCTGTGGGCCATACGTTATATGCCTCTGTTGAGTTGTGGGCTGCATACTCCCCTCTAGTGGGGGTATTAGCAAGAAAATGAGGCAACCGAGTCTCATTCTGCCTTGGCGAGGGAAAATCTGGGAGTCTCTTTGCAATTGACTCTCACATTAATATTTGTTGAGTAAGAGCTTGCATGGGGCTAGACTTGTAGCCAGTGGTGTAAAATGTATAAACAAAAGTAAACCTACATAAATACAGCAAGAGTTGCAACAGAAAACAAGTGTTGCCATATATGAAACATGTACAGCACCTCAGTCATATCTAAGACATGTTTTGTTCTAATTTGCATAGCTTCGTTAAATGGCATACTTGGATTTGAACTGGAAACCTTAGAACATTCATTTGATCAAAATTATCCAACGGATTTAACGTGCATTGCATTCACTCCCGTGCAGCTTGAATCCAATGGGAAAAAAGTAAAAGAATATGGCACATTTAAGTTCCTAATAAATAGGATTATATCTGTACCCTTGATGTTATCAGCCCAATGAGAATGTCACATTATATTTTGAGTAAATGTGATTATATTTGACAGACAAAGTGAATATACCTGCATTTCTTTTATTCATTCATTGTCTATAACTGCTTATCCAGTTCAGTCGCAGAGGGTCTGGAGCCTACCTGAAATAACTGGACGGAAGGCAGGAATACACCCTGGATGGAGCACAGGTCCTTCACAGGGCAACACACACTCACATATTCACTCACACCTATGGACACTTATTGAGTTGCTAATCCACCTACGGACATGTGTTTTTGGACTGTGGGAGGAAACCGGAGCACCCAAAGGAAACCCACGCGCCTGAGTAAGAAAATACATAACAGCACTCTTTGCTAACATATTAATTCCTCATTGTATTAGTATAACAAATATATTATGCATACATATAAGCACATTGTGTTTAAACGCAATATAAACAGTAACCTGTGGTTTATTAATTATCCCAAACCCTGATTTAACCGACCAATTAATAAAGAAAATGTATCCAATATTTTACTTCATTGTATCATTTACAACTTAATGCCTGCAACATTGATGTTGACCATTGTATTACACATTTTAATTATTTGGGAACTGAAGATACTAGTTTTTACTTAACCTGCTCATCAGTTCATGGTCACCATTGTCTGATTCTGCTTGCCTTGATGTGTCACAGGAAACAGATCTGGACTTCAGACAGGTTAGTCAAGCACCCAAAATGTGTTTACGCTGCTGTAGCATTTGCAGAATGAGGCCTGTTTTACTGAAACAACCACGGGCTTTCTTTAAATATCGCCGCAAATACTGGGTTTTGAACATTTTGCTGTTAAAAATCTGAGTGTGCTGTTTCATCTGGCATGGAGAACTGAATGTCTGTCAAAAATCAAACCGAAACATGGGTACATCTGAATATAAGGTTTAGGTAAGAGGTTAAGGTAAGAGGTTTAAGGAGGGGAAACCCCCCTCCAAAAGTCTATTTTTATTGCATTATACAAAATCTACATTTTACAGAAGTTAGTGTGGTTACACCGATTTATCACCAAGGTGAAGAATGGCACTGACACCTGAAGAAGAAAAGTAAAAAGCAAGTTCTTAAAGGAATCATCGCTGCTCTGTATTTACAAGAAATTCAGCAAAGCATATCTATAATAAATCAACTACTTTGGATAATCTGAACATCTGTTCAATACTTTAACAGAGTATGGCTTTGTGCAGGACTTTTATCAGTGAATAATTTGTTGTAGAAGTTATTGTAAATTAATGCTGGGAAGCCAAGGAAATTTAGCAAATTCAGCCAAATTGTTCATTTTTCCCACCAGGTTTTCTTTATTTCTGTCCATGTTGCAACATAGTTGTTATTAATCACAGAGTAGGTACACTGCTTAGTTCAGCAGGTGTTGAACTGACAACAGATAATCAGTCACCACCCAAAAAGCTGTGTTTGGCTTGGGTGTTCGCCAGAAGTGCAAATTAAAGCCATGATTACTCTTGGATTACTTTTTAACTTAATCCGAACTAATAAGATGCAAAGCCATGTGATGTAGAAGCAATCTTTACCACCAAAAATGATCAAACAATATTTATGAGTATTTGAGGTGTCGTGGACTTAATTCAGCAAAACATTGACGAGGGGTGGTGCCTACCTGATGACCCCTGTGAAGCGCTAATGATGCAGTGGGTGGTTTGGGTACTCAATGAGCTCAATGAGTAACTGTAGATCTTAAGGTTAGCTGGTTGCTGACTGGATCTTAAACAGCCACAGCAACCTTAGGGTGTAGTTGTAGGATTAGAACAATACAAATTGTGTGGATGCCGGGAGGAACAGGGTGGGGTGAGTCTTATGTGAAGCTCTAATGGATTAGCACAGGATATTTTACATCTAATCTTGTGTATGATTTTAATCAATTACATTATAGGAAACGTTTTGTTTTATATAAAGTGTAACTCACCAGAGATGAAGAGTCTTAGTGCTTTGTAGTATCTGAACGAACCAGTTTATTCTCTGGTTGTCCACAGGGGAGTGGCCATGTTTTGTACAGATTATTGCAAGTTATAAAAATTCAATTATTATTTAGGACAAAATGGGGCAGCACGGTGGCGCAGCAGGTAGTGTCGCAGTCACACAGCTCCAGGTGCTCCGGTTTCCTCCCACAGTCCAAAAACACACGTTGGTAGGTGGATTGGCGACTCAAAAGTGTCCATAGGTGTGAGTGTGTGAGTGAATGTGTGAGTGTTTGTGTTGCCCTGTGAAGGACTGGCGCCCCCTCCAGGGTGTATTCCCCGCCTTGCGGCCAATGATTCCAGGTAGGCTCTGGACCCGCCGCGACCCTGAATTGGATAAGCGGTTACAGATAATGAATGAATGAATGAGATGTTTCAAGATATTAAATTACACTGTAAGTCTCCTTACAATACATTGAAAACTGAGCACCCAGAGGAAACCATTGAAGCCAGAACCCTGGGGCCTCAGAACCCACAAAACCAGTGTCTTACCTCACAACCAATCCATTTACTGACTGGAGTTTTTGAGACCATAAAAGAAAACATTACTACCATTCCCACCAATGGCTTCCATTGCTGGACATCTTGATCATTTTAGTCAAATACTAACCAATATCAAATGTGTGTTTCATGCCCTGTTAGATATCTCAAGTGTATAAGATGCCTTTGACATCTACTCAGCACTGAATGTCTTATTAAAGGTGCAATCTGTTTAAATCTGCAAGTGTTTAAAATCGGTACCATAATAAAATTTCAAAACAGTGGAGAGAGCCCTATGCTTCCTCCCCCTCCTCCTCCCCAGATGTGAAGCTCAACCAGGTTGGCATTTTGAGGAAAACTAAACGAACAAGCAAGAGATGAGTATAAGAAACACTCTTTATCATTTTGAAACATCTACTAGTGAAATGCTTATATTTACTGTATACTACCAAACTTGATTTCTCCACCTTAAATAAGTGAATATGCGAGGCTTTACAAACACAATTCTTACTCTTTAATTTGTGTCAAATGCACACACACAACTGAGAAACACAGCCCCAATTTCTTTAAAACAAACAAAGAATGGTATTTACACTTTTTAATGATGTTGTTATTCACCTTCTTCATATGAAACACACAAAACACAGCCCTAACACCATTCAAACGTCACTATGCCTCACTTTCTTTAAATGAAACACACAACCTATGGGGTTTGCTCCTTTTAATCTATACATAGGCATCTGTACTTCTACATTTTCTTCATCAATGTTTTGCTGTTACCTGTTCAGGAAAAAATTAGCCAGCTCTGGCTCTGTTCTGTAGTGTTGCTGCTTCTAAACTACCTCCACCTTTCAAACACAGGGCAGTATTTCCTCTCTTTTTACTCTGTCTCTGGTCAGGAAGATTTTTAGAAGGGCAGTGGGGCTTTTTGGGTCCGGTAAAATATAATATTAACTATGTTCACTTAGTAATTTCATGGCTGGGAGAATATGTTTGAAGACCTGGTGAGGTGCTGTAATGTGATTGGACAGATGGCGGGATCACAGGCAGGACCTCGGAGGGTGGGATCATAGGAACTTCACTCCGGACTGGGCACTTCTCAAAGAGAATACACTACTTTAGCAATGATATGAGAGGAAGCAGTGTCTTAGCTTTGAGTGTTTTCTTAATCTATGATCATACACCCTGGACATTTTATGACTAAGTACAGTAAATATCTTACAGATGGCTCCTTTAACACCTATATCTCTCAGAATATCAGAAATGAAAAAGGAGACGTACCAGCTCTAAACCTGCACATCATTTTGTGTAATAGCTGCAGAAGTGGTTTGGATAAACAGTATATCCTCTCAGTCAGACCCTTGCTGAGTAAAAGCTGTGTCAATAGCTTGCACTGATTAGCTCACATGGGGTTGATTGGGCAGGAGGAGGGCTAGTAATTACCTGCAATCATATTTCAGCCCCCGCAATCATCTAACTTCTTCAGAACATATGCACTTTCACACCGCTTAAGAGTCAAGTGACGTCTGCTTGTTTGGGGATTTATCAGGGGATTTTTCCCCACCACCTGTTTGGTTGGTTTTATATATATATATATATATATATATATATATATATATATATATATATATATATATATATATATATATATATATATATTTGTTGCAAATACTACATATACAAAATATTTGTCTAAGTGAAGAAGCTCTGTTCTCCCTATTAAAACCCAGTGAAGCATCAAAATGATTGTCATGGTTTCATTTGAAGGTAAAAATACTACCTAGTGTTTCTTTATGATGCACCCATTGGGGACACTGATGTCCATTTATGCATAGCCTGTTAAATCTCTATTGAAATACATTAAATGGGACATTATGGGGCAGCTGCTGTGCAAGAACCTCTGCTCACTCCACCAAATGCCAGGTGTCAACTAGAAGAAAATAAAACCCCCAGTACTGGAAGAGACGCAGCATTGGAACTGCATTTTCTGAGAAGAAAATATTCAATACCTTCAGCTCAAGCAGCAATTAGGGTTTAGAACTAATTATCCACACTTGAATGTTCTCATGGCTAAAGGCAATCAAATCCCCACAGAATAATTATTAAATGAACTAGTGGCCATACAGCGCACTTTTTTGTTTTGTTTTGTTTTCCTTGGACACCAAAATATACAATGTCAAGAAGGAGGAGTATGAATAAAGTAAAAGTAAAAAAAAAAAAACCTTGACACTACTCAGCAGTGGAAGCTCCAGTCCCTGAACAATTAGGTTTTCTGTCAGTTTGGACAAGTGTAGACAGCTGCAGTGCTGTCTACTGCTCTTTTCTACAAACTACAAACCAGACAAGCACTTATTCACCCAAGAAAAACCAAACACTAAAACACAGAGCACTTTAGAGGGGTATGTGTGTGTGTGAAAAAGTGAGAGAGAGAGAGAGAGAGAGAGACTTGGCTTGATCTCACTGGTCATAATATATTGAATCTGTTGTGACAGCTATCAATTTGGATTATTTAAATGTCAGAAAATGCATCTTGCCCAGCGTTAAGATGCATAACTGTGTATTCTTTCCATGTGTATCACTTTTCACTGTGGTCCTGACAAAGCAAAAAGTAAAACCTCATATGATGATTTTCATGTCATGGAGCATTAAATAATTGTTATACCTATGTATCAAATTATGTACTAATCCATTTTACACATGGCAGCTTTCATGTAGAAGACCCACTCGTTCAGAGACTATAAAGGAATTTGGAACTATGATCTGAAGTGAATTGTGCTTGGTACACTTTCAGAAAATAAAGGTATCGCACTGTACATTATTGTCACTAAAGACACAAACAGTGTAAATTTAAAAACGTTGGTTTTAAAATCCAGTTTTGATCAAGGTGGAGGCATACGCATAAGTGGTTGTTTATTAAACATAGATACACAGGAACACTGGAACATAATATATCTCTACAATAAAGAACACAGAGGGAATAACATAAAGCTTTACAAGATGAGAAACAGCTCTGAGCAACATCACACGACCCTCCAAGGTCACTGGTGCAGGGCGTAGCTAGGGGAAACGATAGGGAGATACACACACGTGACCACATGCCAAGCATAACCCATGAATGAGTTTACATCACATGGCCTGAATTATACTTTCTACAGCGATTGATATCTAGATTAATAATCTTTCAGTAAACATGGCTTATATATATTATTATATTATATATTACAGATAAATGTCCAATAATACACAACTCAAACATTGCTGCTTCTGACTGGGTGACGGGCTCTATGGAGCTGAAACTGGTTCACTCCAGGACTATGAAACATTTCTATACTTCATTTTATGTAAGGAGGAGTTAATAAAATATATTTATTAAAATATAATTTTCCTTAAAATTCTACACTGCTGAATGCTCTTTTAAGTGTTTTTAAGTTGTTGTTTTTTTTCAGGAATATAATAATTACACATCTCTAGAAAGGACATAAGAATTATTTTGAAGAATGAATAATAAAGTGAGTTTGTATATATTTGACTGAATCACCATTCCCAAAATTTATGCAACGTGGAAAAAATATACTTATTTTATTGTATTATTCTTAACTCTAGCCCTAACAGTTTACAGCACTGTTTCTGTAACTCTTCGCTGGGTACCTAACAGAGAGTTTGTGTGGACTTAGAGGAACAGTGCCACTGTGTGGATGTATACATATTCTTTATTTTGGATCTCTTGTTATTGGGGAAATGCATCAAGAATGATACTGCTCACAAACATGACTTTGCTGTTACACAGGCTATAGTTCAGTGTCAGCTCTCTGTGGATAACAGCACCTGCCAAATGCTTTAAAAGCAAATGTATACATGTTTGGAACTGAGGAGGCACCACCCTTACTAATAGTGGCTAGGGGGTGCAATGGGACAGTGACATATTGCACACAAACTTCCAAGCCCAGCTCATAACAACATAAGTCTCTCTCTCTCTCATCCCTAAGAGATAGAAGAGTACGTACTGTGTCTGTTCTTGAGTGTAATTAGTCTGTAGATCAGAGCTGTGGGGACAGGGTGTGATTAAGAGCTGCTTCATCTACATCCCTGCATGAAGGCACAGAGAGAGGCAGAGAGAGAGTGAGAGAGAGAGAGAGAGAGAGAGAGAGAGAGAGAGAGAGAGAGGGAGAGAGAGATGATCCTCCAGCTCCATCTCCCAGTCGGTAAGCTTATTTAATTACTGCTGCACTCAGGCTGGAAGAGGACAGGTCACACTTACAGTATGTTTGTTCAACATTTATATTAAGGTTACTTTAGCTAGAATTAATTAAAGCTTTCGTTAACATTAACAGCCGTGTATGAGTCATAATAAGGCCAGCACAAAAACATGGCTATCTCTGCTCCTCTCTGTTAAGTATGTGATCTCTCAGTTCTGCTGCTTATATAACACGTAAAAAATGTGATCTAACAAAGTTGAAACTAGGCTTTTTTGTTGTCTACATTCTAAACAACCAAATATATGAACAGGATATACAGCAATCTGCTAAAACACTGTGTGTTGTGTTGGTACAAGTGGTTCAGACACAGCAGTGCTGCTGGTGTTTTTATACATTTCAGTGCCACTTCTGGACTGAGAATACTCCGCCAACTAAAAATATTTAGCCAACAGCATCCATTGCCCACTGATGAAGAACTAGAGGATTACCAACACAAATTGTGCAGCAGCAGATGAGCTACTCTCTCTGACTTTACATCTACAAGGCGGACCAACGAGGAAGGATTGCCTAACAGAGTGGACCCAGTGATTCCCTCGTGATCCACTCGTACCAGAAAAACACACTAATGATCCACCACCCAATTCATTTGTGCTCTGTGGTGTTCCTCTGGGGGCCCTGACCATTGAAGAACAGGGTGAAAGGAGGCAACAAAGTATGCAGAATAACACATGGATTACATTCTCTCTAATGGTATATTATATAGTTATTTCTCATTTATAATGTCTGTTGTTGTATGTCATGCTACTGCAGACACCTTATTTCCCAGTTAGGATCTAAACTCTCATTGTATCTTATCTTTGAACCAAACTGCACTCTGAATGAACTTTTATACCCGCTCAGAAAAGAAGAGAAAAGATAAAGAAGACTCATGCATCTTTTATACAGTGATTGGAGTAAGGTAGCAGACAGAAAGTGCTGATTTTGCACACTGATATGTGGTATTATCTGGGCAAGGTGAACATGTAAACACTGGAACTGGCAGATTTAAATGATTTTTAAAGGTCTTTGTTTAATTATCAGCATGTATTGTCGACAGTACACTCTGATATAAAGTTGGAGTAGGACGTTTATTTTAGAAGCATATTTTGGAATTATATTGAAACACATTCAAAACCTTGACAGAAGTCAAAGAAATATATGTTCAGATAACAAAATGGAAATAAAGTAATTCATTATTTAATTAATTAAAAAAAAAAGGTCCTGAGGTAGGAAGGTCACATTCAGTCACAATCATTCGCTATGCACTCTACTATTGTACCAATTTGCATATATGGAACCCTTCACATGGCTCTGCACACACTGCATATTGCACACATTAAGAAACACTGCCAGACTACAGCTGGAGGAGTTTGTGGGAGCAAGAATATTGAAAAGAGTAGCAACATGTGTTATTTTCTTCTTCTGCCATTCTTTTAATTCCCTGTTTAGTTCAAGCTTGTTTAGGTATCAGTGTAATTTTCAGTTTGTGTGGAGTTCTTCACATGGCTCTTCACACATCATATCGCACACACATCACATTGAAAATGCTTACACATTATGCTTTTCTGTCTAGTGTTCTCACACTTCTGGACTCCTCCAGCTGTAGTCAGGCAATGTGCATTTGTGTGTTTTTGGGGAGTGTCTTTGGAATGAGGACTGAAGGTAGGGAAAGGATTTCTTTTCTACTGTATGTTTTCCAAAACTGATTTAAACTTGATTTATTACCTACTTCAGATTTAAGTGCGGAACAAAATTTCAGTTCACAATAAAAGTCCCTTGAAATTGATCTATAAAATTTTCATGACCATAGCTTAGCTGACCTCTCTTCTGTGTAAATGCTATCTGTACAGGCTGGATACTCTTTAGTGTGGTTTATTCAAAAGGCAGTCTAGGATGAAACACTCTTTATGACTTCAGTGTAAATGGGTGGGTCTAAAGGATATACATAAATGTGGTGTTTTTTTGTGACAAAATGACAGTACAAAATGGGCTGATTTTGTGGCTTAGATTTGTATCTGGACTGTATGGAGTGGACAGGGAATGGTCCAATTGTCCACATAAATAGTTGACTGTGTGCATACAATCTTCAGAGTATAGCACTGCCAAAAGGAAGGGATGCTCTGGAGTAGTTGCACATGGACCTAAGTTCATCATGCTCAACATTAAGCACGGGCTAAAGGGTTATACCTGTGGAACTGTGTACTCTAAAGTGATAAACCACCACACATTTGGCATGAGCTGGTGTGGTGTTTATGATACATAACTAATCATCCAACATTAGTACCTGACTTCTCTAATGTTTTTGTAGCTGAATGCGATTAAATCCTCACTGCAATGGTCCAACAAGTAAAGGCTTTCAAGTCCAGTAGAAGCCATGAGTGCAGCAAACGTGTACACGCTATCAATTACATAATACCCTATTGTATTTTCAGTGGAAAAGGGTGAGCTGACATGTTTAAGGTTAAATTACGCAGATATTTAATGTTGCCCACTGAGGAACCCCATAACGAAATGAAGCAGATAATAATTCTGCATGTACAGCATAAGAAGCTACTGACTGTGCATCTGCACACACACACACACACTGTCATTAATCTTACAATATGTCTACACACTGTGCACAGGGCTTTATGAACATACCTGACCGTTCTCAGCTCAGTGTCCAGCCCCAGCAGCACGCAAACTCTCCTGCTCCTAACGGATTCACAAGAGATTATTGCACAGCTCTTTGATGAGTGCCCTAAAAACTGAGGTCAGGTTTAAATGCATTAAGTCAAAATGACTGATATATTATCACAGTGAACTGCACACATTTCTCGCTGGCTCATAACTGATAAGATATGAATTATATATTGAGCGGATTCAAGATAATTTCACCTCCTAAAGCCCCATCAGGCATGAGCAGCTCTATCAGAGGGAGAGAGAGAGAGAGAGAGAGAGAGAGAGAGAGAGAGAGAGAGAGAGAGAGAGGGACAGAGAGAGGGAACACAATAGAAAGGAAAAGGGGAGAGTAAAAGCAATAGAGTTTGTAAAGGGTGAGAAGAGAGAGGGAGAGATTTAAAATGTGAATTTTTCACACATTTAACCAATTAATTGTAAATATTGAAAACTTTTTTTTTTCCCAATATCCCCACAGTCTGGTAACCACCCCCAACCTACCCCCCAAAAAAATCCCAGCCCCTTTGTCTCCCTCCCTACTGACCCCCAACCAAATAATTTGCGTAAATAATTTCAAATAAATGTTTGATACTACTACTACTACTACTAGTAGTAGTAGTATTAATCTAGTTCTTATATACAATATTAACTTTCTGTATCATTCTATAGAAAATTTCATATTGGCCTTTAAGATCGTAATGGATTTACAATATCCAATGAACTCACAATTTAAACAGCTGCCATTAGGCATATGGTAAAAGATGCCAAGAGCTACTAGAAATATTTATAGGAAATCATTTTAACCTAATGCTGTGGAGATGGTGAATTCTTGAGGATTTTTTTCTCTTTTGTATATGGATGTGGATGTTTTGTTATTTGTGTTGTTATGCCATGATCGAAGATGAATTTCCACAATGTGGACAATACCTTTTTCTATTCTATTCTATTCTATTGCTGAATTCCTTGTTATATTGCATTTGCAGAGTCATGCTAATAAAGCTATTGTGAACTGAACTGAGAGAGAGCAAGAGAATAGAAGGCAAGTTGGAGAGAGAAGGTGAGAGAGAGAAAGTGAGAGAGTGAGAGAATGGGCTAGAGTCAGAGAGAGATAAAGAGTGCTGGCCTGAAGGTCACTGGCTACAGCAGTAATGGGCAGAGTAATTCACAGGGTGCTTTTGAATGGTCCTAATGTGAAATGTCACTTATTTTGCACAGCAGGTCCAGAGCAGACGGTAATCTCTCATCATTGGACAATGCCCTGTCAGGTCGTGAGGTGGCTGTCCACCTGAAATACATTTCTATTCAGAATTAATTGGTTTAGTCAGGGCGAAGTGAGGGTGCATTAATCATGTGTGAGTGGTGAACGTCCTCTGAATCATCTTCTTTTCAGGAACTGTCACATGACATGAGGCTTTCCCAGCTGACATTCATCACATGATCTGCCAAACTGTGTGTCAGGACGGCTGAGGTATAGTAATGCATTGCTATCTTTTAATACAGGCAATCATTCAAAAGCAATTTCCTACAAAATACATTTTTACTAAATTTCATTTAGTTCATTTCCACTTCATCAATTCATTTACAGAAAACATCCATCCATCAACAATAACATTAAAACCACCACCTTATTTTGGCACTCATTGTCATTTATCAGCTCCACTCTATTTCTACAGTTACAGACTGTAGTCCATCTGTTGCACTCTATGCTTTGTTAGCCTTTCACCCTGTTCTTCGGTGGTCATGTGCGGGTCCTGAAAGGCTAACAAAGCAGGTATGATTTGAGCAGTGGATTATTCTCAGCACTGCAGTGACACTGAAGTTGTTATGGTGTGTTATATAATTTTGTTATTAGCATTGTGTGTGTAGCGAGTAAGTTAAGCAAGAGAACAAAATAAAAAACTCACTCAACCTCCTCCGCCAATCTCCTCCACCTCTGCCAGCCTCTTCGTCTGATCTTCAAGGTAAATACACTTAATAGAACCAGTTCCTATTTTTACATTCTCTTTTATGTATTATTCATTTTTTAAAATTATTTTATTTATTAAGTACATTTTTCTTATTTAAAAATATGCAACAAAACAATTTGTTGTGGTTTTTCAAGGGCTGGAACAGATTAATAGCATTTCAATCCATTTTAATGGGGAAATTTAATTTGATATAGGAGCAAATCGAGTGACGAGCTCTGTCACAGAACAAATTAAGCTGATAATTCAAAGTATTACTGTACATCCATGGATATTTTTTATAACTGCACAGTGAAGTTTTAGATATTATACATTAGGTGATGTTGGGCTCTGGGTTGTTCTCTCAGTTGTTCTGAGTACACCAACAGCGTACTTTGCAAAAGTGATATTTCCTTTTATTTTTAGTAATGGCTTCTTTACAGCCCCACGTCCTTTCAGACCCATAGCAGTAAGGATGTTAAGGACTATAGCTCAGCTAAACACTGATGTGTTTAAAGGAGTGCTTAAATGACCAGGTTTTGCCAGGAGATTGAGATATTTATGACATTATTTTTTTTATTAATATTATTAATTTACCCATTAGCTTCAGTTTGCCTCAGTCACACACTGAATGCAAACACATGCTTCCTCTGAAACATATGAAGCCAACAAATTTATTTGAACTGCTGCTAATAAAACACTGCAGGACAGCTCGACATGCTTGAAGCAGAATACTAACTGTCTAGATCTATTATGTATATAAATAATGTACTGACCTATATGGGGCCTATTGTGTTTTTTTAGATTCTCAGCTGAGTCATCACCAGACATCGAATTTCCTGTTGATATGAAAACATCTAAGACTACTGCACCATTAGAAAGTCCCAGATAACACATAAAGGTATACGAATAATTACAACTAATTCAAGTTTAGTCCACATATTACATTAGTAATATTAAACCTCAGTGGGAAAATCTCTGGATTTACAGCATGTTCAGTAACCATTATGAGACTAATATCTCAGCTCTGCTGTTATGAGAGTTAGAAATTGAAGTCTGAATGTGGTGAATTATTGAAAGTATGTGGGGTTAATTAAAACAGTTAATGTCATGTGGTTTTTGTATGAGGCCGCATGTTGTGTTACAATATATTGTATAACTCACCATGTCCCACAAAGCTCCCTATGGCAGGGTTTTTTTTTTTTTTTCCGAAGCAGACTTATGGCAACAATTTCCACAGTGGCAGGAATTTGCCAGTGGCTGTTTCTCTGCCATTTCCACAAAAGACAAACCTGTACTTTAGCATCGCAATGCCATTACCCCTTGTTGCACACACCACAGTCATGTTTCTGGTATTGAACACAACCAAATAAATGAAGGAGGATGGTGCCAAATGCTTACTGTGACTCTGGTTTTTCATGTTTTAATATATTGTGAAAAGGCCAACAGCTTTTTGCATTGTGTTATAACTTGATAATGATATTAGAGGATATATTAGAACAGTGGAAACAATCCAAAAATACTTGGAATGCCATTCATAAAGATTTACCCCCATTATAGGTTTTTCCAGTTTACAAGGTCTTGTCCTGACAGTGGGGATTGTTCACATTCATCAAAGTTGCATACAGGCAAATGTAACTGTAAAACTAATTATACTAATTTATTTAATCTTTTTCATAACTCTATGAATGAGCACATCTTGTACAAATTTATGTAAATTTGAGTGTGTTATATAAATGTTTCATTTAAAGTTAAAGCCGACATTCACAATTTTAATAAAAAAAAAAAAAAAGAACAAAATAATAATAATAATAATAATAAAATTCTGAGCATGTTTCCTAACTATTTGCTCTCCAGTTTGTTTGCACAGTCAAACCTGTAGGTTTTGGTTGTGGTCCAGTAGTCTTTATTTCTCTGCTCATGGCAGAAAAATGGAGGTATTTGGACAACAAAATGCACCTCAGGATTTTGCTCTATTTCTGATCCATATGTGGGTTATATTTAACTTATTTTTGCTGTAGATGGAACTGACTCTAAATTTTGGGAGACTGCTAAATTTATGAAAGTAAACACAGACCATAACATCTTGAGTTACATTTGTTTATCTGTGGCAATTCAAACACTGAAAACAATGTACAAACTACAGTCATTTTATATAAATATATATATATAAAGCATGTCACATGTCTCAAAAAGAACTTTGAAAAAGGTTTGGTAGATTGATAGATAATGATTTAGTTTGAGACACATGCTGTGGGGGAAGGGGAAAACCTGTCAGGCCATGTTGCAACACTTTGCCATTTTGATGGGGAGGTAGGTGCATTACACATCTTTGTGTCAATGACATTTTTTTTATTCTTATATTAAAACAGTGAATTTATGTTAAACCAGAAAATTGACCATAAGGGCTACAGAACGTGTTCAGAACGATGTCCACTATGTTTGAGTGTTAAGGCTATGCTTTTTTTTTCTCATTCCTGATGAAATTTCACTTTTCAGTTTCACACAAGTAGATCCAGGACCATGGACAGCAACACCAACTTAAAAACACAAATGTTGATGCTTGTGCCTATATTCAGCCACTGTTTTTCTAGAGGGCGGACCAGTGGCGCAGCAGGTAGTGTCGCAGTCACACAGCTTCCTGGAGCTGGACCTGGAGCTTGTGGGTTTGATTCCTGCTTTGGGTGACTGTCTGTGAGGAGTTGGTGTTGGAGTTGGTGGGTTTTCTCCGGGTGCTCCGGTTTCCTCCCACAGTCCAAAAACACATGTTGGTAGGTGGATTGGCGACTCAAAAGTGTCCGTGTGAGTGAATGTGTGTGTTGCCCTGTGAAGGACTGGCGCCCCCTCCAGGGTGTATTCCCGCCTTGCGCCCCCAATGATTCCAGGTAGGTTCTGGACCCACTGCAACCCTGAACTGGATAAGCGGTTACAGATAATGAAAGAATGAATGTTTTTCTAGAGAAATCCTTTATCAGTTTTATCTGCTACACACTCTGAAATTAAAACTGAAATTAAGTCCAAGATAGTGGCTTTTAAGATGGCTCCCATGTTGACATGGACAAACAGGTTTAAACTTGAACTTAAACAGATTTAAACACGGTGTCTAAACTTAAATCACCATATGCCAAACCACTTTCTTACCCTGTATAACTATCATGTATAATAGCAATTTCATACATATAATTTTGTCCAATATTTAAAACCTTAAAAAGAAATTGTGCAGGGGATGGAGATAATAGACTGCCAAAATGCATTGTTTAAAAGTATTATTTCAGAAAAATAAATGAAACTACATAGTCATGTAATTGTACCATCTTAAAATTTGAAATTTTGTTTATGTCGCATTTTCTGGTCAATCTAAATTTAACATTATAAAATTTGGTAAGTGGGCAGCACAGTGGTGCAGCAGGTAATGTCACAGTCACACAGCTCCAGGGACCAGGAGGTTGTGGATTTGAGCCCCACTCCAGGTGACTGTCTGTGAGGAGTTGGTGTGTTCTCTTAGTGTCCGCGTGGGTTTCCTCCGGGTGCTCCAGTTTCCTCCCACAGTCCAAAAACACACGTTGGTAGGTGCACACAAATGTGTCCGTAGTTGTGAATGTGTGAGTGAATGTTTGAATGTGTGTCTCCCTGTGAAGGACTGGCGCCTCCTCCAGGGTGTATTCCCGCCTTGCGCCAGTGAAACAAGGTAGGCTCTGGACCCACCGTGACCCTGAATTGGATAAGTGGTTTCAGACAATGAATGAATGAATGAAAATTTGGTCAGTAGGGAAAGCACTCGCTGCTTGACCTCAGGCTCCACCTACAGAACAGCCATAGTATCAAAACCCTCAGAAATTATTTTCGTTGTCTCACTACTAATGCATCAGCATGAAACAGGTTGTGCTTCAGGTTCTGGGTCATTGTATATGTAAATGAGGTCTGCTGGGCTGCTGATTCATCAACTGGGCTCAAACCTCCATGTGTTGCCAAACCATACAGAAGTTTTATAAGTAAGAAAATAAATAATTTGTATATTATTTCCCTCAGCCATACCTGCACATGTTATTTGTTCCACTTTGATAAATAAAATAAGGGCCAGTATTCTGTGGATGTTCCATGTTTGCCACTGATTTGGGAGCAAGATGTTAGATTAAAGCAATGATATCAGTTACTGGAGGCCCCTGGGGGGGTCACTTTTCAAAATATGCGCTGCAAAAGTTTCTAAGAGTGAGTAATCATGTATACATGAAAGGAGACTGATGTTTGCAATTTAATCATGATTATATATTATGATATAAACATGACTATAAATTGAGAAAGTTATTGAAAAGCATGAAATTAATGGATGGGATGCTATGGAGCAACTAAATTTGAGCATAAAACCACCCTGTCAAATGCTAAGAGTTCAATCAACAAATCTCCAATAAATCTGTACATATACCTTGAATAGGTTAATTATGTTCATTTATAACACACTTAAGACTCCACAGCTTCTAATACAGCCAGTATCTGCTAACTATAAAAACTGAATGCCCCTAAAACAAACACTTCTTCATTTCTATCTGATGTTGCACATAGCTGGAGCTCACAAAAAAAAATAATAGAAAAATTGCAGTCCTTTATTTCAATTTACTACTTCAAGAATCCCATAAGAGATATGTTTACTGATACATCATGCACTTGTTTATTCATGAATTGACGGTATTGCTGATTTTTGATGTTTGTCATTTTGTGCTATATATTTTTTGCGTTTTTATGTGTGCATTTAAGTTTTGTTCCCACTCTTCTCTGTTTTTATATTTCTCTTTCCCTCAAGTGGCATCTGCTTCTTGCGAGGCTGCCATTAAGAACAATAAAAATGTGTTCCTTATGACTTGCCTGGTTATATTAAAGGTTTAAAAAAATAGAATGGAAAGCACCCTAGATATTCATAAAAATGGCCTGAGCTTTATCACTGGCCATGAACCACCAAAGTTTTGACCAGGGAGACAGAGATCGCAGCCAAACAACTGGCAGAGGTGCAGTAAAGAGCTGCGAAGAGTTTAACAGAGGGAAGGGCCTGAGACACGTTTGGCTTGTTTGCTTGATTGATTGTCCAAAAGCAGTTTATTTTGAGTTTAAGAAGTTTGGGATGGGTAATAAACAGCCAAAAATCCAGATTGCCTGTAGTGATCCGCATGCCTGTTGTGTCCTTTGTACTGGAGCACAAAAGAAACACAGAAACATTTGGTATTTTTATATGATTAGCTATTATAAAATCATATGAGCTCCCTTTCACTAATGGTGCTGCTTCTCTAAAACCACATGAACTCTAAGTTATGTTGCTGAAGAATAATTACAGAAATGTTACTCTAAACCATGTTTACACAGGGGATAATCCTGCAGTTTCAAAATTTTAAATAGTTAGGTTTAGGATTAATTGTTGAGATTTAATTAGAGCCCCTGCCAATGGGTTTTTTTGTTCAGCATGTATAAACTTACAGTGAGACCAGGCTGATCCTATATCACTGTCTGTCCTCACCAGTGATCATGAGGCAGTATGCAATAAACAAAATCAGAAGCTGCCACTGCAGCCTGGAGGCAAACTTAGACAATAATATATAGACCTATTAATCACTTTTCAAAAGAAACACTGGGCATGTTGGTGTTAACAATTATTTGGCCATAAAGTGCAGAATTGCAAATTCACCATACGTTAATAGTATATCCACTGTAAAAAATAATCAGTGATATGTTCACATTATACCAGCAGTAAGTATGTTATATCTCTATATATTTGCACTGTGAAATATGCCCCGAGACTGTGACTTCTTTCCTCATTTCAGTGTGAGAGTTTGGCAGGACTGTATACTCTCATGTCTGACACACTCTCAGCGGCAGTGTAACCCCTTGGCATGAACTGTTAGCAATGCCAGACTCCTCCTCTATCACCACAATCATCACTTTCACACTCCACTTCCCACCACTTAAAATATCCCCAAGTGACATTTCTCAAATTCCAGCCACCCTCGGAGGCACTGATGATGGGGCCATGGGGCACAGGCTGCTAACAGCACTAATGACACACTGCTAACAGTGCTGTTGACATGGTGTTATAAGGCTACAGATGAAGGGACTAGGCTCTGGTTGATACCATGACCACACTCTGCCACCAGTAGATGATTCAGCTGATTAGTTGAGCAAGCACAGAATAGATTTTGACACCTCACATTTAGAGAATTTCTGGAAAAGCACCGTTTGTATAGGTGGATGTTACAGTAAATGCAAGGAGAGCTCAGCACTTGTGGGTGGAGCTAAAGTAGAGGATAGCCAAGGGGGAGCTGGGTAAGTCATTTGTTTTAAATATTTTTAAATTATACATTTACAATAATTCTAATGAATTTCTGTAGCGTGTTCTCCTTGTGTCTGCGTGGGTTTCCCCGGGTGACCCGGTTTCCTCCCACAGTCCAAAACACATTGGTAGGTGGATTGGCGACTCAAAAGCATACATACCTGTGAATGTGAGTGAATGTCTGAGTGTTTGTCACTCTGTGAAGGATAAGCCCCAACTCCAGGGTGAGTTCCTGCCTTGTGCCCAGTGATTCTGGGTAGGCTCACTACAACCCTGAACTGGATAAGAACTTACAGGCAATGAATGAATGAGTAATCTTTTTAAAGCTACCAGTACCACCACAGTGACAGTTAAAGGTACTACCACAGTGACAGCTTATTTTCTGAGAGTGTATCTACAGGCCAGCAGACAAGCAGCATGTTCAGGTTATTTCTTAAGTGCAGGAGGCATGCACGGGTAAACAAATAAAACACAAGTTCATTAAGGAGACAATGCGAGTCGATTTCAGCTCCTTTTCTCACCAGTTCTTTGCTGTTTGATTAGCTGTTCATAGGTGGTTAGCTCACTGATAGGTAAACAAATAATTCCACTAGAAACCCGGTGATAGTAATTAAAAAGCAAACTTAATTTCACCCTTCCCTGTAGCCTGGCTGCACCCATGTAAGCAGAGAGAAAAGAGCTGTGCTGGCTGAGTGCGAAAATGGTCGCGGTTGCTGTCTCTGAAGCTGTGTGCATGCTGGGTAGCGCGATCATGTATTAGTGTGTATGTGTGTGCTCCAGGGTTTGATAAATGAGGCATCGAGGCTATGACGGTACTAAACTGCCTCCCTCCTCAGCTCTGCTGACATTGTGATTAATATTTGTGTGGCATTAAGCTAATTTATCATGGCCACGTGTGTGCCTGTGGGTGGAGCTGTCACATGGAGACTGAGCCTGAAATCGGTTTGCAGTGGAAAAGCAGCATTTACTTACAAAGTATCAAAAAAAAAATGGGGCTGTTAACTCACTCAATATTTACAAATGGAAACATGGTTGGCTTTCAGAAAGATACGAGAATACACCAGCTATATGTACTGCCATATTATATGACAGTAACTGCATAATTGTGTAGTTATACAGAACACTGTATAGCAATCCCTGGTGGAGCATTCCCTAATGTATGTGAGAAATAGCACACCTTTAGTGCAATTCCTAACCGTGATCGAGTGAGTATGCATGTTATGTGAGTGAGTTACAAGCCAGTACCATTCGGTTCTCTGGATCTAAAAATCACAGCTAAGTAAAGCTAAAAGTATTTTAACCATATTACTTTTTTTCTGAATGAATATACATTTCATTTTGTAAAGTATGTTTTCTGTACTAAAATATGAGTTATGAGAATGTCTGACAAAGTGCTACTAAGTATTCTGCCTTAAACTTTACATTGTGTGAAAATTCCTTGATTAATTCTATAGTAGAATTGGTCTGAAATTATATTTATACAAATTCTAATAACTTGTTATAACTCTCCATTAGACCTGCCCTGAATCAAAGTCATTCTAGTACAAAATGGCACTACCCTTGGCTCTAATGTTTTAGTATTTGTATGAGAACCAGTAAAAGAAATTATTAGCTAAATATCATGAGACTAATTTAAAAAACGTGTCATTAACAAATGGACAAATTGAAAATGTATGTTCTTTTGGTATCTAAGGGCAATTAGTTCCAGGTTTTTCTTTTTGAAGCTTTCATTAAAATAATCAATCAACAGTCAATTGATATGCTGATTCTAGATACCGGAATTTACATATCTGATTTTCTGTCAAATGCATTTTTTTACTTCATATTTTCACATTTATATATGCAAGATTATGATTCTATACCCATAATTCAGTTGAGTTTATATTTATCAGTTGTAATAATAATTTAAACAAAAATGTCACTATATATTGTTATTAAGATTTAAATATTCACAAAATTAAATTCAGCTCTGCTCAACTCTATGCAAATGAGCAGTGACGTGCAGCGCTGACTACCAATCAGAAAGCAGGTCTTCATGTTCCCTCAAAAACATTCAACTCACTGTGGTTCCCACTGAAGATTTGTTCCTTTCTCAAAATGAAGGAGGAACCTTCCAGATATGTTTAAAGGTCAAGCATACAGTATGTTTTGTTGTTTTGTTTGTATCATTTACAGCTGAAATTGTAAATAATATTTGCTTTGAATGTTTAAGTGGAACTACTTTTTTTGATAAATTACATTATGCCCAAATTACAGTTGACATTTCAGTCAAAATAATGTTCATAATAATACGTCTTTTACTTTTACTTTAGATACTTAATGGTTAATGCTTTTGTACTTTTACTCAAGTACAGATCTAAAATGAGTGCTTCTACTTTTACTGGAGCAATATTTTACCTTGAGTAGCTGTACTTTTACTCAAGTACATGGTTTGTGTACTTTGTCCACCACTGCCAATCAGCAACAACACTAACACCACCTCCTTGTTTCTATTCTCACTGTATCTGGATCTCCAAGGGTGTCATATAAAAATGTATTTGCTCTAATGCAGACTCTTCTGTAATTAGGCTCTAGACCACCAGCTCTATGGATAGAGATCGTTCAGCCGAAAGCTGATAAGTGTAATTCTGATTTTAGGATTTATTTATCTCTCTTTTGGGAAAAGAGACCTTTACTCAGGAGTGTCCATCTCAAACCCTCTTCATGGCCTTATAGCTTTAAATCTGAGTTATGAAAGACAAGTGCAATGAGATGGAAAGAAAAGGGCAGGCTCTGAAAATTCAGAAAATATTTGAATGGTATTTCGGCACTGTAATAAAAACATCCATAAACCTAAAATATGATGCACGGACATTTTCATAGCCCCCATGGTTTACTCTTAAAGGCACTGGTTTTCTGTCATTCTCTTTGAGAAATTACTTGCAGAGCCCAATTACAAAGGTTTCTGTAAAGTTTTGATGATTATTTCCATGCTACTAACTGCTGTTCCACAATGACCTGATGATCTTAATTATACAAAACCTTAAAAAAAAAAAACAAGAACAGTTGCAGCAATCACTGAAAATCTATTCCTGCCATAAAATAAATGTCTGAGTGCATGCGAAATTTTCTCTACCTCAGACATCCCAAGTTGCAAAAACTCATTTCAGGGAGGTACCCCCGGACCCAGACCTTTAAAACAATCTTTTACTTTTTGATAGAGGACTGTGCATAACAACGTTTTGCTCTCACTCAGTGAATCGCCCACACTAAAAACTGATGGACAGACTCTTTGCAGAGAACAGGCCAACCAAAACCCTCCCTGTTTTGCATGTGCTTCATAAATATGCACACGAGGGGAGCATGTTACTACAAGGTAAGCTACCCCGGCAAGTACGGCCTTTCTCTCCTTTGTCGCCTCAGTGCGCGTTTGTGTGCACTCATGGCCTCTTGTTCTAGATTCCAGGAGATTTTACCTGACTTGCGGCCATCAGGGAGCTGTACATCAGTAGCGGATGCTGGTCTTTCAAGGAGGGGAAGCTCAATTTTGGCCTACATCATAAAATCGGTGTCTTTTTATTTATACGTAAATTCTACTCTCCGTTCCTTTTTAAGAAAATGATCTGTGACCCTGTCGTACCAACAAGGCGTCTTTTCCAGGGACTTGACTAGTGTCCTCTCAATGGCCAGCAGAGCTAGGCTGCTTAAACGGCCTTGGCCGTGTGTCCGCCTGTGCTCCCACGGATCTTTACACCAAAGGATCGCTGAATCGCTCATTTCGCTGTCAATCAAAAAGGGATTCAGCCTCAGACAGATCATCCAATCATCATGCCGAAGTTGAGCATCCGGGCCAGCCGAGGCCAGCCCACTGCCCCATAGACCCCCAGAGATGCTGAGCGTCCGATGGGCGGGACAAAGCCCAGTATTTATCCAATGTCTCGTCTCGTTTCACTGCACTTCACTGCTTCACTATTGAGCTCTATGGACGCTAAATCACTGTTAAACTGCGGGAATGATTGAGAGGAAAGCCGTGTCTTTACCAGTGATAAGAAGCTGATTCTGAAAAAAAGTTGAGCGCGTTGTAATGCATATTTATTCAATGACATTTACACACAACAGTATATATTTGATCACTTATTTTTTATATTTTAGGGGAAGCTGAGCTTCCCTTGCAGTCTTAGAGCAATCGCCACTGCTGTACATAATTTGCAGGAGACTCCCTGAGCTTCTGGGAGACTTGGGATGTCTGCTATCTATACCTGTCTGAGCTGAAGGCAGCTATATTTTCTACAGTTAAAGGTAGACAACTATTTAGTTGTCTCAGAGCTGGCAAGCACTCTGAGGTGTGTATACACATTTATTACACAGCTTCCCCAGCTTTCAGATGAGTGATATGCTGATCTTCAGTGGGAGAGTGCCCCAATGACTCCCTCTGGGACGTCTGAGCAGATTACTGAAGTGTTTCCAAAACTCACAACTGAGCACACTTGACTCTTATACAAAATTACAGAGGAAGCCAGTCAAGCCCTCCGCTTTCCTCTACTGACACTTCACCCACCTGCTGAAGTCTGCTAGTGACCGTGGGGTGTTGCCATGGAAACCTACTAATGGCAGAAAGTCATGTGATAGACACACACATTACCTGACTTTATCAGCATTAACAGCAAATTGGTCAGGGGGAAATTGCAGGCCGACGATAAATGGCGGCTGGTAAATTCTAATTTGGCCATAGTCCTCTTGCAAATATGATTTCAAAACAGGTTTAAAGGCATATAATTTGTCTTAAAAACCCTCAAGTATGGGGTAACACTATTTTTCCACCTCTCAACAAGAAATCAGCAATGCTCCTAAAATAAACATTTACTCCAACAGGGATTTCAAGTCAACCTTCAATCAACTTTGAGGGTCCAGATCATTTTCTTGAAAAGTAACGGAGGGTAGAATTTATATAGGCCGAAATCGAGCTTCCCCTGCTTGAAAGACCAGCATCCGCCACTGATTATAATATATATATTTTTATACTTAATATTTTTAAGGTCATAAACTAAAATGACAGAAGTATGCATGTACATTTCCTTTACATGTCTAAGACTAATTAATGCAGTTTTCTCTGGTTTGTTTACATTCAGAAGCTGGAATGTTTGAGGTGAAAAAAAAAAAACGACTGTACGTCGTACACATTTGTAAATCGAGTTGTTTTAATTTGTAGCACATTTGTTCTGTGTTTATGTTCATGCGGTTAGCCATCTCTAGAATTTGGAGGCATTTAAACTTTAAGTAATCCAAAAAATATCAATCTTCATTGTCTAAAAAAATGCAGTTTCTCTATTATGAGTAGAGAGAGATCATATGGACAAAGACACTTTGTTTTTTAATCCATTTACTGACTTCATAAACACATTGGACTTGTTTTGAGCACACAAAAAGACTGGAAAACAGGAAATGGTGAGGAAACATCCTTAGAATTGATTAAAACCTTTTTTTTTCTTTTAAATAAATAGCGAACGTCTAATTTAAGTAGAAATAAGTAATATATTTTTACTAATTTAACAAAATATATACTGTTGTCTAAATGTAAATGAATTCATTTATTGTCTGTATCAACTTATCAATTTCAGGGTTGCAGTGGGTCCAGAGTCTACACAAAATCACTTGGCACAAAGCAGGAACACAATCTGGACAGGGTGCCAGTCCATCACAGGGCACCACACATTCACACCTAAGGACACTTAAGGACACACCCCATCTACCAACCTGTGTTAGGAATGTGGAAGGAAACCATAGCACCCAGAGTACACCCTCGCAGATATAGGGAGAACACACCCAACCCTTAACAGACGGTGATCTGTTGCAGAGCTTGAACCCACAACCCCAGCCTCCAGGAGCTGTGTGACAGGGACACTACCATGTGCACCACTACGCCTCCCACTGAAACAAGACATCACATTGCACACACTAATAACATTTACACTCAATGAAATGTATGACATACAGCATATGTTATTTAAAGCATATTATTTTAAACCACAAACTGGACTATGCTAAAAACAAACTTTACAGTTTCACAAAAAAAATTCTGAAGAAAAATAATTCTGAAGAAATTTGATTAGTTAAACTAAGTGATTACTTCGAACGATAAAGATGTCTAGCTAGTCCATTTGTACATTTAGGTCAAGGGTCTTAGCCCTATTATCAGGAGATCTCTGGTTCAGTCCCCATTGATGCCTCAGCCATCTGAGGTCTAAAGTCCTAAGAGAGCACAACTGACTTCACTCTGTTGGGGTTGGGTGGCATGACTCCCTCCCTCCCCTCATCATACAGCATTTTACCATGATATGTGTCAAGTGCCATTGCATTAGCAGCAGTACAAAACAAGGGCATGCGTTTTAGAAGGCACATGCTGGTCCTCACCCTCACAGTGTCAGTGGTATCATGTATTGGAGTTCATCTAACCACTATGATTGGGTGAAAATAGTTTTTAAATAAAAAAATATCTACACAGGTATTAACAATTAGGAGTCCATTTTAACTTTAAAATAACTATTGAAATCATTCAAATAGTCCAGCATTTATTCAGTGATCAGGCAACAAGGGTTTACACTGTTGTGTGATCCAAATAATCACAACATTACATCACACAGATGCAGAGAAACTAATGAGGCTTTTGGGCTTCATGTGCTAAAGAGCTTCATAATGTCATTGAATCAGAAACATGACAATACAATTAGCATACAAAGTGTTTTTGTTTGTGATAGCCACTTAAAAGCACTCATGCTAATCACAGGTAACTGCAGTTAAGAAAGTGATCCGATTTGGCACTTCCAGAGGTGAAGCTGGTCATAATTGGGTTTGGATGTCAGTGCAACATAACCAATCAATGAACCCAGTGAGTAACATCGTCTCTGCTCCTCTGGATATCATCACTGCTCTGGGAAATGACAATGGTGACAATGGGGATTTAGCCTGACTTGTACCAGGCATTTACTCTTCAGGGATACATGAAAGAGTGTTTCTTTAATGTGATGGTAGACTGTCAAATAGGGTTCTTTTTGTTCTAGGGCATCATCATCAACATTATTGTCAATATTATTATTATTATATGGCCAGTACAGGTGGAATAGAGCTACAGAACTGGTCCAAAATTGACCCCTTAGATTCCATTTCAAGTTAAGAAGGCTTATTTTGGTTTGCTCTTACATTAGATGTGGCTAATCATAGACCATTTAGTCACTGATTTATTATTTGTATAGTTAATTAGTTAACTGTTCTTAAGCCTGGGTATTACTCTATAACAATAAAACTGTGCTAAATCAGTTTGTCACAATTGAATACATTATTTACTCATTAACTGCACACAGACAGCTTACTATTACCCTGCAAATTAACTGAGAAGCATATTTACTCCTATAAGTAAATAAAATAATGTAAACAATAAAATAAAATTGAAATGTCACTGCTCAAATGTGTTTTTTTGCATTATCCATGGCACACACACACACACACACACACACACACAAGGAGTAGCAGGCAGCCGTTCCCAGTTTCCAGGGAGTAGTTTGGTGTTAGATGAAGGGCACCTCAGCCATGGATGTTGAGAGAGGAGAGAGCACTTTTCCTTCACATGTCCCTCCCCCATTTTTTTTAACACTTCCCTTATTTCCCCTAAAGATAATTACTTAAAGATCAATAAAAGACCTCCTTGTTTTGTCAATAAGTGCAGCACAATGACTAAAGTTATTGGATAGTACCCTACTGTGAGCAGAACAGGCTGAATATTGCAGCCATGTCAATATGTCTCAGCTTGTAGCAAAGACTTTTTCTTTAAAAAAAAATGGCATTGTATACAGCGTTTCACCTCATGCAGAGAGCTTCTTGGTGCAGAATAGCAAAGAGCACCATGCTACAGACTACGAATACACCATGTATAAATACACTCTTATTGGACACATGGGCGTCTTCCTGGATTTCATAACAGCATGGACAAGCATTTGCTGCCGTATAAGATCCAGTTTGTCCACAGTGGTTTAAAACAAATTAGAAAGTTACTGACAGAAATATGAGCAAAAAGAAGATCAATTTCAGCAAGTAGGTTAAATCCCATCCCACAACATTTGCCATCCTATTTCTGGAAAACAAAATCAAAGCTAATGTTAGCACTCTTCACGAAAGAAGAAAAAATGTTGGCTTGAACTCAGAGAGACAATAAAGAGCTAGCTAGCTCAAGGCACATTAACCTTTTATCACTAAGAGCCGGCATGATGGTCCATACAGCAGTTACATCACACTTACAAAATTAGTAATAAGGCTAAAAAACTGCTTATACATTAGAAAATATTATGCAAATAATCATTAAGGGTTTCTTATTTGTGTATATATTAGTGCTGTAAATGGAAAATCTGAAAACTTTAATGCGTTCATTTTTTTATTATCCAAGTTAATCAATTTGGCTACGACTTCCTCCCATAACTCGTCCATTTTACAGAGTCTAGTGAGGTGGTAGTGGTTTTATTAAGACAGACAAACACACTGCTGTTAAGTTCAGTAGGTTGATTGCATTATTTTTATATTGAAATATGCATTAAATTAACTCTCACTCTTACCACCTTTGTTGAAGCTGGAATATGGAGGTGTTTTATTATCTAAGCTCTGAACGTGCTGCAATTTTCTCAAATAAAGCTTTTGTCTGAATTTACTTGTGTTTGGTCTTGACTCTCTCCCTAAAATTTTTACTCAACAAATTGTGAGATTCAAATTAAAATATTGCCCTGTGAAATACTGGCGCACCCTCCAGGGTGATTGCGCCAAGTGATTCCGGGTAGGCTCTGGACCCACCCTGACCCTGAATTGGATAAGAGCCTACAGACAATGAATGAATGAATATTTAAAATATAATTTAAACTACTCTAAAATATTATACTAAAGTAAAAAGGATGGTTTCCTCTAACAAATTTATCATTCATACCACTCTATACTCCCTCTATATTCTCCCCAAAAATTGATGTTCTCCAGAATGGGTTTTCTTAGAGCGCTCCAGTATCTGCCCACAGTCCAAAAACACATGTTTGTATGTGGATTGGCTACTCAAAAAGTTCATAGCTGTGAGTGAATGTTTGAGTGTGTTTCTGCCTTACATCTACTAAACCCCCCATGATCCTGAACTAGATAAGTGGTTACAGACAATGAATGAATGCATATATTTACAAACAATGAGGAAACTGGAAACTGTAAAAAAATAATGTTTTTGTTTTGTTTTACTCAACTGATGTGACATGAAAATATGTAAACGGTAAGTCTTTGTTTCAAATTCTAGCAAAAGGTGAAAATGATCCAAGAGTGATAAATGGAAATACAATTTTGTGTTCCAACAATGTGAGATATGGGATTGTTATGTATGCATTTTCCTACCTGCTTAGTGATGGTTGATATGAACACTATTATGTCACTTCATGGCTTCATGAATAAGGGGGCTAATAATGAAGACTCCACAGTGTGAGTACAGCTCTAGAGGGGCTTTTCTTCATCACCTCGGTGTGACCCTGTGCTGAGAGACAACAGGGGGTTTGTGTCATATGACTACAGAGAGCTCATTAACACCTCACACCTCTGTAGAGAAAGAGCAGGAAGTAAACACCATCGCTTAGCAACGCTAGCAGAAAACAAACGCGATGTCTCCGATGTGTTGTCTCCCAGAATAGTGAGAAAAAAAACCTTATTGGAAGAGATTGTGTGAAAAATTCAACTCAACCTATGAGTGCACTTAATAGATTTAAATTGCATCAGAAAGAAATGAATTGATTTATTTTATGTAAACCATATTTATGTCATTCCACCAATCCAGCAGCAAGAGTTGTAATAACATAATAATGATTTTTTTAATTCCTGTTTCTAAGTAATACTCTCTGAACCTAATGATTTTGCAAGTGCTCAATGTGGGATGGCACTTTTTGCTTTTCATGTCTTAGGCATGCACCTGCAAAGTCACTAACACAATAGTCACCCACTTAATATCCTCTTTCTTTCTTTATAGGAGGGGATAATATCAGACACCACTGTTATTTGGCTAGTGGTTGCACCAGAATGTAAGGTAGAATTGAATGGTGATGGTGAATGGTGATTCATATTTTTAGAATTATTTTAACAATGTTAAAACTGTGGTTTTAGAAAAGTTTAAAAAGTATTTTAATTTCTTCACAGTATTAAAAGGAATATAATGCAAATAGTATCAGCTGTTTTGCCGCAGATGTTTACACTCAACAGAGAGAAACTAAACTAATTAATTCTATTCATTATTCTGTGTCAATGTAAACTTCAGTGTGAGTGAGAAAAAAAAGCTGGTGTTATTTATTTATTTACTTATTTATTTTTTAGCACAAATGCTGTTAAGCTATAGGAAACAAGACAACTGAGCCTCTCTATGTGTTTATTATATAGAGAGTGAGGTTAGTGAGTGAGAGAGAGAGAGAGAGAGAGAGAGAGAGAGAGAGAGAGTGAGAGAGAGAGAGAGAGAGAGAGAGAGAGAGAGATTAGATCTGGGGTAAGGATCATGCCTAAAGAGTTAAACCTGGATAGTTACTGCTGTCCATAAAATGTAAAAAAAAAAACAAAAAAAAAACAGCATTAAACCTGCCTTAAAGGTTCAACACAGCAATGTTTACTGAGCTCTCTTTTTGTCTTTTATTCAGGTACATAATAGAGAACTGGATGGATGGATTTAGTAGTGAAACAGCACCACCAGTGGACAAATCAGAATGCATTCATCAGTCTTAACATTAACACAACCTCTGGTTTAATCAGAGAATAAGGAAACAGGCTTTGAAGTTGAAGCACTAGTATCCTAGTATATTTTCTTTGAGAAATGCTCATTCCAGAGAGGAGCTCTATTGGTGTTTCAGCCTTAGATACTTCCCCGTGTCCAATCACATTACAGTCCAAACATATCAGGTTGCCAGGTCTACAAACATGGCAAAAAAAAAAGTACAGATGCCTATGAATATATTAAAGGTGAAGACTCCACAGTTTTTGTGTTTGTTTTGAAGAATATAAGAGATAGTGATGATTGTAAGGTGTAAGAACCTTTTTTTTTTGTATGAAGAATATGTATAACAACAGGATTGAAGGGTATAGATATCATAGTTTGTTTGTTTTAAAGAAATTGAGGCATGATTAAAGTGTGTTTCTCAATGGTGTGTGTTTTAAACAAATAAAGAAGTAAGGTGTGTTTCTAAAGTCAATCTAAGCATTTCACTAGGGTAGGTAGATGTTTTAATGAGATTGTGTACTAGGTTGTGTGTGGAAATGGATGAACTGGAATGAAAATTGTTTCAAAAACTCAGCATAACCATCTATTTAAAGTCTAACAGGGAATTCAATAGGCTTGCAAATAATGCAACTAAGACTCATAAACTGATTCATTTAAAGTGGGACTAAATGTTTGAATAAAACAACTGTAAATAAGAATTAAAGACCTGCCTCAAAAATTACATTTCTGGTGGAAGGGAATGTCTATAAGTAAGGTAACACCAGCGAGTGTTATTCAATTAAATCTGTAGGCGCTTTTCCACTGCATGACACCAGCTTTGCTTCGGACAGCTCAGTGAGCTTTTCCCTCGTATGTTTTCCAAATACCACTGCTTCCCCACAAAATGTAGCCAGTCATATATCAAAACTGTTTCTCTAAAAGGAACGGCAGCGGTAATATTAGGTGCTGTTTACTCGTTGTGTATTCATGCGTTCGTGTTGCACACCCACCACTCGTTGGAGTTTTTTGCCACTGATCCAATGAGCATTCCAACCTCTTTCAAAATACCATTGCATAATGTTACATGATGCCGGATAAAACAACTGTAATAGCTACTGTACCCTGGATGTCTGAATTCCTTTGTGTAGACAGGTCTCACTGGCCAATCAGCATTCTACTAGGTTTACATGCCATGTTTAGTTCAGCTCCTTTTGAAGGCACCAGAATTGCCTTAAAAGCATAAGAACCGAGTTGAATCAAGAAGGGACCAGTGGAAAACACTATATGCAAACCGTCTGCTATGTACCCTAAAACAGAATTACAGAAACAACACCATATGAACTGTTGTGAAGTAAGGCTTAGGGGTATGGTTAGAGTGAAGGTCCTAGATAACCAGTTATCTTATTTCTTGCCATCATGTGTTTTTAATCTCCACTTAAAGGGAAAGTCTATTTTTGTGGGAAACGCATTTCCCTCTGGTTGTTATATTCAGAAGCTCAGTGTCTTTCAAGGTGGAATGGTATGTTTGAGAAAAAAAAAAACACTGTTGTTTGTACTAGGGGAGGGGGATGTGGCCCTAAAATTATATTGCGATATTTCAGGGTATTTTGTCAATAACTATATTCATAGCCAATAACAATGTGGCAAAACACTGAAAAATAAAATAATTCATTATCTGTAATTGCTTTCAGTTCAGGGTCATGGTGGGTCCAGAGCATACCCAGAATCACTGGGCAAGAGGAACACACCCTGGAGGGTGTGCTAGTGCTTCACAAGGTAGCACACACACACTTTCACTCACACCTATGGACACTTTTGAGTCAAAAAACCTCACCTACCAACTTGTGTATTTGGACTGTGGTAGGAAACCTACGTGGACACAGAGAGAACACACCAAATTCCTCACAGACAGTTACCCAGAGCAGGACTCGAACCCACAACCTCCAGGTTGCTGGAGCTGTGTGACTGCGACACTACCTGCTGCACCACCCTTGAACACAGTCAATGAATACTCTTTTAGACTAATTCTTATTCAGATGTTTCAGACTAACATTGGAAGAACTTTTATCAAGGTAAAGTAACATTTATGGAATGTTCCTTTGACTTTACTGAAATAATGTTTAGTTTTAACATGTTCTCTTTTAGCAGGTGCTTCTGCTTGAGGTGGTGAAACAGATTAGTTGTGTTGCCCGCTTCTCTCATTATAGGCCTCTTTCATTTCTTATTTAATACCATGGTTTATTGTACATCTGATTTTTTTAACACACCACCTTCACACAACTGGTCACTCCCCTTTTTCAGAGCAGATTCCTCCACCACAGAGCCACATAGGTTTAAAAACTTTAGATTAAAATTTCCAGAACAATATGATATGGAACAGCTGTAGTTTATATGTGGCTGAAGTTTAACTTGTCTTAGTTTTTATTCACTGTTTAAAACTCATTTGTAACATGAGTTGTTGAGTTTTGTATCACATACGGTAATGCAGTTAACCATCTCCTGAAATAGGAGATTTGGAGACATTTCCACCTTAAGTGATCTTAAACAGTAAAAATAAATCAATATTACCCAGCTATGAAGCAGGAATACAGGAACAGAGCAATATCTCTTATCAGTTCATCTTTTCAATGTTTGGAGTTCCCTCCATTGTCTAAATACACCCCAGATGCCTCTGCCATGGGAAGGAAGAGAGAGAGAGAGAGAGAGAGAGAGAGAGAGAGAGAGAGAGAGAGAGAGAGAGAGAGAGAGACTAGCATACCCGACAGAGACAGTTTGTTATTTTACTCATTCACAGTCACCAGTGCTTTGTTTCCAGCATGTATCTTCTGAATTTTATAAGAAAGAGTTGGGTAGGAATCAAAAATTGACATTGTGATATATTTTGTATTATATTGTTACAATATAACACTTTACTGGTATTGGTACATTAACAATGCACTGATTCATGGGATATGTAGTACCCTACCTCTGTTTTGTAAATCTGAATGGAAAGTAAAGTGCCTAGCTCATGTTAAGTTGAATCTCTTTCTCAGACTCATTATTTAATGGTATATCTTATTTTGACCAGCCTACTGGCGATATAACAGACATGCACATACATGAAGAGTGAACTCTATTTTGTACACATTGTACAAACCCTAGGAAGCATTTTTAATCATATGTAAAAACTCATGTTGAGACCGAGGACTTGTCTTGTGCAGCAAATTTGATATGATGTGAATTCAAAGTAGGAGTATGGAAATATGAGAGTAGAAAACATTTACAGCTGCTTATTGGAAACCAGCAGTGATTACGCCTCCAGTTAATATATTTTTTTATTCTCCATTATCTATCATGTAAGTCATTACATTTCTTAATCACTGCAATTAAACCCTGAATTAGACATTCTGATTCCTCTCTCTCTCTCTCTCTCTCTCTCTCTCTCTCTCTTTCTCTCGGTTTATTTATTTTAATTCCTGTTGGTGTAAATTGAGGAGGCTCACTTTAATGACGGAGTTCATATTAAGGTCGCTCAACTCTTGTGTGAACTTTTTAATCCTTCCATCTCCCTCAAGTCCATTTTTAATAGCCTCATTTCAAAGACAATGAGGAATTTAAATGTCATGTCATTTCATTTCCTCTCCTCCTTTTTCTTAATCCAACAGGAAATAAAGAAAGTACATGATAAAGGCATTGACAAAAATATGAGAGCAGGACGACTAGACCCGTGTATATGTGACTCGTAGGACAGTTTTAAGCTTGCAGCTCTTTTTTAATTGGAAGGAATCCCCACAGAGTTGAGTGTGGCATTGTCTTACCATTGAAGTAATCCAAGTCTGCGGCAATCAACTGGTTTCTAGCATTGTAGACACCTGTAGTTCTATTTGTGCTCCCCACTGGTCCATAAATTGAGCTTATGCTGCTTTGTTCCAGCCAGTCCCTGCATGTTAAAGCTTTGTGATCTGTTTTTAATCAGTGTAATAGGCTACTTATTTCAATAGAAACAGAATTGCTAGCATATTGGATAGAGTGTCCGCACAGCATGTACGGCATTGTGCAAAATCCAGATAAGCCATTACATATATTGTTATTCATTTCAAGGTGTCAGATAAATATATGGAAACAATATATCAAATACATTTGAACCTAGCATGGAGCTTGACTTTCACACTCTCTTAAATATGAGGGCTTTCAGTGTTTATCAGATGGTCATAGTCTTTGTGGTTATTAGGAGTCCCAGTTTCTCTGTATCCTTTAATAATATTTTGAACTCCTCCCCCACCCCTTTATTCTCTTTAGATATTTGTCTTCTGTATGCAAGTGGATCATCTCCTGAGAGCAATGAAGGCACAAAATACTTAATGGCCATTTGGACTCTGAATGAAATAAATACTATGCGGTCTCTAATTTTTCACTGCATGGAAATAAATTAGTTGTCATATGAATCTGTTCCAGCATATCATTATCTTTCTTTTGGAAAGGGACATTACATCCTAAACCAAATTGGGATATTGTGTGGAAAAATAGCTTCATTGCTTCAGCGTCCAGGTCACCAAATGGTCTGCCATAAGCTCATAAATATGGGCTTATAACACCACTTATCACCAACAAACCACTGAAGGAAGGTCATTCTGACTGCTTTCACAATGCCAAAAAGGCTAGCCTCTGACTGTGGATCGAATCACTCATAAATCCATGCACAGCACCAGCGGTATAATAAAACCTGATGATCCAGTGTTTCACTGCAGACAGCCAATCCAGGATCACGGCAAAGCATGTAATAGACACATCAATGCACCACATTGCCACTACAATGCTGCTAAGTGCAACTCAGGGCCTAAATCCAAGCCCTCCACCTATTGCTTACTCTAGGCACAATACTAGAAATCACATTTACTCCTAATCCTAGCACTAACCCTAACTGTAATCCTATTTTGTGTTTTCAAATGTTTGTACTACACACTTTAGGTGTAATAACAGGTCCCATTTTGGACACTTATGTTCTTTTGCCAGTAAATTGGGATGTTCTGAAGCAGCTACACAGGAGCCAGAGGTTAGAATGTTCAATGGCAAATGTTGGATTAAGACTGTAGAGCAGTGAAACTGAAATCTCTGGAGAGATGGATCTCCTTGCAGTATCTCTGAGATGAGTCAGGATGGTATTTGTGATCCAGAACTTTTCACTCAACATTAGAACCTGACCTTACTGATATTCTGGAGTGTAAATGTCTAGGACAGACACCCTTGGAATACATTTCACAAGAAATGCTGGATAAGCAAATTCCACAAACCACTAGTTAGAGAATTTTTGTTTCTTATGTTCAATTTAAACAAAGAAAGTCAGTTGGAGATATGTAATAGAGAAAAATTATAAAAAAATAAATAAACAATCCAGTTTGAGCCTGCAGCTTTACAGAGAAGACGGCCTGCTTTCTGCTTGGTCCGTAGACAATAACATCACTGTTAACATTGACAGAAACAGAAACTGGCAATTTACTTCAAGAGAAATCAGCCAGATCATTAATTTTTCACTCTGGCAGTTCTGCCAATGAAAGGGTTATCAACTTCTGTTTCTAAAAGTTCATATCTGAAAGGATCTCTGCTGGTCTAGACACATTCTCAAAAAAAATAAAAAAATAAAAAAATAAAAATTCAGAAACTGTCACTACAGTGGTTGCCTCAGGGGGATGTTCTTCAGGTTTACAGAAATTCAAAAACTCTCTAACATACACATTCCATGTTGTAACATTTTTTTATATTGACTATAATTCATAAATCTTGTTAAAAGGCATTTTTGTTTTTCTGTAAATAAAAATTATGCTACTAAAAGTTAAACTTTAAATTGGGTACCACTAGTCATACACAGTGCCATGAGTAAGAGGCTGGGTGAAAGCAAATGTTTCTCTTTAAACTGTCACTAAACTGCAACACACCTCAACAGTTTAAGTTGCCAGGGGGAATGTAAACTTACCAGATCCATCACACGAACTGAAAGATTCTTTCAGTGTTCTCATTTCTGGGGTGGGTTGGCCCTTATCTAGTAATGTTTTCATTTTCTTTCAGCATCTTATGTCCTTCAGTTAAATTTTTAACTTCAGTTCAAATCTCCAAAACACTTCAAATCAACTTTGTTCACTTTTTATAGCTTATAATTCCTAACTTTTAGACTTAAATATAGGATGCTATTCAGAATCCTTCAGAAACCAATTGCACAGACCAGGTGCAGAAGGGTTCCTGACCAGCAGCTGATCATCTGGTACAGAGCAACTGCACCATACCAGACCCTGATGCCCTTCAGATGGAGGTGAAATTGTCCCAGTGAATCCCTGGGTCACAACTCGCACATCTCTGACATCAATAAGAAATGGTGAACAGTATCATCAGTGACATTACACACTGCAGCCAAGACCCCTCCACACTGCTGCCATATGGTAAACTGTCCTGGAGCATTCAGTTCAGCAACAGCCAACTGCAGATTAGTTTTTACCCCTAAGCCTTAAAGCCTTTCCCATAGTCCTCCGTCAGAACTCATAATTTATTGTTCTCCCTTTAACTATTTCAGTCCTGTTTCAGGACTTTTCAACACTGTTAATTTTGGGCAGCAACATTAAATATCACACATCTCTAGAGTTGATCCTGTTCTGCTAATAAAAGTTATGAGACACAATACATGTCCTAAAGTTACATCAGCAGTTTTACTTTGTTTAAAATTGTACCACTTTTCCACAAGTGAACAGTTTCTTTAAACATCTGTGACATGCTTTGATCAAAATAGCACAAGGATCAACACCACAGCCTTCTCCTTATCTAAACAGCCCTGTTAAGAATGACCGGTCCAGCATCTGTCCCTTTGAATAACAATGAAACACTCACAGTTCAACTCTGAGTTGGCAGGAGCTCCAGAGATCATGCACTGAAAAAAGTTATTTTTTTTTAAAGATTGTGTTTCCACTTTATGTACACATACATGACCAAATGTCACTAATACTGAGATATTTTTATTTGCCAAAAAGCTGCTCAGAGCACTTCTCAATCTCAAAACCTACATGTCATTGATCTCATTGGTAAACACACACCTGCTTGAATAAACAACAAAAAGAGAAGTTAAATTAAAAAGCATGCAGCCCTTTAAATAATATCTTTATCCAAACTGAGTCAATTCAAATTTCCCCATAACTAACTTGCTAAATGTGTATAAATATATATAGTAATATTATAAATAAAAGGAACTTACTTTTTTACCAAAACTGTTTAAAATACACAGTTCAAAAGACCAGTGAAAAGGCACTTTTCTTTCCTCTTATCTCAGAAAGCTTACAACTAGTCTCAGAGAGCAAATAAAATCATATGGAATGTAAAAGAGTTTTTTCTTTTCTCCTGTGCTAGATGAAGGGGAAAATTGTGTGTAAACAAATGCCTTCTCTGCTAGAAACTCTGAATCTCACTGTTTGTCTACAGATTATTCCATGCAGTTTATAGTGTCAGGATCTTAATCTTACATTCATGTTCATGGCAAATGAAAAACAAACTTGGGTGATTCAACGAATCAAAAACAACATAATCTAGGAATCTTTTCAAGTTATCGAGATCACTCAAATCACTTTGGTCACAAGACTAGCCTTCTCCCAGGTGACAATAAGTGGGCAGCATTGTTCTTCTTGTTCCCCATTACTCAGGTGTTATGCTAGCCAACATTTGCATGTTCACTGATGTAACTGAAGTACATTTACCGTCTTCATTCAAGCATGATGATGTATAAGAAAAATCATCAAAACAGAGCATGGGAGTGTTATAACTGAGACCATTGTGTTAGGAGGTGGAAATGAGACAACAAAATGCTTCAGCTGAGATATTACTGCTTTTCAAACTCCAGTTAACCAAACATCATTGGAACGCTAAGTTCAGTTTTGTTACACCAACAGATGCAAATGTTGGTTACTGAGTGATGGGGGATATATGGCCTCATGACTAACAGATGCGTATGGTAGCCTTCACCCTCCCAGCTTTGTAGCACTGTGTTAATAAGTCCATCATAAGTGGGCAGAAAACAAAGTGACCCGATATTGAGAGAAGACTGGAGAAATATACAAAAGTGTTAGTACGGTAATAACAATTTAAAACACTTCAATAAAAAGTAAATATATTTTCTCAAATGGTAAAAAGAAAACTGTAAAAATGCTATTTTGGCTCCTGGGCTCTGCCTACAGTTGTAGACTGCAAAAGCTATTTAGCAGACTGCCCTGAAATAATGGGGGAGGCAGGAGGGTTTACCCTACTCTCCTCCACATTTTACATAATGCAGCTTCTGTAGCGCTGAGCCTGAAATAGCAATGACAGAGGTACTATTCTCTCTAATACAGGCCAGTGGAGCAGCACAGTGATTTTGAAGCTGTAATTTTAATGTGAAAATACTACACTGAGTTCCTTTAAAGTCTTAGAATCCCAACGTTTTCATGCCCATATTTAGACTTTTTTGATTAGTTTGGTCTAAAATAAAAGGTCCCAACTCAACAATCAGTGGTGTAATCAGTCACCAAGCTACACAAACACTGTCACCAACAATACAGAATAAAATCTCACTCATAAAATATATCAGTGACTAAATATAAATGGCCAAATAACAAGTAAATATATATTTGACTTCAATAAATACAAAGCAATAATGCATTATATTTTTATTGATGTACTTGAGTAAATAAATCTAGTTACTACACACCTTTGCTTGTAAGGAAGACAATAGTTGTAAGAATCACCAATACATGCAGTTTATAGAAATCTTCAGGACACATGGAGACTGGGTAATGAATGATCTTCAGTTTCTCTGCAGTTCTTGTGTCCCTTGTGTCAGAGAATGGACAGAATGGCAGGCACTGGCACATGGTGATATGCAGCAGAAGTCCTTAATTAAATGCTGATTGGACCAAAGCTAGTCCCAGCAGTGAGTGTGTGCAGAGCTGGACTGATTAGAACACTGCTGTCCGTATTCCATCTAGCACAGTCACTGCACACAGGCGTGAAGCAAATCCACACACCAGCCCTGAGACTACTGCTGCCCATCAGCAGAAAGACAACACAGTAAAACCCCCACTGACAGACAGAGATGAATAATTAGGCTGGATATTAGCAGCAGTCAGTCTTTTGGATAGAAAAAAAGGGAAGAAAATAAATAAATAAATAAATATCTAAATAAAAACAAAAGAAGAAATACAATGCCCTCAGCAGCAAGGTAGACAAACGACAGCTGTGAGATGAAAAAGAGAGAAATCACTGGAGCTTTCTCTCGCCCTCCCAGGAAGCAGCACAAAAAAGAGCAAAACAATCAAAATATGCAAATATATAGCCCAGGACGCAAACAGAAGAATAAATCATCCAGAATAACGGAGCGCACATGAAATTTATCTACATCAACAATGTTTACAGAGGAATATCTTCAAGATACCAGCTAATGGCCTATATCTTGGTAGATATCAGCTGAAATGGCAACGCAATGAGGTTAAACTGAAAGTTCTGAACATCTGGAGTTCTTGGAATGAGGTATTTTTCATCTTACATTCTCATTATTGTGTTGTCTAGCACCAACGTGTTTTGCAGCCAGTGACAGCTGCATTTGAAATAAATAAATGGATCTCACCTTAAGCATATTGTTCCAGGAGAGGCATTGGTGCTGGTGTGTACTGTGACTTACTATGACTATTACTATGTAGTTACACATTAACAACAAGGGTAATAACAATGCCTTTACAAATTTAATAACTGTTACAAATGCATTACAATTTTATAGTTCATGTATAATATGTAAGGGTGGCACGGTGGTGCAGCAGGTAGTGTCGCAGTTACACAGCTCCAGGGACCTGGAGGTTGTGGGTTCGATTCCCACTCCAGGTCACTGTCTGTGAGGAGTTGTCCCCATGTGTTCTCCCTGTGTCTGTGTGGGTTCCTCCCACAGTCCAAGAACACATGTTGGTAGGTGGATTGGCAACTCAAAAGTGTCCGTAGGTGTGAGTGTGTGAATGAATGTGTGTGTGTGTTGCCTTGTGAAGGACTGGCACCCTCTCCAGGGTGTGTTCCTGTCTTGCGCCCGATGATTCCATGTAGGCTCTGGACCCACTGCGACCCTGAACTGGATAAGCGCTTACAAATAATGAATGAATGAATGTATAATATGTAGATTTCAACTTCGACTTACATTTTGTAATTGCAATTTTGTGCCAATAAGTGTATTATAACAGATCTTGTACACGTTTACTCTTTAACACAATGGATTGCACAAGAAAGCTTAAAAATGTGCATGCCCATATTCCTTAATATATATATATATATATATATATATATATATATCACAAATGGATTCTAATAGTATAGCTGTTGTATAATATACAGGGTTTTGAAGTTATCTATTATAACTTCAAAATAAGTTGTAAATTGTAAATCAAAACATCATCATATTTGTCCCCACAGTTATCATGCTGTTTAACTCTTCCAAGGATGGAACATAGAGGAAAACAGAGTGCAGTTACTTCTTTATATTCTGCATATTGAACTATATTTATAATATTGTTAGTAAATGGTTTTATGTTTTCATGGTTTTTCTGTACTTTTTTTTTTAGTATGCTTCACTTCCTGTCAGTACAATAATGAATCTGAAATGTATATAAGACAGCAGTCAGAGAGAGAGAGAGAGAGAGAGAGAGAGAGAGAGAGCGCATTATGACAGTGGTAGGAGACCTGTGAGAAATAAAAAGTTTTCAAAGGAGAATGACCAACCAAATGCTTTAAAGAAAGATGCAATTGCATTGGGAAAAAAATATTTAAAGGGAGATTTACAGGTTGTGCCTTGAAATGGTTCAGAACACAGACACCTGAAGAGCAAAAGCTACATATATCAAAATATATTTCTGGTTTTATCACTAACAAACAGATGTCATGGTGTGGTGCAATACCTGTTGAAGAACAAAGAGTTATGGGTCTCTGGGTGTTACAGTGATTTTAACACGTTTAGGGGTGGTGTTAGCTATGAATTTTAAACACCCATCAAAATGTTGAACAATACAGACCACAAGCATTACAGAGATGTATTATATAGAATTTAAATCAAATTAATTAAATTAACATAATACAATGAGTGGGTAAAATGCAGTGTGATTCACATGAACTGGATTCAAGTCAAACTCATAAATATGATGATGTGGACTTCACCTCCTCAAAATCAGAAGGCTCAGGGTTTTTTTTTTTTAATCATAAAATAAAATGACACATGGACAAATTTAATACATATAAAAAATGCTTTTATAAACACATTCACTAATCGATATTGATTAAAACTACTGTCTAAAAATTCTGAAAATCCTAAAAATCTCAAACTTGTCAATATAAAATAATCACCAATGGCTGAAATAATCTAGACTGTTAAAAATAAAAATTATGTAATTTAGAAAGATACAAACCGGATTCCAAAACAGTTGGGACACTAAACAAATTGTGAATAAAAACTGAATGTAATGATGTGGAGATTGTAAGGGTTGCTGAGGGATGAGGGGTGCGGACTGACGGAGGGCGGACGCAAACGCTGAGAACACAGACTTTATTTACAAAACAAACACAAACGAGCTAGAACAGGAAGCGAGCATGAAACGGGCGTGAGACGAAACAAGGGGAACGAGCAGGAGAAACGAACACGAGAGACGAGCAAGAGACACGAAGAACACGGCGAACATACAAAGAGCAATCTAAAGAACTATGAACACGAAACAAGTAACAATGTACACCGCGAACGAAACATGGAACAAGGTACAATGAACGACAAGAGGAAGTGAGACGAGAGGGCTTAAATACAATAACAAACGAGAAACACCTGAAGACCATAACGAGGGTGACGTAAAAGAGGCGGAGACGAAGGTAGAGACAAAGGCGGAACAGAGGCGGGGCATGAACATAAACAAAACAAAGCCATGTGCTGAGAACAGGAAAACATGAGACGAGACGAGACGTGAGTGTGACAGATGCCCCCTCCTGAACGCGCAACTCCCGGGGCGCGTAACCTAGACCCCCCAGAAGCTGGCGCAGGAGGGAGCACGGAAAACAAGACAGACTAGAAAAACAAGGAACTGTAGGAGACGGGACTCAGGACAGGACGGGAACAGACAAGGGAAATGAAGCTGTGAACAAGGGACTAGACAGTAATGGACGCTGGACAGAACTAGAAACGGGACGGGAATCGTGAGAGGACAGGAGACAAGGCAGGAGCAAACACAGGTGACTGAACAGGGTGCTGGACATGATTAACAGGGGACTGAACATGAGACAGGACAGAAGGTTGAAACGGGGACTGATGCAGGACAGGGGCAGAGACAGGGGACTGAAGCTTGGACTGGACAAGAGATGGGACTTGAGACAGGAAAGGACTAGACTGAAAGGGAGTGATCACATGAGATTGGACGGGAGTGGACAAATGTGACTGGACTGGGTGCTTAACATTGGGCAAGACACTGGAAGGGAACAAGGACTGGATATGAGACAGGGCAGAGGGTTGCAAAGGGGACTGGACAGGAGACGTGACAGGTGACTGGACTGGGGTTGGGTGCTGGGAACGAACAGGAGCAAGGACTGGTGACCAAACAGGGGACATAACTGGGGACTGGACAGGACTAGAGACAGAAGATTGGACAGGACTTGGCAAGGGAACAGGTACTAAGACGTTTACAGGGACAGAGACAAACACGGTAACAGGGACAGGAATCGAAATGAAAGCAGACAAGGGTACAGGGACAAGCACAGAGACAGGAATCAAGACAGGGACAGATACAGGAATCAAAATAACATGGGGGTGCCCAGGACTGGTGAATGTCTGTGGGGCAGTCCGAGGAACCAGCCTGGGCACAGTTCTGGGGATTGGCCCCGAAGTCCGTGGGGCCGTTCTACGGGTCCGACCGGAAGCGGCCGTATCTACAGTCACCGGGGCAGACACGGCCGTAGCAACAGTCTCGGGGGCAGAAACAGCCGTTGAAGCCGCTTTCTCATCTGACCACAGAACAGTCTTCCTTTTTGCCACACTCCATTTAAAAAGACCCCTGGCCCAGTGCAAACGTCTGAGCTTTTGGAGCTTGCTTAGAAATGGCTTCCTCTTTGCACTGTAGAGTTTCAGCTGGCAACGGCGGATGGCACGGTGGATTGTGTTCACTGACAATGATTTCTGAAAGTATTCCTGAGCCCATTCTGTTATTTCCTTGACAGTGGCATTCCTGGTTGAGGTGTAGTGACGTTTAAGGGCCCGGAGATCACGAGCATCCAGTAGAGTTTTATGGCCTTGACCCTTAAGCACAGCAATTGTTCCAGATTCTCTGAATCTTTTGATGATATTATGCACGGTTGATGATGATAACTTAAAAGTCTTTGCTATTTTACGCTGGGTAACACCATTCTGGTATTGCTGCACTATCTTTCTGCGCAACAATGGTGGAATTGGTGATCCTCTTACCATCTTTGCTTCAGAGAGACACTGACACTCTGAGAAGCTCTTTTTATACCCAATCATGTTGTCAATTGACCTAATTAGTGTTAATTGGTCTTCCATATATTCGTTATATGCTCACTTTCCTTTTTCCAGCCACTTATTGCTACTTGTCCCAACTCTTTTGGGAATTTGTTGACACTGTGAAATTTTGAATCAACATATTTTTCCTTTAAAATGTTACATTTACTCAGATTAAACTTTTGATCTGTCATCTATATTCTATTACGAATCAAATATTGACATTTGCCATCTCCACATCACATATTCACAATTTGTTTAGAGTCCCAACTTTTTTGGAATCCGGTTTGTACATAAGATCAACACACTTTCATATTTCCAAAATTGGTTCAATAGCTTTTGCGTTTTGTTCATATTCTATGGAAGTTCACATACAACAGCTCCAACGATCAATCAAAGATTATGCCAGTGACTCAGATGTTGATTTGGATTTGAATAATATCATTAGAAAACTCAAGACTGAAGAAAGAGCGAAAGTGAAAGAAACATGGTGAGGCATCTAGCCGCAGATATGGCTCTACACAGCTGGTAACTTTGGGCCTAGACATGCTAGAACAGTAACAGAACCAGGTCAATGTCTGTTTTACTGTCATTCTTTCTCACCACAGCCTACATGGTAGAAGAATGGACTGTAATTCAAAAGGGAATAATACTCTAGGACAAGACATTTCACAAACACAAAAAACTATATCGTCCCACGGACTAGCTGCAGATCCACAGCAATAATATTAATCATGTGTTATGCTCAGTGACCCTGTATTAATAGTCTTCATCAATGTAAACGTGTGGTCATTGAACTTATATCTGTCCATATGAGTGCAAAATGTTTTATGTAAAATGCACTTTAAAATACTTAAACCCCTTAGTGTAACTTCATCTGTAAATCCAGCATGCATTTCAAAGGCTAGACCAAACATGACTATTAAGCATTTGGTGGCCTATTCAATTAGATTTGGAATGGTAAACTTCTCTTTTATTACTGAACCTGAATCTGCAGGCCTGGCATAGTGCGCCAGGTTCTAAACTAATTTATGTGTTTACATGGATATGAGGCAAATTACTACACAGCCAAAGCTACAGCTCACAACACCTCTGGTTCCTTTTAACTTTATTTCCATTGCTACACCAAAATACGGTAGTAAGAACAAAGCTCTGTTTCCAGGTTCAAGCAAGAAAACAGAACTTTGAACCATAAGACATTGAATTTGCCTAATCTACTGAAATATTTGTGCACCAGAGCATGTACATAAAAACAGGTTTTGAAAAACAACACATATTCTGTGTATAAAGATCAAACTGCAAAACAAGTGCAATTTATGAAGAGAAAAAACTGTAGCAAGAGAATTAAAGAAGGCGAGGAGAACAACCTAACAGCTCTTTTAGACTAATTGCTCTTTACTGAACAGACAGCTCCATACACAAGCTTTATAATGGCTTAGGAAAGCCCACAGCTCAGTGCTTCCCCAATACACAAAACACACAATGACAGTGAATAGCCCTTCCCACATAACACCCCGCCAGTGTCTGGGGAGCAAAAATGGACACCACAATACTATATTTAGTGTAAAACCAAAACTGCTGAATTTACATTTGCTCGAATGTGAACAAGTCTAGATTCCACTGTATATCTCTATGTTCTAAAGCACTGAGGGGTTCTTTCTCTCTCCCCTGAGACCTGCATCAGAGAATGTTACCGTGCTGTGTCAGCAAGAATGTGCACATATGGCCTGAAGGGGTATTCTAAAGCGCTTGTTTGACAAATGAATATTCTCCTATTGAAATATGGACTCTCACAGTGAGAGCACTCCCACAGAGCTGAGAGTGAAACTGAAGAAGTGAGATGGTACTATTCTCAACCACTTTAGAGACTCTTCTAGGAGGCAGTTGACTGCGGGATTTTAGAGCTGTCACTATAACACCCTGGAAGTGCTAGACATCCATAAAGCACATCCGCGCACACACACACACACAAATATATATAAAATAATTAATTAAATGAATAAATAAATAAAAACACAGGGAAAGCAGTAATGATTCAACTGTCTCCAAACACACACACAAACCTATGTCTTGGTGAAGGCATTGCTGTGTATAAGAGAGGGGCTAGGGGGAGTAGGGGAAGGACATGGGGAAGAGAAGCAGTACAGACTGTATTTATATGAGGTTCACCTGAAAAACTGTTTATTTTGTGTTTATTAAGGTGGTTAATGTGAATAAATAGCCAGAAGGCCAAAGTACTTCTGTCTCCGGCATCCTCCTTCTGAGGGCTTGCCACAAAGGCTTAGTATATAATAATGAGAGTCATCTTAGACCAGGCACATATATACAAATATCTTATTAATATGAGATGCTCATGCATTACCATGAGAAATTAAGTCATATATATGAAAGAGAAATGTTAACTGTAATCCCAAACTTAACATTAAGGTCCAAAATATTAGAAGCAGCAGTATTTTCTTTTATCAGCATCCTGTCTAACCCTCTCCCACAACAGTTTACAGCACTTTTACAATTTGTGTAATACTTTGTTGGGTACATAACACTAGTTTCACTATGAATCATAACCATAATGTTCAAATCATACAAATACCTTGACTGGTCCATTTCACTGTATATACATTTTTTGGGAAATCTTTTTGTCATGATTTAATGTTTGTAAGAACAACAAACAGTATATAATATCTCAAATATATAATATAATAATATATTTACACATATTTATAATACAAATATATAATATATCAAAATATCAAACTTCCAATAACATTTCACTATATATAGTGTGTGAAAAATCATGTGTTTTTCCTACAGACATGACTTTAGAGCCACGTTTTTTTCCTTTAAACTGCCACTTTACTTAGAAATCTGAGGATGTGTGGGTGTTTTCTTTTTTCCCCTCCAATGGTAAAATGACAGTATGGTATATACACTGCCACTGCAGTGATGCTAACATGTACACTGGGACTAATCAAGAGGAATGTGTGGGATTATTGACACCATAGCGACAATGTTGATTATGCCTTCTAATACAGTAGGATATTTTTCAGTGCTACACTTCTGTGCCTGAAGTGACTTAGTGCGGCTGATGACTTCAGCACTTGCGTTGAGCTGAGTAGTGTAGATGAATTGATTTCAGTTGAGAACAAATCATGCCTATTGTTCCAGTTCCCTTCAAAGCCCACATGTGAAGTCCTTTGCTCTTCAGTGTCCTGGTGTTCTTGATTGTTTAGCCATTGCCCGAGGAGACAGGCACCTGCTAACTGACATTCTTTATGGACCGTAATTAGCTGCCAAATTCCAGAATTTATGGATCTTGACCCAACTTAATAAATGACTTCAGAGGAGAAAAGTTGTATGCATCAGCAGGATTTAGAGTTCACATTAGCAATTGAGATTTCGCCCTAGTCCCCCCTCTGTGTTGTTGCAAAAGAGTACAAATGGTCTTTCATACACATGCTTGATATAATCTCACATTACACAATGAAATAGTTCTGTGATTGATTTATGCTTGTCATATTGCATATGTCTGGCTCACTAGGCATCCAGCAATACATTAGCAGAACAGTGTGAAGTAAGTATATTGATTCTTCTTTGTGTTCTTATTCATATCTTTTTCTTATTGCTTTTTCTTGGGCAGAACATTTCCTGGACGGTGTATATAGATCCCACATAAATTAATCATTTTATTACAATTTTGACATTTAGTTTCCTTACATTTGGCATCACCTTTGTTGGGGTAACAGTTGAGTAATGTAAAAATACTGGATAATATATTAAGTTCTGCCCAATCTCTTGTATGTTTTCCTGTCCTTGTGCTGTTTCCGTTTTGTTGTGATCCTCTTCTCATTTTCCCAATCTTTGTTCTGCCCCACACCTGTGAAGTTTACATTGCTTAGAGAGAGATAATACACGAGTGAGTTTTCTTCTGTACTCATGAGTCTTTGTCTTTTCTCCGTTGGTCATTTTCAGTGTTACTGCATGTTGCTGTGTTCCAGTTATGCTCGGTTTCTGTGTTGCTGGTCCCTATCCATTTTCCCTTGTGTTTATTGTTTTTGTTAATGTTCTGCATTTCATTATTCCTGTTTTGGTTTGTTTATTTCAGTACACGTTTTAAGTTTATTGTTCTTTTTCTTTTGTATTATTATTTACTTTACCACCCTCAGTTTTATTGCATTTTATCTTTAGTTAAAATAAATCTTTTTTCCTGCATCCACACCTGCTCTTTTCATGAAACATAACCACAAAATGGTTGACAAATCATTCAAAAATGCATAATATTTTAAAAATATATGAATGAAATATATGAATTCAAAAACTGAATGAAATATTTCACTATGAATTATCTCAGATCTCAGAAGTATTTGACAAAATCAGAAAAAAATGATCAAAGAGGAACGTTTTGAGAATGAATTACAACATCTACAACATTCAGTAGAAACCTAGGAAGCCCACAGAACAAGTGCTATGCCATGGTTATTTATTAAGTTTGGAAAAGAAATCCCTGCTCAGAGACAGAAAGAGCAAATACATGTTCTCTGAATGATCAAAAATTGAAAAGACACTTAATGAAAGTACATCATGGGATATGTGGGGACCATTAAATTAAAATGTTTAAACAAGCTTATCAGTCCAAGATGGATCAGACCACACAGGATGGTTGATCATTCTTAGGTCTGCAGTGATGTTGATGAAGATTATCCATATGGTTAAATGTATCCACAGCGGGTGCACTTTAAACTGGTGAGGTCACACATTACACAGGGTGTTTATAAACGTTTGGACACTATGTGTAGTAGCTACTGACTATTCAGTAGTTACTGACATTTATACAGTCCGCTAAATAACTGACTTCTGATACTGAATCATTGATTGTAGTACTAGCAAATGAATATTCTGTATTAATGCCAGAGATAATCATACTACCCACAGACGTTTGCTAGTCAATCCGGACAGTGTTTGAAATGGATGCCAAGATGTTGCTTAAGGTATCTCAGTTGTTGGAAAAGGTGGCACTAAACTGATCCTATGGTATCCATGGTGGCTGTTAATGTATTGCAACGAAGGCTTTTGTGGTATTTGAAAATGAAGGGTGCAAATTTAGACATACCCTGGGTCTGATATTACATATGGCATTTATTTATGTAATTATTTATTTATTTATTTATTATTTGTCTTTTTTTTTAATACAATCTTTGAATTTACTTTGCAAAACCATACATTTTATTGCTCCCAAAAACACAAAAATGTTATTTTTCAAAACTTTTTCATAAGTTTTTTGGTTCTACCTTAAAATATAAAGTGGAGAAAGTGTTCAAAGTCTGCATGTGGGATCAAAATAATCAAAGAATATATTAAGAAAAAGAATGAGTTGGTTTGTCAGAAAAATCAGCAATATTAACAAAATAAAGTGAGCTATTTATACCACCCCCTGGATAATTCATGGTTGTTATCAATATTGATAGTAGTTGCTGGGTATGTGCCTTAAAGTATTGCTTATGAAGTAATTTACCAAAGTTAATAAGCATGTTAGAAATTAAACAGAAAACTATATAGATGCAAGGTATAAATTAGTCCCACGAGTTCTGATCAAACTGTGCAATGCTGTGCTTTTATTTTTATACTTATTTGTTATGAGTTTTACATTGTACTGTAAATAGCACCTAATCCAATACTGGAATCCTGTGAGTGTCTACTTCTTTCCTGACGGAGTTATTTTGACTGTGGTCACTGCATGTGGTCTTCTTTAATATAAAACAGTTTGAACTACACTAGACCATTGTCTTTAGATTTTATCTGGGGAGAAAAAAAAAAAAAACACAAGACTGTAAAAACCTACCAGTCGTTTTGTCTTTACTCATCTGTAATACGTCTGAGCTGAATCCTTCACTCTGAGGAAACACATTCCTCCTCTGGATCTCTCAGGCCTCCCTGATATACACTGTATGGTCAAAGTCTGTAAACACCCCTTATCCCTTGTCTCTCCAACTCCTTTAAGCTCCACCCACTGTGGATAGAGAAGATGTATAATCAGCACTAATCAAACACCACTGCCACTCATCTCAAAGAATGGATTTCCATCACTCCAGAGAACACAGTCCCACTGCTCATCAGCATAGTGCTAGTGAGGGTGACCTACACCAATTTAGCCAATAGCTAGTATTTTGAACAGTGACCTAAGGCCCATGTGCAGCTGTTCCAGAGCATCACATTTTATCTCACACAATGAGTCTACCCTAAATCAGTGGATTTTATATGTTATAACTGTTGTCTACAGACATTTGGGCACATAGTGTAGATGAGAAGACAGATAATGCAAAACGTTAGACTGGTAGGCAGGCAGACAATATTTGATATGAAGAGCACAAATCTTGAGTTTTTACAACAGTAAAAAATATATTGGAAATACTGACATTGTTATATTATTTGAAACATAATGCATCAAAGCTTTATGGACACAGTGTCCTAGTGACTACAGAGAACTGAATGTCCCTTCAATTAAACACTCGCAGACAAAGAGAGGAAGAGCTTTCTATATCTCCTGAAATATATTCTAAACTTCCAGTCTCTGGGATGAGACATACACATCAGGACAGGCAAAGATATATATTACATAAGCACAGAGGGAAACAAACATCTATTGTTCCCCACCAATACAGTGTATAATAGAATGACTCCCATTCAGAGACAGAGCTTAGACTGGGCCATTAACAATATTTATTCATTGTTTGTAACCACTTAGCCAGTTCAGTGTCACGTTGCAGCCTACACAAAATCACTGGGCGCAAGGCAGGAACACACCCTGAAGGGGGCACCAGTCCTTTACGGGACGACACACACTTACACAATCACTCACACATTCACAAGTAGGGACACTTTTGAGTCACCAATCCACCTACCAACATTTGGAGCATGGGAGGAAACCGGAGCACCAGGAAGAAACCCACGCAGACACGGAGAGCTGCCTGCTGCGCCATCGTGCCGCACCATCGTTAACAACAGTGGAAGGGAAACACTAAAATGTTCAAAAAGTTTTGGCCTGTATTTTGTAAATGGAGGGACAAGAGGTGATTCTCATTTAAATTTTACCGACTGTGTTCACTGGGCAGCAGTGTTGTAGGCTGAATTTTAACAGTGCCAGAAGATATTAATGCATTTTTAGTACATCCCCAGCATCCCCTCTTAATCCCCCCAGCCCCCACCCTTACTGCCCTGTAATGCTCTGAAGAAGTGTTAAGGCAATGCCTGCATTTTTAGTGCATTCAACTGGCATGAACCTGAGGAGCTTCAACTAAAAGAAGAATAATTATTCAACCTAGAGTGAAGAACAGCTAAGAACAATGCGTAAACACTCTGTTTACTGTGCGAGATTATGAAATTTTGATCGGATGAAGTTTGTCAGCCTAATTATCTGAGCTGGCATGTGTCACACTATTGGTCTTTCCTCCACAGTTGCAAGGTGCTCAATTACACACGAGCAATTTCACAACAGTCATAACCTGCATCTCACCAGTAACCAACTACCCAGAGATGCCACATTCAACAGCTCCAGCCTCATTCTTCCCTCAGCAAACACAACTCCTACTGCATGTGGCAGGTGACAGCAGGCATAGACATAGGGGGCATATTTACACAGAATGGTAATGTGCTGTTAACTCTGCCACATGCAAGTGAAAAATGTGGCATGAATACTGTGTAATGAGGCAGTGAAAAACTCACACTCTAGAAGCAGAGCAAGCTAGTGAGTCAGTGAGTATGAGTTTGAGTGTATGTGAGAGTGAGTGAGTGAATGAGTGAGCTTGTGAAAGAGTAAATAAGTGAGTGAGAGAGTGAATGTCAGTAATTGAGCAAGCTTGAGATGAATGATTAATTTGTAATTGCTGTAATTGTGTAATTGATTGTGTGTGGGTACTGAGTGAGAATGTTAGTGAGTAAGCTAGAAATTAAGTGTGCAAATGAGTAGGCAAGTGAAAGAGTGAGTAGCAAGCAAACTAATGAATGTGAGCACACCAGTGAGAGTCACTATGAGTGAGCATGTGGGTGAGCAAGCTACTCCATGTGTGAATGTGGATATGATGAAGTGATTATATGAGGGAGCTAGCAAACTACACAGTGAGTGTGTGTGAATGAGAGAATAAGTTTGTGGATGAGAAAACCTAGCAGTGAGTGGATGAGCATGTGAGTCAGCCATCCATTGCTATAAGTCAATAGACCAGAACCAGGTGTAAGAATGGCCATCTATCTTCCCATCAATCAGCACAATGCTGGCCATTATGATATAATATCTAATATATATATATATATATATATATATATATATATATATATATATATATATATATATAATATTACTGAATTGGGTAGTTAGTGTACTGCTTAATGCATACTGAATTGTCCAGTTCCAAGTTGGTAATGTGTCTTGAAAGGTGATGTTCACGAATGTAGTCCAGGACACTTTTATAAATTTCAGAGGATGTTTCTTTACCATTTGCTAGCTCTACTGTCTGCATGCTGTGCGTTTTAGTATTAGATTTATACACTGTAAAGTGCACAGTGTAGGTCACTATTTGGAACAGAGCAAATATGCAAACATAGACATGAGAAGCTCCTCCCTTTTTGATTGGTTTTAAGTATGCACTGTGGATTTCTTAATGTACTCAACCTTGACACTTGTAACAATACTACATACTCAAACACTAGCTAAAATTTGTGCTAAGTGTCCAATTGGGATACATTCTAGTGTCATCATCTGTTTTCAGACATATACACACGAAAAATACTGGTTTTATTCCATAGTTGTGGGTGAGTAGGATCTCCATATCCAGACATTAATGTGCTAAACAATCAAATAGTTCATTTTTATGTGTTTTTATTAACCTCATTTTATATCACAAGTGGAAATATTTTAACAACATTAATATGACCTGTTTTCCAGCAAACTATTTTTCACTTAAAATCATGACGCCATACTGAAAGCCCTGCCAGAAAGAGTCATAGCTAGTCTACTCTAGTATGCTCAACATTTTAAACTCCACTACACCACTGAAATCTCTGATGTAGCTCCATTCTCTCCTGAGGTGCAGGATCAGACAAGTTGACTGCGATCTTCCTCACCCATTGTCAAATCTGCCTGCTCTGCACTGCTTATTGAGAGTGGCAGCAGCCTCATGCTTTCCTAATAAGCTCAGAATGGAAGATTAATAACCTGTCAGAAGGCAAGCCCAGCCATCATCACAGATCCATTTATTTTGACAGTGACCATCCTTTCAAAGACACGCAACTTTTTCTCTTCTCCCCTTCCTTATCCATTTTGTTTGATCCGGAACCACATCCACGCCAGTGTGAGTTAGATACAGAGAGTGTTAACAGCTCACATATGGAGGTGATTTGCTGTATAGATATGATGCAGCATGCTGACGTTTTAATTTAATTCCCCTTTCTCCTGCAGAGACATATTTCCATGTACAGGCCAGCACTGATATACACAGATATAATCTAGACATGGGCGTAAATCAATATGACTTTAAAAGCAAAAGTGTGAAGAAGATGAAGATACTGTAGCTGCAGTAAGATTGTAAGGCATATGTGATAAAACTGAAACACCGCCTCCATTTAATCATCCCCATAGGTCCACAACATAGGAAACACATTCTGATCAATACGTCTTTGGTATAGCTGTATGATTTCTCATGCTGCGCCTCCCTGAAGACACAGTTAAACTATTCCTTCTGAAGAGAGATGGCATGCAGTGGCTGGTATAGAATAGTGGATGACACCACTACCTTCAACATGGCAAGAACACCATACTATGTCAGTAACAGTCCCTGGGCAAGACTGCTAACACTGCCCTGGCATTTCTTAGTTTTACATCTAGTCCTTGTTTCAATGTTTTTAAACCTTCTGCTTCCACTTTAAATGTTGCTGCAGTAATTGTTTCATTATTTAAGGTGGAACTGGAAATTTAGTATGTAACTACCAAGATATTCCCATACTACTAGTGAAGCATTACGTATGTTATGAAGTAATGTGTCAGAATGTATGACATTTGTGGTTATATTTGATTGCTTGCACATCCATCTTGCCAATGACTGACAACACATTCATAACAATTAATTTGTGCCCCTGAAAAACCTCAAGAGCTTTACCCCTCCTTCTCAACAAGAATTTAGACCCCCTACCCTATAGGTAAAATGGAGGCAAAGGAGTAAAATGGGATTGATCTTAAAACTGTATTAGCCACTCTATAAGAATAACTGCTTGCTGTATAAAAGGAGCACTCAGACTGTTTAATCCTGAAATAGTAGCAAACATATTTATGAAATGTATGATTTATTCACTTTACATTGTTCTATAAAATGGAACTCACACAAGATGAAGATCCAAATAGTTTTGTAGTCCCTGAATAAAAAGTTTATGCTCCCTATATGTCCCCCACATGGAGGTGGCCATGTTTAAAATCTGTGATACACCCTGGCCTCTAGGTGTCTGTTTAATGACAGTTTGATAGTGTTTGACTCCAGAAAATGACAGACTGCTCCTTTAAATGAAAATTTTGTTTTTCAGAATGGACATCCTAAACATATTCTAGCTACTGGATTTCAACATCCCCTGCCATCACTCGCCAAACACACACTGTTCATATGGCTAACAGCTCTCCTGCAGGTGCTGTATCATTTACACTTCACGCTGCATTGACTCCTACTAACCTGCCTGTTACATGCTCCAACCATCAGGTTAGTACTCCACCTTCTCTGGATGAGACCACTCCTGCCAAATTCTGTGCTGTGTAGTCTGTACAATCTGCCAACTCACAAACCACAATGAAAGTAACTCATGATGTAGTCGGACACAAGACATTCACGGTATCTCCAAATGTTTGTTGACATCATTTATGAGAAGTAGCCATGGATGTTTAACTTGAAGGAGCAAATCTCAATAGAAAACCTGAAATTGAATGGGATGTTCTTTACCAGCTGCACAGGTCTAAGGTCAATGTGATCAATGCCAAGTGTTGGCCAGAAAGGATTATATTCTCATAGCTTTGGGCAGTAAAACAGTGACGTTGTGTTCTGCTGCTGATGGAGCACCATTAAAACACCACATCAGTATTTAACCTCACTAATGCCTGTGTAGCAGACTGCCAGCAAATACTCAAAGATATGTTCTGGTATTTTGCGTAAAGCCTTCCCAAAAAAGTAGATGCTGTTACTGACCTAAAGGTGAAAGTACGTTGTCTAATGCTGTTGGACTAGCATGCAAGTATAAATCAACAGATTTCTTGTTGAATAATTATTTTGCTTGTTTAAATTAGCCAAGAAGTGTTGCTCAATTTTTGCACATCCTAGCCACCAGTGGTATGGGTGAATCTAATTGTGTTTGTGTAATTTGCCAAATTCCTCCTACTCACCCCAAAAGTTCCCATGGCCATGACCAAAAAAAGTGGTTCGCTGACTAGTTAAGCAGGGGAATATAAAACGAAGATCACATTCTGCAGAGCTGTGCTGCCTTTTGGAAACGTGCTACTATAGTATACTTTTAAAAGTACAGCTGCCTAAATAAAATAAGTTAATAAGATATTGTGATAGGCTAAAACACGTATATCAGAAAATGTCCCTAACAGAAGTATAAGCATAAGGTATAAGGTTTTAGAGTCTAGGGTTTGGTTTAGAGTTAGGGCTATGATTAAGGTGTAGGCATTGGAAGGGTTCATTTTTAAATGCATTCTACTAAAGAATACAAAATAAATGCTTGATAATGTAATTTGTAACATATTCTGTTAGATTACTTAATATGAGTAACATATATTGAAATCACATCATGCTTGTACCAGCTAGCTGAATGTATTAGATTTCCTGAAATTATATATATATATGTGTGTGTGTGTGTGTGTGTATACAGTACTGTGCATTTCTGTTTTAGGCACCAGAAATTATGAGATTTAAAAAGTTATTTATCTGAGCAGTGTTTATTTAATTAAGTGTTTATTTGCTATTTGCTTACTTAAATGTTTATTTGCTAAAAAAAAAAAAAAACAAATGGAGTGAAGAAGTTTCTCTGCAGACACGTCTTGAGTTGTAAATATATTTTTAATTTCACAAAAGAACAGTGTCTTACAGGCCTTTATGGAAACCCGGAGAGTCTTTCAGCCAAATCTAGTCGTCCCGTCTCTTCTCTCTCTCGTTCAGCTCACATCTCCCTGTTATATAGGGTTAATTTTCATCCAAATAAGGTAAGGCTTATGGCCCTTAATTACATTATCTCATGCTCTGTGACTGAGAGAAAAAGTGAGCGGAAGACCCTTTTCATCTGAGTTCTTGACCTTTGGACCAATTAACCAAAGAGTTTAAAAACATTCAGAAACATATGCATATATGGACAATACAATATACTTCACAAACAAACAAACAAACAACAAATAATGCCCAACGTTAGAACAAAACCAAATAACATCCTGTGTGTGAATATCACACAGTGTTAATAAATAATGATTTTAAATAATGTGTGCTGTTGATGTAACAAATTGATGTAGTCAAGGAGAATCTCAACAAAACATTCTTCAAACTCACTCACACCTACTACTTTATAGGAAAAAATATTTTTGTTGTATTTACTGTGATTATATATAACTTTATATAAGCACTACACTTACTGAGAAGGCATTCGTTTAAATATATATAATTATCTTTTAAGTGCCTAAGACTTATACACAGTGCTGTGTGTGTGTGTATGTATATATATATGTATAGGACAGAGAGTCAAAGGCCCCTTTAATGATACCAGTATAAATCTACACACGTCTCGTAAATCAAGGTAGTTTGTCACTTGTTCTGCAGTAACAACACCGCAGAGCTTATGAATATTTCTTTTATGAGAGACATACAGTCAGGGTCTGGACTCTTCAGAAGCTGATTATCAGAGCCACAGGCGAACTCAAAGCAGCACTGAGGCGTCTCTGTCACGCAGTTATTAGCCTATCTCTGTCTCTGCTCACATCACTGGGCCTTCCTCATTTGTGCAGCCAGGCTTTATTATTTTTAGCTTAAGTGCTGCTTAAGTAGACAACAAGTGTCAGCGGCCTGCTCAGCTCAGTCCTCTGATGAAAAAAGTAAATTTAATTAGGTTGTTAAATATTCAATTACCTCTTTCATTACTTAAGGAGACTCATTTATGCCTGTGTAAGAGAGGCAGCATGCAGGTTTTAGATCTCTCTCTCTCTCTCTCTCTCTCTTTCTCTCTCTCTCTCTCTCTCTCTCTCACACACACACACACACACACACACACACACACACGCATTCTCATTTTTGGTTTATCTTCTCTCTCTGCATTTTTTCTTTCATTAGTATGTTTTCTCTTTTCAGTATTTCATCCTTTCTCTAACTGTCTCTTTGTCTCCTTTCTCTTTTTAATTGTCTCAATTTATCTTCTCTCTGTTTTCTTTTCTCTCTGTTTTATTCTATTGCTGCAATTCAGTTTTTCACTTAGTTTCTCTCTTTTTCTTCGCCTATCTGGAATTTTCTTCTTCTCTATTTTTTATCTTGTCTCTCTCATTCAGTCTTTGAGGTTAAAAAACTTTCATTGAGGCATACCAAGTCATTCCAGAGCATCATGCTCTCTCTCTCTCTCTCTTTCTTTCTTCATCTGCTTAATTTTATTTCTCCTCCTATCCTGAATTATGTCTTTCTCTCCTCTCTCATTCAATCTCTTTCTCTCCTCTCTGCATAATTGTCTTCCACTCTTTAATTCTGTATATTGTCCCCTTGGCTTACTTACACTCCTCTCGTTCACTCTTTTTGTCTTTTTCATTGCTCTCATTTTCTCTCCTTATCTCTCTTTAACTGTTATTCTGCCTTTGTCATTCTTATAATAATCTATGCTGTTTCACTTTTATACAGTATGCCATTTTATATTCTTTCTCTCTTAATGTTCCTTTCTGTAAGTGCCTCATGGTTATTTTGAATCACTCCCTATTAGAGAAACAAATATTGTAGTTTGAATATGATAAAGAGGCTACATACAATCTGGGCTGTGAGTCTCATTGGCCAAGATTTGTGAACAACTTCCAAATGCTTTGCAGTTGAAAAATCAACTCGTTGGGTATTTATCCCACAGAAAGAACAAAGCTGAAATATTATTATGTAGTAGTGATGTTCAATGCTTTTGCTTTTGTAGTAGGGTTTTATTTATTTATTTATTTATTTATTTATAATTTTCATCTTTTTACAACAGAAAAAAAACAGCAACAATCAAATAAACAAAAAACAAGTAAATACAGGTCACAAATACATAGTAACCACAGAGAGTCCCGGCACAAATTTATAGTCAGAGTTTCATTAGAGGCTCCCGCTAATGTAAGATGTATTTATTTGCTATATACGATATCATGTCAAGCCTCCTAACAAGCATAGGGTCCATATTCCATTCCAGATCAATACCAAACAGTTACCATATGGGTGTTCAATCTTTTGGAGTTTCCAGAGCCTCGATAGTCAAATTGTGTATCGCTTTTCAAATGTGTTTTAATTTCCTACAATTCCAAAACACATAAATAATTGAACTAGAATATGTTCTACGTCTATTACATAAATGAGATGTGTTAGAAGACATTTTGCTTAAATTGACTGGCGTCAGATATATCCTGTGCATACATTTATAATTTTGTTCAATTATATTATTACAGGAAAATGAAGTAAAGACATTTTGACACACACACATTTCCACTGTTCATCAGTAAATGTGCATCCCAAAGCTTTTTGCTATACTTTTTTAAGTCAGATTGAGGAGTTATGACTGTCTAATAAAGTACTGTACTAAAGTACTAAAGCTTTTCCCCTTCAATGACATGGAAATTAAGAGAATCTCCTCCATGCTTGATAGCCCTTGAAACAACTGGCCTGATTTTATCAAAGTATTAATTAAATGCCAAATTTGTAAGCAGGTAGTGTCGCAGTCACACAGCTCCAGGGACCTGGAGGTTGTGGGTTTGAGTCCTGCTCCGGGTGACTGTCTGTGAGGAGTTGGTGTGTTCTCCCTGTGTCTGCATGGGTTTCCTCCGGGTGCTCCACTTTCCTCCCACGGTCCAAAAACACACGTTGGTAGGTGGATTGGTGACTCAAAAGTGTCCATAGGTGTGTGTGTGTGAGTGAATGTGTGAGTATGTGTCGCCCTGTTAAGGACTGGCACCTCCTCCAGGGTGTATTCCTGTCTTGCGCCCAGTGATTCTATGTAGACGGACCCACTGCGCACTGCGACCCTGAACTGGATAAGCGGTTTCAGACAATGAATGAATGTTTGGAATTTCAGATTTGGATCTCAATTCTGAAAAGGATTTAACACATCTTTTTTTTTCATGAATTCTCAGATCACGATGTAGCAGACACAATGTAGTGAATAGTGAATGGGTTAACGAGTGAACCTTTTTGACCAGAGCTTTCCTCTCGCTCTTTTCCTCTCTCTGTAATTGTCTTTCTTGCCATCTTTTTTCTTTTGCTGTTTATTCTGACTTTGTCCCTATGATTTCTCTCTTTGAGATCTTTATCTATCTCACCTTCTCACAAAGTATTCTAAAAATAAGACTAAAAATAATAGTATCTTTCCTCTAAGTGGCCTCATCATACATGTGTTCATTTTTAAATGCTCTCCTGCTACTCTCCATATTTGATCTATTCCACCACCATCAGCCCTTATTTAACTGATTGGAGGCTTTATTAGCAGCAGTGGAGGATTGTGAATTACTGATGTAAATGTTTAAATAAAAATATGTCCAAAAAAAGTGGTGCACAATTTTTATTTCTATTTATCCTATTCTTTTTTTAGCATTATTTTATAATTCAGATTTTATTTATTTATTTATTGTACATTAAAACATATTTCCATGTAACTGCAGGTCCCACTCCTTTATCTGCTCAAAATGGAAAGAGAGTGGTCACTAGGTCTGTACTTAGCTAGAATCTTATTTTTCTTTGATTTTTTTTCAGTGGATATACTCTTCAATTAATGCTCTATTAAGTCCCAGTAACACTGCTGTTCACTTTGAATTTCATCAATCCCATCTCGTAAATGTTCTATAATGGTTTTCCCTTATTTTTATATTCAGCTATAAATAAGCATTGATGTGAGAGAGGTATGTGTTAATAGTGGTTATTGGGTTATTAAGTCTTACTTGTGTTTCAGTTTTCATTATGTTCTTCTCTATGTGTATCCAGAAATGTACAGGGCTCTTATTTTATATTTAGAGTTAAAGGGAACTGGTCTTATTCTACAGAGTTTGACTTCTGTTTTCCTTTGGAGTTTTTGAGTTGAACTACTTAATCTTTCCAATGTTACCGTGATGATGGAGTGGTGTCCCTACTTCACTTTCATACATGAACAATGGGTGGTGTTACATTAACAAACAATTTGCTCTGGATTTAAATAAGTGCATCTGTATTGTAGAATTTATTCTATTTTGAACACAGTGATTAAATAGAAGAGAACATAACAATTTCATCCAAGTAATAAAAGAAAGACACATTTCTTTTGCTCTTTCCATATTTTTTTATTCAAAATGGAAGCCAGTATATCCAAAATCTATTCACTGGATGGCAGAAAGAGTGCAGACACCAATTTGCCCCATACTTCATCTGAAAGCAAGGATATTAATAAGCAGTCTGTCTCCCTTTGCTGGTGTAACAGCTTTTAGATTGGCTTTACAGATACTGGAACATTACTGCAAGGATTTGAGTGCCCCAAGCCTGTGTGGTCAGGTACATATTGCACAATTGCATACACAATTGAATGTATGTCCATACTGAGTGTACCGTAGTTAGATGTAGTGGGTAAACTGTGCCTAGCAGCACCTCTCCCTACCCACAGTTTCCCTAATGCCCAGCACAACAAAAAACACTTCCCTTTACCAAAGTTTGTATAAATGAATCCTCCCTGTTTTAACAAAGACAACACCAGAGTCATAGATAAAGTGGACTGAATAGTGCATTCACAAACTCCAACTGCTTTGGCTCTCAGAAAAATTTGATCTAGACGCCTTTGTGTTTTTGGAGTCAATGAAACTACACTTTATATATAAATTCATTGTCAATATTCTGGTTAGCATAACAAACAATTTTCTGAGGGAAGACGCGAAGAGTTTCTGTGAACATGTGGGTTTGTAAAATTTATTTTTACTTCCTCAGCAGCTTTTGAGGAGTGTTTGTTTACCCACAGCTGTTCAGAATTAAGATGTATTACTATTATTATTCATGTTAAAATAATATAACATTCACATTCAATAGTAGTAAATGCAAAGGTTAGTCCTTCTGCATTCCTAATTGAGTATGCCCATATTTAAATATTTTTCTAGTAGGTATACAACCCATAGACTGCCTTACTACATGAACCCTATATTACTATAATTTAAATGATGTCTAGAAATTTTGACCATTAAATGTGATGTTCACGATTTTATTTCAATACATTTTTTATATTTCAGTAAAAGATTCCACACCATTTGCTAACTCGTTGGTCTGTTTGCACACTGAAAAACTGTCTGGTGTTTGTACGCAGCCCAGACTACGTAAATGAGAAACAAACTTATTGTCTTAGTCCAAACGTGCTCGGCACCTCTCTCACTGCATCGCTGACTGAGCCACAGCTGAGAACCAGATGTGGAGAGACCTCCAAATGTTGAAAAGTATAAAACGAGATCAGGATGTTGATTTATTCCTGCTCCATAGATGGGTAACACTGACTGATTTGTGCTGTTACATTTATATTACTTACAGGGGAACTGACTCCAAATTCAGGAGACTATTAACGGCACACTTTAAGTGTATGGCTGCATGAAAGTGTGTTTATTTCAGTTGATGTTAACAATGGAGTAGCAAACTGAAGCACAGAGAAAAGTCAAATATATAAAGACAGGAGGGAAGTATAACAAAACATTAACTGAAGCATGAAAAAACAATGGAGCGACTATAATATCAATGACAAGCCATAAGCACAGCAATACACAGAAAAGTGATGAGACACAGCTGGAGACAAAGACAAATAAAAACAAAGATGGGCATGGAAACAAAGGGGTGGGACTAAGGAGGAACCAGGGAGACTAGACTGGGATGGAAAAAGAAAGAGGCGGACCATTACTAAGTGAACCATGACAGTCTCATTCCAGTTCATACTCCCTCAGTCGACAGAAGTGGCCAAAAACAATAAAAATAAAAAAAATGGTGTGCATTGATTCAGACTTATAAAAATAAAGCATGGAAGCTCAACAGGTGCAGAAAGACATAAGCATCAGATACAGATTTTTACTCAAGTATATTTCAAGGGTTTTGGTTCACAGTAATATTAGATACAAGATTTTTAAGAGAACAGTAATGGACCATTCATTCATTCATTCATTATCTGTAACTGCTTATCCAGTTCAGGGTCGCAGTGGGTCCAGAGTGTACCTGGATTCATTGGGCGCAAGGCGGGAATACACCCTGGAGGGGGCACCAGTCCACAGGGCAAAACACACACACACACTTTTGAGTCGCCAATTCACCTACCAACATGTGTTTTTGGACTGTGGGAGGAAACTGGAGCACCCAGAGGAAACCCACGTGGACACGGGGAGAACACACCAACTCCTCACAGACAGTCACCCGGAGCGGGAATCGAACCCACAACCTCAAGGCCTCTGGAGCTGTGTGACTGCGACGCTACCTGCTGCGCCACCGCGCCGACCCAGTGTAGAATGTGTAGAGCCCACTAATGAAAGTGGTCTATAATGCATTTTGGTATAAAACCCTTCATTTATATACTCACTATTGATCAGGAGTGTCCTCCACAGCTCTGGGTGTAATTTCTCGTGAAGAGACACTCTGTAATGAAGTATGCTGAGCTGGGTGCTCTGTGTTGGTGTAGCCCAGTGTGAGACTGAATGTATATTCTATTTGGGCTCCTTTGGGAAGATCCTACGGTTTTTTGCCTTTATACATTTTGCAGATGCTCATAAAATGTACAGATGTAAACATATAGGATAATGCAGAAGGAATAGAATGTCTAGCCCCAGGGAATTGCATCAAGTCTGCCCCATGGACATGCCCAATGGTAATAACAACACCAGTTATAAGGTGAGGAATGAATAAACCAACAAATTCAAAGTAACAAAGTTCAAAAAGAAGCACTACACTAAGCAATAAAATACGCAATGATTAAATGAAGGTCAGCAGGCACAAGAACAGAATGACATACATTAAAATCAGGCATAAATCTTAACTATATTTTAAGCCTGATTCCGATAGTTTGAGGGAACCCATTGCAATTCATTTGCACATTTTCATCTCAATTCATGAGCGCAACACACTGTCCACACTGTAAAAATTGCATGATGAATGGATGAATAGAAATGCTCTAAAATTACCTGAAATTTTTTAGATTTGTTTGTTTCTAACTGTACATATTGTTCTCTATTTATGTACATATGCACAAATTTAAGATGCCTGAAATCTGACATGGAGGCTGACTCACAGATAGAAGCCTAACCAAGCATCAGAGGAATTATGTAAAACATTTATGGCTCTTGTTATAAAAAGGGCAATTATGGGAAATGTCATGAAAGGAGGGCTCTGGAATTATTGCATACTATGCAACTATATATGCAACTAATTATTGTTTTTTTTGGGTCACTGTGTTTAAATGTTAGGGCTATGTGCTTCTAGTGCTAAGCCAAAAAATTATGATGAAGCATGTCATTTACTTCAACACATCCATATACTCACGTCATGATTTATATTCATATATTATGACAAACATTGAACTGATATGTTTTGTATTATGGACTACTTCAGATCATTTTACTTCATGTGTGTTGACTGAAATCATCAGTACCAGGGCACACACATTTTACATGTGGCATTTTAAGGAGTTTTGGCAAAAGGCAGCAGGCTTAACTACAGTGAATGAACTTTTGTGCACACGAATTAGAGAAAACATGGGCACGAATCACAAATATGCTCTCTTGAATTAAATAAAACATGCACACAAATTACAAGTAATTTCACTCGAAATAAAACATGTGCACAGATTGTAAATCATTTACTCAACTCAATAATATTAATTTTTAGCCACCGCCACTCCCAGGCTGCATATGATTTTATAGCTCTTCGTAGAAGACAATTTATGATTGGCATTTATTTTAAGATCACCAAGTGAGCTCCTGTCCACTCGTGGCGCTGTTTTCCTTAACTCACAAAATGTGTCTGTCCATGTCTCCTCAAAAATGACTTAAAGCATGCTCTTAACTCATTTGGAAGATGATTATTTTAGCTCTCCTTATTTATCTTAGGATTAGACTTTTTGGTGCCTTTTCACACTGAGCAGGTCTTCTAACGGTGAATTATGTTTGTTTCACATTGTACTGTTGCTGGGAATGCATTATAAATCAAATATGTTCAAATTCATTTTGAGACCAGGCTGCTCTCACCAATGCCAGCTCTGTCAGAATGTTGACATTGTACTTTAAAGAATCTTTCAAATATGATTTTATTTTTGTTTGTTTGTTTCTGAGAGGATCTCAGGTTGCATGCACTTCAAGAATATTAGTCTTTCACAATCATTTGCTAGAGGTGTCAAATTCAGATTCAGAAATTGAAACTTCCCTTCCCAGTATACCTTTTGATATTACAGAGCATACTCGTGTACTTCCAGTTCTGCAAGTTTGGTGAACATGCTGTGATAAGCTAATGAAATATAAGATTTAGTGTGAATGATGCAAATGATGAGTGTTAAAAAAGTACAGTAAAGAGCAACATACTTTTAGAGACAGACTTGCGTCTGCCAACCAACAATCCAAACAACCATTGTCCTCCTCAGCAGAGGGCTAGCTGGTATTTGCAGATATTTGCTAAAGGTAATTGACTTTAGTAAGTATGCCCTTTTACTGGTTTACTCTCTCTCCCCTTATGCCCAAGTCATTCCTCTATTTTGTTACTGTCAATTCTACAGGGTCCTTTCACTGCCAGATTTGTGCAGATCATAGACGAAGAGCAAAATTTTCAGATAGTACCATGATCAGATTTGAATTGACTTTCTGAGAGAGACAGAAAAAGAAAAAAGAAAGAGAGAGACAGAGCTTGATGCTCTGGAATGACTTGGTACGCCACAATGCAAGGATGAAAAGTTGTTTTCCCTCTTTGGAATTTCACCCTTGCTTAGCCAAGTCGAATCTTTCAAATGGTAAGACCTTTTCAGGGGCTGTTAGCATTTGAAGAAAGTGTCTATTATGCAATGTGTTTATGCTTAGGGTGCCTGGTGCCTCATCCACTGGGTTTTCATTAGCTGAGGGCCTGTCAGGGAGATGGAGATGATGAGCAGTAGAAGGATGTTCGAGTCAGGACTTCTTTAGCTTGTAGGAAGCATCCCAGATTGTGGGGGTAGATGGTGTGTGAGGTAGGGGTGAATAACTTTCATCAATATGTTGCAGCAGTGGAGAACAGTGTAAAGCAAACCATCAGGCAAGGCAAGGTATGCGCTTGTGATCAACTGTTTTCTCATCCAAAAAGATTTCACAATCAGTTTTTGTACCAAAAAAAAAAAAAAAGTAATCAATATTCATAAAAGCAAAGTTAAAGTAATTTTACAAAAATTGAAAAAACAACCAAAATGTACACAAAGTTTTTGTTTATATAATAATCACATTGCCTGAATTTTGGTGGGGCATCTATTTAATGAAGACTGGTCCAACACAAAGACTAAAACTAAGTGTGTATTCACTAGAAGTACTACATATTAAGATTAATGTTTACAGAGTTTACTGTTGTTATAATAAGAACAGAATACATGTCAACAAGACGATGCACTGAGCAGAGTGACCACATTCCTTTGCAGTTTAATCAGTCACATTGCCACAGGGCTGATAGGGTCTCTCTTGTTGGCAGGATAATGAGCTGGATGTGCCATGCATAAGCAACTTAGCCACAAAAATATACAAATGCATTCCTACTGCCTCGGCTTTGTTCTTCAAGTTTAATGAGACTCGCAGTTTCTGAGTTCAGCCAAAGTTGAACCTGAACACTGCAACAGTCTCATAGGTTCTGTGTCCATTTAATGATGTAGTTTATAAATATCAAAACAAATTTTTATTTACATCTTCGCAGCTCTTTGATGTAAGATCAGAACAAGAGGTTGTACCAAAGGAAATGATAGAAACACCGGTGTTCTCAGCTCCAGCTCATCCAGGGACTGGTGTTTCTGTTAAGCAGCTAATGCTCTGGTCTCTAGCCTATATGTTTTGCTTTTATAGTTCATTTATAATGCTTTGTTCTGAACCAACATGCCTAGTCCCCGTTTTCATAACATCGCAATATTTCAAACTAACTACTAGACATACAAACACACAAATAAACAGAAGTCACTTGTTAGTGGCTGTCTCTCAGGAAATTAAGGGATACAGCCTCCCACTGCAGTCAATCATAAATGGTGGTGTGCTAATGTGTTGTGCAGGTATGAGTGGATCAGACACATTAATACTGCTTGAGTTTTTAACCCCCTCTGTGTCACTAGTCCACCAACCAAAAATATCTAGCTGACAGCACTGTCCACTGATAGACTAGAGGACAACCAACACAAATTGTACAGCAACAGATGAGCTACTGTCTCTGACTGTGCATCTACAAAGTGGACCCATAATTTAGGTGTATCCAACAGAGTGGACAGTGAGTGGACACAGTGTTTAAAATTTCAATCAGCACAGCTGTGTCTGATCAACTCACCACCAACATGTCACTGTTACTGCAACACTGATCCACCACCCAAATCATACCTGCTCTGTGGTGGTCCTGTGGAGTCCTGACCATTGAAGAACAGGATCCAAGGGGGTAGCAAAGTTTGCAGAACAATTGCTAGACTATAATCTGTAATTTTAATGATGTAAAAATAAAATGAACACTGAGTGTAGAAAAAAAAAAACTATATATATATAGATATCTGGCACTGGGCATGGTGACCCAAAGCTCACGTGCAGTTGTTTTAGAATATCACATTCTACTGGTCATTAGAATTTCCTATGGCATTTGTACAAGCTGTGTGTGTAGAGCTGTCTGTGTCAGTGTGACAGATATCACTCTAAAAAATAATTATTAAAAAAGGTGTTGGCCATACTTTCTGGAGATCTCCAGTTTAAACCCCCATTGGTTGGGATGGCCTCAGTCATCTGTCAGCTAATTTGATGGACCTGGGCAGTCTGCACTCTCCGGTACATTGGGCTGTCCAGTGGTGTTGCATAAACTGCAGTGTGAAAAGACGCAGTAGTTGCTGGTCTATGTTGCTGTAGTTAGCATCTGTATCTCAATTCAGGGGCTGCATCCTTCAAAGGATGCATTTGTTGTAGGATGCATTTGAGCAAGGAGAAGTTCATTAAACTGTGAAATGTAGTGTTTATTTATAAATGAACCCTTTTATCTCTCGTTTATCTCCCACGGTGTTAAACGACACTGGTTTGAGGTCACAGCGACTGAAGCTGAAGCCGAACACATAGTAATTATTACTGTAAAATATTGTTTATAGGAGAGTGCTATTGAGCTCTGGTCATATCAGAAAAGTGTCGTGGTTATTAATATAGCCTTTCCATTTTCCACAATCACTGACTTAAATGATCACTATTTATTTTAAAGATTACTGTTATTGTGTGCTACTGTGAGGAAAGCACACTGGAGAAAAGAAAAATACAAGGAGCAGAATGTCATGCTCTGGTCCTGTTTCATGCTGTCCTATACTGTTTTCCTACCGTGTGCTCTGTTAGCACCTGGCTCTCTGTTTGTTTTGGTCCCTTAGCTCCACCCTCTCGTCAGTGTCTCCACCTGTGTCTCCTCTGTAGTCCTGCCCCTCATTGTCTCCCGTAACTGTGACACAGAGAGATAATTTTTGTTTGTTTAATTAATAAAGTTCAGTAAACTACTCCAGTATCTACTGTCATCATTGGGTTATTTTTGTGAAAAAATAAAATGAATGTGTGTAAGTATTATCACTATAAAAACAAAAAACAAAAACAAAACAAGCATATAGAGCCACACACGTGTTATAATCATAAACACAGTGGGAGATATATATATAAATATATATATACTTTTTAATGAAATCCTCTATAAAAAATCACTCATCCCCAGCTGTAATAAAATGGAGAAAAAAATCAAATATAAGGACATGCACGGTGGTGCAGCAGGTAGTGTTGCAGTCACACAGCTCCAGGGACCTGGAGGTTGTGGGTTCAAGTCCTGCTCCGGGTGACTGTCTGTGAAGAGTTCTCCCTGTGTCCGCATGGGTTTCCTTTGGGTGCTCCTGTTTCCTCCCATGGTCCAAAAACACACATTGGTAGGTGAATTGGCGACTTAAAAATGTCCATAGGTGTGAGTGTGTGTCACCATGTGAAGGACTGGCGCCCCCCTCCAGGGTGTGTTCCTGCCTTGCGCCCAATGATTCTGGGTAGGTTCCAGCCCCACTGTGACCCTGAACTGGATAAATGGTTATAGATTATGAATGAATAAAAAGTAAGTTTCTGGTTCCATCTTTAAGGTTCAGGAACAAACAGGACCTACATTTAGTGACAGCAGTCAAACAGGTAATCTGCCATAGAGTAGACTGTCCCATTTCTGTTTGGCCTTCAAAGTACACTCAAAAGTTTTCGAAGGACAGACCTCTGTAGACACGTCTTTTCCATTCTCTCCATTCTAAATGGTGCTGCATTTACACTTTTAAAATTGAGAAAAGTGCATGTAAAGGTATACAAGGTAAACCACACAGAGCAATGGCAACATAAATGTTTAATTTCCAATACAGTTTAAGCTAGAATGGGAAGACTGAATAAGGTGCTGGTGAATAAAAGATAACTTTAGCCCAGTTTGCCATATGCCATGAGCAGCAAGTGAAGCAGGCATTTACCTGACAAGGATAGTAAGAGAAGTACCAGTAAAAGCAAGCTTTCCCAGTCGTCTCTCCCAGTCTGCCTGCACACCACGTATCAGTGGCGGAGAGGAGGAGGCCAGCCAATAGCACAGCCCATTAAGTTATGCACTATGAAGAAGACATGGATGTCATGTAGATTTTCAGTTGCAAATGTTGCATGTCAGAAAAGCCAGTCCGGTGTTGATACTTGTCTTGTCTCACTTTGTCTTATCTTTTGGGGAGGTCAAAACCCACAAGGCGGGGCTAACAAACATGCGCCACAGTCCTGAGATTAAAAACAAGGGTCTGAGAATTGCATAACACAGCAGGTGTGTGGCTTCATTCTCTGCAAAATTGTGCCTTTCTTGCCAAATGTCAGAGAGTGCACCTTTAAGCTATATCAAATTGCTCTATTTTTCTATCAGCTACCAACATTTGTCTGTTATGTTAGCACTATTTCAAATTTAAATGTTTTAATTTGAAAGTATTTGCTTCAGGTCTAGAATTTATCATGGCATTATAATGGCTGCAATGTGATAAATAAAGACTAATGGAAAATACATAGTTTATAATTACAAAGACTTATAATTCAATTAAAGCTTTCTGAGATTAAGCATTGCTATGTTGTATTTGCAGGTGCTATTTAAACAAATGTGTAATGACTAGAATACCCTTTCACTACACATCATTTACGTACATGGAATTGATTTACTTTATTCCAACTCCACGCCTACCTTCAATTCTGATTAGTATTACTGTACATATTGTTACTGCACACAAAGTTATTTATGCCAAATCATTTTATCTGAAGCTATTTTGAAATCAAGATTTGGATTAAAGCCAAGACAATGCAGCTTCCAGCATTAAAAATACATCCTTGTGTAATGAAGGTAGTACGTGGTGTGCTGGCATGCTCACTGGAGGCTGGCAGAGTCTCTCTGCTCTCCTATTGTTTCTGACAGGTGAGAGAAGTCTTCTAGTGACCCCTTCTCATTTTTCGTTTATACCGGAGGGAGAGGAGACACATTCAGCCCTGTTAAGGAGGCTGCAGCCTGCTCCCTGGACAAGGCTAAAAGTGCCAGAATCTAATTCACATCACATCAGTCACAGCAAGCACACAGGCTTTCACTGCCTGCACACATGAGTGGAGCCATGGTCATTAACCAGAAGACCCTTCTCCTTTCCCCTTTCCCCATCTCGTTCCCTCTCCGTATAAGGGATAGATGTAGGGGCTCTAGAAGTTGGAGAGCTGGCTGCCAGGTGCTGGAGGGTGGAGGAGTGTTAAAAAATGAAACTCATTTCATCTGCTGGACAGAGAGAAGTGGCCATAAACCCCTTTACAACAGCCATTCAAGCAGTCAGCAAGCCCTCATAAGCACTGAAGCCAGGCTCAAATTGTGGGTTAAGGCATGGAGAAAGAAAGACACTGTAGTGGATAAAGTTGTGTTAAATTACTTTAAAATCTTTAATTACTTAAAACATATTCAGTATATTCTTTTTGAAGAAAGGCTCTGCATATGAATGACTCTAGTGCTCACAGACGCATGAATAACTCAGCATTTTTAAACCTAATCTATTTATGCTCCATCTACTCCATATGGTCCATTACCACCAACGTGGGAAATGTCTCCAAATCACCAACAGTTCTATAACATTCCTCTGTACTGACAAAAGAATAGAAAAGTCACACTGATATGCAACACATGGTCAGGTGCTAAAGCAGTGTAGTTGATTGATGAGGATAGCTGGGAGAGGTATAAAGCTTATATATATATATTAAAGACTTAAGACATGTCATTACTTTTAACAGGCCTTGCTTTAGGTGTTCTGCTGTATTTGAAGGGACAGTATACTGCACGTCTGACTCAGATGCACAGCAAACAAAATTATACCAAAGTGTTGTTTTTAAAATTCAACAGAATCAATAGAAGCAGACATGCTTAGCCTTTAGCAACAATTTCAGCTGCAAACCAGATGCAGTCTCTCAGTGTGCTAGGTTTGAATAAGATGTACATGTTTAAATGGGTAGCGTATTGGTGCTGTGTACTTAGGAATACATAGCAGGCTCCTCAAGCCTACTGTGTGCATTAAAAAAGGGTGGAAATATTAGTTTAAAAAATGCATTAAACACATTAAAGTTTCCAGATTAATGTACTAATTAATTACTAGATTAAGGTAAATATTAACTACTAGTAACAGATGCAATAGATTCAGCCTCTATCTAGAGTTAGCACTAGTCAGGACAATTGTAATTAATATCTGGCAACCACAAGTTCCTCAAACTACTATTTCATATAAATTATATATGAAACATTTATTTTTTTCACACACATGAATCATTTTACCATATTTGGCTACTACGCCATCCCCTAATTTACTAGATTTACAGGGTATAGTAATGTATTAGCGCTTTTAGACAATGTAAGCACATTGGGTTCAGAAGGCAGATTATATTATTTTTATGCTGAAATATGAATTGCCATAATTAACACTCACTTTTGCATTCTCTATCTCTCTCTTTCTCTCTCTCTCTCTCTCTCTCTCTCTCTCTCTCTCTCTCTCTCTCTCTCTCTCTCTCTCTCTCACACACACACACACACACACATGCGTCTTGCATAATCCATACATTTATCTCTCATATAGCTGTTGAAGCTGGAATATGGGGATGTTTTATTGTCTGAGCGGTGCATGCTGCATTTTGCTAAATTAAAGCCTGTGTCCTTTACTTTAAACTTTATTATTGTTCTCCCTGAAACGTTTACTCAACAAATTAAAGATTGCAAATGAAATATCATCGAAACTACTCTGAAAAGTTATAATAAAGTAAAAAGAATGGTTTTGTCTAACCAGTTTGTAAAGCATACCGCACCACTCTACACATTAAGTTTTTATGCCTGTCAAAAACAAAAAAAACAAATAAAGCTTTTTCAAACAATTAATCATAATTAATCACAGAATGTTGTGATTAACGTGATTAAAGTTTAAATCAAGTGACACCACTGATCATTAGATATAAAATCATGCCATTTCAATTTCAAGTGTTAAATTATTTCCTTTATCTGATGAATGTTTCCAAAATTCAAACCAATTTTTAGACATCCCTGTGCATGCTGTAACCATTGACGTATCATTTTCAGATTGTTCATACTGTTATTTAAATATACTATTTATTTATTTATTCACTCAGTAATTTGTTCAGTCATTTGGACCCCGTTTTAATTGTTAATCATTTAAATACATAAAATGTAATGTATAGTGGTTGGCCTGAACTTCTCTGTGTTAAATATGAAGTCAGCTATTCTGAATTGCCAGACCTAACATTTTCTACAACATTAGCTACAAGAGTCCACTCACATACACGTGGTTTTGGAGGGGATTCAATGGCTTGGTTTTCTGTCTCTAGTGAGTTCTCCCCTGAGCTTTTTGTCTTCTTGCCTGTGACCCACATTGCCCTGCTGGATAAATGCTAAGGCTTCCTACCAGAGTTCTTACTGCTCTTTTCTTATCATCTAGGTTTTGCTATTCCATCTCTCCAGTGTATTCATTGTGGCTGAACTTTACAACAGATCTGATTATAGTAAGCAAAGTACTAAACAGTATTATGTAATATGATCAATTTAACAGCCCTGATTAAGACCTCCAGGTATTCCAAGACACACACCGGCAAATTATGCACCTTTTCTTGGCTTGGGTGTACAATTCTAGTTAATGGTGAAAGATTCAGTGAAGATTGTTCCTCATTCCTGCCTTGCTCATTTGCACAAATAGTTTCCCCTAAAGAATTTTCCTTTAAAATTATCGGTAGGGAGCCATAAATGGTAAAAAAAAAATAGTTTTTTTCTTGCTTTTTTCTATAATTGGTCTACAAATCTCAAGCTACAGCTGAAAGGCAGTTTCGTGCCAGTAAATACATTGGAAAAAACTCAAAAACATTTATATGAGAAATTGATACAAAGACATTTCAGTTTTTTGCCTAGGCACAAACACATCCATATGCATCTGTCACTTACATTTGTGATAAAACACTAAACAATAAACTCACCTACGTTTGTTAAACATTTTCACGGTAAATCAATCAGCAAGATGTTGTAACAGTAATGCTGTGTATTTTCCCAACAGCAAAAACTACCATGAGTTTATATCAAGAGAATTGAGATATGCTGAAAAAGTAAAATGAGGTTGGCCATTTGGAGTTTAGACCCTGATTTTTGGTGGCTGTGTTTATAATACCTCTGTCAGCACCGCATATCTACAATAAGGGGGAATCCTTCTGTGAAATTGCAGATATGGTTAAAGTTAAAAGACACTGGATGGAAGTACAATGATATGTCACCCAGGTGAATACACTTATAAAACATAACAAGCAACTGTTCTCGCTTTCTCTCTTGCATTTGATGAAGCCTGAAACAGCAGGAGTCTGCCATGTTTATCAGTGAAAGTTGAAGGTTTTGTTTTTTTTGCTCTTAGCAGCTCTTTTACGGTATGTCAAATTTTGGAATTACATTTTTTCTGTCTAACAATAGGGTAAACTGCAAACATATTTAGGAATTTACGAACTGCCAGACTTCTGTGACAATTTCTTTGCTTTTTCAGATCTTTGTGCAGTTGCCACTTGATCTAGAGTGTACCTGTTTGAATTGTAATTTTGAAGAGCAATATTAAGATGAATGAAGAAGATAAAATAAATTTGACTTGATATAGGCGTTCGTAGAGTCGTCTCTTGCTAGATTAAATTGAAGCCCTGTAGTGGTCATTGCCATGACTTTCTCCATTAGCTGGTTGCCTCGTGTGACAATTCTAAATCTCCATCCATGTTTCATACTGTTTTTTTTTTCTCAGCATGTGTTTCAGATGCCTGGTTTAGCTAGATGTCCCCTTATAAGTTCTTCATAACTAATACATTTTCATTATGTTTTTTTAACTCATTCTTCTTTATTCATTTGTGCCTTTATGTATTCAGTTCACACTAAAATAAAGGGTGTCCCATAAGACCTGGGTGCTAGTCTACCAAAGTAGGTTACAGTCATCCTTAAAGAAGGGAAACAATGACAATAAATTAAAGAACATATGCTACTTTAATACACGTTAGGCTTCATTTATCCAATATAAAATCTCATTACCATGCTTGAGGATTATGACTAAGCTAACTTAAATTCTATCATGACATATAATTGCAGCATCTGCATTAAACAAAGCTTAATGAAGTTATCATTTAGCCAGTGGAGGACACATGATGAACTGAAGCTAAATGCTACTATAAATTGAATTTAAAAAGATTTATTCATGAAACAAAGCAAACAGGTGTAAAACAGGTGTAAATGGACAAATTGTTCTGGGTCTTACAAATGTATTTTGCTGACATCTATTTTAAAAATGTTTTTCCTCATGATGTAATTAAATATCCCTCAGTTTTCCAGTTTAAATAAAATATTTGAGAGCATTTAAGCCATACTCCATCTGCCTGTGCTACAAACCGTGAAGAGACAGATTGACTATGTGCCAATTTCACAAAGTTAATTTATGATTTATATTATATAAAGACACATTTATGGGCTACATTTTTTCCTAGATCCCCTATTGGGCATACCCAGAAGATCCCACTAGTATAGATTTAGTTGCCTATTTATAAACTGAATGTGATGCCCATGCATACTACACTACATTTCCCCACTCCTTCACTCCCTCCCTTCCTCTACCAGCCCTCCCTCCCTCTCTCTGTCTTTCTCTCTCTCCGCCAACACAGACATTTGCCAAATCAAATAATACATTCACCTCACCTAGTCTGCATAACCTGTCCAGATATTTCTAGCATTTGTTTCTGCAGCTGATTCTGTTTGCTGCTGATCATGTGATTGTTGAAAAATTTGAAGCCAGAAGGCTATGACTGAATCTTGAGCCTTCAGAAATTAATGTAATTCTGATTATTGTAAGGTACACATTATTTTTGGCTCTGAGCATTTTCTGATGCTTAAAATATTGCCTACACTTCATTGTACTTACATCTATGCTGTTTGACCTGGTTACTGAAGGAGATTCCTAACAGAGGAACAAATGATCATTCATTCTTCAGGTTCTGGCCCATTTATGCCAGAGCACAATGCCCACCTGAGCTTTCTGAAGCCCATAAGTCACTCTGATTACTTTATATGAACCAGTTTCCCTATAACACTCTTAAACACTCTCTTGGTGCAGTAACAGGGGAGGGGCAGTATAGGAGAGTTCACCAGACGCTGACCCATTTTGAAAGAAACAACAGTTTTTGAAGACTGTAACCTACGGTCTTCATCTCCATGTGACAGAGAATCGCACAGCATGCACACACACACACATACACACACACACACACACACACACACACACATACACACACAAATCACAAGTCATTGCTGTCTAAATAAAACATTTTTATTTTTTTTTTTGCTATTTTTGTTTTGAAAATGTTTCACAATTTCAAAAAGAAATCACAATTTCTCACCATTTCAACAAGAATCAAAATTAATATATCTTATTATTTGAAATGTACATCCATATCATTTTCTATAAACATTATTTAAAGACAGCACAGTTTAATGTTGCTTAATGTGGACTGTGTTTTCAGTTTATAAGTCACTTGTTTGAATGGGAAGCTGGATTCTAGCACATCCTATCACTTACTGTCTTCTTCCCAGTCTCATCTTTATGTGAGCCCACAGCCTCCTCTTTAATCTTGAGGTTTTTGAACCTAATGAATAGACTGCAGCTTCATACTGAGTTCTTTAACTCAATGAAATGGAGCTCAGATAAGCCCTGAGTGAAAGGCACTGAGACATGGCTGCTCGGCCATATCAATCAATCAATTACCAAATTCAGTGGAAAATTTCATCTTGAATGGTGACCCACAGGGCGGGCACAGGGACAATTTATAAACAATTTAATATTGTCTCAGTTGAGTTTGATTGTTGTTATGGCACAGGATGTAATTTAGTATCAAAGTATTCAATACAGGAACATCTTGTTTGTGGACTGATATTGCTTCAATTTTATTTTATTTTTTCAGTATTCCTTTATACCTATGAGCAGTAGGACATACTTGTTTTGAGCTTGAGCACATGCTATGCAGGTCATCCTTTTTGGTTTAGTTACTGGATGCTCCCTATTACAGGTTGGTGAAGCATCACAATAATTTTGAAGCTGACATTTTAAGACAAAATAACTGCTTAGTGTTTCTTTAAATGCTTCTTGTGCTTTATTATTCAGCAGCTCCATAGCTGTTGTCATTTGTTTGTTGTGTCTTGCAACCAGCATTACCATGCTATATAATGTGATGTTGAACAAAATCCTTATATCTCCAAAAACAACATTAGGTAAAGGAACACTACATAATATAGTTACCTAAAGATTAGAGCTTCACAAAAATGTACTATGCATCTTTAGTTTCTTTTATAAGCTCTGTGGCTCATTTTATATTAAGGAAATTTAAATAAGAGTATAATTTTTCAAGCTTTAAATTGAACATGTGGTTTTGGTCCATTTATATTCATTTTCTGTAAGGAATGTTCCTTAATTATAATGGAACAGCTATTATACTGACGCCTAGTGGTCTGAGTATATCAAAATTTGTGCTAAACCTTTTATAAAACCTGGCTGGTAAGCTCCAGAGCATATATCACATTTACAATTACTGCTTACTATTTGATGATATACTTATTGCACCTTTAAATGCAATAGCATTCCTAACAGGTGTTTTGTAGCTTGTTTGTTGGTTGACTGTTTGTTGTCTTTGTTGATTTTCATAGTTCTTGCTAAAATCACAGAGACTACATTCTTTTCAAAGAGCTGAAAGGCTCTTTAATCCGAGTGTTTTTTGTAGAATTCAATTCTCTGGAAAAATCAGTACAACAAGGGAAACATCTGATCCATTGAGGTAGTGCACATGGCTGTCCAAAGTGTTTGAGAGAGGAATCCATACTCATTAAAGCAGTTTATGCTTTCAGAGGATCATTCCAGAGCTATTCTCTTCTCCCCGCACAGCCTCCACTGCACACATTACACACATAACTACACATTCATCATTGTTACTCCGTCTCTCCATCTCCTGCTCAAACCTACAACACACACAAAAGCAGAGGAGAAGAAAGAAAGCTTCATGTCTGTTTTCACTTCAGAGAATTGCATGATCTACATTAATTATTACTAACATGTTACTGAAGAACACAGTGAACAAAAGTCACTCAGTGGTGTGTGTGTGTGTGTCTGTGTGATTATACAAATGAAGAGTATTAATAGGGATTTTGTCCCACTTTACTGCAGTAACAGCTTTTGTTTTCTAGAAAGACATTGAACTAGATGTTGAAAAATTTCTGTTAAGATTTGATGGCATCCAGCCACGGGAGCAGTAGTGTCATCAGGCACTGATGTGGAAGATTAGCTCTGGTTCACAAACTCATCTCAGAGCTTTTGGATTGTGCTTCATTAGTTCACAGAACACAGTTCAGTTACTTTACAGTCCAAAGCAACATAGTTTTATGCTCCTCTTGCTTACACTTAATACTGCTCATGGTGCTCAAGTTCATGTGCAGCTGGCATGCAGTGTGCATCCTATGGTGCTTTCCATAGAGATTATAGGCAAGCTTTGTGTGCAGTTAATGTCCACAATTACAAATTAGTACACTTTTAAATGAAATGTCTATGACTGTGGGGAAAAGCAGTTCTCTCTGTTTGTTTACATTCTGAAACTCTGCATTTTTCAAGGTAGAATGAGGTGCTAAAAAATGACTGTTGTTTGTACATGGCTGAAGTTTAACTTGTCTGTAAGTTTTTATTGACTGTTGAATTACCACAGAAACATATTTGCAATTCCATTTGTTTGTTTTGTAGCAACTTTGGTAGTGCAGTTTGCCAGGAACATTTCCACCCTAAGTGATCTGAAACAGCAAAAATAAGTCAATTTTACCCACATATAGAGCAGGAATAAAGCAATATCCTCATCTCAGTTCATGTTTTTCAACAGTTGGTGTTCTCTCCGGGGGCCTCTTCCATGAGCAGAGACAGTTTTTTTTTTTGTTTGTTTGTTTTTTAACTGATTTACAAACACTAGGGCTTCGCAATAACAGAGAGATTGAGAACGCAAACAGAATCGAGTGCTAGCAAATGGTGAGGAAACATCTTAATTTATAAAAAGTGTTTTTATTACGATCGTTAATGTAGCTGACGTAATATATTAAAATTAATTGGTAATTACTTGTGAACCCACTACGTATTAAAAAAGTTCTATAAGTATATATTACAATTTCAGAGAATTTCTGACATTTCAATATTCACTATTTCACACTCTTGTTTAAATTACATCAACTCTCTGAGTTTATGTTAAAAATTCAGATCAACCTAAGATAAGAAAATCACCATAAAACATGTGATTTTACCATGATATTGTACTTTTTTCCCCTTCAGTTCTTCAAAATCCTTAAACATTTCCCCAAACTGAATTGAAAAATTTCCATGTTTCCAAGACTTCTGAACCTCATTGTGTTCTCCTTCACAAATACTTTTGTTTGCTCTGTATGCGGTCTCCTATCATATTAGCACAACTGTTTCTTTCAGTTTGTCTCATGATGAGTTGTTTTGAGAGTGTGCCTGTAAATCCTATAATGTTAATTCTTGCCATTGAAGGAGCTTAGAATTTTAATTAGAACCCACAGTTGAAATATACACAATTTCTCCAAATGTATATAAAAACTTCCAAATATTTCTTTTGTAATAAAGGATATTAAGAATTTGACACAGTGATTGCTTAAAAGGATTCACACTTGATATTAAAATGTTCAAAAGACGTTTTAAAATACACAAGAAAATAAGAAAGGTTAGGTAATTACGTTTTTATGAATTGTTCTGCTACTGAATGGAGAAATTAATATCACATTAGCCCACACTTGGCTTTGAGCATGGTGAATATAGTCTCATTTGCAGCTGCTTCAAAGTGTTTCATTTCATGCTTTTCTATGGAGAATATGAAAGCTGTGACTGGACAATGTGTGCACCTTAAAGTTGCTCATTATAAGGGGGTGTGTACAAACTATTGCAAGTTTGGTTGCCAGTTTGGTTAATTTATTTACTGGGCATTTTTGATGTACATCAGTATTTTCAATCTGCCATAGACAATATTTATTTTTTCATTTAACAGCCACCCATTGTAGCTGCATGCCTATGTGTATGTCTATAATCTGGGACTGTTTATTCAGTAGACAAATTAGCATAATTCAGCATGTCCGATGTGTGTACATATGTATTAATGAATTACAATTATTGGGAGTAACACCCAAACATATTTTTTTTTCTTTAACCATCATATTCACATATAAAACAGCAATATAACTATTTATTGAGACACTTTAAAGTTGTGATTCTGGTCACCAATACCCCAAATATTTTTAATATGTCATTTTAAATTAACAAAAAGTGAGAGTGGGGAAATTCAAAAATAAGTATATCCGAAAATCAAAATGAATGCACCAAGGCTCCAAAATAACTAGCATAGCTTGCTTTTAAGTTACATTAATACATCTACTTGCAAATAACCATATGAAAATGTTATGTTCTTTCAAAATCCTCCCATCATCAGCATATTGTAAGGTTGTTTTTCAGTTTGACACTGGGATCTGAGGACATCTTTTTCTTATCTGTTGCAGACCACTTTACAGAATATTTGTAAATGCACTTCATCCTTGAATATTTCATATAAAACATTCAGAACAGTCTTTGCTCTCTACAGTTCTGTGAAATCAGACATTTAGACCTAAAGCTAAAAAAAATCTTCATACCTCTTGTGAAAGCATACCTGTGTCATAACTACTCACAATGGTCAGTTTTACCATTTACCATAAAATCTACTTGGACAAACAAACCTATCTGACAGTGAGAGGCAGATACATCTCAGGAATCTCAATTCATAGTGTCAACAATCCAGATACCACATAGAATCTCACAACAAGAACACATCAAAAGGGCACTGTGTGGAAAATATTTGAGTCACATTTTTGTCCTGTATTATCACAGATGATTTTTTTTTTTAAATATCAATAAACATCATATGTGGAGGCATTTGTAGACCACAGATTGTCTCAAATACTATTGCTGCACACTATGATAAAAGAAATGGCTCTTTCTAGTTTGGATCTAAATGCAGGTTTGTACTTCTTTACCACCACAGAAAAGTACTTTACCCAAGACAGTGATTTCCTGTGGCTGGACAATAAGTGAAGTGGAGAATGTTCCAAATGTTTCCCTCCAGTCTCAAGCCCAGCTCATAAACACTCTGTACTGCAGTTTGTTGCCATGGGCATGTGCTGAAGAGAAGCGTCTATTCTGGTCAGGCAGCGGACAGCCGTCTCTCTGCTCAACCTGACAGCAGTGCGGTCTAATGATGTTATATAATACTGGATATGATAATGAGTAATATTTGTAATGTACAGTATTGCACTTGCAGATGTAAACAAAGACAAACAGCTGGAACTGTCAGCTACAGCTACTGTTGAATGTTGCTGTGTCTGAGAAAAGATGATGGGGATCTTTCTCATTTAGTTGCGCTCATGTAGCACTATTGTTGACACACAAATGCCTTCATTAGGGTGGTCCTCAAAGGCTAAAGTTTTTCAATGTTTTCATTCCGCTTATGAAAAAATAAGCTAAAGGTGCCATCACTATTATAAACTGTTGCAGATTCCATTATTTCTTCCTCACTGTGGATTATTTCTGCCTTCAAAGTCCCTGCTGACTTCCTAGAAAAGGACCCAGATGAGTGGAAATATGACACGTCATTCCAGTCATCACAGCAAGTCCTGCATGGAACTGCCACTGTCGGGTATAAGACGAGTGAAAGGTGCATAGCCCCACACAGTAGTAAATGCACAAAATACAAAAAAAAAAAATACAAAATACAATTACAGTATGTACACACTTTAACTTGCAGTATCACCTACATTGTAAGTAAAACATTGCACTGATAAAGTGTAACAGAGGTTATACATAATATGCAAACATATATACTTCTATCACAATTTACTTATGACATTACAGTCTAATTGAAAAGAGATTCCAGTTACATGTGTCCGCAGTTTGTCTCAAGAATTCAGAATTCAAAGTTTCAACCCAAGTGTGACAATGGTTAAAGAGACAGTACTGTGCTAATCTGTAGTTTTCCTTAAATGGAGGCTATATTCTGCCTACAGGTCTGTGGCACATTACAATTTGATTTTCTAGCTGTAAATTACAAAAATGCTAAAAATGCAACATAGTGTTTCTTTAAAAAAAGCTGTATTAGAAACATGTGTATAGACATTAGGTACAAATAATGAAATAAAATAAATCCTCATACTGGTTTAGAAGCATTTTTGAAGTCAGCCCTTTATATTTGATTAGATACGTCTCAACTACCACCAATGACCAGCATGACTGAAGCCAATCAGTGCCAATCACCACACATCAGGTATTAGGTAGAGAGGTAGCAGAACACCATCTGCTCAAGATGGTGAAAGGAATTATCATTTATACAAAGCACTAAAGCATGAGGACATTACTCTCATTTTACCATGGTTAAACATAATACAAACACACACATTTTAAATAAAGCAAAATAAAACTATTATAGAATCAGTAACAGTGACAACTGCTAAGTGTAGGCTATGGTTGCCAAGAATATTCCACAGAAAGCACAATCATTTGTATGTTGATACATAAATGTTTGGATAAATGCAGTCATATAAAGCAGTTCAAACATTGTGCACTGTATGTTATGGGGATAACAACCAGGTTTTTTTTCTTTAAATATTATAGGATAAAAAAAATTAATAAATAACTGTAACTATCTTATTAAAATGTCTTCTAGATGTTTGGACCACATGTTATGACACTCAGATCCATGTAGTTGTGAAAATCATCACACTAGTTTATACTGTTGGCTGCCCAGATGATTCTTCTTTCCAGGATCTCAGTCTCTGAAGAGCTTGTCTCTCCTTTACCAGACATGCTTTCAGATCACCATTATGAGAGGAAGGCTATAACGCTGCTTTAGTGCCAACAGTGCACTGAGCCATAACATCAACATTGTCACTCTCAATCTCTAAGTCCATGTCATCAAAAGCCCAACATCCTCAATGAAAACAGGAAAGCATTATCTTCTGCATGATTACCTTTAATTTGCTTTGACACGGGCCTTAGTTGCCTTCAGTTGTTATGTTAGAACTATTTTTATGCTTTTAAAATAGATGTCAGGAATTACATCTTAATCACACTGCTTTTAAAACTGTATTACATTTACATTCAGTTTAAATTATGCACAGACCTAGCTCACTTTCAGCTTTAGATTTAGTTGGACGTTGAGAAATTATATTTTGTTCTTCTGCAAAACAAGACAGTACACATGTCAGTATAGAAGTCCTTGAAATCACAAACCAGCTTAAAGTTTAGTCAGCAGTATCCATTGCTTTTATAGAAAATAATATATTACTTATATCATGCTAAACCCCTTTTCCAAAAGTTTACACAGTTCTCTGTGGTCTTAATGAAACTTCTGTAAAATGCTTTAGCAATTTAGCACTGTTCAGAATGACTTCAGTGTCTGTTCCTCAAAATGAAAATGAGCCACAACTCAGTTCAGCATGAGTGCCCAGGAGTGAGGAGCGAGGAGCTGAGGCTTTGGATTTTAATCATTTTCACTTGGTTCTCTTGCTTCTCTGTTCACATTTTCATCATATTCATTCAGTGCTAATTTCTCTACCCTTGTTATGATGGTTTTGCTCTGTTTAATATAATCTCTGTGCCCTCACTTAAACCTTGTTCCAGGACTGTGATTGGGGAGATGCGGACGAGGAGGTGGAACAATCTTAACGTCTCAGCACTTTAGGAAGCTCAGCAACATGTTTTCTGACTGGGTTTTATATTTTATTTCACCATGTTTGGATTAGTAGGAGAGAGGCACGGTGGCGCCGCAGGTAGTGTCACAGTCACAGACCTCCACGGATCTGGAGGTTGAGGGTTTAAGTCCCACTCTGGGTGACTGTCTGTTGGGAGTTTGGTGTTCCCCTGTGTCTGCTAAAAACACACGTTGGTGGATTGTGTACATCGGTGTGAGTGTGTGTCGCCCTGCAAAGGACTGGCGCCCCCTCCAGGGAGTGTTCCTGCCTTACGCCCAGTGATTCCAGGTAGGCTCCAGACCCACCTCAACCCTGAATTGGATAAGCAGTTACAGACAATAAATTAATTAATTAATTGCTATAGGAGCAGCAGGCCCCCAAAGTAATACCCTCAAAATGTGATATTTTAATAATATGCCATTTTTAACACCATGTTACATCATGTTTTACAGCAATAATAGCAACTTCTAAGAGCTGATACTACACATTTGCTTTTAAAAGAGTGCAGAAAAAATGGGTGTGACTTAATACATGTACGTGGCTGGAACTAGCACTACAAAAATTGTCTCATTCTACAATTTCTCACATACATTTGTCAAGCCCATCTTCAGTGAATTGGTTCTGATATTGTAGCACTGCATTCTGTGGAAAAACTGAGGTTCAATAAGGGAAAACCAGTTCAAGCTTGTCTCTCAAATAACTCTAGCTAGCATTGAATAGGTTGTAGTATGTGGTATATTGCAAAAGCCACGCAGAGTTTCTGAAATTGTTGCCATCTACACTCCATGGTAGCCTTTGAAACTCTTGTGTGTACATTATGCAGGAAAGCGAGTTAGGCAGTTCAGAAGTGTTTGTTCTGAGTTGTCAGACAAGTAAAAATGTCATTTGATTATATTTAATTTGTAAGGTAGGGTAAGTCAGGATGATTTTTTCATATGAAGTGTTCATTTCATTGTTTTGCCAAATTTCTGAAGCACTGTTGTCAAAAGACTGAATCGCTTGGTGAGAGCTAATGTAACAGAACGCAGTTAGATAATCTCAGTGTATTGGCTGTGAGCAGAACCATTTTATGATTTTTGGTAGATTATCCAGCACAGCAGGTCTACTTCATGCATTTTACCCTCCTGATAGGCCATTAATGGCCCAATCATGATGCGCTAAAATAATTAAATGACTGCATAAGAGCAACAGTGTCTCCAAAATTAGCACATATTCAACAAAGAGGTGCACTTTACAAATTTGTAATATTGCTATGTTATTATTTGTTGTTATTTTATTATTCCAAGCCTATCCACTGGTAGTGCTGTTGTGCTAAATCCTTGCCAACATTTTGGAAGTTAGGGTTAGGGGCAGGTTAGGGTAACAGTTAGTGTAAAAGCTAGGTTTTTGGACACTAATTTTTACATCCGGGATATATGAGGTATATATTATACACATTGTATGAATAATGGAATTGGACTTTAAGTCATATAAGTCATATATATATTGGAAAGCCTGTTATTTTCCCTTTTTATTGGTGCCACATTTGAAAGGAACATGCATTTGTGGGATGAGCAGTAGTGGTTTGTGTGGGTTGCACCCATGAAAAATTTGCCAAATCCTCTCTGACAATGCCAAACAGCTTATTCTGCCATTGACTCATTTGGTGTTTGGTGGACTGGATGATTGAAGTTTGAAGAAACAAGACATACTGGCAATTTATCAATTTATTCATTTAACAAAGAGGAGCCTCAGTTGTGTGTGGAAGAACCATACACAGCCACAACAGCCTGGCACCTCCTCATGCTGGTCACCAGCTTGGTCACACACTGCTGTGGGATGGCATCCCATTCTTCAACTAGCATTTGTCGCAAGTCAGGCAACGAGGTTGTGTTGGTTACTGTGGCATAAACAGCACACCCAGGCTGATCCCACAAGTGTTCAGTGGGGTTGAGGTCAGGAGCTGGCAGGCCAATCCATCCTCTACACTCCCAAATTCTGCAGGTAGTCTCTGATAAACCCTGCTATGTGGGGGTGAGCATTGTCATCTTACCACTGCCTCCACCACTCTGCCTCTGTCTGTGCAGCAATCAGAATTAACGTTCTTTGCGTCTGATGAGACCAGAGGTTAGCTGCGTGCAGTCCGTTCCAGATTGTCTGGGCAGAGAGCCGTCGGCCATATCGCCCTGCAAACCTTGACTGCAAATCTGTAGAAGACAGCCTATGGTACCTAAGTGCTCACAGGGTGAGGAAACAATATTCTTGCGGGGTCTTCTTCTTGGGATGACCTCTTCGCGGCCTGTCTCTGACATCCCCCCATTATATGGAACTTGGCCGTCAATTTGGAGATGGTACTAGGGCTCACTCCAAATAATGCCACAACTTGGTTTTGTGGAACACCATCTTGAAGTTGCCCCATCGCACAGGTCCAGATCAGTCAAATGTGGCATGCAGATTCTTGGAGCAGACACCTACTGACCACTATAGCTGGGCCCATGCTCACAGGTGCTGCCAATCAGGCAACTGGGGGTACCAGAAGCTCAAAACAAGTGTCAATAGCAACAACAAAATAAGCTGTTTGGCACTGGCAGAGAGGATCTGGCAAGTTTTTCATGGGCATAACTAACATACTCAGCTCTACTGCTCATCCTGCTCATGCATGTTCCTTACAAATGTAAGGGAAATTAAGAGGCTTTCCAACTGTATAAGATTTATTACCAAGAAGCATTGTTACAACAAAGAAATACTCTACCAAACACAAATTGTATGGAAGCCCTGAAGGGCACGATGAAAATAAAAATTTGAGGAAAGTACAAATTATGAATTTGATGCCTAAGATTGTATAAGTTGTGCTATATATACATACATATATATTTGTGTATGTTGTTTTTTTTTCAGTTTTTAGTGTGGGTGGTGGCGCAACAGGTAGTGTTGCTGTCATGAAGCTTTGGGGTCCTGAGTTGTGGGTTTGATCCCTGCTCCGGGTGATTTGTGTGGTGTGTTCAGACAATGAATGACTGAATGAGTTTTCGGTGTGTATAACAGGCAGAAATAAATAATGTGGAACTTAGTCTCCAGGACATACTTTCATACTTTTAATTTTTTTTTCATCATACCCTTTACGGCTTCCATACACCAGGCTGACAGTAGCCTTTAAGGCTTCACTGCCACAAATGTTAATGCTACACTCTCAAAAAAAAAATTATTTAACTGTCACTCAGTTGGTAACTTCAAGGGAAGGCCTTCAGTACCCTTAGTTAGGGAACAAATTGTGCAAGTTTCCACTGCATTATTTTTAAAGAAAATATATAATTTCCACAATCCTTGTCTTGATTCTGGACTTTTTATACAATTAGCTTATTTCATAATATTGAATATAATACTGTCCCATGAAAAATGAATAGTGTGCAATCTTAAAAGCCACATTCACTATTTTAATCCAGTACACTTTTTAGAAAAAATTAGAGAATGTTTCCTCACCATTTGCTAGTTCTCTGGTCTGTTGGAATGCTTGAAGAATGTCTAGAGTGCATACACTCTAAGGAAAAGGGTACGGCAAAAGTACATTATTGTCACTAAAGGTACATTAAAAAGGTACAACAGCAGTTCTAAAGTTCAGTTTATTTCCTTAAAAGTGCATTAAATTTTCTTCTCCAGACGGAGAGGAGAATATTTGTAAATTTTCATTATCAATCTGTGCAAAATAAAATTACATAATATAAGTCCTGGAGATGACACTGGACATATGAAAATAAACAATATATAATTGTACAGTTATAACTGAATATAGTACAACTCTCTTCCCTAATTAAGGGTACCCTTGAGGGTACGACCACAGTGATTGTTTTTCAGACAGTGTAACCAAAAAGTCTGGCTTCTGAATGGACACAACTTTTGAGAACAGCAACTCTCCAGTATCATATATGCCTTTAAACATACACATTTTGATCTTAACCCTGTTTGCTATCTCACTTGTTCATTCATTCATTCTTTCATCCATCCATCCATCCATCCAATTTTTGTTACTGCTTCGTAATGTTCAGGGTTGTTGTGGTTCCAGAGACTACCCAAATTCACTGGGCACAGGGGCAGAAGCACATCCCTGGACAGGGTTTTGTTTCTTACTCTGCAGGACTAGCCAAAAGAAATAAGTCTTCTACTACTTTTCTTTCTTCTACCACCGTCTTTTCAGTTAACTTAATGCTATTCTGGCCAGAATCGTTTTACCAGACAATGTGTTGAAGACATTATGAAGATTAAAATCCAGAAGGTTACAGAATGTTACGCACTCAGTAACACAAATCCTCATAACAGACACTTCAACAGTGTGGCATTATTTTTATTGAGTGTAGGCCCTTGATGTGTAGTGTGAGTGCTTTAGTCTACAACACATCAGTTTGACCTTTCTCTAGTATATCAGGGAAATTACCAATCAACAACTTTACACAACCTGTTTTGATTAACAAGTCCGGCTTAATTACCAGTCAATCCTTCTGTGTAGAATTCCCACCAGGAAAGCTATGAGATAATTGATGATTCAAATGTGGAAAGTGTGATTTAAATGTGGGTCATTCTGGTTTTGTTCAACATTGTTTATTGGCAGTTTTCATCAAAACTGTACAAAATTTAAAGACATTTGCTTATTCAGCTGGCCATGAATAATCAATAACATGAAGAACTGAAAATCAACCTTTTCTGTGAAGGGTTTACATTATGTTGGTGCTGTTATTTGCATACAAACATTTGTGTTAGTGTAGTTCATATATATATATATATATATATATATATATATATATATATATATATATAATGATATTGTGTTTGTGTGTCAGGGTAACTCGAAGGGCGGACAGACAGAGGCGGACGCATACGCTAAAACACAGATAAACTTTATTTACAAAAAGGAATAACGAAACAGAGACAGAAACTAGGGCAAAAACCGAAAAGAGGGAAAGCAGAAACAGACAGACATGAGACTCAATGACGACGGAGAAACAAAACAATGACAGAGGAAACGAAGCGAGGCACGGATGAGACAAAACGAGGAACAGACAAACTGAAGGGGGCGATACGACTATGACATTAGAAATGAAACAACTGGATACAAAACACAACCAAGGTGAAATGTCCGACAAGAGGAAGTGAGAGAAGGGGACTTAAATACACAAACAAACGAGACACACCTGAAACAGATAACAAGGAATACACACATGGAGGCGGGACAAAGGCGGGACATGGGCGGAGACAAGGACAATACCAAACAGACCCATGTGCTGAGAGAGCACACCTAAACCCCCCAGAAGCTGGTGCAGGAGAGGGCACGAAAAACAAGACAATACAACTGATCAATGGGTGACAGGACTCAGGACAAGACAGGAACAGACACAGAAGCTGGGGACAAGACAGGACCGGATATAGGAGATGGGACTAGAGACTGGAATGGAATAGACAGGACGGGAGTGGAAACACAAGACTTGACAGGAGACTGGGGTTGCACATTGGACAGGAACTAAGACAAGACTGGGGACTGAACAGGTTTAGAAACGGGGGACATGACTGAGGACAGAACAGAACCAGAGACAGAAGATTGGACAGGGGCATGTGACAAGACAGGGTTTTGAACATTGGGCTGGATACTGGACGGGGATCGAGACTGGACAGGTGTAGACAATGGAGACAAGACTGGGGACAGAACGGGACTAGAGACAGAAGGCTGGACAGAAGAAGGTGACAGAACTGGGGACAGGACAGTGGACCGGAAGGGAGACAAGACAAGTGACTGAACAGGGGACAGGACATTAGATTGAACACTGGATGGATACGGGGACTGGACATGAGGCAGGACAGGTGATGGGATTGGGTGCTGGGAATGGACAGGAGACTAGACTTGAGACAGGACAGAGGGTTCAAATGGAGACAAGACAGGAGAAGAGACAGGTGATAAGAAAAGGGGACTGGACTGGATTAACAGGGGACTGGACAGGACTTGGCAGGGGAACAGGGACCAGGACATTTACAGGGACTGACACGAACACAGTGACAGGGACGGGAACAGAGACAAAGGCAGACACAGGTACACGGATGAGGACAGAGACAGGAACCAGGACAGGAACAGACAGAGGAACAAAAACAACTGGGGGATGCCCAGGAATGGCAAAAGTCTGTGGGGAAGTCTGAGGGACCAGCCTGGGGCCTTGGGGCCACAGTCACGGGTGCAGAAGTGGCCGGGGCCACAGTCACGGTTGCAGAAGCGGCCAGGGCCACAGTCACAGGTGCAGAAGCGGCCAGGGCCACAGTCACAGGTGCAGAAGCGGCCGGGGCCACAGTCACGGGTGCAGAAGCAGCCGGGGCCACAGTCACGGGTTCAGAAGCGGCTGAGGCAGGACATGGGCGGAGACAAGGACAATACCAAACAGAGCCATGTGCTGAGAGAGCACATGGCGGGGAAAACAGACCTGACAGGACGAGGGCGTGACATTGTGTATGTTCATGTTGTGTATGTTGTGTATGTGAACTTAAATCTAAGCATCAAATTGTTGTATAATGCTAACACAAGATTAGTTTCAACGTGAAAAATTTACATATTTTACCTAAACATTTTTCCAAGGATTCATAAATTGTGCACAACCTATATATGAATATCTGGCAACCAATTGTGAAAATCCAACCCTAAACTTAATTCCCATAAATCCAGCCCTTAACCTAATCCTAAACTTAAGTGGAACCATGGCTGTGTAATGCTACTACTAACAGAAAACTCTGCTGCTTTTGTTGATCTTTTTCAGGTACATAACAGAGACTTAAAGTGTATATAGTGAAACAGCACCACCACTGGATGGAAGCTTAATCAGTAAACATTCAGCAACCACAAATTCTAATGAAGCATGGAAATGACAACATTTTAGTAGGTATGGTCTTTGAGTGAATTGTTTATATTTTACAAACTACACCACTGGCTAACACATAACCTAACCCTAATTTAACTATAATGCTAACCATAACCTCAAACATACCACTTGTGTGCTTGTTGAATGCAAACACCATGAAGCAAAATATAATAGAACAAATTGCTTTTTTTTTAAAATCTCTTCTTTGAATAGGTACCAGAACACCACCATTGGACTGGAGCCCAATTTGTGAATGTAAATTATCAATGAATTTTGGTGTAGCAAAATATAAAAATGTTAGGAATGTTCAGAGTGTTCTTTTTATTAAAATATGTAGATAACAGACCTCTACAGCCCAAAGCTGGGGGCTATATTCCCTAGCCAGTGCATGACAGTGGACATACTGACTGACTCGTGCAGCTACTCCAGAGCATCCCATTCTACTGCTAATGCCTTTCTAATGAGATATACAAGCCCTGTGAATGTAATCACATGTCTGTGTCAACATGGGCGCACTTTAAAACAGTTGAATTCAGGAATAGCCTGGGATGTCCAGACACATTTGGTGACTGACATATGTAACGGATATCTATTGTTGCTATTTGCTGTCCAAAAATTGAATTCTCCTTGAGGTAGACAGCTCTTAAACTCATACAAACAAGAGCATGGAGCATGAAACTCTGAAGTAGATAAATATTTTCATTCAATCTTTAGAGGAAACAGTAGATAAAAGTTCTCTTGCAATATGTATCAGTATGATGTGTCTGTGGGCCCTGCCCTTCTCACTATCGCAGTCAGTGGGAGGCAGCCAGGGATGGCAGGCAAAATGAATAGGCTAGCCAATTACTCCCCTTTTCCACACTATGCAATATTTATGAAATACTTAAGCAACGTTTCAGGGGCTCATATTTCACCGAGCCATGGAGCAGTTTGAAGTCTTAGCGAGAATTTGCCCTCACACCTCTCTGATTCTGAATTCTTCCTCACACACCAGCACACAGTAGTGTAGCCAGGGCATCATTACAGTGGCAGAGTCACTCATTAATCCTGACTATATATTAGTGAGCATGAGCTCAACTGATATATACACCATTGTTTACACAGCGGTCTGTTGTAGACACTGACTGTTATAACTTTAAATGAATCAAAATCACTGTGCCATTAAAGCAATTGTTTTTACTACCCACAAAACTAACTCATTTAGTCATTATAGCCTTAAAGGGAATGAAACATCAGCCTGGATCCTGAATCTAGAAGTGAATGCCATCTGACATTTGTAGGATGCTGTAGGGCACACACTGCTACAAAAGAAATCTCATCATTACTGTCATCTGTGTTTGCCGAGCTGAATCACAGCAAAATCATTTTAATGGAAGATTTGGAAATCGGGGTGGTGATAATGGGATGATGTCTGCCTCCATCTGTTTTAAATGTCATTCAGACTCAGCCAACATGGCATTTTAATGCAGCCATTGCCTTAAATCAAAGAAATATTTTATATGCAACTTCGTTCTGTTATACAATTAGATTTTACAGTTCTGTGAAAAAAATACACTATTCATAACTTATTACAACCAATTAAAACTACTTTAAGGTCCATTTACAGTGAACACAGTTCAACTGTATTATCTCTATTGAATAGCATAAAATGAAATGAGAAATGAGAAACACTGAAGCAGCTGCACATGAACGTATGTTCCCATACTCACTGCCAAGTGTTAGATAGGCAGGAATAAAATAAATACATCCAACAACACTAGTCTATAGAGCACAGAAGCTGCATTCCTCCAAGTAATAGAGGTTCAACAACTAAAACATGGGTTAGTTGAAATGGTGTTTGGCATTTAGCACTAATAATCCAGCATTAGAACCTGACCTTACTAATGTTCATATAACTGAATGCAATCAAAGCATAATAGATATATCCAGAAACTTAGCTGTAGTGGACCATGAATGGAATTAATAGTATAATTCAAATAATAATCTTTTTCTAAAACCACAGTATATTGGATGATTTTGTTTTACTTCTATCTGGTTTCTAAATTGTCCACCAAGGGTCAATACTAGGACCTGCAATGCTTTCCATTTTCTTTGTTGCTGGTAAAGCTTTATCATTTTTATGTGTCTGATGATACTGTCTTATAAGCTACTGGTTCCTTCCCTTTGATTTTGTGCTGTCAACAGTCCAGGACATTCATTCATTCATTATCTGCAATTGCTTATCCAGTTTAGGGTTGCAGTGGGTCCAGAGCCTACCTGGAATCATTGGGCGCAAGGCGGGAACACACTCTGGCGGGGGCACCAATCCTTCACAGGGCAACACACACACACATTCACTCACACCTATGGACACTTTTGAGTCGCCAGTCCACCTACCAACGTGTGTTTTTGGACTGTGGGAGGAAACCAGAGCACCCAGAGGACACTGGGAGAACACACCAAACTCCTTACATACAGTCACCCGGAGCGGGAATCGAACCCACAACCTCCAGCTGTGTGACTGCGACGCTACCTGCTGCGCCGCTGCGCCACCGTGCCACCCCAAGTTCAAAATACCTTTGCCAACCATAAACTGTCAATAAACATTTCAATGACCAAGATCTTGTGGTTTGTTTAAAAAATGCTTTTCCTACCCCACTTTTAAGTTTACCATACACGAGGGAACTGTGCTGAAACAGGTCACATCATATAAATATCTAGGCATTTGGCTATGCAGTGCTCTATCCTTTTTTACATATAAATAAACTACAATCAAAGGTTAAGACCAAGCTTGGTCTTTTATATACAAAATGGTTTTCTTTCACTCATGCTGCCAAAATCTAATTTGCTGGTTCAAATGGCTTTTCTTCCGGTATTTGAGTATGTTGATGCCGTTTTCAGACTGGTACATTAAGGTGCACAAATGCTTCTGTTTTGTTACAAAAACAGCTACTGTTTTTGTTGCTCTTTACATGTCTGTCAAGCTTACATTCATGACTAAGATAGACACCACCCTACTTACCAACCCTAATACAGCCATCTATATGTATTCATACATTTTTAAAAACTGAGATTTTCCTCTCTCTGTTTCTAAAAATATACCTGAATAAGAAAACAGTTGCATTATCATGCCAGTCCAGTAGGGGGCCATTGTACCTCCTTGAGACATCAAAACATCATGACGCATGAGAAAAACACAGAGATTTAATCCCAAATCACTCCATACTCCCTATGAAGTGCACTATGCTATTCATGTGGATGGAGCCTACAACACACTTCTTACAGCTTCAGTCTGCCACTGCACACAGCTGGAATACACGTTACAATTATTAAACCTGAAATCCTTTATTTCAAATTTAATGTACATGCTTGTCCATTTACTGACAGTATTAATATTTTTTTTTTTATTCCCCTTTCCGTCAAGTGCCATTTTTGCTTTTTTAGGCTGCAATTGCAAATAAAAAAATCACATATTGCCTCTTCATATTGTATATATTGTATATAAATTCATTTTTCAACCTTTTCCTTGGCATAAATATGGAAATGATTTTGTGTAACTGGTCAACCTTTATATAACAATCAAATCCACAAAATTAACTTGTGTCTACGTCTTTATGACTGATGACTGCCATTCTGGCCTGATCTGGACACAACCATGACGTAGCTCTTGGCAAGCAATGACAAATTTGCATTGGATTTTGTGAGTATGACCCCAGGATCCTATTGCCTGGCTTCACTCATTAAAAATACATTGTGCCAGTGGCATAGCTAGAGTTTATATAATGAGGATGACAAAGGCAAAATAGCCTATACTTCATTGTTTATGTGGCTCAACAGGACTGCCTTTCTAGACTGTTAACCATCTTTGCACATGGCTCCTAAATCTGCATTAGTCTAAAACTGTAACATGATTAAATAATGTCACTTTAGACAAAAAAAAGATGAATATCAATTCATTCATTCATTTATTCATTCATTGCCTGTAACTGCTTATCCAGTTCAGGGTCGCAGTGGGTCCACAGCCTACCCGGAGTCACTGGGCACAAGGTGGGAACACACGCTGTGCCCACACTCACACCTATGGACACTTGAGTTGCCAACCCACCTACCAACATGTGTTTTTGAACCGTGGGAGGAAATCGGAGCACCTTCAGGAAACCCACGCAGACACAGAGAGAACACACCAAACTCCTCACAGACAGTCACCCGGAGCGGGACTTTAACCCACAACCTCCAGGTCCCTGGAGTCACTTCAATTCAATAACATTTATAAATGTATACAATGCTGATTTCCAGGTCCCAGCCCCAAATTATAACAGTGGCAAGGAAAAACTCCTTCAGAGCATAAGGAAGAAACCAAGGAACCAAGAGGAACCATGATTCAAAAGATGGACTCATCCTCCTCATCCACTGGAAAAAGAAAAAAAACAAGAGTAGTATGTAAACAAAGAATGAAGGATTACACAGTTACAGTGAAGCTGAGTGTACAGTAGTCTATATTGTCTTGTTTTGAGTGTGTTAATAGCTGTGGTAATCAAGTATAGTGAGAGGCAGGTGATCAATGTGCTGTTCTAATTAGTGAGACACTAGTAGATGCAGGAATGTGTGTGTGTGTGTCTGTGTTGCCCTGTGAAGGACTGGCGTCCCCTCCAGGGTGTATTCCCACCTTGCACCCGATGATTCCAGGTAGGCTCTGGACCCCCCGGGACCCTAAAATTGGATAAGCGGTTACAGATAATGGATGGATGGATGGATAGTAGATGCAGATAGCTCCATTGGAAGTGAATAGGAACTCCCAAATATTAAGGCTTTTATAGGGGCTCATGGGGAATGTAGGCGCTGTTTCATGGTTAAAGTTCCTCAAGCAGACAGGGACAGCCAAAAATAAATGTGAATGTAAATGCAATGGATGTTTTTTATTCAGAGAGAGAGAGAGGAGAGACAGAGAGAATTTTACTCAACTCTAGATTGCTGATATTGCATTTAGCTCCTGAGCTGACAGCTTGGCGAGTATTGGCTTATTAACCACAGACCTATCTTTAACAGCATTAGAAACAGATGTCTATGGCGAATGTTTGAAGGTTGTTTTTACACACTATTAATCTTTGTTTTCTTTACCACATTAACTGCTTATCTTGCTCACTACTCACACTTTGTGAGCAATGGTGACATGGAGCCATGTAAACATTACTGCAGTGATAGTGGCTGCTGAACATTTGGGAACATTAAAGTACCATCTTATTGGACACCTTTAATTGTTTAAGACAGGAAAAAAAGGCACAAGAATTATTCAGTGTTCACATAGGCTGTCATACCAGTTACCATGTCTGATCACAAAATTAAATTCAGCAAAGAAAGGACAATAAAATTATCCAGAGAATATAAAATGAATAACACCATAAAACAAATCGTCTACAAGGGGAGAACAATCCTTCATGGATGTTAAAGTGACACCGAAGGCTAGAGCATAAAAGTAGGCGTTAAGCTTGGATTTAAGAGCTGATATGGGTGGTGCAGACCTAACGTTAAAGGGAAGGTTGTTCCATGGTCTTGAGGCAGCAACTGCAAAACTGTGATCACCGTTGAGCTTTAGCCAGGACCATGGAACATTTTTTTTTTTTTTTTTTTTATTTTCGTTACACTTATATAGCGCCTTTCTAGACACCCAAGGACGCTTTACAATCTACACTGCTCAGAACGCTCAATTCACACACACTGGCGAGAAGCGGCAGCCAAACGCGCACAGCGTACTCTCAACCAGAAACGACCGTCCACCTGGAGGACTGCATCGGGCACTAGGGTTTAACCCAGGACAGAGCGCCAATCCATATCTGGGCTCACACATACAGACATTCATTCACACACCAGGACAGTTATTAGAGAAGCCAATTCACCTACCCTCCATGTTTTTGGACTGTGGGAGGAAACCGGAGCCCCCGGAGGAAACCCACGCAGACACGGGGAGAACATGGAAACTCCACCCAGATGGGACTTGAACCCAAGATCCCAGCGCTGGGAGGCGAACGTGCTCACCACTAAGCCACCGTGCCGCCCTTTTGTTCCATTTTCTGGCCTAGCCACTATGGGCAACATCACAGCACCGACATGAGCCCCTCATGTCTCCCTTAGTTACATACTTGAATTCCACAGTCAGTTAGTAGCTTAAGAAGGTTTTGACTAAAGTGTTACCTGACTGGTTTAAACCCTCAGCCTTCACAGATATCTGCTTATAAGAGTGACAAATTATAACCTGCTTGTATCATTTCATGTTATTATAGATTATGGGTGTGAGGAATTTAAGCCTGGACCTAGCACTCAAGGGATTTTCAGTAAAAACATTCAATCTATATAGAGTCACAAATGCTCAAAGAATTTTTTTTTCTTTAGATTGAAAAATGTATATTATATGGCTCAAAATAGAACCATGTGGAAAAGTATTATATATATATATATCCTTAAAAATATAGGTGTTACATATGGTTCTTTGAGCGATGCCATAGAAGGACTACTTTCAGTTTCATAAAGAACCATTTTTTGTTTAAGTGATGTGTGAGTGTGAAGAACCTTTTAAAGGCATAAAACTCAATCTTAAGGTTGTTTAACCAATTGGAACTAATTAGCAATTTTCTTTTTGGAACCAAAAGTGGTTCTTCTATGGCATTGCTCAAAGAACCTTTTCGAGTACCTTTATTTTTAAGATTGTAGCTGAAAAAAAAGCTTCTGCAATTCTTACAATTTCGTGCTTGTAACAGTAGAAAAACCTCTTTTGGATTCTAAAAAGATTCTACATATACACTCTCAGATAAATTGTTAAGGTGGAGGTACATTTTTGATACTAAAAGTACAAACAGGGTAAATATACCTACCTTTAAAAGGTACAATAGTGGTTAAAGTCCAATTGTGTTCCCTAAAGGTACATTACATTCAAAACTGTATACCTAATATTCCTTGCTATGGTGAAGCGATAAAATCCGATCTTATCAGAGCGATCAGAAGTGGACAAAACTTACTAGTGAGCTTTTCAGACATTATGAGGCTGTAAGGCCTAAACAGAAACAAACCAACTCAAAGCTTGCAAGTTGTAACCTCAAATGAACTCTTTTATTGTGACTACAATTTGGCAATCAATAGAGAAAGAAAATTAACGAAAAAATAAAGTGGGTGCTTTGTTCCCTTGAACGCTCAGGGTGGTTGATGGCATTGTCTTCTTTGTTGGACATTAGTGAGAGAGAATCGTCTCATTAGTTCTGGAGCCTAGTGGTCATGCATTGTTCTGTCTGTATGAGATGATTTTGGGGGTTTCCCCTCAGGGATACAAGAGGATTCAGGCTGGGTTTTGTCCAAAAATTGGTACTGAAAAACAGGGTCCTGGTTTCAGCACCATAGACAGCATCTTAAAAGTCTACATTTACTTGAGATTGGAGCACATTTCAATGCTAACGTATTATTAGAAAACTTGTCCATAGATTCATAATGGTATAATCAGTTCAAATATAAGAATGTTATGGGCATTGGCAGCAGTAACTCACAATACCAGTCATCACTAAATGGCTGACCTCAGTCCAGATCTGGATGGAGTGATTATTCTATGTTGAAAAATATTGATAAATTAATAAAAATGAACTAAAAAATGCATGGAGAATTGTTATTTTCCTTTAAATGGGTCAAAATCTGTAATATTGATATCAATCTTTTAAAATCTGAACTATAATATAGTTTTAAAACAGTGGAGAGAACTGCTTCTCCTCCCCCAACATGAAGCTCAACCATGTTGCCAGTTTGAGGAAAACTGAACAAACAAGCAAGTGATGAGTTTACGCAGTAATAGCTAAGAAGAATGTGGTATAATCAACATCAATCAAAAGTGGTCATAATTTCACTAAAACATCTACCTACGTATGAAAAAGACAAAAAAGTGAATGAGTGTCTGCCGTTTCCCTGCGTTTACAAGCCTTTACTGTCCAATTCCACTTTAAATATTTAGACTAGACAAGGCTGGTGACAAGGCACGGTGGTGCAGCAGGTAGTGTCGCAGTCACACAGCTCCAGGGGACCTGGAGGTTGTGGGTTTGATTCCCGCTCCGGGTGACTGTCTGTGAGGAGTTGGTGTGTTCTCCCCGCGTGGCTTTCCTCCGGGTGCTCCGGTTTTCTCCCACAGTCCAAAAACACACGGTGCAGGTGGATTGGCGACTCGAAAGTGTCCGTAGGTGTGAGTGAATGTGTGTGTCTGTGTTGCCCTGTGAAGGACTGGTGCCCCCTCCAGGGTGTATTCCTGCCTTGTGCCCAATGATTCCAGGTAGGCTCTGGACCCACCGCGACCCTGAATTGGATAAGCGCTTACAGATAATGAATGAATGAATGAATGAAGGCTGGTGTTACTTATCGATTTTCCATTCCATCATAAATGTGGTTTAGGAGGCAGAACGTTGCTTCTTAATCTCAATTTTAATAGTCAAACATTTTGTTCCACATTACATGTCAGTTTACGGGTCTTATTAGCATTTTTCGTCAGCTTCTTGAATTCTCTCTTCCAACTTAACAGCCAAAGCTAGTTATTATAGTAAAGCTATTTTACTAGGTTTTATAAACAAAACTCATATCGAAACACTTCTTATTTCCTATTTTATCCATTTAAAACACACGATCAAGTGTGTTTTAATGACGATTATGTCATTAAAATATCTATCTACTAGTGAAATGCTTATATTTGCTGTGTACTACCAAGCTTGATTTCTCCGTTCCACCTTAAATAGGTGAACATGCTAAGTTTTGCAAACACAATTCTTACTCCTTAATTTGTTTCAAATGCACATGTAATAATAATGGTAATAATAATGACAGTCAGCAGCAATTAACAATTATTCGAGGATTGGACGAACAGAAAAAACATGGAAATGCTATCTAATATGCGGAATTATTCTCCGTTCAACACGCAAGAAAGGGGCAACATCATTACTTTATCAGCAAAAAATACTATAAAAATATACATTCACCTCGTCGCCGTCTTCGTGTTTTCAGCGGGAATTCACCTTACTTTCGCGAACATTCCACACAGCGCTCAGCGGAGTAATCTACACTCTGCCTAAAATTAATCCTTAGTCAGGTGTGTCGCTCCGCCACTGGAAGTAGTCAACACTCCATATTTTATTTGAAATATTATGTAAATATTTAATTGAAATTATGAGGTTTATCCGGTGTGAAAACTAATAAGCATAATGTTTTAATGGTTTTCTACAAATTGTTCTGTATAGTTAAAAATAGCGCCAAATGTTTAATAGATTCTCTGCATTGCCCCTCCTCCCACTTTTCATTTAATTTTTCAACGAGTAACTTACAGACATGAGTTAAATGAACATTGACAACGCAGACAAAACTCACAAATAGTCAAGACAAAAGATTACTATCATTTTAAATTTGGAAAACCTAAAAACTTGAGTTCATTATTAAAAACTTGTAATGACATATTAAACTGAAGAGAAATAATAAGTTCACGTAACTTAATGAGACTATAATGTTTTACAGTGCACACACAACTGAGAAATACACATCAATCTGCCCCAATTTCTTTAAAACAAACAAACTATGGTATTTACACTTTTCAATCATGTTGTTATTCACCTTCTTCATATAAAACACACAAAACACAGCATTAAACACCATTCAAATGTCACTATGCCTCACTTTCTTCATATGAAACACTCTGGTGTTTCACCTATGGTGTTTACTCCTTTTAATCTGTACATAGATGTCTGTACTTTTATATTTTTTTCATGATTTGCTGTTCAGGAGAAAATTAGCCAGCTCTGGCTCTGTTCTTCTAAACTACCTCCACCTTTCAAACACAGAGCCAATATTTCCTCTCATTTTACTCCATCTTGGGTCATGGAGATTTTTAGAAGGGAAATGGGACATTTTGGGTCCGGTAAGATATAACATTAACTCTGTTCACTTGGTCATTTCATGACTGCAACATGCTATGTTTGTAGACCTGGCAGCTGTGGGCTTGGACTGTAAAATGATTGGACAGAGGGAGGGATCACAGGCAAGACCACAGAGGGCAGGATCATAGGAACCCAGCTCTGGACTGGGCACTTCTCTAGGAGAATATACTGCTTCAACAATGACATGAGAGGCATCAGAGTTTGTTTGTTTTTTTTGCTTTGAGTGTTTTCTTAATCTATGATCACACACCCTGGACATTTTATGACTAAGTACAGTAAATATCTTACAGATGGCTCATTTAAATACAAGCCTTGAGTCTTGAGGATGTGCAGACTACATTTACAGGTAAATAAAACGGATTGTGTACAATGCATATTTTTATTAGCTAATGAATTCATTCAGAAAACTTTTAATGGCTGGACCAAAATCAGGCAGTTTTGCTCACGATCAAAAGTCAGTTTTTGACTTTATTTATTTATTTATTTATTTATTTATTTATTTTTCTTTGGAAGGCAGGGTGGTGGCTGTACAAATTCCCAAAGCACATGATAAGTGTAGGTCCTTTCTTTTACTTCAAGACTTTCATTCCTGTTGAAAAATGTCCAGAGTCACGCAAACAAAACTTTGTTCCATTTAAATATGACTTTTAAGAACTTACTAAATGCTTAAAAACATTACATTTCTCAGACTGTCAAAATATATATTCATATGAACTCTAAAGTAATTACAGACAAAAATCAAAGAGTGAATTATTTTAACAAGCTCATGTACTCAGAGGAGAGAAACAGCTGACTCAAATCCCCCCCCCCCAAAAAAAAAAAAACATTCTGCAAACTACACTAGTTACATGTGAAGAGCAGCAATGGCAAATAAAAATAAAAGAAAATATAACGTTTAATTTGTTATACAGAATTCGTAAAATGTGTACTAATTATGATCCTAACCTTAACCCTAAATCTAAACATTAACCCTAACCTAATCATAAATTTAACCGTGAACCTAACTCTTAGCCTAAACCTAAGTGTATGAATGTATGTAGCAAAACATTGCCATTACTGAATGGGAGCTCATTTTGTTAATGTAAAATAACTATAAACCATCAGGGAATATCATATATAAATATTACATATATCTGGAGGGCACTATTTAGTATTATAAATACAGACTTTTGTAGATATTGTTGTATTCCTGTATTTTCCATGGAATGTGATTGATTTGCTTTTTCAGAAAGAACCCTTTACATTATTATATTGCCTATATGATCTATTTATGTACTATTTTTTACATTTTCTTTTAACATTTTTTCTTTATAAAGAATAACATCTCCAAACGTAACAATAGTTCGTACATGAGAAAATAGTTTAGATTCTTTTACAAAATAATTAATTAATTAATTTCTTTCTTTTTTCAAAAGAGCTCAAAAACAGAATTTGGGGTGTTGTTAAGTTCCTTCTTTTCTTCTTTCTTTTCTTTTTTCTTTCAATAAAAATAATGCATTAAAATAAGAAAATTAATATGCATTAAAGCATCTTCAAATAAAGGAAGGCCGTTTCAGAGAGATATACTTTTTCCCACTTCTCCCAAATTTCCTCAAATTTATTATCTTGAAGCCTAATGGAAAAAGTTATTCTTTCCATTACAAAAATTTCATAAATTATGACCAATTTTCAATAGAGGGGGTATTTTGCTTGAGCCATTTTTTTGTAATTGCTTTTCTAGCAGCTATACTCAGTATTCCAAATAAATTATTTGATTTAGTGTTTATTAATGTTGAATGAAGAAGCCCAAAAAAAGTTAAAAGTACAAACAAGGTAAATTAAAAGTAATCTCTGCCCCAAATATGTTCACTAATTCTGAATAAACCTCCCTCCAAAAAATATTCTTGGACAAAACCAAAACAAGAGACTTATGTACTATTTAAGGATAATTACATTTATTTGCTAATTGTTGTGATTTAACTGTTGGTATGATGTACTGTATAACAGCCTATTAATAAACAGCACTGCTTGGCAGAGGCAATTCATTACAAATATCATTCATAATTAATGCAAATTTAGACTGAACATTGCTAGAATTTATCATAGAATGTTTTATGACTGAATTATTAATGTGACATTGCCAACAACATCCCTGAACTAGGGTATTGCAGCCTCTGGGGGATTACTGCTGTCATTTATTTTGCATAGCTTTCTTATATTTGTAATCAGATTATATTTGTAGATAGTAATATCAAATGTAGTGTAATTTCTATTAATTCAATTGGTGTGCCCAGCCCTGGTATTATGGCAGATAGGGAGGTTCAGTTCTAAAAGGGTTAACAAAACTGCGGCAATGACCATACCACCTTAGGAAGGAGGGAGCTGGAAAGTCTTGTGGTCTTTTATTTACATGCTCAAGCATAAGTTTAACTCAGAATAAGCAGCCTTTCAGCTGAACAAAAAACTGTTTCTCTCTCCATGTCCTTCACTGTATATCTATATTTTTTAGCTATTACATGAGTATGTTTCACAATTTATCACTGTGGAAGTGTTTGGTACTTTGTCTGTATATGAGCCATTATCATCATTCATGCAATGCATTGTAATCAGAGAACATGGCAGGCAAAATGCTAATTAATAATTTCAAACTGAATGCTGGCGGATGGTCAGAATGCCCCTTTAAAACTTAAATCCAGGCCCTGAGAGAAGAAAATAACTTTTGGCTAGATAGAGCACTGGTGTCCTTTATATTATTATTGCTGGTAGTCTCATGCTAATAAAGCTCTTCCTTTCAGCTCATCAGTGGTCTTTAAATGTGTGTTCCAGAATCCTTATTTAGAGTTTCAGTCAAAGCCCACTAGACAATTTCAGCTTCTAACCAGTCAAGGACAACTTACCCGTGCAGTGATGTGTCAGGAGGCAGTGACGTGGCTTCCACTTTTTGTAATGTGTCTTAACTTACATTGGTAGATGCAGCATTAAACTGACACGGCTTGTCTGAAATAGTCCTGAGTCTTTTTTTGTGTTTTGTTATTTAAGCATGTCATTTTTAATGCAGTGTTGTCTCAGAGATCAAATGTCATAAGCATACTTTTGCAGTTTTCAGCCTTGCCTTTTACACACAAAGATTAAGAAGGAATACCTGAAACTCAGGATCATAATCTGCATTATAGAGGATGATATGCCAAAAACATTCTTGCACATCCTGTGGTTCTTAAATTGCTGATGCATATTTTGTGTAAAGTGGCCAGCCTGCACACATTTTAATGTTCTTTCTGGATACTGCATTTACCCAAGCATGATTCCATCACCTGTTTAAGCTACTCTTTTCAGAACATTACACCTCATTGCTAGTTTCCCCTGAACCAAAGGTTTTGGGCTGTATACTAAGCACCAATTTCAAAATAAAACAAACAAAAAATAAACTTAAGGTCAAGTAAAACTATAAGAATATTGTGTTTGATTTTCATATATTTCAATAAGCAGAATGTTTGTACATTTGAGTACTGGGTTTATAAAGTATAAAACTTAAAACAAATTAAAAATGTTACCACAATTTATCAGAACATTGGGCATTGCAGTATTTAAAATAATGAATATAGGTATCTGATAAACCTGATTTTGTACTCTTGCCATTTTATTCAATGTGGTTCAGCCACTGTCTTGCACTGCACCTGTGTAGTGTGTTAACATCCTGTTTCTTGTCCAGCAACTGCTGCTAAAGTGAAAAGATTGTGTAAGTGCTTTGTTCCTTGTTTACTGATAACCTCTCACACCTTTACTCTACCTGCCATGGACAAACCAAGCAGACTTCAGCCATGAAAAAGTATGGGCCTAAATTGTAGCCCAAAATCAATACTGCTGCTTGGTTGTATTTTCCAGGAAAAATAGAAACACAGGAGTAAAAGGAAGAAAGAAACCAATGTACCTTACTTGATTTAACTGGTCTCTCTTTTAATCCTTCATCGATTCATTCTTTCAGTCATATATCAACAATTGGTCTCTCTCTATCCTGTGACTTCATACTAAAGTGGAAGAAATCAAAGCCTGGGGTTATCATTGTCAAACAATATTCATATTGCTTCCAAACAGGTTTAATTTTTTATTCTGTGAACATCACTCAAGATAATTATTTTCCCCCACTGCTAGTCAGTCTGCCAAATTCCTAAACTCCACTCATATATTGGCCACTTTTGCTATGTATAGTGTATGTACACATTGAATTGAGTGGAACACAGCTCTCTCTTAATATTTGAAAAATGCACATTAGTAGGCAGAGCATGTGTGTGTGTTGGGGGGGTGAGAGTGAAGGTGGGTCTATCGTCATTCTTATTAGCCTTCTGCTAAACATGAACCACAAAATGAGGTGAACTTAGGCCAAGGTATAGTGCTGGGTACTGCCTATGTCTTCCTCCAACCCAGTGCCAGAAAATTAAGAAAAATAAACAGAAATTGGGAGAGAAATGGCGATGTCCTCGCCTACATAAAAAACATCAGATTGAGGGGGTGTTGACCACTGAAAAAATCACCACCCACTTTTGACTTTATAGTAAGAAAAACATCACTATTTGTGCATAACTGCCATTACAGCTACCTGGAGTTTTCAGGGTGTTGGAGAAAAGAATCTACTAATAGTGATAACAATCTGCTTAAAATATCATAATATGTTTGCTGAAGCTAATACTAGAACCTATATTATTTATGGTTTACTCACAATTTAATGTGAATTAACACTGACTAGTGGATAACCAACTCTATATCTTAATAGTATTTTTCATCCTTCATGGATGTAAATGTTATTTTCCTAAACAAAACTCTTTTGCTCTCTTCCTTTGTAATATTTTACCACAAAAAACAGTGCCACCAGTGGACCAGAGCTCAGATGTTGTCATTTAAAGAAATTACGGATCACAGCTTTGTCTTAAACAAGCTTTTGTTCTCATAGAAATGTTCCCCTAAACCAAATACCTTTTAGGAACCTTTGCTTTTAAGTGTTTGGTTTACCACTGCTCTGCAAATATTGCTGTCCAAAGTAAGTAAAAATAGTAAGTTGCAAGTGAGGGAAAAGTCTTATCTTTCAATGGAAGTAAGAAATCATTTTGGAGCATTTCCATTGGTCCATGCATCATGAAATTTTCACACAATGTAAAGGACAGCTGCAGTGTTCAAATACTGTAGTAAACAAAAAATAAATAAATAAATAAATAAATAAATAATTTTCTTTAGAGAACGTAGTATTGTCGTAGTATTGTAGTGTCGCAGTCTCACAGCTCCAGGGACCTGGAGGTTGTGGGTTCGATTCCCGCTCCGGGTGACTGTCTGTGAGGAGTTGGGTTTGTTCCCCCTGTGTCCACATGGGTTTCCTCCGGGTGCTCCGGTTTCCTCCCACAGTCCAAAAACACACGTTGGTAGGTGGATTGGCGACTCAAAAGTGTCCGTAAGTGTGAGTGTGTGAGTGAATGTGTGTGTGTGTTGCCCTGTGAAGGACTGGCACCCCCTCCAGGGTGTATTCCTGCCTTGCGCCTAATGATTCCAGGTAGGCTCTGGACCAACCGAGACCCTGAACTGGATAAGCGCTTACAGATAAAGAATGAATGAATGAATGAATGATGTGTTGGTGCTCAAACTGCTTTACAACAAATTATCTAATTAATCAGGTAATTACCAAACATTTCCAAATTCATGGCAGTATATCAGAGCAGAACATTCAAATGTACAGGGCATATTTTCTCCAACATCAAAGCGGGAAACTACTACTATATCAAAGTCTAAGTATATCATAGAAGTGAATTTGGCCAAAATTCATAGGTAGATCAAGCTAAAAGTTGCAATTACATTAATCAAATGTAGCTCTGTGATGAACTGAGGAATCTTCTTCCTCCATGGTGTCAGCACACAGAATAATGAGGCATAAAGTCAAAGAGAATTACCAAACTGCAGGCATTTGCAAATTTAAGCAGACATTTATCATTCACTCTAAAGTGTTTTTGATTCATTCTTACAAATGGTCTAAGGCTCATTTCGTATCCACCCGCCTTTCTGCATGCACAACTGTCATTCTCTTGTTTGACAGCAACGACTTAAAGCATATCAGTCATGCTAACTGAAGTTTTGGTTCAATTGAAGATGATCTTGAGCAATATTGCATCTTAATAGCACATTTTATGATGAGATTACTTTTCATAAGCCTATCATATTATCCCCATCCATCAGTTTTCCTTTGATCAATGCAGAACAAGTGGTTATGACCTGCATTAGTATAAATTCATATCCAGAGTAATTCTGCAGTAGCCTCCAGAGACCTGACCTATTATTCTCATACTCTCTCTCTCTCTCTCTCTCTCTCTCTCTCTCTCTCTCTCTTTCTTTCTTTCTTTCTTTCTTTCTTTCTCTCTCTCTCTCTGAGCATCAACAAAGTGAATGAGCACTTGTCATATCCTGTGAACAGAAAATAGGACACACTCAACCAACATGATTTTTACAAATTCTGAATTTGATGAATAGTCCCCATCACAACAACACACAGCCAACAAGAACATCAACAAAACATACATCACAATCCCTGCCTGAACTTATACAAGATAAAAATGAATTTGTTCCTCAGGGCTGGTTCTCAAAATTTTTGTAGTAGTTTACTTTGATTTGTAGAACTCTAGCACCATTGTCCAAAAATTACTCTTTTTTTCCCCACTGCAAACTCGCGATACAATCTATGATCAATTCAAAATGACACACACTGTTTAATCTACTCCCAGAAGATCACGTTTCAGCACAGCCTAGCCATAAAGCAATGTTCAAGTTCTAGTAAAGTTCATTATTAATTTATATGTTGTGAGGTCAGACCAAATAGAGTTTTACATTTTAGTGCAGACATTGGCAAAACGGATTAGAGGTAGGCCTTCATTTCTTAAATATAACAATTGACAAACATTTGTCAAAAAAAAAAAACTAACAAACTTTTATATTTTAGCCCCCCTCTGGTCATCAATTAAAGCTAAAACCCATCAAAAATTATACAAAGTAAAATTATAGAGTATTATAATTACTTATAAATACTTATCTGGTATTTGGGAATCCAGAATGCCTGGACTGATGTGTTTTCCTCACAGAGATGGTCCCTGCAAACATGAATTCCATTGATTCCACGGCAATGGGTTATTTTGCTGTCATCATGTTGGTAGATAATTAGACCTTCTGTTCTCCTCCTGAAGGCCTAATCACTAAGAGCTAATTTGGCTGCATTTACCATATTTACCATGGGAAATAGTTCTTATTAGATAAAGCAGTTAGTGTTCTCCCCATTTTTGTCTGGTTTTCCTCTGGGTGCTCAGTTTTCCTCCCACAGTTCCCACTGAACTGGATAAGTGGCTACAGACTATGAATAATTTTAACAAATAATGCATTTCTGGAATATTTCTGGATTTCAACCAAAACCTAACAAATATGACAGTGTTTCTGGCCGAGTTGAAATACAACAAGTATGACTGCATTAAAAAAAACATGGACTTTTAATCATAGATATTTTTCCATCCCCAAAACATTACGTAGAGTTTTCTAGAGGCCTAGAAGGTGCTATGGGTCCCCCACTGCTTATGCCATGCATAATGGGGAGGATAATACATTTTGTACAGCATCAACTGCATGGAATAGATCAGAATTTAATACAATTACAAAAAACAAAAAAGTTATTGGCAGTCAGAAAGAAGGGGTATGAGGCCAATGAATCCAAAATTAACAGGCATTATTACATTCTAAACTTGTAATCAAATTCAAATTAACGGAGCTAATAGCAGTTGTTATGAACAAGGCACCATTCTGGCAAAGATGATTTGGAGACAAAAAAAAAAAAAGAAAAACAGTTAAATTCTATAATAGACTGACCTTGAAATGACTCTGGGATGGCTGAGAAATCAAAACCCAGAATATAGTCAGGAGTCAGAAAAGAAAGAGATACATATACAGAAATGAATATTAGATACTGACAGACAGACAGACAGACAGACAGGCAGTCAGGCAGTCAGAGGGGGACACTAGAGTTACAAATAGCTGAGAGAGAAACAAACCAAACCAAAAAATAAAAAACGTACAACAGGCATAGTAACTAAACACATCTATTTGTAGGATATTAGCCCTTGCAATATTGTATATATATATATATATATATATATATATATATATATATATATATATATATACAGGGGTTGGACAATGAAACTGAAACACCTGCCATTTTAGTGTGGGAGGTTTCATAGCTAAATTGGACCAGCCTGGTGGCCAATTTAATTAATTGCACATTGCAGAGGGTAAGTGCAATATTTTGAGCAAAACTGTGCTATGCACACATTATGGGTGGCATACCAGAGTTCAAAAGAGGACAAATTGTTGGTGCACGTCTTGCTGGTGCATCTGTGACCAAGACAGCAAGTCTTTGTGATGTATCAAGAGCCATTGTATCCAGGGTAATGTCAGCATACCACCAAGAAGGACGAAACGCATCCAACAGGATTAACTGTGGACGCAAAAGGAAGCTGTCTGAAAGGGATGTTTGGGTGCTAACCCGGATTGTATCCAAAAAACATAAAACCACGACTGCCCAAATCACAGCAGAATTAAATGTGCACCTCAGCTCTCCTGTTTTCACCAGAAATGTCCATCAGGAGCTCCACAGGGTCAATATACATGGCCGGGCTGCTATAGCAAAACCTTTGATCACTCATGCCAATGCCAAACGTCGGTTTCAATGGTGCAAGGAGTGCAAATCTTGGGCTGTGGACAATGTCCATCCATCCATCCATCCATTATCCACCGCCTATCCGGGTCCGGGTCGCGGGGGAAGCAGTCGGAGCAAAGAAACCCAGACCTCCCTCTCCCCAGCCACCGACTCTAGCTCCTCCGGGGGTATACCGAGGCGTTCCCAGGCCAGTCGAGACATATAGTCTCTCCAGCGTGTTCTTGGTCTGCCCCGGGGCCTCCGCCCCGTTGGACATGCCCGGAACACCTCTCCAGGAAGGCGTCCAGGAGGCATCCGAACCAGATACCCGAACCACCTCAGCTGGCTCCTCTCGACGTGGAGGAGCAGCGGCTCCACTCCGAGTCTTTCCCGGATGTCCGAGCTCCTTACCCTGTCTCTAAGGGAGAGTCCAGACATCTTGCGGAGAAAACTCATTTCAGCCGCTTGTACCCGCGATCTCATTCTTTCGGTCACTACCCAAAGCTCGTGACAATAGGTGAGGGTTGGGACGTAGATTGAACGGTAAATCGAGAGCTTTGCTTTTTTGCTCAGCTCTCTCTTCACCACAACAGACCGGTACAGAGCCCGCATTACTGCTGACGCTGCACCGATCCGCCTGTCAATCTCACGCTCCATCTTTCCCTCACTCGTGAACAAGACCCCGAGGTATTTAAACTCCTCCACTTGAGGCAGGATCTCACTTCCAACCTGGAGAGAGCACTCCACCCTTTTCCGGCTGAGTACCATGGACTTGGACTTGGAGGTGCTGATCCTCATCCCTACCGCTTCACACTCGGCTGCAAACTGTCAAGTCAAGTCAAGTTTATTTATATAGCACATTTAAAAAGACAGTGAATGTCAGCCAAAGTGCTGGTCCAGCAAGAGCTGGAGGTCCCGGCTCAATGAAGCCAACAAGACCACATCATCTGCAAAAAGCAGACATGGAATCCTGAGACCACCAAACCGACACCCTCCGCCACTTGGCTACGCCGAGAAATTCTGTCCATAAAAATTGTGAACAGAACCGGTGACAACGGGCAGCCCTGACGGAGTCCAACTCCGATTGGAAACCAGTCGGACTTACTGCCAGCCATACGAACCAGACTCCTGCTCTGTTTGTACAGGGACTGGATAGCTCATAACAAAGAGACCAGTACCCCATACTCCCTGAGCACCCCCCACAGAATACCCCGAGGGACACGGTCGAATGCCTTCTCCAGATCCACAAAACACATGTAGACTGGTTGAGCAAACTCCCATGCACCCTCCAGGATCCTAGCGAGGGTAAAGAGCTGGTACTGTGTTCCACGACCGAGGCGGAATCCGCATTGTTCCTCCTGGATCCGAGGTTCAACTATCAGTCGGACTCTCTTCTCCAGTATAGACCCCCCCGCATAGACCTTACCGGGGAGGCTGAGGAGTGTGATCCCCTACAGTTGGAACACACCCTCCGATCCCCCTTTTCAAAAAGGGGAACCACCACCCCAGTCTGCCAGTCCAGAGGCACTGTCCCCGATGTCCATGTGATGTTGCAAAGACGTGTCAACCAGGACAGCCCCACAACATCCAGAGCCTTGAGGAACCCGGGGTGAACCTCATCCACCCCCGGGGCCCTACCACCAAGGAGTTTCCCTACCACCTTGGCCACTTCAGCCCCAGTGATAGACAAGCCCCCCCCCCCGGGGTCCCCAAGCTCTGCCAGTCGAGGTCAACAGTTCCCCACCCCCACCATATACAGTGTTGGTGGAAAACTGCTTTCCCCTCCTGAGTCGCCTGACGGTTTGCCAGAAACTTCTCGGAGCCGACCGAAAGTCGTTTTCCATGTTCTCACCGAGCTCCTCCCACACCCGAGTTTTTGCCTCAGCGACTGCCAAGGCCGCAAGCCACTTGGCTCCTCGGTACCTGTCGGCTGCCTCCGGAGTCCCCTGAGCCAACCAGGCTCGATAGGACTCTTTCTTCAGCTTGACAGCCCCCCTCACCCGGGGTGTCCACCACCGAGTGTGGGAATTGCCACCCCGACAGGCACCGACAACCTTGCAGCCACAGCTCCGTTCAGCTGCCTCAACAATGGAGGTCCGGAACATGGCCCACTCGGACTGAATGTCACCAGCCTCCCCCGGGATGCAGTCGAAGCTCTGCCGGATGTGGGAGTTGAAGATCTTTCTGACAGGTTCCTCTGCCAAACGTTCCCAGCAAACCCTCAGCACACGTTTGGGCCTGCCAGGTCTGTCCGGCATCCTCCCCCGCCATCTGATCCAACTCACCACAAGGTGGTGATCAGTTGACAGCTCAGCGCCTCTCTTCACCCAAGTGTCCAGAACATATGGCCGCAGGTCAGATGATACGACTATAAAGTCTATCATCGAAATGTGGCCTAGGGTGTCCTGATGCCAGGTGTACTTTTGGACACCCTTATGTTCGAACATGGTGTTTGTAATGGACAAACTGTGACGAGCACAGAAATCCAATAACTGAACACCACTCGGGTTCAGATTAGCGGGGCCGTTCCTCCCAATCACGCCCCTCCAGGTCTCACTGTCATTACCCACATGAGCGTTGAAGTCCCCCAGCAGAACAATGGAGTCCCCAGAATGAGTGTTCTCCAGCACTCCCTCTAGGGTCCCCAAGAAGGCATGGTACTCTGAACTGCTGTTCGGTGCATAAGCACAAACAACAGTCAGAGCCCTTTCCCCAACCCGAAGGCGCAGGGAAATTACACTCTCGGCCACTGGGGTAAACCCCAATGTACAGGCGCTAAGCCGGGGGGCTATGAGTAAGCCCACACCTGCCTTACGCCTCTCACCCTGGGCAACTCCAGAGTGAAAGAGCATCCAGCCCCTCTCAAGGAGATTGGTTCCAGAGCCCATACAGTGTGTCGAGGTGAGCCCAACTATATCTAGCCGGTACCTCTCAACCTCGCGCACCAGCTCAGGCTCTTTTCCCACCAGAGAGGTTACGTTCCATGTTCCAAAAGCCAGTTTCAGTAACCGAGGATCAGAACGCCAGGGCCCCTGACCCCGACCGCCACCCGATCCACAATGCACCAGACCCGGATTACTACCTCTCCCACAGGTGGTGGGCCCATGGGAGAGTGGACCCATGTATCTCCTTCGGGCTAAGCCCGGCCGGACCAAGGAGCCCCTCCCCCAGGCCTGGCTCCAGGGTGAGGCCCCGGTAACCCTGCTCCGGGCAAGGGAGGCTGTGTCCGTGTTCTTGTCTTTTTCATCCGTGTCTTTATGGATCACTCTTTGTCTGGCCCATCACCTAGGACCAATTTGCCTTGGGAGACCCTACCAGGGGCTATTGTCCCGGACAACATAGCTCCTAGGCTCACGCAGGCACGCAAACCCCTCCACCACGTTAAGGTGGTGATCCAAGGAGAAGCATGTGAAACATGTATTGTTCTCTGATGAGTCCACCGTTACTGTTTTCCCCACATCCGGGATAGTTACGATGTGGAGAAAGCCCCAAAGAAGCGTACCACCCAGACTGTTGCATGCCCAGAGTGAAGCATGGGGGTGGATCAGTGATGGTTTGGGCTGCCATATCCCTTGGCCCAATAATTGTGCTAGATGGGCGCGTCACTGCCAAGGACAACCGAACCATTCTGGAGGACCATGTGCATCCAATGGTTCAAACATTGTATCCTGAAGGCAGTGTCATATATCAGGATGACAATGCACCAATAGACACAGCAAGACTGGTGAAAGATTGGTTTGATGAACATGAAAGTGAAGTTGAACATCTCCCATGGCCTGCACACTCACCAGATCTAAATATTATTGAGCCACTTCGGGCGGTTTTGGAGGCGCGAATCAGGAAACGTTTTCCTCCATCAGCATCACGTAGTGACCTGGCCACTATCCTGCAAGAAGAATGGCTTAAAATCCCTCTGACCACTTTGCAGGACTTGTATATGTCATTCCCAAGACAAATTGATGCTATACTGGCCGCAAAGGGAGGCCCTACACCATACTAATTCATTTTTGTGGTCTAAAACCAGGTGTTTCAGTTTCATTCATAGCAGGTGCTATCATTCATAGCAGGTGCTGCTATCAGTGTGTGAAGAGTGGGAGAAGAGGGTTGCACTGACAATCCGACACAATGGGCAGCACTTTGAACACATTTTATAAGTGGTCAGAAACTTATGAATCTCACGAAAGAATAAAGATAGTTAAAACCAAGCATACTATTGTTTTTCTTGTGAAACTCCCAATAAGTCCCAATTGAATAATAATAAGTTTGTCACATGACCCTCTTCCCATTGAAAAAACAAAAGTTGGATCCAAAATGGCTGACTTTAAAATGGCCACCATGGTCACCACCCATCTTGAAAAGTTTCCCCCCTCCCATATACTAATGTGCCACAAACAGGAAGTTAATATCACCAACCATTCCCATTTTAATATGTTGTATCCATATAAATGGCCTACCCTATATATATATATATATATATACACACACACACACAATACACAATCATGTTAAATTTTGAAAAACCCCAGGTAGAAAAGTTATTACATTTGTTACAAGGTAAAGAATACAATATGGCAGTTTTCATTTATTATGTATACAGGATGTGAACAAATATTACCATAGAAAAACATCAATACATTTTATTTCACAAAAGATGTCCACATTTGTTGCATAAGAATGTAAAATTAGACCATATATTGTCAAAGCACTCATTTTAAAAACTTTTTTACACTATCTTGCAACATCATCTGAGACATCATCCCCAAAGCCCTTTGTCGATCACACCTGGGATGTGTACCACATAAATGTTGAAAAAGGTCATGAAAAAGGCAAGGAAACACCAGGATAACACACATTCAGCAAAGCTGACCATGGAACGACTAAAAGTGTAGTTTTTGCACCATTCTCTGAAGAAGTAATCACAAATAAAACATTATTTACTCATAATGTAACAGGAATTGCTTCTTAGTTAAGAGCTCAAACATAAAGCATTAATTATAATAAGTAGTTTAGTTATACTAAGTAATTAGAATGAGTGCTCACAGATTTCATTTCATCATTAATGGCATACTTAGTTTGTATAGTAGCTGTTGCTCAAGACATTGTAAAACAGACAATGCATAAGAGATACTACATTTCACATCATTATAATATTATTTTAAAATATAAAATTTGTTTCAGTGTGATTAAGCTTCATTCTTCAATCCTCAAACAATCTTTCATGCACAGCTGTGAGAGACTAAGTAAACGAATTTGTTGGATTTAGCAAAGAGATATAGTCAAAATAAATTTTAAATCTTAATGTAATTACAGAAAATAATTATCTGTAAAAATGTTTGCACAGCACACGAGCACAAAGTACTTAATCATATTCTAATAATAATTAATGTGTAATAAGGAATTAGGGCATAACAGAGTAAAAAGTATTATCTTTGCAGCAAATGATAGTTTGGCCCACAGTGACAATGTACAGAAATATGTAAAAAAATTTTACAAAAAATGTAAATTAAATTAAAGCAAGAAAATAGATCTACTACTGAAGATAATGCTGACTATGTTGCACGTAGTGATAAACAGCAATAATAACAGTACTGATAATTGTAGTATAGTAGTATTAGTACTATTAGTAGTAGCACTAATATTAGTAGCTGTAAGTTGTCAGAGTAACTGTTCCTGTGGTGGTACACTCAAGGGTACATAGACTGAAAATTTAGTTAGGGAACATTATTATACTTTATTTTATTATAATTTGGGGTTTTAAAATTCCATCTCCAGGACGTAATTTATGTTCTTTCATTTTACACAGATCTATAAAGAAATCTAACAAATTTTCATGTAACATTCTGGAGAAGAGAATGTAATGTAATTTTAGGGAACACAACTGGACTCTAAAATCACTGTTGTGGCTTATTTTTCTGAGCATGTAGGTTAGGTGTGAAACAAGAGCCCTAGGGCTCTAGGAATTAACATAGAAAATAGGTTTTGGGGTCTGTAAACAGAAACTTAAAGAACAAGTTTTAGTGTCATGGTATCCAGTAACCCTACTGTTTTCAACCAAAATAAATGTAAATTAAAGAAAAAAAAAGTATTTATTTTTTAAATTGCTATAATTTTAGCATGTTTTGCCCTTGAAATGGAAAATATTTAGTTTTTCTTTACTAACCAGCACAGTATCACTGGTCTGTCATCTGATCTGCACTGTAGCTCACTGGTGAATTACCTCATTCGTGTTTGCTCTGCTGAAGAAAACAGCAACAATCTTTTTCATGCTGCACTGCTTTATCTCCCCTCTAAAAGGGGGATGTCCCAGCCTTTAACTTCAGCTTGCCTGCCTGATACACTATGTGAGATGCTGAGGCTGTGGCATGTTTTTATTTGTAGTTTAAACGTGCATGATGCACTTTATCTTATTATGTTATACTCAGAGTATGCAGTGATCTAAATTGTTAATTTATATTTCATAAAACTGAAATATGTAAGTGTTCAGCCCATATGATAGGGACTCCCTGATTACAAGTGGGTATTTTGCACACTGGTAGTAGGTGTAGTAGTGCTAACAGTAGTAGTAGTAGAAGTGATAACAGTAATAATGGTAGTAGGAATGATAATAGCAGTAGTCATAATGGCAGTAGTAGTAGTAGTAGTAGTATAATTCTCATTGTTGCATGACAGGCAGCCAAAATCCCAACTTTGGGGAATACAAAGAAATAAAAGTTACCCACAGAGTTTCTTTCCACTTTAAACAATTGGGGTTTAGTAGGCTTTGGCCTTTCAGTCTGAGCTCACACCAAACATCAGCCTCCAACTGCAAGTCCCTCACATAAGAACAAAATCTTATAAAGTCCAAAAGTAATATTTATTGATCTGTGTAAACTTGCCTTGGAGGCTGTGATTTTAATGACTCACCAAGCTGTGGCTGCCTGAAGCCAGAATGATCACAACACTGTTGCACTATGGCGGGTCAGACTATTGAACAAAAAAGCATTAAAAAAACAAGTTTGCTGCATCATTTGACATGACTTTTATATCAAAGTTGCACTTCAATGAAGATTTTTAGCTTTTTAAGTTTCTGGTTACAGTTTACAGACTGGTAATAAGGGGGTATTATGGTGTTATTTTTGTAACAATTTCCATGATAAAATGACAATGTAAGAGTACTGACAATTGGCAGTTTGTTGTGCAGTTAATTTCCAAACCATGTTATTCATAGCTACAGATGATTTTAGCTTGCTGTTATTATGATGGGCTCATTTCTATAATGAACTTGACTTTAAGTGACATACATGCATACATGTTTCTTTGAATAATAGCTCATATACACCTTCTTTTTTGCTGCTATCCTCACTCACGATGCACCCGAGTACAGTAATACTTGCTCATGACTGGAAGATTTTCCCTGCTAACAACCAAACTACAGAGAATCACATGACAGCAGCCAATCACACTGGCCATATGTGTTACGGGGAGGTAGGACTCAAGTAGAAAACGTGATTTAACCCTATCTGCACATCAATGTCTGAGACATTGGCAGATCTTTTTTTTTCTTTAGTGATGATCAAATTATTGGCGGGGACAATTGAATAATCACTGGATATTGGTGAGGACACGTCATGTTCATGATTAAAATAATAATAATACTAATAATAATAAGTTATCCAAACAGGCAATCAAACCCAGTCTGCCATGTACTAGAGCTTTGTTCTAGGTTTTAGAGCTGTCCTGTCAGGTTTTGAATTTGTTTTGAAAGGCAAAGTATATTAGTGATAAAAGGTACTAATATTGGATGATAAATTCTGTAACACAAATACCATTTTGACATGAGTATTGGAAGGTTGAGTATTCTCCATCACTGTAGAAAAAGATGCTGACTTCACTAATTGTGTCCTATAGAAACAACACTATATGAGACTCAGGTCCTGGTTCTATCTTTTTGGAATTGTTCTCGATATGCATCCCTGGACGAACATATGACATTACAGTGTAAACTTTATACTTGGCACTTTGTTATTCCAAATCATACACTGCTTACATAAAATACTTATTGCTTATTTAATTACGAGAAATTTCACTATAATCTTCAGCTGGTTTGGAATTATTAAATATTTCATTTTAATTGGAATACAATGAAATATTGGAACCTATCATAATTTTCCATACAAAATAGTTAAATGATGCCTTGAAGTTCATACCTCACACTTAGGCTACCTGGTAAATGCCTAGAACAGGGAGGCTGCACAAAAAAAAAAAAGAGGCATACAAAAGTTGTTTGTAGCAGTGCATTGCTTCTTGATGAACAAACAACTTGTGTTTCATATAAATACAAACACTGACAGAAAGAGTATAGAACATCTTTCATTTATGGAAATATATAACTAGGAAACTTGTCGCTTTACGAATGTGCAGTTGTGCCTTCAGCAATAACAATTTAGAGTAATTTGCCAGTGTAGCATCAACTTATTGTAAAAACTGGGAAGAAGAGCCTTGATGACATTAATAAAAAGATTTTATTCCCAGTAATGCAGTCATTAGTAGGCACTCTGACTTTGTTCCATCAAAAAACAACTAACAAATGTTTAATTTTAATAATTAGAGTGTCTAATTAATTCAGAGTAATTTACAGAGACACAGACAGAGAAGAGTTGCCCTGACACTTAAAAGAATTCTGAGGCTGGCTGTGTAGAATACTGAGAGTTCTCTGACCAGAGCAGGAATACCAATGCTGTACCAACATGGGTGATTTGTCTAACTCTTTCACAGGAATGGCCATGCTTATCATATTAAAAGAAAAATGTGCAGCCTACTTTGTAATACATACACAGAACTGAGTTCACATATATATGCTTACAAATATGTGCTCCCCCAAAATAATATATATATATATATATATATATATATATATATATATATATATAGTTGTAAAATATGCATGAAATCACCTTAAAATCAGGCCTTTAAAATGTTTTTTTAATCAATATGTGTATGTTCTGTCGTCATGATCACATTATAATCACTAAATATCAGGCACCTACCTGTCGTTCATTTCCTCTGAAATTAGTAGTATTCATAAGCATAATCAGACGATAAGCATGTGTTTGGGAGATTTTTGGGAGAAAAGAGAGTATCTGGAGGAAACCCACACAGATACAGAGAGAACACATGAAACTCCTCAGAGACCTGAGGTGGGGTTTGAACCTACCTACCGATCTATTTATCTATTACCACCAGTATTACATATATGGTTTTTGTAGCAGTGTGTGCATTTCCCATTTTCCACAAAATGTGACAATGACACCGTGGTAATAAACATTCAGATACTTATTTTTCAACAACTTATTCCAGACCTAAGATCATAGCTGGGTATCTTCGCTGTTCCTTAGAACACGCAAAGCTCTAAATTTCATTGCATTGATCTTGCAGCAGCAGAGTGGATGAACACTGGACTTGCCACTCAGCATCATAACACTGACCACAACAATTTTTAAAAAGACATTTCATACCTCCCAGCAGCCCAAACGTTGAACAGCTGTGGTTGACTTACACACACTGACACGTTTTCACAACACATTATATCTTCTGCTGCTATACATCTGCATTATGTCACTCATATGCTGATTGCACACAGATTTCTGCATTAGTGTTCATTTATGTTGTCTGTGTTGCATTGGGTTACAGGGCGAAAACTAAACTATTGCTGATCAGAATAATAATATATATACATTTATGATAGTGTGTCCCACTTTTTATTGGATCTCTAATAACTGTGTGGTTGCATTTTAACAACAGTATAAATACTGATAATGTATTCACTTTTACAGATGCACCCAAGTATCTTCAGTTTCACATATGTAATTACACTAGTTTATCTTGTATAGTTACACATCTTAGTTGTTACTATGTTAATGTAGGTTGTTGCAGTAAAAGTAAACAAGTAAGTAATTGACAGTTTCCTTGAATTTGTTTCATGAAATTGCCATTGATGAACAGATGAATCACATGAATCAAGATTATGTGATTATATCAAATTAATCAAATGATTGATTTCCCTGGGTCAGTAGACAAAAAAAAAGCTTAATTAACAATTACCTACTGTACCATTAATGGTCAGTCAGTTATCTATTAACAACATAAAAAGTGATCAGCCTAATGTAAAATGTTAGCCTTTTATTAAAATAGTAGCCTGTACTGCACATGCTCAGGACTTCATACTTTCTGAGATTTTATGGTACATCAAAAAAAGTTCCGGTTATGGTTTTATTTTTTTTGTGTGTGTGTGTGTGCGCAGAACACCCCTTGCAGTTATTGGTGAATTCTTGTTTGATACATGAAGCAGATAAAAATAATGTGAACATTTCAAAGGTTTCAAAACTGCATCCTTTTCTCTCAGTCATTTCTCCGAATGGCACTTTACAGTGAGCAGGAGAAGAGCCGAAGGGCTTTGTTGATGGGGTGATATTTCATCACATACTGGTAGCAAGAGGATTGTGAAAGTTTTCGTCCTCTGATGGACGTCTCGTGTTATTGGAGTTGGAGCACTTTGAGGCCATTTGACTCTGGCTCATAAGGGACCTGCTTGACACAGCACATTTAACCACTCCAGTTAAAGGACTCAGAAAAAGGTAAAGCTTCTCCATTATGTACTCGGCTGATTCTCTAGTTCACAGAGGACCGCTATCTCCTGTCTGGCTGTGGGAGAGAGCCATCTTAAAGTTTTAAAATGTGCAGGTGAATCTTTATAAAAGGTGCATGGAAATGTGAGGCTAAAGTGGTAACGAGTGAAAGAAATACGACATGAAAGCACCACTACAAAAGCCTAAAACTGAGAAAACCTCAAGATTTTATACTAATGTGAGATTATCCTTTTCCCTTGCTGATCTCTTTTCACCTAGAGCTACATTTTCTCTTCTTAATGGGGACACTCTTAATGGCTTAGATTTAAATATTCGCTTTAGAATTTGGCATGAATGATGTGCTCAGATGTGCTCTCATACCAAAACTCTTGCAAAGAATAAAGTCACTTGCAAGTATCTTTAAGGGCAGGGTATTTACAGACATGTTAAAAAAGCAGTAAATAAATTTTACCATTACAAAGTTGCTATTGTATATTATATATAGATAATTGTATTCAAAATAAACTCCCATGAAAGAAAAAAATCATGCTAAATAGTTGCCATATAACTTGTTGCCAAGAACTGACATTTTAAAAACTTCTTGTCCCTTAAAAAACATTTGCACTTATAACAGCAGTGTTATTGTACCAAGAGTTTCCAAAATGTTTATTTAATCTGATTTTAACCAGTGAAAATATGACTGGCATTGGTTTTGATTTCTCTATATAAGTAAAGGCTCTGCTTTCATTTTGACATTAGCACTTCAGTGTGAGCTTGGTTTCGCCCTTTCAGTTACAGAAGGTCATCCAAGCCATGTTCCACTCGAGCAATTTCATAACATCTCCACTGCTCTGAAGAGCAAAAGGACAACTGCTCAAATTCAAATTATTCCCCTCAAATAATGAAACGTAGAGGATTGTGAGCATGTTTTTTTGGAAGATGGCACTGGAATGTAATTGTATGTCTCGTCTCATTATCTGGTATCACCATTCAATTTAAAAATTTCAATTTCACTTTTTCATGCTTCATTTCTCCCCATTCTGACCATGTGTTTCCCTCAGATAAGGGCTACATATTCTAATTGACAGAAGAGATAAAGAGCCAAAAAACACAGATTAAATTGTCGGTTTATTGCCAAACTGTTTCACTACAGCTGAAAGTACAGTCACAGACATATTTATTAGAGGTTGTTTAATGTTTCAAGAAACCATTTCCATGAAGTTCATTCCACTGAGCTCTCAGTGTAAAATGAAGTAAAGAACAAGTCAATGGGAAATTAGTATGGACAATATTTGTATGGGCTGTATTTTGTGTGGAATAAACTTAGGGCAAATTAACACTAATAAAGACCAGCATAATGGTTCCTATACATAAATATATATATATATATATATATAAAATTTATTTATTTATTTTTTCTTTCCATTTCAATATGATAAATGCAGCAAATACTAAAATTTGCAGAAGTGTGTTCTATCTGAAATCTGATCTGTAAAATCTGTTCAGAGTTTTTGTTAGGACAGGAATACTATTCACCAGCTTGCATGGGGAGACCTTATGTATGTGTCCAGGAAAAGACGTACACTGATGTGTACACTTTTTGGACAAATTATCTACAGTTGTCATGGCTTTGTTTTAGAAGGAATGCATTGTTCATCTTTACCTCCTTCCTTCCCTCCCTGCAGATTTAACCAATGCTCTCAGTTTCCAGGGAGGCTGTTCTACTACCGTTAATAATGAGGAAAAACAAGTGAATTTTCAGTCAAGTTCAGGAGCCAAGTCAGCTACAAGAGAAAATAAATGTAAAGAAAATCTTAGGTAGTGTGCTGCTGTAAATCTTTAAGTTTAATTAACTTAAAATATATTTGCTGACAAATACCTTAGAGATTACGAGTAAGGACATGTTGTCACAGAGACTTTTGAAATTAACTACTGCCTCTGCTGCTAACACAGTACCACTGGACGTCTTATCACACTTGCAAGAGAACAATAACTGTCCAGATCTCTTTTTTTTCTTCTAACAGACACCTGACTAGAGGGTAATAGGGCCATCCTACTCACCCAGAGAAAATCCCAGATGGCTGAACCAACACTGGAGATGGCACATGTAATCTCTTATTTGTAGGGTCAATGCATAGAGCACTATGCTTCTCTCTGGGGCTCCATTTTTTATTGCTTATGATAAGATATTCGTTTGTTCTCTATACAGTCAAATACACACTGTGTAGCACCCATCAACTTCCAAACCCCACAGCATGTGAGAGAGCATGAAAGCCTCATTATGATTATGCTCCTATTAGGGAGGTAATCAAATTGTACTACATCAGATTGGAAAATGGATCTCCATTTAATTCCACACTGACCTCTCAGTTTAGCTTCATTACATTCAAAAACTGTGGCAGTGGGCTAAGCATAATGCTAATATTTGCTGCATAATACTAATGGATTGACAAGCTAGGGTTGTGTGGGAGAGGCATTAGATGGCAGTTCCTCTCCACATATGAACTGATATGCTCCCCTACCCCACCCTCCAAAAGGAGAAATATATGTATTAAAGTCTATGCTCAAATTCATGCAGATTGTTTACATCATTTCTTTAATTTGACTTTCATGTTTTATAACAAGCATGCATTTTAATCTTCAATTTATAAATGACCACACAAGTGTAAATAGCACCTTGGTAAAAGGGTAAAGAGCATCTTGTTTTCCATGAGCTTTAAACTTCGTTGCCCCTTTCCTTGGTCTGCTTCAAAATTTATTTCACATACATCAGATAGCACTTTCATGACAATGCCCCTGATGAGGACAGGGCATCAGCTTGGTAAGATCTTACACACATGACAGTGTACTCTGACACATAGCCATGTTTACACAGAAACATGGGAAACAAGTGTTGAGTAAATGGGAGAAGCAAACAGGGATTCAATAACTGCCCTTTTAGTGATCATCTGCAAAAGATGGAGACCGCCATCCTCAGCCTAATCTCCTCACATGACTTCAGATTACACAAGAGCTGCTTTTTGGTACTACAGTGACCTGTCAGTTTTTAATTAACATTCTGTATATCACTGCAGATAATGAAGAATGTAATACTATTGTCTTCAGAACTATTAAAGCACATTTATTCCAAAATCGTTATATTGGTTCCCTTTTGGAAATCTACAAATTGTGTGTACATTCTAGATTTCAAAATTATCATCTAGATTTTAAATGTGGGATCTAGTTCCAAAATCATTGTACTGTTTCCATTTTTGTGATCTTGATTCCAAATTTGGAATGTAGTTCCAAAATCATGATATTTATTCTGTTTTAGTAATTTTTTAAATTTCTGATATTTAGATTACATTTTTGGAATGAAATAACATTTTGGAAATTTGGATTATAATTCAGGAAATAAGATCACATATTTGAAACCATTATTAAAGATTTGTTATTGAGAAAACTATTGGAAAATAGGTTTCCAATAATGGAAAGCCATTATTGATGACTTTTTAGTGACAATTTTGGAATTTGGTTGGCCTTGTCATTACAATATTGAAATCAATAAAACTTGGGAATAGGTTAATAATTTAGGAACTAATATAACATTTTCTGAAATGTTCATGAGATAACTTATTTGGTATTATGTGTATAATTTTGGATTCAGCTCATATCTTTGAAAGCAATAATTAATGTTATTTGTCATTTGATAGGACAACTGTGGAATGTATTGAATATAAAAGAGAAACATGTCAGGGTTCAGTTAAAAACACAAGACCCCTAAGCTTCCCCAAACTAAACACTCTTATCTTAGACCTTGGGCCAATTGAGATCTCAGAGAGAACCAGCTGAATAACTGGCCCTAGGTAAATTTCACTTGAGAAAATACTTTTTTTCATCATAAAATAGCAAATTCCTAGGATGAAATTTCATGAAAGTACATGCAGCTTGACCTTTGAGGTCACTTGTTATCATAGTTAATGAGAGCTTCAGAGCCTTGACATTAAATCACATGTATTTATTGTCATATTTATTAGTTCCTAAAATAGGATCCATGCAATATGGTGTATACATAAAATATTTTTTCAGGCAACATCTGAAGTTTAAAAACTATGCTGTAAAACAACAGAACAAGAATGATATTGCATTAATGTAGTGTTGCAAAATTGTGATCTGAATTCCAAAGTTAACTAGGAAACTAGGAGAAAGTTTGGATTCTAATTCCCAAAAATCATTTGAATCATTTTTAATATATTTTTGCAATCATATATTTTTGTCATCTGAATTCCCAATTTGGTATGTAGTTCCAAAATCATTTTATTGGTTCCAATTTTGTAATGCACTACATTGTGACTGAATTCCAAAATTACTATCTAGATATCAACATTTTTATCTGGAATCTAAATTTGCAATTTGGATTTTGGAATGTGATGACATGACATGACACTGTTTCTATTTTTGTAATCTTTCATATTTAGATTATAATTTTGGAGTGAGATAACATTTTGGCAATGTGGATCATAATTTTGGAATTAAAATCACATATTTGGATTCTTTATTACAGTTATGGAAGTTTGATCATGATACATCGAAGCCTTGCTTTTGCAGGACGAATTATGCAATCATTTTAAGTCCTTAGCCATGGAGTATTAAAGAGAAACAATTCAGGCCTCCTTTAAACACCCATGGCTCCTAGGAGCCCCAATCCATAATTTAGCCAGATTTTGTACGGATATTAAAGAAGTGGCCAAATAATACTTGTAGAACCAGATATGTTGATTTCTATCTGGTTTTAGGCAAGGCACGTTTATTTATAGAATACCTTTCTCCGCTCTGGACTGGGCACTTCTCAAAGAGAATATACTGCTTCAGCACTGCTTTCAGGGATACCAGTTGCACACATCACACCTGTTTTACAAACTCTACACTGGCTACCCATCCATTACAGAATCCAATACAAACTCCATGAAAACGCCCCTCTCTACCTCAAAGAGCTCCTTACCCCACACAACCTCAAGACATCTCCAGTCAACCAACACCTACTGCCTTTAACAGTCCTGGACCAAACTCCACACTATGGGAGACCGGGCTTTTCAAGCTGTTGCCCCACATCTGTGGAATGCTCTCCCAGATTCCCTGAGAGCACCACAGAGCATGGAGTCTTTTAAAAAACAACTAAAAACCTTCTTATTCAAAGAGGGTTTTTTTAAGCATCTTTACTGTTCTTTTGTAGAATTTAGTATTTTTGTTGTTTTTTATGTTTATTTACTTGTTTCTTAATGTTTGCTTCTGAGTATGCTGTAGCACTTTGAGATTTGTTTGAAATGTAAAGTGCATTACAAATAAAATGTATTATTATTATAGCACTTTTTTGGAAACCCTTTTCCTGTATGCAGTGATTTGTTGTCACTGGGGTAATAGGGAAGGTTATTTCCTAAAAGCGCTCACGGGAAGTCTCGCTTGAAACGCTCCAGATAATGACCAAAGGAAATGAAGGTGTCCTCTCTCACACTAGTGTCTAAGGCTCACTGTTGGTGGCAGCAGAAAAGGGGAAGACATAACCCCAAGGTGACAGCAGACTTTTTCAAGAGAAAGAAAAGGAGGGAAAAATCTTTACAAGAGAGGTGGCCCCGCTGGGGCTTTTTTCCAGTTGAGGGACCTGCTGGCAGGAGGTATTTCCACAGATTGTACGAATGCAGGTAAAATGTCAAACTCTGTCCCACTGCAACAAGAGGACCCTGTCTGGTCAAATGAATTTTTCCCGGGGCAACAATAAATTCTGGAACTGTATGGCCTCTCAGAGGGATGCTGCATTTCCGTGCTACCTGCTACTTGTTCACTACTCTGCCATGATTGATGATCAAATGCGCCGATAGAAGGTTTTCATTTCAGCAGTGGGACATAAACCCCAATTGGCCCTTCTCAAAGCTCAAGGTGATTGGGAATGATGAAGAAACAAGGACACAAAGTGTCACTGTTTCAAAGCACAATAGCAACCCCTTGTGGTGCCATCCCTAACTGTATGTATGAGTATGTATTTGGGTGAGTTACTGGCAAGTTCCATGAGGTGCTTTGTATCTAAAACAGGAAGTCTCCAAAGACACAAATGTACTGTCCAGTGGTGCTGCATTTTGTTTCTTTAAAAAGTGGTGGTTGGCTCTTGGAAGAAGCAAGTACTTTCCTATATTCTTACATGTCAGTGGCAAAAACTAAAGAAAACCCCCTTTATTGTACCAATCAGAGACCTTTTTTTTTAAATATATCACCTATGAATATTATATAATGGAGAAACTCACATTTATAAAGTCAACTGCATTCTATTAACATTCTGTTTTAACAGGTACTAGCAGTACAAATTACAAAGTAATAGGATGAGTAGCCAATTATTAATTTAATTAAAAATACAAAAAAAATGAAATTCTGTGAGGAGTCTGGTGTGTTCTCCTCAAGCCCGCATGGGTTTCCTCTGGATACTCTAGGTTCCTCCCACGGTCCAAAAACGCACGTTGTTGGGTGGATTGGCGACTCGAAAGTGTCCGTAGGTGTGAGTGAATGTGTGTGTGTCTGTGTTGCCCTGTGAAGGACTGGTGCCCCCTCCAGGGTGTATTCCCGCCTTGCGCCCAATGATTCCATGTAGGCTCTGGACCCACCGCGACCCTGAACTGGATACGTGGTTACAGATAATGAATGAATGATTTTATAATGAAACTTTTTTCAACAAATAATGAAACACTTAACAAAATATAAATAAATAAATAATAAACAAGGGCCTCCTTAGTGGTCTGTATAAAGCATACACTTGTTTTTGTTGTTTTGTTTTTAATTTCTCAAACTGCAAAACAGATGTCATGTTGCTATGTTTGAATCACCTTGCATCAGAGAACAATGGAAAGTGTGAAAGTGCAACTGTGAAACACTTACGGCATTTTATTTTGCAGTTTGGGACAATGGACTGTCCTGTTAACCCAGGGGTTAACTGATAAGCTGTACCGTTCATTATGGAGCTAACAAAACAAATAGAAAAGCTGAGAAAACGCAGTGTAAGGAAAATGGCATCAGGCCTTCTGCAACAAGGGGTGAGGGTTCATTTGTCGAGCAGTTCCCTCTCGTCTTCCCTGAGTGTAAGCACCAAGGGACTGACTATCCCCTGGATAGTGGAATAGTCTATCATCCCAAAACACAAACATGTTGTTGGAGCCAATAATTATTTGGTGCATGAATTATTTATTTATATTATTTATTTTTGTGTACAGTGAAGTAAATTATCATTAAAAGATAAAGCTCTAATTGAGGTTAAGTTAGTAAGTTGTAGATGTTTTTATTATTTGTTATATTGCTTCTGCCATGGCTTCCCTTTCCTGAATAGCTGCAATTATTGCCACCATTTGTAGAGGGCATACTGGTCACTGACTCGAGGGTGGGGCAACATGCTAACAAGGGAGGGGCTGACAACACCTAATGGCAGGAAGAATATCAGGATGGGGAAGCAGGATAGGAGCAGTGCAACTTTTCAACCGCCCTTTTTTGGTTAGCTTTAGTTGTGTTTTTTAGACAGACATTGTAATTGGAAAGACTGTTCTCTTGGAGCCTGAAAGAACAATAAACACGGATTATACTTTATTTGAAGCCTCAAGAACTTTACATGTTGTAAATGCTTCTTTGCCATGCAGCATAGAAAAAAGTCTGCAACACGTGTAATAAGCAAGTCTAACAGCTGCACACTCACACTTTCAGTTATTCTCTGGTCCAGGGTGATGCCGTTTTCAAATTTTCTCAACTTGCAAAATTCAAAATGGATTTAAAATAATGTTTTACATGTACCTTTAGCACTGCTACAAGCTAAGCTTGAACCACAAACAGTGAAATTTGGGGTTGGTCAATTTTTCTTCAGTTCAAAATGGGAAACCAGTACAGTGCAGGCATGTACTTCAGTAAACGGAAGTCTTACAATACTTACAGAGTCTTGCTTGTTTACTGTAACGTCTGCAGTACATTAATGATATATCCATTACACCAGCTAATGTGTCACATACCTCACAACAACCTTTTTAGTCAGGGGTCACCAACAATATATTATAGAGCAAAATCACACAATGCTATTGGTTACTACCATTTAAAATTTACGCCTGTACCTGACTAACATTAAAGGCATAGACCACCCAATAACAAAATCTGTCAGCAGTTTTCTTGTCCTGAAAATTTAATTCATAATATACAGAATCTCTTCCACGGGAACCATGTGTTAATTAATTCGGAATAAATGGGAATAATGTCACTGAAAGTCACTGTAGCTTAGGCTTTTGTCCTATCTCATCCATTCATACTGGGACCGATACAGCAGCTACAATGTAAAATATTAAGGGGAGAGTGGTGGAATGCCTTGAAGACGCTAGGCTATTGTTAGTCTTCAAAGTAAACTCTCTTTTCATGAATCACGTCAAGTGATATATATATATATATATATATATATATATATATATATATAAACCCATTTTAACCAATATGCCTCAGCCATGAACTTCAGGTATTCAATGTATTGATTCACTGCAGTAATATTTTGTTTGTAAAACAAACTACAAACTAATAACAGGATCAACTTATACCTCACTACTACAGCCACCAGATAATGGACTTTGTAGATTCTTCAAATGTTCCTTTCCACCTTAAAATGGTGCATACATTGAGTTGTAGTAGATGTTATGTTATTGGTGAGTTTTAAACATTTCTGTTTATCTTTGTAGTAAATACAAACAGTCCACATAAAAAAATAAAGCTGGCTTCTTATTTGAATGCTCTGTTCCACCTTAAATGCTGACAAGATTACGTTCAAAGCGCCTAAAAAACACGCCCAGTCCGAGATCTGTGTGTTGCCACTGCAGCATTTAAGGTGGAATGGTAAAATTGAACAATCAAATATCTTCATATGAGCGATTTACTGAAGGCAATAAAGTGTTTTTAAAAACCTTGATAGCTACTTAAATCCCAGTAAACAAGGAACGTGCCTGGATGTTCAAAATAGGTCTAAAAGTAGTCTGTCCGTCAAGTACATATTTTAAACGTCAATGGACGTCCAAAATCCATCTTAATACGTTAGTTAAGTGGTGACCAAGCGATAACGCCAGTGGACGTCCAAAACGCGTTTTATACAAGTAACTTATTTCGGGACCAATTAATAACGTCGATGGGCGTCCAAGATACGTCTAATAGTCGTCTTTTCAATGTCGGTGTTTGGACGTCTTTTCAACTTTCATTTTCAACCGTTGAACGTTGATTAGACGGCAGTCGTTACGTTATTTCAACGTTGAATCAACGGTTAAATGTTTACTGGGATGTAATGCCTTCTCTGGCTTGTGCAGGTGCTATGAGGCGTGTCCAATAATATGCGTGGGGCAGGCAGAGATGAAAACATATAAAGGAATTGTATGGTCTGGTGTAGGGTTGTTTGAAATCGAATTTCAAGATTTCGAATCGAATTTCTTCCAGGCATGGATATATTAATTTATTTAATTTATTGTAATATTTAACATTAGAGGTAAGAAGAATATATAAATATTTTGATCCCCCAAACTATTTTTTTAAGTCATAAGTTACTTATTAAAAAAAAAAAAAAACACCACCGTAATCCAAACCCTGACTATATCATTAACAAATGGCCCAGTGTTGTTATGTTAGTATCAGTTCAAATAGAGCTGATGACTGACCTCAGTGTTCCTGGTGAAGCAGTGCTGGCCTTCAACCTCCCAGATTTGGGAAGTCTGAGTTAAATAAGGTGGAATTTGAATCAATTACCTATTGGGAGTTTTTTTTATTATCATTCTTTTAGTGAGTTTTCACAAAAGCATTTCACTTTTGAAATACTGGAATCAAGTACATTATCAGTGTACAAAATTCCACAATTGGAATTCCACAAACAAAAAACAATATTTTGTTACATTGATTTCCACTGAAGTTTAAGAAGGCTTTTTATTCTTCTTTAAAGTTACTATTTTGGAGATATATTTTTGTGTTTTTTCTTTGGACATTGACAATATGACTATATCTGAGATTCACTGACCATGTTTCAGAGTCACTTTTGTTGAGTCATGTGATGTGTCTGGCTCTTGTAATCAGTACTTGTACAGACAATGCTCTTGTGCCTTTCTAATCAGTAATAACAAGTTAAGCAAGATTGAGCGGTGCAAATATACATTCACTGCAACATATCTGAGGCTTCTGCCAACAAAAGGGTCAAACCATCAGAGTTCAGTTGGAATACAAAACACCGCTGTGTAATAACCCCCACTAAATCACTGCAAAAGCGTCTGTCTCCCTTTAAAGTCAAACAGGTGACAGTGCATTTCCAGTATAATGGAGTTGATATCATCTTTCAATAAAGGGAACATCATTGTGTTTCTCCACTGTTTTGCTGGGGCTGTATTAATGGCTAATCCACTATTATAGTCATCATTTGAGGCTTGATAAGTAGTCAGAACCAATTCTCCTGTGGTGAATAAGAGAGGGAGCCTAAAGGACAATCTGATAACAGCACAATCAGACACACAGGTAGCAGCATTTGTGCAGGAGACAACAAGCCAAACAGCCAGACACATTTAATTCCGCTTCTCCTCCCTCAGCCATTCTTCAATTAAACTGTCAACAGTCACCTGCCTCCATAGCTTGCCAATAGAATGATGGTAAGGGAAAAGTGAGAAAGACTGCAAGTGGCTGCTGCTAGCTCTGTCTCTTTTCTTCTTCCTTGCCCTCTTTCTCACCTGGCTGGAGGAAGCACCTGTGCTAGCATTCTGAGGCAAGGCCTCCAGACAAGACAGTACAAGCTGACACCAGATTGATCAAAACCTGGCCCAAATGTAAGGAATATGAGCTAAACAAGGAATAAGATCATCAACATATTATTCCCCTCACAGTCTGTCCCAAAATTAGCACGTGTAATTTTGTGCACTTGTGTCAGTGCATGTGTTTTCACATAAGTTAGTGTGTAAATTGTCGTAAAAGTAAAATGCATTAAAAATACTTTATTGAAGTCTGGGAATGTGAATTTATGTACACATTTAAAAACCATTACCTTGACAAACATTAACCGACAAAATAAATTATATTTATAGAATGTGTCAGAACACACAGTGCATCATAGCTTGCTCCAAATGAGGCTATGTGACTGCAGACAGATCAGAGTGCCCATGTACATTGGGAAATGGACAAAGAAGGTGGCTTTGTCTATTGAACCATGTTTTAGATCACTTAACAGGTTGCACTGTGGGAAGAATATAAACCAGCAGAAGTCCAGGCAATCATAAGGATCCTACTTTAACATGTACCACGCACTGAAACATGGTTGCAGACCAAATACACTTCTTCATGGCAAGAGAACTCACTAATGGCAGTGTCCTCTTTCAGAATGATAACAGAATAGTTTGAGAAAACAATTAGAAGAATTCTAGGTATTAACTTGGTCTCAACCTGTTATTCATTGATCAGTGCCCCCTGGGGACCACCAATGAGCAGGTTTTTTTGGGGTGTTGGATCATTCTCAGCACTGCAGTTAAATACATTTCTCCACTAGTGTTTCACCAGTGGTCAAGTGGTTAGAGATTGTTTTATTTGGTTTTCTGAGATAAATGCATTCTTACAATTGCACATGTAACAATGCCAATTCCTTGTTAATAGTGTTCAGTTAAAGTCTGTCTTTATGTTATTTTCATGTTTATTTATGTATAATTCCACAAAATGTATTTGTTTATGTAACTTACCTGACGTGTCTGTGTAACTCCAGTTAGTGTGTGGAACCTTTCTTTTGTTGGTTTTTTTTTTTGGTACCCCTACATTTGGTTTCCGGGGACAGCTCCTTTATAAGGAATAGTTTCACGCCCATCCACCCCCTTTTCTCTGTGGCATTTGGCGGGAACTGTGAGTGAAAGTTTGGGAAGTTGAGTAATTTTTAAACCATCTGTAATAAACAATAATATATTTGTTTGGTTTGTGTAGAGGCTTAGAGTGAGTGATCGCTAACCGGAGTGTGATATTTTGATCACGGTTTTGTCAGGTATGTTTTATATAATCAGTTGTTGTATTCAGTACATTACTGTGTGCACCCTCCCCGCCCCTTTTTCTCTGTGGCATTTGGCGGGAGCGGGGCTTAGAGTGAGTGATCGCTAACCGGAGTGTGATATTTTGATCACTGTTTTGTCAGTTTTCTCAGCCAATAAATGGAGATGCACTTCAAAACACGTCGGTGGTCCGGTCATTATTAACGAACACAACGCAGAGAAAAGAAGAAGAAGCCACCGGTTACACTACACACCACCATCACATCTTGTGAGCGTACTGTCCACTGAAGAATAGGGTGAAAAGGGGGTTTAATCAAAGTATGCAGAGCAACAGACGTACAACATTTTTAATTGTAGAACTAGAAAGTGTTCCTGTCTGATCGCTGAAGCTGAGGGAATGGACAATGAGCAGAGAAACACTGAGGTCAGTTTAATGGCTTTGGCTGATCCCAAAAGACTAAATATGGGAAAGTAGAAAACCAGAAAGGAGCTGAGCCAAACCAGAACCACTGTGAGACAGAGCTCAGACCAGAACGCACACCCAGACACAGAGTTTTCTTGGTTCTGTTATTTATATTAACATTTGCCTTCATCATGAATGAAGCTAATATGAGGTCAGCTGAAATGAAACTGTATAACGATGTGGCAAGCTACATTTGAGACTCCATCAAAAGAGTCTGATGCTTCAAAGCAGATCAGTGGGGAGATGTGTGTTTATCAGTTTCTTTGATACCCTGTCATGTCTTAACTTGAAACATGCTGCACACAACTTTCATGTTTTCAACTTTCAGCTGGGCACACAAGCCAAAAAAAAAAAAGAAGAAGGTCTCTGTGGCCACTGAATTTGTTTGATTTTGTAATTTGTTTCGTTTGGTCCACGCCATGCACAGATGCCCATGGGCTATTGTTGCACAGCAGATGAATTATTCACCACCTGGTGTCAGCTTGCCCAAATGCTCCATAGCCCATCAAGCGACACCCTGTATGGCCTGGCTGTACGCTTCCTTTCTGCTCGAATGAGGTTGCTATCACTTTTGAGAGCTCTCTGAAAAGCCTGGGTAAAAATGCAAATGAACCTTGGCCCAAACGAGCCTTGTTTACCAGGTACTGAATAGTGCGAAGCCTCAGATATGAAGAACTTCCATCAGCTGAAAATGAGTTTGAAAATCTGTGACATCTGGAATATGAAACAGACTGTTTGTGCATTGTCTGAAAAGTGAACATACAAAATATTGAAGAAGGGACTTCAGACAAGGCACAAAAATTCTTCTTTATGGAAGATGATATTTCAGGTGCTATAGCCTGGCAAGGAAAAGCTTGGGAGGCTGCAGGGAGTGACCTTATTAGGCCCAACAGGGGGTGCTGTCCATGTGGTCTGTGCAAATCCAAATGGTTAAGTGCAGGGACACGGACACTGTACTGAACAAATGTCGCTGTCCTTTGGATGAGACATAGAACTCTCTCACAGGGGCATTTCCTTGAAAATTGTTTCAGTGTTACCTCTGTGTCCTGTTAAATCTGCCTCAGACTCCTAATCAATACCAGCTTCGAATTCATTGGCTCATAATTATTTTTGGTTTCCTTCCAACCTGAAAGGGGCTGAGGCAATTCTCTAATGTCCAAAAATATGCAACACACTCAGGTATATAAATGTAACTATCATTCATTCATTCATTCATTCATTCATATGTCAAAACACCCTATAACGCAGGATTCGTAAAGGCGTAAAGACCTAACAGTCCCTCCGGCACAGGAATCCAGCTGCCAAACACAGCCCAATTCTCTTTGCATATGCAGCCCTCTAGAAGTTCCAAACATTGTCTTATTAGTGTTAAAGCTGTATGTTTCTGGACAGGTCTAATGTAGTGATTCATATAATGTAAAGTACACTGTATGTGAGCACATTTGAGCTGCGATCATGTCAAAGATGATTTGTTTATGTCAATTGAAAATGTCAGAATGTTTGAAAAAGTACTGGGATGATTGCTGAAATTTACAATGTGCCACAAACTGCTCCATGTAGACTACTTTTCACCAACTGCCGCTGTCTATGACTGTCAATCAATACAGTAACGGACCTCGGATCTTCCACCTTGCAAAACGCTCCCCATATAAATGTGCATATCAATACCTTACCTTAATAATGCTCTTAGGCCGAGTGCCATCAAATGCTCACAGAAATGTTTCAACATGTAGTGTAAAGTTCTAGGAACAAAGAAAACCACACTCTTAATCTGCAGCCAGATACATTGTTATTGAAAGTCATCACAGGCTACAGTAAAATGGTTTAGGTCAAGTTCAGTGGTACTGTTTTTTGTGAGCAGTCATGATTCTAACACTGTATTAAAGATGCATGAGAATTCTTCTCTTGGTGAATACATCATGTTAAATCAGAGTGAGAATGTGAGCTCATTCAGAAAACAGCAAGAACAGCATTAATAACACATGGCAGGTCTGTGATTTACATTGATATTAAAGTGAACTGTGAATAACAATATGTGGAAATCATGGTATTTATTATCAAAATAAGTGCTTCACTCTGATAAATCACATGATTATTGAATAAGTGCAGAAATAGCAAATATTTTGTGTAGTGACAAAGTAGTCAAATACAGAGTGGGTGATTTAGAATAAAAGTAAAACAAAATAATTGATTATACGTATTGTTATATTGCTATATAAATATTTCTTTTTATATTAGGATTAAAAAATAAATAAAAAATACTAGTTTCTACAAAATCACCTACTCCAGCTTTAAGCTTGAGTGTGGTGATACATAACCTTCCCTGGATCTTCAGGTGGCAGTACTGATAAACCACCTGACCTTGCCTTTCAGGCTTCGTTAAAGCTTAGCTCCACACTACTTCTAAAGTGTGAGTTTCTTCACCAGGCAAGACTACTCAGAACACTGACTTTAAGGCATTTGACATGTCCTTATTAAAGGTCTAAACTTGCCCCACAGTGGTGGAACAAGCTTTCTTTTGAGATCCAAGTTGCCCTTTCTCTGAACTCCTTCGGAGTCTCACCTCTTCAGGCTATTCCTTGGCCATATCTGATCTATGAATCTTTCATTGCAATGCAGTGTATCTGCGTATACAGCCAGGTCTCAAGAGGAATTCATACATATTTGACTGAAGGAGCATTCCTGGGATTCATACAATGTGTATGAAATGTGGTTCTGTCCTCTTGAATGTATATGCTTCTTTGAAATACATAAAAGTTGTGGAAAATCAGCCTTAAATCAACCTAAACCTAACCCTAACCAATCATCATCCTCAGCCTAAACCTAAGCATCAGCCTCAGCCTAACCCCAAGCCTCAGTCTATACCTTAACCCTAAAACAACTATAATTCATAATATGTCTTCATGTGCAAGAGTCATGGACATAGCTTTGCATGTGGACTTTAGGGACATGTCCCTACCAATATTTCGGATGGAAAGAAAAGCTACTGCCAATATTTTGGTGAACTCTTTGAATATGATAATTCCCAGAGTGTCTCCTAGAGGCTTTGTGTTCCAGATGTTTTGGAAGGCCAGCATTTTACAGGCTGAAAGGGAAGGAGCTAGGCAAAGGATGATAGCAAGGCATGTAAATATTGCATGTACTACCAGATGAGGTGAGAGCTGATAAATAACTTCCACTGCATTCAGTGTAAGAAGAACACATTTAAAATTTTTTAAAATGTTTACAATCTGCTGTACCATTTGCCATAGTTACCTACTGCACATTATGTAAATAATTCTATACATACTGTACTTCTGATTAGATGCATTTATTCATTATCTGTAACAGCTTATCCAGTTCAGGGTCAAGGTGGGCCCAGAGCCTACCTAGAATCATTGGGCGCAAGGCGGGAATACACCCTGGAGGGGGCACCAGTCCTTCATAGGGCAACACACACACTCACACATTCACTCACGCACTCACACCTACGGACACTTTTGAATCGCCAATCCATCTACCAACGTGTGTTTTTGGACTGTGGGAGGAAACCGGAGCACCCGGAGGAAACCCAAATCCAAAGCTAATTCCTTCTTCACCTGGTATAGTAAGTAACCTGTGTTGCTCCAAGCCCAAATCCCCCCAGACACAGTGGCCACACTCAGTCTGAAGCTTTGTGGCCTTAAAGCAACAGTGCACACAAAAATCACAAACATAAATCTAATTGCAAAGACAAGCATATCAATTCATACATGATAGCGTAATTCAGTAATATTAGTAGCATAACTAATAACTTTTTTTTTGCTTGTTTGCTGTTTGTTTATTTGTTTTCAGAGGAATTGTGTTTTAAGTGTCCCAACCAATGTTGAGACTAAATCTATACCCTTGACAAATGACAAATTGTGTATGTACTACGTTTCTCAGAACGCATGGATGTCGATGCCTTAACCATGTGTAATGAAACGACTGCCCACCTGTCTGTCTGGACACTGATGGATGACTGGCGAGATCCTCCTCCACGCTTCAGACCAGCTGCCCACGCTCCAGCAACCACCAAGTGCCTTGAAGCTGCCCCTACACTGAAGTTCTCACGGACTACTAACCATTATTACCAGTAGATTGACCAGAGGAGGATGGGTCACCCCTTGTGAGCCTTGGTTCCTCCCAAGGTTTCTTCCTCACCTGGGGGAGTTTTTCCTTGCCACTGGCTTGCTCACTTGAGGGTTTTTACATTTTTTTTTTTACATTTCATGTCAAATCTTTGTCTTATTGGAATTCTGTGAAGCTGCTTTGTGACAACATCAGTTGTGAAAAGCGCTATACAAATAAATTAGATTTTATTTGATTTGATGGGAAGTACTTACAATCTCTCCTTTCTTACAACACTAAGACCGGAATTAGACTATAAAAATTCATACAAAATTAAATGTTTCATATTATTTTCCTGCATGTTGTTTGATGGCTAAATATAAATGAGTGAATCCCAATATCCTGCTCTACTGAATCAATAATACTAAGCCAGACCAAGGTTCAGTGAAGCTGAGGAGTAACAGAGGCCAGCAAACATTAAATATTGCATTCCAAAACATCCAAAAAGTTTTTTGATTAATTCCTTTGATAGTGTATATGTCAAACATGGTCCACAATCAAGCATGGATCACACTTTGCCAGCTTCAAAGCTGGAAACGTCTTTCTCAGAGGTCATCCTTTTATAATTGATACATAGGGCAAGACGAGAGTCAATTAGAGCCTCTATAGAGCTGCCACGAGTGTGAAGTCAGACTCAGTGTGTATGACATAACGATGCAGCGCACAAAGTAGAAATAGTGCATCAGCAGTTGTGGCAAGAACTATGGAAACAAAACAAATGGAGTGTCATGGGGAATGAAGCGGCCTTTCACTGCACAAGAGAACAAATAATTCAGCTGACTCTGTGCTCAGGCACAACACCAAATCTTCCTCTTTCTCTCTTTCTCTCGCTCTCTCATCCACCCTCACACACACCAGAACTAGAGCACATTGTGGGGACATCAAATGTGATGATCTCAGCAACATTACTCATTTAATTTTAAGGTGAAGATATATCATAATGTTAAGTGTAGAGTTGGGGTTAGCCTGGCTGTATTCATGAAGAAGGTAAAAGTAAGTCTCCACAAAAATTATGAAAATCTATGTTCAAATATTTGTGGTTCCCATACAAAAGCTCCAGATTTCATTTTTGTTACAGAGGCTCAGACTGGGAGTATGCTTAGAAAATAAATATATTATGTACAGATACTTTAATGAACATAATAGGTATCAGACAGTATATATATATTTTAAAATAACATAAGTTGTAGGGCAAAGTCATTATAAAACCATATGCACTGTTGATCATAACATGTTTGTAGGCTAGTGTTTAATTAAATGTTTTTAAATGAAAAAGAGTCATATAAGGAGGTACTTTTATTCATATAGCTACAATATACACCAATCAGATCAAATATTAAAATGACTATGTCACTGTCTTTTCTTATGTCACTGTTTTTTCCGCTCCACAGCAGTGCAGTCTCCCCTGGTATTACTGTAATGATTTGTGAGTTCATTATGGTTTATGATGCTGTATGATGACAATACTGTGAGACTGGAGCTGTGTTACTCACTGGTTGGACAGATGAGAATCTGCAGATTGTTCTGATGTGCAGATCATATCTGTAAGTAAATTATTTTCTTCAACTTTCAATCTAGTGCTTTTTAGTGGGTTTTTTCAGTGTTCTGAGTTGGATTACTCAGCGGTCTAGATCTTAATAATCGTGGTTTAATAGATGAGGTCCTGCAGAATGTTTTGATATATCTATAAGTTAAAGCATTCCCAATTTATCATGTGATCATGCAAATTACATACTAATGTACATCACCTGAATTGCACATCCTGAGCAGATTAAAAAAAAATCTTAAAAATCTCTATGTTTCTGTAAATAATATGGAACAATACAAATTATGGATTTTTTTTTTGTTTTGCCCTCCCCAAAAAGACAGGCACTCCCACAAAGCTTCAACTACCAATTTTTCAGGACAACACAACAATTCACATGGTTTTCCACTGAGGAAAAAAAAAATCATTCTTCCATAAAAACAGCCACTAACACAGAAAGGCTCCAATAGGACTCTGAAGTCACAGTTATTCTCCTAAAAGCGCTGTCCCAGGTCAGTGATTCCTCTCTCCACTGATGTGGGGTGATGTCACACAGGGAAATATTGCTTTGTTTTCTCTAATTCCCTTCATCAGGTAAATTCCTGCTTTACTCACTGCTGTGTGGCTTCTGGGGAACTGGGAAAGAGAATTTTCATGTTCCATCTTATATTCTGCTTCTATATTCCATGATGGTTTGTATCCTATGTGTTGGTGTTTGTGGACCTCTGGAAGTGCTTTGAGTGATGGAAAAGCACCAAGTAAATATGTTTTATTATTATTATTATTATTATTATTATTATTATATTCTATGTATATTTTATTGAGTGACTGGCATGATAACATTAGCTCTTATGGACTTTATGAATTTGCAATGTGAAATTAAGACGAGAGGTCGGGTTGAGGTGGGAAAGAGGGTGTGTCTGAAGAAAGGGCTTCGCAGAATAACTATTTATGTTTGGCTCTGAGGCACTATCTATAAACCCTGATGTTGTCTTTACTAAAATAATCCAGTAATCATTAGTAATATTTACTTGAAATCTCATATTTTACTACCATCACCCAGAAATTATGTTGCTTTCACTTTGTTGGCTGCAAAAGTTTAAAGAATTCTGTTTTTGAGTTGTAATTACATAGAATAATTCATTTTAAGATTTATTTAACACACAATACTTTATCTTTGCTCTGATTGTTCACGTTAAAATACAGGCTATAGTAAGCAGGGTGGCTAAAATAACTAATATGTCTCTTTATATTCAAGAGATTCAAAGCTTTGCTTGAATCTGCAGCTAATTTTAGGCATTCCATATTAACAAACAAGATAGGTTTGGAGTGTTTTTTCAATGATGATGGCTGTTGTGAATAACAAACAAAATTTAGGCTTATGTTGGGTCCATTCTTGTTTTTGGCAGTGTAAGAGTAATGTTATCTTGATGCTTCTTGCTACATTTTCAGTTTTTCTTACATTTTTTGACAGATGAATTTCAAAAGAGAACACCAGACGTATCACCTTGGAAGCAAAAAATGAATTTGACATTTGCTTTAAGACGCAAAGAATTGATGGAGTCAAAGCCTGCCATCAGGGATATAGTTTAACGCTTATCTGCACTCTTCCTGGAAAATCGGGTGAGTTCCATTACTGTATAAATGTATTACCAGGCAGTGTACTGTTTTCTTATGTACAACTGTATAACATTCAAAGCAATTGGGTAGTAATTTTACTTTAAAATTATATCTTCAAAATCATGGTGATGCTTCACTGAAATGTAATATTGAGAATGGGGCATAAAAAGGTATGATAATTTGTGACTAAAAGTACAAACACTGTAAATGTAACTTTAAAAGGTACAACAGTGGTTTTAAAGTGTTCCCCAATGGTACATTACATTGATATTTGTAAGATTTTGTTACAGGTCTCTGTAAAATAAAAGAGCACTAAATAAGTTCTTGAGATGAATTTGGGCTGTCTGTAGTTTTAATTAGAGAATATATTAATAAATTCATTGTCTGTAACCGCTTATCCTGTTCAGGGTCACAGAGGGTCCGGAGCCTATCCAAAATCATTGGCTGCAAGGCAGGAACACACCCTAGAGGGGCCGTGTGTCCTTCACAGGGCAACACACACACACATTTTTTGAGTAGCCATTCCACTTACCAACGTGTGATTTTGGGCCGTGGGACAAATCCAGAGCACCTGGAGGAAACCCACGCAGACACAGGGAAAACATACCAAACTCCTCACAGGCAGTCACCCGGAGCAGGTCTTGAATCCACAACCTCCAGGGCCCTGGAGCTGTGTGACTGCGACACTACCTGCTGCACCACCGTGCCCCATTAGGGTATATAATTGTATTTAATTCTATAATAATTGAACATTTCAAAATGACTTTAAAATATACAATTATTACAGGATTGAGTACAATAATGTTCATTAATTAAAGGTACAGTATATGTACCCATGAGTGTTGTTTAAGAGTCTCGTCTGTTGGCATCATCCTTGAAGGAAAAGGGGTGAAAGCCTCTGTGACCTTCCACAAGCTGTGCGTGTTCATTTGGACTAATTTATCAACTGCATTTAAATTACCTAAAATTAGTCAACTACACACTTGAGTTCTTACAACATGTACTGCTGTCTTTAGGGCAGAATGTCCTCAAACCTAAAATACATTCTCTTGTTTATGTGTACAAGAATTTGGCAGAATTTGTGTAGTAAGTGTATGTGACTTCTCTCTCTCTCTCACTCTACTTCTGTTAGGCCTGTTACATAGGCATGTTATATAGTTGCCTGTTTGAAGATATTGAAACTAATTACAATTAATTAGGGTAATTACAATACTGTTTATAGTATACATTTATCTGCTTAGTCTGTTGTCACCTGTAAGCAGTAGGAGTAATTGCATCACTGTTAACCAACTTGTTTAATGTAGGTATATAAGCATTTAGTTGAATGTGTGCTTGTGATAAATGTTAAATGTTTCTTTTGTTTTGTTTTTTCTTTTTTTTTTGCGTTCGTTTAAAAGCACCTGTTTTAAGACACTTGCACCGTTTATTTTGTCATTGTTTGTTTATGTCTGATTTTATGTGATTTCAGAGGGGGAAAACTTTTTGTTTTTGTAATTAACCAGTTACTTGATAACATGTAAACACTTTGTTTTGCTTTTGATTAAAAGCAATGATTCCAGAAAACAGTTTGAAATAATACCTGATGTTATACCAAAGCATTACCAGCATATTGATAATAAAACATTATATATTTAATACTGTGTTGCCAATCATGTTCATTTACAATGATTCTAATATTTATTTATATTTATTGTCAAAAATTGTTTTTGCTTAATTATTTTAGTTAATTATAGTTACTATGTTAGGGCGGCACGGTGGCGCAGCAGGTAGTGTCGCAGTCACACAGCTCCAGGAACCTGGAGGTTGTGGGTTCGATTCCCGCTCCAGGTGACTGTCGGTGAGGAGTTGGTGTGTTCTCCCCGTGTCTGCGTGGGTTTCCTCCGGGTGCTCCGGTTTCCTCCCACAGTCCAAACACACGTTGCACGTGGATTGGCGACTCGAAAGTGTCCGTAGGTGTGAGTGAATGTGTGTGTGTCTGTGTTGCCCTGTGAAGGACTGGCGTCCCCTCCAGGGTGTATTCCCGCCTTGCGCCCGATGATTCCAGGTAGGCTCTGGACCCACCGCGAATCCCTAAATTGGATAAGCGGTTACAGATAATGGATGGATGGATAGTTACTATGTTTAGAGTTCACTTCAATTCCTAAGTTAATGCAACTGCTCTGAAGCTATGATTTTATTTAATATAAACTTTTGGTTTGTTAGAACCAAAAGTTAGAACATGTACATTCTAATCAATTATATTAATTAATTACTTATTTTTTTGGAAGCAACAAGTTTTTTTTTTTAGTAGTTTGGACTTATTCGGGTTAACTGTGTGGTGTGATCTCTGCTGGCAAAATCTCGGATATATATATATATATATATATATATATATATATATATATATATATATATATATATATATATATATATAAACTACTGCCACTGGAAACTATAAAGGCCAGCTAATTGTTCTAGCTGCAGTCTTGGACATATTTTTCATTTCATATTTTTCAACTTTGCCTGAAGGATTACCAAAAGCAAAGGCAAAGGCCCAACTGTAGGCAAACTTCTGTTGCATCTCAGAATATCAGAGAGAACGTGTAGATTTAGATGATTTTGAAAAGAAAGAAAAGTTGTTCCCTTAAGATGTTTAGCATTAGCCAGAAATCGAGCCGTGTCTGCATTGTTGTAGTTTTTCCCAACAAATATAGGACTGTGTAACTGTGTGTGTGCGTGTCTGTGTGTGTGTGTGTGTATGTGTGTGTTAGAATGCAAGCTCTGAGTGTTCTTTTATCCTGCCATTGCACAACTCCAATACCTCTGGCCTCCACCTCTTTCACACAGCTTTTGAATATTTTCACCCTCATGGTTATTTGGCTCTCATATATAAAACATTACTGTAGTCGTCTAGGGGACAAAAAGGCCAGAAAACCTTTAACATTTTCATCTGAATCTCATCGCAAAACCCAAGGCCAGACAGCTATTGATTTTACAGAGATGGAATGAAAAAAAGTTTATTCTTAAGACTGCATCGCAGGATGTGGGATGCCCACAAGATAGTGAGCCATTTCCCAAACACCAAAGCTCATTGTCAAGTTCAGAATGCATTTTCTTGCCTGTCGATGCGATATACTGTCATTTGTTATACCTTGATATTTGAGGACAGTTTAACTATGCCACTATAGAGCATAAGAAATGAAGAAAAAGGGCTATTTGACATAGCTTTGCCAGTGGTCTTATACAGACCAATACCACTGCATGAAGTTGCAAGTGTTCTTTCGCTTTTCACACTCTTGTGCACTTAGATGAGCTTCTGTTGTTGTGAATATACTGATCTGTTTTTTTTTTTCTGAATAGTTCAATACTCATCCTCCTTATTTCAATTCACTGCTCTTTCTCTTCTATCTACATATGTATCTTCAGATCAAAATTCACACTGACGACTCAAACAACCTGTCAGATGACATATTCCATTGTATTTTAATATTTTTGCATTTGTATGTACAATATGCACAGTATTTTGAACAAGTCAGAGATCACCCTTCCATCCCCCCCACCCCTTTCTCACGATGGCCACCAAAAAATAAAAAAATATAAAACATACACATCACAATCACTGATTATACTCCTAAAAACTTCATTCTGCTGAAATGAAAAAATGTAGAAAATGTATTTGGAAATATAAAAAATACCTAATGATGTAAAAGTAGTTATGATGTAACTTTCTACCTTCACACTCATACAGTACACACAGACATATGATTAAGCAATTAGTCCCTACACATGCATCCCTCCCTTCGCTCACCTGCAGCCTAAAAGCCCTGCCCTGCAACTTAATAGCATTGGTTTCTCAGAATCTGCCCATTAAATCTGTCTTCGAAACACTGCATTATCAAAATGAAAATGCTGAAGATCTCCGGGGGCTCTGGTTTCCTCCCACAGTCCAAAAACACACGTTTGTAGGTGGATTGGTGACTCCAAAGTGTCCGTAGGTGTGAGTGTGTGAGTGAATATGTGTGTGTTTGTGTGTGTGTGTGTGTGTGTGTCTGTGTTGCCCTGTGAAGGACTGGCGCCCCCTCCAGGGTGTATTTCTGCCTTGCGCCCAATGATTCCAGGCAGGCTCTGGACCCACCGCGACCCTGAGTTGGAAAAGTGGTTACAGATATTGGATGGATGAAAATGCTGAAGATCTAAAGTATAAGTGAAGATTGATTTTGGCCTGTCCCTAAAAGGCCGACGTTTAAAACCTGTTTATCTGATGGTAACAGTTTCAGTGGTCTAGCAAGTTGTGCATAAGTTTGGAGTTCAGTTTTTTATATACTCTTTATAGAGTTTTAAATAAAGGTCATAATAACACTATGTGCTAATATTAATAATAATTGGAATATAAACAATGTACTAATAATTGTATTTCAATTATTGTCTACAGAATCTAGAGGTTCAAACATAGATGACTGATAGAAAGCATTTTTGTATTTTTGTATTTCTTGTATTCTTGTATTTCTAATCTTATTCGTGTTTTTTTCCCCAATTAATTCTTCAGGTTCATTAAAAATAAACATGCATTGACAATGTACATTTGTGAGGGAGTTTTTTAGTTTTATATTTATTTATATCCCTTTCCACAGCTTGTGATACACAGTACAATAGCACCCCCTTGTGCTGCAGTTCCTAAATGTGAGTGAGTACGTGAGAAATAGCAACCTTTATGGTGCAATTCCTATTTGTTTGTGAGTGAGGATAAAGAGGGAGAGGGAGAGGGAACAGTAGAGAGAGAGAGAGAGAGAGAGAGAGAGAAATTTGGCTATGTGTAATGATCCTAAACCTCCTACAAAAATCAGATTCGTTTAGCCACCACCTTTCTCAAGGTAAATCTATGCCCTTATTTACATATCCTATTTAGAAAGCACAACATTGTAATTGTAGTCCATTCAAATTATCCAAAATGCCCACTCAAGGATGGTATGGTAATAATGCCTCTGAAAAAGTTTTTTTTTTCTCCATCACAGAAATTATGAACAGGAAGTGCCTAGATGTATTTGTGTACAAGCACGAATACAAGTATTTTTCAGTAACTATAAAAGGGTCCTGTTAAAGGGCAACCCACTGAACATGTGTAATGTAGATGACAAGCAAGTGGGCCATTTTTTGTCAGGGGTGGCTAATTTGAGGGCTTCAGTCTAGAGCTACAACAGAGTGGACAAGCTAATATTATTGTACAGGAGAGTGTAGTGTCCTTTGGTAGATTATAGGCTGAGAGAAATTGCATCCAGTGACGCAATATGATTCAGCTACATGCTGGTTTTTTTTTTCAGAAATAGCTGTTGTTGCTATGTTTTGTCATCATGCCAACAGGAAGCAATCATCTTTTTCATTTAAATATCTCATGGCTGCGCCCCTTTAATTGACACTTGAAACATGCTTTGATATAACTGGAAAATGTTACGCAGCCAGCATTTATGCCTCGTATCATTTCCATATTTCTGAAGAATATTCTCCACTGGGCCAAAGGGAAGAAAGGGCTGCATAAGAGGCAGTCAACATGTGTGCTTTTCTCTCAGTGATTGGGTGCATTGTGGGGCTATAAGACCCTAATCTTCTGCAGTATGTTTGCTCAAAATGACAGAGTACAAGTTTGAAGTTGATGATCTGGTAATAGGGCTGTCAATCAATTGGATTACCCCCTCACCAGAGTGGAGCATTTTCCTGCTGTATGCAGGGCACAGGGAAACAGAGGTCGAATAGGTAATTGCTGTTTTCCTTGGCTCTCTGCTTAACCAGCTGTAACATTTCAATTGCCCATTAAAATGCAAATGGTTCCATTAATTGCACACAGAGGGATGGTAAAAGCAGAGTGAATGTTTTGTGTTTCTTCTTAGGTAAATAATAAAAAATATAAATATATAAACTCAACTTGTAATGATCATACAGCATTAATGAAAACTCAGACCAGGCTCTGTTCCTCCAAGCAAAGATAACGGTTAATTGCCTGATTTAAGTCCACCGACTCTCTTATTCATTTTAGGAAATTACACTTGAATACTGTCTTATTTTTAAAGTAATTCCATCAAATGTATAACAAGTATGCTAACAATGCACTGGTATGATGTATCGCTGCCTATGCTCTGGTTGACACTAAATAAATGGCGCTCTAATCTGACTTGAATCAAATTTGTCTTTCATGAATGTAATACAATTGTATGTTTCATGAATGTAATACATCCACACAATTACAGTAATACACTGAAAAAGAAACATGACGTACATATTCTTTATGTGGATCCAAGGTAAAGAGTTTAATTTAGTATGTCTTTCCCCCCTAAGCACAGGAAATGTCATAAACTCTTGTAGTTGTTAACTTTTTGTAGTTCACACTTGTTAATTCATTCACTGTTGACAGCAGTGAGCTAACTACAGAGTGAAATGATTGAGGAATGGCCATGGAAGGACTGGGAGATTTATTGCATTGAATTCTACATGGCTGGCAGAGCAGTGTTTATAGTGTTTATATAATATGAAGTGATTCAGAAAGCAGTCAAAGGTTAAGACTGACCTGTGACTTTTGACTGAACTGAAAGTACTTCTCCGTCCAAGACCCAGAGGTCGACCCATTAATCACTTGAATCTGAAGTCGTACATCGTTTTTAAATTACTGTTTTCCAATCCCACTTCATTCCTTAGAAATACAATGTGCATAAATGTCATCACAAACAGTACAATGGAAATGGCTATATATATATATTTCTGTAACTACTATATTCTATTCAGAATCACAAGGAATCACACACATCCAGTTACTCTCACATATCTCCAAATCCAACCCTCCTACAAGCATGTGTTTCTAGAATGAATGACATGATTATGGGGGAAAAATAGGTTAAGTCTCCAGATTTCATAATAATAATAATGACTATTTTCTAAGTCTTCTAAGGATTCACACACACATTCACATATATATATATATATATATATACACATAGCAGTACCCATATGTACATAATATCTCTTCAAATGAAAACATTTGAAACATTTATATCAAACATATCAAAATGGAACAAAACCTCATTCTCTTTCTACCAGTCATAGCATCTGTACAGTAAAGCATGACGACTTGGTGTGTTTGAGCCTGCAGTAAATCCCCATCACATCCTTTGAAAAAACACACGCACACACACACACACACAAACACACACACACACACACATACACACACACACACACACACGTTACACATGTTTGACAAGCCTTGTACAGGGGCTTTATTCCAACAAATGTATAACCAACTGTGAGGTCTCATGGTCCTTTCTGATCAAAATGTCCCGAAAGCAAGAGGCTCTTACTCAAATGAGACAGTCCACAACATTTTTTGTGCTTACATTGGCCTTCAGAATTTGAAGCTGCATTTTTGCACTTCAATTACATTTTTCTTATTTCAAGTGTATTACCAAATACCCAAATGTTCAAATGTGCACATCATATAAACCTTGTATTTACTTGAAAACTATATGAAGACAAAATTTCAAATTTAGAATCTGAGAAATATGCATGCCCATTAAAAAAAATGTGTGTCCATTTTTGGTGTACTACCATAAAAATAGATGGGTCAGGGACATGATTGTATTTAAAGGGTCTTTCAGAACTAAAAATGGGGAGTTTAATGCAAGTTAATTCTCTATCATACAAAGAAAAAACTGTAGAGCTCAACTGCACGTGTCTGTGTTTACTTTCTGTACCTTGTTCTCATTGGCCGTTGAAGGGACTCGTTCAGATTACTTTTGATATGCTATGACTGGTCTGAAAAAATATGCCCCAGCTTAAGGCATGCCAAATAACACTGACTTCATACAAGCAACCACAAAGAATCACGCTAACTCGGTATCTGCAGATACTTGAACATGAAATATCGACATTGATATTGGAAGGGAAAAAGTAGTATCAGTGCATGCCTAATTGGAATTATAATAGAGTTTCAAAACAGTGGAGAGATCCATCAGCTTCCTCCCGCTCCTTCCCAGACGTGAAGCTCAACCAGGTTGCCAGTTTGAGAAAAACTGAATGTACAAGCAAGAGACATGGTTAAGAACTATACACCATAATAGCTAAGAAGAATGTGCAATAATCAACATATTTACACATGAAAGTGTTCATCATTTCACTAAAATATCTACCTATGCAAGAAAAAGACAAAAAATAGAATGAGTGGCCGCTTTCCCTGCATTTACAAACCCACCTTAAATATTTTGACTATGCAAGGCTGGTGATACTTATCGATTTTCCCTTCCATCGAAAATGTCATTTAGCAGGTAGTGTCACAGTCACACAGCTCCAGGGACTTGGAGGTTGTGGGTTCAGTTCCCGCTCCAGATGATTCTCTGTAAATAGTTTGGTTTGTTCTCCTTGTGTCCACATGGGTTTCTTCCAGGTGCTCCGGTTTCCTCCCACGGTTTAAAAACACACGTTGGTAGGTGGACTGGCGACTCAAAATTGTCCGGCTGTGTGAGTGAATGTGTGAGTGTGTGTCACCCTGTGAAGGACTGGGTGTTTTCCTGCCTTGCGCCCAGTGATTCCAGGTAGGCTCTGAACCCACCATGACCCTGAACTGGATAAGCAGTTACAGATAATGAATGAATGAATTAACTTTTATTCCACCTTATGTCTGTTTCCGTGTCTTATTGGCGTTATTCAACTTCCTGAATTCTCTGTTCCACCTTAAGAGCTAAAGCTAGTGCTATAGCTTTTAAAACTTTTTGAAGCAAATTTTATTCCACTCAGAATACCTAAAATCCATTCAAAACACCCAAACCAATTTCATCAATAGTGAAAGGCAAAAATGGAAAGAGCTGCCCCCGTTATCCCTGCATTTACTAGAATTTACTGTCTAAACCACCTTAAAATCTTTGACTAGACAAGGCTGGTGTTATTTTCCCTACAACCATAAATTGTCATTTTATGAGGCAGATCCTTGCTTTTTATTGATAACTTTTGTATTCAAGCATTTAGGTCCACCTTAAATGGGTCAGTTGAAGTGTATTATTTGCATTATTCTCCAGCTTACTGAATACTCATTCCCACCTTAAACAGCTACACAAAGTTAATTAGAGCTTTATAAAGAATAATATGCTCATAAAATATATTCCTGTATTCATAAATACTTCATAAAGGATTGCCTGATTAGAGAAATATGCCTAAAAGCTTCCATTAAGGTCAACTTAAGGAAACACAAGGCTAATCAGTAGGTTTAATGCATGTCAACACATATGATTAGTTATGTTATGCAAGTAGATAAATACACCCTGACACATTTAAGAACTCCTGTCAGGAAATGCTCTTTACTCTAATTTTACCTTTCACTCATGTAAAGATAAATGACAGATCTTGACAACCATTCACTGTTCATTTTCACATTTAAGTCCATTGGTAGTCTGTCTTCCTTCTTGTTTTAGCCTTCTAAGCTGCTTCACTTGGGATAGCTATATAACAGCACACTACAGCTTGCCAAAGTGTTAATTATATTCACACTTGGGAGAGCTGCTGTTTAGGTCACTAATGTGTTGTCTTTCACATTCTATTACTGCAAGTAGGCCTTGGACTAATACGAATTTGCGCATGTGGCTATGTTGTGCTTTATTATTTTATTAATTTATTTATTTTCCACTAATGTGTGTTTTTCCTTATTGTTTAGAAAGGCTGAAAACTGAAAAAATGAGAGAGAGGCCCTTAAATGAACACTGCAGATGTCCACAAGACGACGAATGTTGCCCTTCACTGGGAAGGCCATAAAGCATGGTCAGAAGTTTTGGGCATTATTTGTGTATCATAGTGCCCATGAATCAGTGAGGTCAGGCTGTTGGCAGCAGTGGAGAAAAGGTCAGGCCATAAGGGGTTTGTTGTTGAGTTTTAATGAATCATGGCATTATTAAAAAGAGTACAAGGTTATATGCACTAGACCTTTCATTAATGGATTTCTTCTGCTTATGACATTTTCAGAGTCATTTTTTATTGCATGCATAAAAGCTCTTTGTGTTTTTTTTTTATTGTGCTAATCTCTTTTTGCTTTCTCAAAAAAAAAAAAAATCACATAACCACAATTAACTACACACTTTGGCTGTGATACACCTTAATAATTAATACAATATTAATCCATTATTTTCCAAACATGTCATAGAGGACTCACTCAGCATTCACCTCTAATAATAATAATAATTTAATATTGTAATAATATAATAATTAAAAACTATGCTTAACATATATATATAGGCCTATATATGTCTATTTGTAGAGGTAGAATAAAAGTGTACTGTAAATGTTAACTGAGAGCTCTAGAGAATGACAGCTATGTTCTGTTGGCAGTAAAACTATCAAGCTCTATTTGTGCTGCCACCTTTAGGCATCATATTGTCCATGAAATGGTGATGAAATGTTTATGTCAGGCCACGCTGACAGTGGCAGTAGAATAAAGGTCAGGTCAAGAGTGTCTGCTATTGAGTTGTAATGAATCATGACATTATTAAAAAGGCTACAAGGTCTGGGTAATGAACTGGGGCCAAAATATGTATTTTTTTATGTTGATGGCATTCACAGGGTCATTTTCCCCTGTTCTTAGAGCATGCTTGGAAGTCTGCACTTATATTTATCTCCTTGTTCATTTTCCTCATATACGTTATAGTGCATGTTTACACAGCAGTATTTACAAGGCCAAACCACATGACTTAAATTTTAAAAAGTCACAAAATTATGACAATGCCAGAGGGAAACATGTAATGCTCAGTGTAAGCTTGTTTACATAAGGCCTCATTCAATTATGTAAAGATTTTTACTTACACTAAATGTGTAATGTTATCAGGGAAAAAAAAATTATGAGCATTTGATGGACTGCTCATCCTTGCTAAGTCAGGTATTGGATTTTAATATATGGTACTGGTACAAAAATGCAACTCCATCTCATCCTAAATGTAGTATATAATGTTCCATCCACCTCTGTGTACCTCAAACACATTTTTATGTCCTAAAACTATTCTATTTCAACATTTATGAAGGTTTGACTTTCATTCAATAAGCGCTTGTATATTTGTGTATTTGTAACGCTGTAGAGATGAGGTGCACGTACAAAGTGAGTTTTATTAGACATATATGCGAATCAATAACTAACACAAAACAGGGAGAGACAATGAATACACCAAGATAGGTGTTACACATACACAGAAAACAACACAAAAATGACTCACACAAAGGGTTACAGACACATGAGATCCCTGAAAGCTCACAGGTATGGGGAATGGCTACAGGACAAGATACCAAAACACATAGGACAAAGGTCAACCAAGACTGTGTCAGGATCTATTGAAGGTATGACTGTAATTTGGCAGACATATTAGGGGCTAAGCATCCAGCAGATTCAATTTAAGGGCTGCATAATTTGGTGATGGTTATACAGTCTAGACTAAAGTTATTTAACCATTTCAAATCCTATTTTGGGCTGGAAACGCTGTATTTTGAAAAAAATTACCCTCCTTTACAAAGACAGACATGCTGAGAAAATGGACAGCATGTTTTCAGCCTTCCTGATATTACACACTAACATGTTTAACTGCCACAGTTAAAATGCATGGTGCAATAATGAAGGTATCTCCAAAACAAATGAACATTGCTTTTGGGGACATGGTCCCAAATGAAGAAGTCAATGTCTAGAACTAGGTAATAAAGGTTTGAACCCACTGGCTATTTTAGGGGTGAAATAAGCACCTGAGTTTTCCCCAGTCACAGAACCACATATTACACATGACTGCTAACATACCAGTGACCATGACCTTGCCCACATTAAATCTACAGGTCCTTTCATTATTAACATTTCATTAGCATTTTTTAGACATTCCTATTTTTTTCCTCTTGGTGCCCTAGAGGCAAAGCAATGTCATTCCAAGAGCACAGAAATCTTCCTCGATCTTTAGTTCTCTACAGAATGTCTGCTGCAATAAACACATGTAGAATTCTACAGCAGCAGCACACCTACCTACTGCAGAATAGTAGAGCACCTCGTCAGTACAGTGTCTGCCAGTCAGTCATCACTATCATCCAATCTCTCTCTCTCTCTATTCTATAGGCAGTGGATGGTGCCGTGACCTGAGGTGTTGATGTAACTTTTGGGGAGGGACTCCATGAGTGTGATTTGGAAGCAGACCTGAGGGAATTTCAATGTGAGAAACTGACATCTGGGAGGGAAAGCATGCAAAGAAACTGAGCACCCAGGCTAGGCCTGAGCAGAATCAGAAACAAGAAACAGTGTGGAGCTCAGAGAGAGAGAGAATGAAGCAAATACACACTGAGCAGCACTCCATCACAAAGCTGAAGGCTGGGGATGAGTACGAGGAGAGACAACCTGAGAGATGAAAAGGTATATATAGAAGAAAATGCATCAGGCAAAAAGATGCTTCCCAGCAAATTGCCATCCCCTTTCTATTTAAAGTGTGAGCCTCCAATTGTATTCATAACTTTTCGTCTACTTCTGTCATGCCATCACTCCTGTTCTTCCCTCCTCCTCTATCTCGCACAGGAGTTTTTGGCAGTAGTTTTGTGACCTGTAAATCCAACATTGCTCCGAAAGGCTCCAACATTGCTCCTTTATTAATAAAGAGTTTGTCCCATTTGGTGCAGCCTCTGCTCTTCAGAAAAGGCTTTAACTAAATACTGGAATGATGTTGAGAGGATTTGATTGCACTTAGTCACATAAATGGTTAGTTCTGAATCACTCAGCTCATGTGAAATCTATCATCCATCCAAAGAAAACAGTTCCACTGCTCTCGGGGTTATAAACCTCAAAATCTCACTTGCAAAGCCTAACATGTAATCCCTATTGTAATGTTCCAGAGCATCCCATTTCATCCATTGTTTTCTATGGAAACTGTGCATGCAGATTTGTGCCCTTGCAATGACAAACCAGAAATCAGCCATTTCCAGTTTTTGTATGTAGCTCTTCCCACTTGTCCAGTTTCAGTACTGGAGATTAACTGTTTTTGTATTGTCATGAATTTCAATTGGGAAATTAAAGCCTAACAAACAGAAGACATACTTTAGTGGCTTTTTTATTTTAAAAAATGGGCATTAAAACATAAAAGGTATTAAAAATAATAATAATAATAACAAATAAATAAATAAAAATACAAATTTCAAATATATGGTTCTTAATGCCAAGAGCTCAAACGTGTCTGCAATGTATGCATCTTAAAGTAGCTGAATTCACTAGGGGCATTTACAAACTTCTGAGAAAAAACAAGGTAGGTGTATGTAACAGAGTGGACAGTGAATGGCCAGTGTTTAAAAACTCCAGTGGCACTACTGTGTTTGAACCACTCATACAAGCGCAACACACGCTAACAAACCTGTGACAGTCCTAACCATTGATGAACAGGGCCAAAGGGCAAACAAAGTATGCAGAGAAACAGATGGACTGCAGTCAGTAATTGCAGGGCTACACATTGCGCCTGAGGAGCAGATAAAATGGACAATGAATGTAGAAACAAGGAGGTCATTTTAATGTTACAGATCAATTAAACCATGCAGTATCTCTACAACTAAGAGAGATACTTAAGCATGGATGTAAATTTTTCTCAATGACCAAGTGCAAATCTAATATGGACAAACCTTGTCTGCACATCATTTATATTTGAGAATGGCTATATATCTTATGCGACTATAGTTCTCTGTAAAAATAATTTATGATTAATATCTTAATAGATTGTCCTGCTGCCATTAACCTTTGCACGTTTTATGATCAATAGATGGAAGGATAACAAGAAATCCATACCCATCATCACTGTCAAGTCAAGAGAGCAATCAGGACTTTGTGCTTTGATTGAGCAGTAGATGTGTAATCAGTGTTAGTGAATGGTGAAAAACGAGCGATGTAATTACATATTTAAGTACAGCTGATAATGTAACGTGGATGCAGAGCATATTTATAATTAGGTTTGCTTTCATTTGATGATATGACATAAAAGCAGAGACTGATGGACTTCTGTGATGTTTTGAAAGTAACGCTAAATGTAAAATGATAATTAGTGTTGTCATGAGCTTGCAATCAGTGTTGCATTTATTCTCACTAACATGTAGGTGGCTAAAAATGGCTTGTTCTTCTCTACCATATATAACATGATGCCTCACAGACCAGGAGAGGTGATAGGGTTCAATATCTGACATTTTGCTGTCATATCAGTATCATATCAAAAATTGTTAACCGTATGAGAGGATACGTGATTTCCAAGTTTTTAATGTGAACGATTTTTCACAGTATTTATCATGAATTTTTTAATATTAATTCAAAGCATGACACATTCAAACAATGTGAAAAAACAACAAAAAGTACAAAAATGGATGGATAAAAAGTTGACCAAGTAGTGTTGTAAGCAAGGGCGTTGGAGCAGAGTCAGAATCAAGACTGAGGCCAGGGTCATATTACTCAACTCAACTCAACTCAACTTTATTTATAGAGCACTTTAAAAAACACCAACAGTTAAAACAAAGTGCTGTACAAAAGATGTTTATAAAACAAACTAAAACAAAATAAAATAACCAATAAGGAAAAATAAATAACTTAAATAAAAACAACATTAATAAAATTAATAAAACAAAACAAACGTCTCATGCTGAGTTGAAAGCCAAGGAATAAAAATGGGTTTTAAGATAAGTTTTAAAAACCGAAAGTGAAGAAGCCTGCCTAATCTGTAATGGCAGGCTATTCCACAGTTTCGGCGCAGCAATTGAAAAAGCTCCATCTCCTCTGAGCTTACGTTTTGACCTCGGCACCTCCAGGAGCAGCTGATCAGCTGACCTGAGGCACCGAGCAGAGACGTGGGGCTGTAGCAGCTAGGTGAGGTAAGGTGGGGCGAGTCCATTTAAAGATTTAAAAACAAATAAGAGAATCTTAAAATGTACTCTAAAATGCACAGGCAACCAGTGGAGAGAGGCCAGAATGGGAGTTATATGTTCCCTCTTACGTGATCCCGTTAAGAGTCGGGCAGCAGCATTTTGCACCAATTGGAGACGTCTGAGGGAGGACTGGCTGACTCCAAAATACAGTGCATTGCATATTAAGTCAAGTCAAGAGCAAGACAAAGACACATCAAGTCTGAATCAGATGAGACTGAGCAAGAGCGAAGTTTGAGACCAGAACACATTGAGTCAAAGTCAATACCAGTACCTGGACACATTGAGGCCAAGTCAAAAATAAGACCAGGGCACATCAAGTCCAAATCAAGACTGACAACAGAACACATAGAATCAGAGCCAGGTTCAGGACCCATCGAATCAGAGTCAATAACAAGACCAAGACAAATTGAGTGTAAGTCAAGAATGAAACCAGACACACTGATTCTAGCGGTGTTTTCACACCTATAGTTAGTTTGCTCTGGTCTGAAGTTTTTAATCTTGGAGAGTTTTGGTCTTGGTTTGTTTTCACACTGAAAAATGTTTAAATGATGCCCAGTACTCTTTGTTACAGTTAAAAGGGAGTATTTTAGAGTATGACCCCAGGGCCATGGTGCTGAGCTTGTGAGTAAAAGATGCACCTCAACTCAAGTTTTCAGAGTTCACTGTACCTTACAAAATTGAAACTAAAGGGGTATTTGTACATATTCCTCTCTTTAAATCTAAGCTCCATTTCCAATAACTGACTCCTGTATCCTGTTCAGAATTTGCATCAACTTAAGAAGCTTTGGTGATTGTGGGATGACCTGGATTGAAGTTCCTATTGAAGTTGTAGTAACTTGACCTTGGCAAAACCATTTCTGAGAATATTTGAGTGTGGGTTGGGGGTGGTGCACTGTTTATTCTAAACAGTACAGACAAAGCTATTCATCAGCTATAGCACTAAGATTGCATCATTTTGTGCCTGACTCAAGCATCTGCTGCTTTTAGAACTAGTTCTTTAACAAAGGGCTTAAGATCTGTTATCTCATGTTTTTCTTTTTGTTTGCTTGTTTTGTATCAGTGGTATTTAAATATATTAGAAGTGACATACTAAACTATATAGCCATTCCAACTCTAATTCAACTGCTCTAAAATCGAATCATGATGGTGCTTGGACCCTGCAAGCAATAAATAGCTATAACTAGATATTAAGAAACTTAATAAGAAAGAAGACACCACTCATATTCAGTGCACATTTGGCATATCGTAACAGTCAAATGTTTGGACACGCCCACTCAAGGAGGGTTTCCTTTGTTTTGGGCCATTTTCCACATATTGTGAACGTACAGTACCAGTCAAAAGTTTTGACAAATCTTCTCATTCAATGCTTTTTCTTTGTTTTTTTTTAATTATTTTCTATACTGTAAATGAATATTGAAGACATTAAAACTATGAAGGAACATATGGAATTGTGAAGTAAACAAAAAAGTGTTAAACAAACCAGAATATGTTTTATATTTTAGATTCTTTAAAGTAGCCACCTTTTGCTTTGATGACACCTTTACACACCCTCTGCATTCTATCAATCAGCTTCATGAGGTCGTCACCTGGAATGGTTTTCAGTGAACAGCTGTGGCTTGGTCAATCGTTCATCTGTAGAACTGCTCACCTTTTTAATGTGTTTGAGACCATAACTTGGGTTGTGTAGAGGTAACGGGCTGGTACACAGTTCTATACAGTGAATAGCCCTATTCCACCAATGACTAATGAGAAGATGTGTCCAAAATTTTGACTGGTATGGCATTAATACCCTTGATCTTGGAACCTATGTTGAATGAGCTGGTCACCGTAATCATTTGATTGCATGTAAATGTCACATTCTTTATGCAATATTTTCAGTAAAAGTGGATTAAATGTAGTATTTGTAGTACATTTCCTCTAACGTAAAGTGTGTCTAAGAGGAGACAGTGGTTGCCCCCTGATGGCTGGAGGATGACATACAGTGGGGTCAATTAAAATGCATATGTAGTGAGATGTTAATGAATGCAGGCATGAGGAAGGATCATCAAGGTGGCTGTTATCATTAATGTGCATAAATTCCACAAGGGATTTGCAGTGTATTTCAGCTGGGTTATTTATAGCTGATTGATATGTACCTGGAAGTGGTGGGGGTAAAATACCTGAGCCACCTGCCAGCAGCCACATCTTTAGGGATGCCATGGCATGTTCTGCTATGTTAAATATGCATAATGCCTGTAATTATTGTCTGAAATATTTTCTGCAGATCATTCTCAGCACAGCTGTGACACTGACACAGTGGTGATGTGTGCGTGGCATTGGTACAAATACATTTGGCATGACAGAACTGCTTGAGTTTTTTACATTTTTCATTGTCATTTTTGAGATGAAAAAAAAAACATCCAGCAAAACATACTCAGATACTGGCCATTCATAGAGAGCTAGCTGATAATTAAAATTGTGACGCTCACATTCCCAATGTTGGGGTTTTTCCAGTACACTGGAGTCAGCAAAGGGACACTGCTCTGCCCACGAATACCAGCCCTGAACACAGCAAGCTGTATTGTTCTTCCATCTCTCTACCAGAGCCAACATTAACCTTTTCAGCAGTCTTTGCTACAGTAGCTCTTGTATGGAATCTGATCAGATGAACTCGTCTTACACTCTCATGCACCAGTGAGTTTTGTGCACCCATGACCCTGTCCCCAGTTCACCAGTTGTCCTTCCTTGGACAACTTTTGAAAGGAACTTAGCACTGCATATGAGGAGCACCACATAAGACCCATAATTTTGGAGATGCTCTGACCTAGTCTTCTAGCTATGACAGTTTAACTCTTGTTAAAGTGGCTTGGACATTTACACTTCTAGCACACAACTTCAAGAAGAAACAGTTCACTTGCCGCCAAAAATATTCTAACACTTGACTTAACTTCACCAGTCAGGGGTTTTTAATTTTGTGGCTGATAATGTATATTAATGAATTACTCATATTTAATTGTTTAGACAACTAGAAATGAAATGACTTTAAGGGAGTACTGTACATATATAATCTATCAGTGGTGGAAAGTAACAAATTAAATTTACTCACATTGCTTTTTCCTTTTTAAGTAGATTTTAAAATCTGTAATTTTACATTTAATTATGTATATTTTGCTTTAAGTATTGTACTCCACTGCAATTTAAATCAGACTGAGAAAAAATTCTAAATAAATAAATAAATAAAAATAGATTGCACACCAGAAACTACCGGAGTAAATGATGGGCTGTAGAGCAATCTCCTTTTAAAATCACAAGAAATATGACGAGAGACAAGTCCATCACCGGTGTAGACCTAGCGGAGTGCGAAACCCCTTCAAATTCTGAGTTGTCCTGGAAGGAAATTAACCCCTGGCCATATTTAAGGGACCACTTTGGCTTCAAGCGCAAGAAAGGCCACATCTTTATAATGCAGTTTAAGCTGTGTTTGCCAAAAGAGAATTAGAAGCTTATAAAAACCCTACATCAAACCTGCGCATGCAGGGCATGTACAAGTATGTTAAATAATACTTGTACCATTGCACTGGTAGTTAAAAATATGTTTTCCTATTTTAGTAAGAGGCTCAAATTAGCAGAAAATACATCAGTGTGTTGGTTGGTATTTCTGAATTGTTACCTCTATTGGCTTTTGTGTTACAACTCAATCTGCACCAATTCATTTTATCTCCCATACTTATGAATTCGAAGTGTGTACACTTCATCACAGATCCTTTTGCACATTTCTCTATTTGAGGTATTATGTCTGCTATGATAACTTCATAGAAATTCATAAAATTATCTATCTGGCAAGTAATCTGCTAGTAACTAGTTATAAATTAGACAAATGCTGCGGCATGATGTGATCAAATACAATATTAATAGGAATGATACTTCAAAGTAATATAAATATATATTTATGTTGTCTTGAAGTATGTATGTATAAGGTACATATGCTAAGTCAGTGTATTAGTAGACAACATTCAGCAGTCTTCCAGTTCGCAGGAGCAGACTGGAAGAAGACTGTGATTTGGAAGAAAGCTGAACACTGTCTACTATGGGTAGCACACCGACTAGGCATAAGTACCTCATAAATACACACTTCAAAACAGAAATAACCCTTTAATAGGAATATGATGTTGAATGTAGCATAGACATACCTTCAATTATTTTAATAGTCATGTTCATATCTTTAGGTCTATTCATGAGCAACTGATTTAATTTGTAAAATTATATCTTTAATTAAAACCAACTGGTTTGAAGTATATATCCCCTTTTCCTTTTTGCGCTACACAGGAGAGACCCCCCCCACCCCACCCAACTGTTAAAAAGTAACTAAGCAACTTTTACTCTGATAAAAATTTCAAATATACAAATTTTTATTTTTACTTAAGTACATTTTTAGACCTCTAATTTTACTTGTACTTAAAGGAGCAATATGTAATACTGACACCAAGCGTTTAAAATCGGAAATATAATACAGTTTCAAAACAGTGGCGAGAGCCTTCTCCCCAGAAGCGAAGCTTCCAGTTGGTTGCCAGTTTGAGGAAAAGTAACGAACAAGCAAGAGACGTGTTTAAGAACTTGGGCCATAATAGCTAAGAAGAATGTGCCATAATCAACATATTTACACAGAAATGTGTTCATCATTTCACTAAAACATCTACCTATGCAAAAAATGAACATGCGGCCACCATTTCCCTGCATTTACAAATCTTTTCTGTCCAAATCCACGTGAAATATTTTGACTAGACAAGGCTGGTGTTACTTATCAAATTTCCTTTCCACCATTAATGTTGTTTAGGAGGCAGATCTTCTTATTCACAATTTTCATAGTCAAACATTTCGTTCCACCTTGCAAGTGTCTGTTTACGAGTCTTACGTCAGGTTCTTGAATTCTCTGTTCCACCTTAAAAAAGTGAATAGGTGAGGCCTTAATTTTAAACACAAACAATGGTATTTACACTTTTCAATCATGTTGCTATTCACCTTCTTCATATAAAACACACAAAACAGTCCTAACACCTTTCAAACGTCACTGTGCCTCACTTATATATATAATTACATGTATAATCTATACATATTGTGTCGGTAGTGTCTGTACTTCAATATTTTCTCAGAAATTATTTACTGTTACCTCTTCAGCTCTAGCTCTGTTCTGTAGTGTTGCTTCTTGTAAACTACCTCCACCTTTCAAACACAGGGCCAGTATTTCCTCTTTTTTACTCCGTCTCTGGTCATGGAGATTTTTAGAAGGGCAATGGGACTTTTTGGGTTCAGTCAGATATAACATTAACTCTGTCCACTTGGTCACTTCATAGCTGCAAGACACTGTTTGTAGACCTGGCCACACAGTGGACTGTAAAATGATTGAACAGAAGGCAGGACCTCGGAGGGCGGGATCATAGGCGCTCCGCTCCGGACTGGGCATTTCTCAAAGAGGATATACAGTTTTATCAATGCTGTGAGAGGCAGTAGACATTTTATGACTAAGTACAGTAAATATCCTACAGTTTGCTCCTATCAGTAAAATTTTATCAAAATTACAGTACTTTTACTTGTGTAGAATAGTTTAGTACTCTTTCCACCTCTGTAAACTATACACATGCAATCATAAACTTGGGCCTGAGGAGTTTAAAGAACCCAGGTACTGGGCTATGGAGCAGTCGAACTGTGTTCTCTGGTATGAAATGAAGGGGCTTTTATGATTCAGAGCATATTGTCCAATGATGATATCATAGCTGGTATCATTAATATTAAAGTGCAGGTGTCAGAAATACATCAAAACCTCAATGAAATGTTACAGTATGTAGTGTAAAACCTATTTTAAGAGCAGAGGCTGTTGCTGAAGCAAGGAGGGGGATCTCTATTTACACCCTCCATGTCCGAGGAAACGTTGGTTGGCCAGGCGCTACATTTTACATGCAGTTCTTAAGTATCAGGTATGCTACCAATGACCAGTACAATGTCACACATGTGAAATCATTGCACTTGCCTCTGACACTCTACTTCTTGGAGTCGTCTGGAGAGCAGACTTTTTAAAACAGTGGTGTAATTGATTGGCCTGAAGGATGTGGCACCCTGTTGGGTTTTAATGAATGTGTCATCAGCGTTCGACACACTCCACAGTGACATAACGTTATGTCTTATGTCTCAATCTGTGGATACACACTGAGAACATCACACAGACACACACACACACCCCAATAATTATATCACTGAAAGTAATTATGGACCACTCTATTGAAAGGTCTCATTCAATATAATGAGCATCTATTTCAGTCTTATTAAAAAATGATAGTGGCGTATAATAGCCAAGTCTTCAAACTTCTAGAAGCCAGAGCATGAATAAAGATTGACTGGATTTACTGGAGGAAAGGAAGACCAGCCAGGGCCAAGCAGAGTGTCCAGAAACAGAGCTAGGTCCAGGCAAATCTGCAGACCTCTCTCTGAAATCTTGGCTGACATTTGAACAATACACAAATGTCAGTGGCTGCATTCATTATCTCCATGTTGAGTTAGCGTTAATGATGCCATACATCAATGTTGAGCAGGGGGAGACCCCTGCTTCCTCTCTATGTTCATTAGTACTGCATGTCAGCCCCCTGCACAACTGATGTACTGGTAAGGACACTGTTTACCTGCACTTATTATCACAATGTATTCACAATACAGACAGAGCCACACACACACTAAAAATAAAGGTGCCTGAAAAGGGTTCCACAAATTTAACAACCACTTTTTCTTTGCTGAACCTTTCATTGCACCTAGACATAATGTAAATATTGTGGGAAGAAGGACAAAATAATGTTTCTTTAAGTTTACGAGCCCCTTCACACAATGCTTAAATAGGTATTTAAAATTGTACATGTATGTGAAGAAGTGTGTGGTTTTTCACAGAATGTTTTTTAATGGGATTAGGGTATCTAGACACCATTCTAAGCTTAAAGAACCTCAACATTACTGTAAATGTTTTAAGGAGAAACCTTGACCTCAGTATAATGTAAAGGTACAACAAAGAACAATTACATTAGATTACATTATTATATAAGACTTATACATTATGTCATAATACATTAGAAAGATTTTATTTCTTAACATAACATTTAACATAAAAATAACATTTGATAGAAAAATCATTTCAGAAAAAGTTATTTGAACTTTTAAATGTCAAAAACCCTCAAATTGTGGCCAGCTTTTCTGAATTTTTGAAAAGTACACATTAGCATGTAAATGCACCTGTGAGGACAGGGCAGTAATGTAAGTACACTCATATAGTACAAGTCAAAGGTTTGGACACGCCCACTCAGGGAGGGTTTCCTTTGTTTTGGGAGATTTTCCACATGTTGTGAAGATACTGTACCAGTCAAAAGTTTGGACACATCATCTCATTCAATGGTTTTGCTTTGTTTTGTATTACTTTCTACACTGTAAATTAATATGTAATATGAAGGAACACTTAAGGAATTATGTAGTAAAAAAAAAGGTGTTGTATTTATTTTGTATGTATTTTAGATTCTTCAAAGTAGCCACCTTTTGTTTTGATGACACCTTTGCACACTCTCTGCATTCTCTCAATCAGCTTCATGAGGTCGTCACCTGGAATAGTTTCCAGTAAACAGCCATGGCCTCATCAAGAATTAATTTGTAGAACTGCTCACCTTCTTATTGTGTTTGAGACCATAACTTGGATTGTGCAGAGGTAGGGGCTGGTACACAGTTTTATACAGTGAATAGTCCTATTCCACCAATGACTAAGGAGAAGATGTGTCCAAACCTTTGATTGCTACTGTATATTATGTTTGGAAATGTTGGAAGCAGTGGCATTGTGAGCAAGAAACATGGCATTCTTCTCATGGCAAGGCTTCCAACTGGCATTTTTCAGCAAGATAATGCTCACCAACAAAGAGCATGGGTTTCATTGGATTCCAACAATTCCTTTTTGATACCTTTTGTTAGATGAGCAAGCTGCACGCTGAAATAGACACCTGCGGCCAAGCAAGGCATCATAAGCCCAGGGAAAGTCCATTGTGTCAAAGACCCCATGTCCTGTTCCTCTGCTCCATGCCAAGGTGTTTGCTGCTGCCACAAGTGCTCACCATACTGTTCATTGTCTGCTCATAGGACTTCTCCACTGCCCGTATTCAGGGTCCCATTGTACGCACATGAGTCATTTCCCTTCTCCAAGGGCTACTCTTGGTCTATTGGACTTGCAATTTAGTCCATTGCAGTTTGAAATCACGTGCAGGGCTGAAGCTGTCTGTAGCAGGTTGGAGTATTGTCCCATCAGAAACAGACCCAAGAGCCAATGCTTCTGAACAGAAGGGAGTGTCTACAATCAAAAAAGCACCACCCATATCATCATAAATGAAAGCGTAGCCACAGATCCTGCTCCCAACATTCTTCTGGGTCTAGGAGACAAGAAAATGTAGATTAAACAATAAAATCAATCATACCAGTTTGTAGAAAAAAAGCCTCTATTACCAATAAAATACAACATCAGGCCTGTGCTCAACTCAGATCATTTAATAAAGGGTTTATTTATGCTTGAGAGAGGACATATTCTACCTATTTTCCACAAGCTATCAAGGTTCTCTGGTGTCTTAACAAAATGTCTGTAACATGCTTTGGTCAAAATACCACAAAGATAAAACAACACACATTTTCTTTGCCTGTCTAAATGCTCAAAGCCCTTTATTGAATATGGCTCATTTGGGAAACCAAAAGGAATCTAAAGTATTGAAGAAGCCCTCTCTTGCATCTATTATTTTAAAAGTGAACACAGTTCCACCGGCTCAACACCAGGGATTCGCATTCACCCGAAGCGAAGCACATTACTCATTTCTCATGACAAGGTTCTGCTTTGAAGCTCAACATTTTTTGAAAAAGACCAACAGTTTGGAAAAGAATGTGTTTTGATCACATTCCACACAGTGACACCAATTAACTCAGAGGAGATTAGAGTGGAAATGAGGCTCAGCCTAGAGAATGAACACAAATATGCACACACAGTGAGAGAGAGAGAGAGAGAGAGAGAGAGAGAGAGAGAGAGAGAGAGAGAGAGAAGGGGGCAGGGACTTGTCTTTCTGTAAATTACGTAAATTTCTATTAATTTCATGGGGACTTATTCTAAACTTAGCCATAACACACACACACACCAAGATATACATACATACATTAATGTAAAAACAAACATATCATGATTATGCAAAAAAGAAAAAAAAAATAATAAAACAATAAATAAATACATCAAATCTCAATTTCTGAACACAGCAGCTGCCCTTCACATCATGTGAAAATGTCATGATTAATGGACGAAAAGAAATTAAAAATGCCCCAAAAATACTTGGAATAAAATCATTTTTACAATGACTTCCACTGAAAGCCAAGAAGGGTTTTTTTTTCCTTTTACTGTAAAGTTACTATTTTGGAGATTATTTAGTTATTTATTTATTTATATAGACAGCTACAGTATACATCCACAACTACATATATATATATATATATATATATATATATATATATATATATATATACCCACTCACACAAACAAATATCAAATACAGCTAATCTGGGATCACTGGTATGTGGAAACTTTCATTTAATTTTCTATACTTATTTATTTATATGTATTTATTTATTTATTTTCCAAATATGTTTTACCATTTCATCATCACACATTCCAGCATCATTGTATATGCACTTCAAAGTGCTGGGGTCACTTTAGAGATAAAATGAAAGTAATAAGGACAGGGGTTCTTTCATTCTCTCTCCTGCCCTTTGAGGAGTCAAATCCTTTTTTATTGCTGCTAAAATACATATCATTTATGGACTGACCCATGCAATGAGAGTTCACATTCAAGAGAGGGCAGGGAACAGAGAGAGAGAGAGAGAGAGAGAGAGATTTTGCCCTGTCTGTTACCATTCTCACCATTCCTACCATTTATATTTGTTATAATTTTATTTACTTATGTATTTATTTATAATTATTATTATTATTATTTATCTTTATATTATTTATTTATTATTATTATTTTTATGTATATGTATGTATATATGTGTATATATATATATATATATATATATATATATATATATATATATATATATATATATATATATATATATATATATATATATATATATATATATATATATATATATATAACATTATTATTTATTTATAACATAAATTGTTTTAACTGGTTCTTTTTATTATTACAGTTCTATAAGATTGTTAATTAGTATATTAATAATAACAGAAAAAAAAATTGTGATACTCGTGTTCCATGTTATCGTATTAATGCTTTGGCAATACTATGTAGGAATATGGTCATGCCAATAAAGCTTATTGAAATTGAAATTGAAATTGAGAGAGAGAGAGAGAGAGAGAGAGAGAGAGAGAGAGAGAGAGAGAGAGAGAAACACAGAGAGAAGATACAGCCCAGGGATGCATCGTTCTATTCTTTTCTTCTAAAATAATTTGTCTATATATATATCTGAAAAAACTTATTTCTATTTTTACCCATGAACAAGAAAGTAAGGCCCTGTGATTTGATGTGGCCTAAATGTGCAACACAATTGGGAGGGTAGTGGAGAGGGGGTGGGTGTGGGGTGGAAGTTAGGGGAAGGTGAAGTTGGTTGTGGGGGTAGTTAAGGGAAGGTAGGGGAGGCAGTGTGGTGGGGCAAAAATGTTTTCTTTCTTGGATCAAAACAGTGTACAATCTAGATTCTATATTTACATAATACATCCTCTGATATTGATAAAGGTCGGCATGGTGGCGCAGCAGGTAGTGTCACAGTCACACAGTCCCAGGGACCTGGAGGTTTTAGGTATAAGTCTTGCTCCGGGTGACTGTCTGTGAGGAGTTGGTGTGTTCTCCCTGTGTCCATGTGGGTGCTCTGGTTTCTTCACATGGTCCAAAAACACAGATTGGTAGGTGGATTGGTGACTCTAAAGTGTCCATAGGTGTGAGTGAATGTGTGTGTGTGTCACTCTGTGAAGGACTGGCGCCCCCTCCAGGGTGTATTCGTGCCTTGCGCCCAATGATTCCAGGTAGGCTCTGGACCCACCACGACCCTGAACTGGATAAGCGGTTACAGATAATGAATGAATCAATGATATTGATCAATATATACTGTTCTACCTGATCCAGTCTGATCAGCACACACTAACACATAACTGCCACCATGTCAGTGTCACCGCAGTACTGAGAATAATCCACCAACCAAATAATATGGTCCCCTAGAGGTCCTGACTATTGAGGAACAGGGTGACATTGTATGCAGAGAAACAGGTCGTCTACAGGCTGTAACATTAGAACCTCAGAGTGCTCCTGTATGGTCAGTGGAGTTCATAAAAATGGACCATGAGCTACAAAGAGGTGGTTTTAATAATATGGACAAAGTGAATAATATAAGTATTACTTTAGCTGGAATCTGTAACATAGTACAAAACTAATTAAATCAGAAATATTGCCATCTCTTCACATTCCCACAGATGGTTAATGGCTCCTGCTGTGGTGTTATACAAAACCCTGCTCAAATCATCAGCTCCACACAGAGGCATGGATGAAACGGATGAGAGTGCAAAATTCTTAAAGTTGTGCCAGCATTAGGCCATTATTTTTTTCCCAAACATTAGGGAAATAATAATCACAGATCTGAGAAAGCAATGGCAGAAGAGTGTCCAGTAGAGAGATAATGTGTGTGTGTGTGTGTGTGTGTGTGTGTGTGTGTGTGTGTGTGTGTGTTGGGAACAGGGAGGAGGAGACAGCATGTGCCACATATTCGTGAATCACACACTGACTGTGAATTACACCACACAGCAGCCAAAGGACAGGATGGAAAAAATAATTATAATAGAAAAAAATAACAATAATAAAAAAGCCAATTAGACACATTTCCTAAAATGAAGAAAACCGAGTGTGCTATAGATCATCCCCATGCAACTCATTAAAATAGGGAGGGAGAAAGGATAGAGAGAGGTGAGGAAAGACTGTGTCTGTGTGTGAGAGAGAAAGAGAGCGAGAGAGAGAGTGAGAATCCAGTCTGCATGTTGCCACTGTAAGTTAGAGCAGTACACAGAGTTGTGGCATACTCAAAGCAGATATTAGTGCTGATTTGATCAAACCCTTCACAGCAGAACTGCAGCCCAGCAGACCACACTTAACATGACTATGGAAATACCTGTGTGGGCATTGCACTGATTTATGTGGTGTGTGTGTGTGTGTGTGTGTGTGTGTGTGTCTCAGCCTTCTGATATGACTGCTTCCACAGGCGAGACAAAAATAGGCCAGAACACTGTATTAAACAGCGTACAGTACACAATGTTTCAGTAGGAAATAAGGCTGTGTGCCAATCGCCTAGAACAATATTACATCCCAATGTGATTCACAGACATAGCTGTTCTAGAAACTTCTCTTTAGGCATAAAATGTCATTCTGAGTGAACATGCTGCCACTTGACATATCAGCAAATTCACTCAGACATGCACATATAGTTCAAGCACGCTGTAAGGTGGTTAATATAAGAAACCCATATTCTAATCTAAAGACAGTGCTGTTGCAACAAACAACTGTTTCCACAAGTAGACACTGCTTATAATTAATGAATTCAGGATGTCCCACTGTGCATACAAATATATCTCTTCAGAAAACTAAAAAAAAAAAAAAACTAAATGGGACCCAAGTTTAAGGTCACTGTAGTCAATGGAATGTGTATGTTATTGCAATTATCCACTTATCCATCTGCCTCAAGTTTACTTGTTTGGTCCCTGGTTGGTTTTCCGCTATAAACCCACCCAGAAATGTAGCTGGTGATGTTGCAAAAGCCATTATCTAATGGGAACCACTGGCTTTGGAAACCACAATATTTATTTGATTGATGCTAGTATCCTCTCAATAGTCATGACTAATATGACAGTGTCATGAAACTTTCCTAAAATAATAGAATATATTACTGTAGAAATTGAGAAAAGTCTCTTGATTCCCATAAAGCCATACAATCTACAGAAAATAAATATGAGGGAGCCCCCAAATCATAATCAGATTTTTTTACACTCATTTGACCTGCTATCTATGAAGTTAACTAGGTAAGAACACATACGCTTGCCACTATGTCACTGAACTACTTTCTAACCTACTATGCATGTCATGGTTGCAATGTGATGGCACTGATATGGAACTGAATCCAGTATGGATTAACTACTCTCCTGTTGACCAGTTTTTTGGAGATTTTTTCTCAGGTAAAACTTCCCTCAGAAAAGACTACCGTCTGCTGTACTGCCTTGAACACAGCAGGTGCTATAAAATATCTTCTGGAAACTGAAGTTACACAATGGAAAGGTTTCAATGTGGAGCAGAAACATAACTAAGTGGGCAGGGGCATGCCTCCAGCCAGCCTTCACATAGCCATCTCACACACACCTGAGGCAGATTCAATCTCTGTGCAAAGGACCTTTCAGCCCAGTTGCTTTCATAAGAGGTTAGAGCAATGCCACCCAATCCGCCTCTTAGCTCTGCTTGACTTCACAGATCTCCTTCATGTCCCCCTCCCTCTCTTCATCCCTCTCTCCCTCCCTTTCTCTTTCAGGCCTTCACCTCAGATAAGGGCTAAATTCATCAGAGCTACCCACCAAAGGCCTCAGCAGACAAGACAGCAGACCACGGTCCCCCTCTTTCAGTCTAATCATTCCTCCCTCGATCTTTCTCACACACACACAGCCTTGCCTCCTCTCATCCCATCCATCATCCCTTGATTTCTTTCTTCCGTTGGCCGATGAGCAGTGAATAAGGTGAGGAACGGTCATGATCAAGGTGTGGTGGTCTGCTCTTAGTGGTTTGGACGGGTGCTGGATTTTGACATGCAAAATAAAATAAAATCAACTATTTTAATCTTAATTGTTTACTTAATTTGGCACTAACAAAGCCAAATGATTTAGAATTCTACAACTATGTATTTAATCATAGACAAGTGTAACAAGACATAAAACAGTATGAATGTTTAATATCATGATTATAGTGGGCACGAGTTAGTATTATTTAGGTATTTTTAAAAGGTTCTGCATGCTGAAAAGTTCCAAAGGTACTGAAACACAAAATGAAATAATTAAGTTTCATTTTGAACACACACAAAAAGATTACCACTATGTTCTTATAAAAAACAAACATTTTAAACAAAAATAGACATAAATGAATGCCTATATTAGGTTTTGTTTAACATTTAATCAGCAATCATACATTTATAAACCTGGATATGATTGTTTATGTGAAATTATTGCTGCATAAACAAAACTGAAGTGTCTCTTTAAGAGGTTTTGTTTATTTCAAATAGCTTCACCAGCACTTCTGTTATTTGCAGAATGTTACCAAGTTCTGCTGAAGGTAGAAGGGATCAAATCAAATGTATTTGTATAGGGCTTTTTACAGCTGATGTTGTCACAAAGCAGCTTCACCGAATTCCAGTAATGACAAAGTTTTGACATGAAATGTAAAAATGTAAAAAATGTAAAAATCCCCCAGATGAGAAAGCCAGGGTGACAGTGGCAAGGAAATGTATGGTTTTATAGCACCATTTAAACACTATGAGCTTACTTTCAGTTTTCAGGAGCTCCAGTGTGGTGTGGTTGAAACCATATAACTAACCTCAGGTACTTTACTGTGATTTTTGGTGTAACCAATAACCATTTCATGTTTATGTGTAATTTTCACCTTAACACTAGATACTCTGAAACAAACCTTAATAGTTTGTAGTAGCACCGTTTATGCTTAATGGGCACAGAAATATGGCACTAACATATTGGTCCAATGTGTATTGGTTAATGTGTGTATTACACATTTGAGGTGTGAAATGAGGTTGGTTTGTACCAATGTGTAATTGGAAAAAAATGTTAACTCACTATAGTCTTTCAGGTCATATGTGTGAGTGTGTGGTGCCCCTGTGAGGGTGTGTTCCCACCTTGTGGCCAGGGATTCTGGTTAAGCTCCAGACCCACTCTGAATTGGATAAGCGTTACAGACTATGAATGAATGAGTATTTGTGCTTTTTATTTTTATAAATATGACAGAGATATTGTAGTCATATATTATTGAACATACCTTTATACATAAGATGACAGGAAACATTGCTTTATTTCTGCTGTTTTGCCGGGTCCCAGGAAGAATAGCTGATGAATGTGCACCCAAAGTTCACTGTTGTGCATAGGAGGTGAGGACTAGACCTCTTGGTCCAATCCTGTTAAAAGGTTAAGGCTGGCTCTGATAGACAGGTGACAGAACATGCAGAGCTGCATTGCCATAGTCTGTTTAGATTGCCCATGCTGAAACAGAACCACCACCTAAAGGAACTACACTGGGCACATGAGCACCAGAGCTGGACCATGCAAAAATGGAAGAAGGTGGCCTAGTAAGGTGGCACAAGATGGATCTCCACAATATTAGGCAGCTGGTTTTAATTTTACGGTTGATTGGTGTATATTTCGCAATGCACACGCTGGCTCCTTATACACCTTTCACACAGTACAGTAATGCATAGTGTGCTCAAATTAGTAACAGTAAGACAGCAGGAGGGCAAGAGATGGAGAGAGACAGAAAGAGAAAGAGAGCAAGAATAAGAGTGTGTGTGTGTGTGTGTGTGTGTGTGTGTGTGTGTGTGTGTGTGAGAGAGAGAGAGAGAGAGAGAGAGAGAGAGAGAGCGAGAGAGCACTTATCTCATAACTCTCATGTGTCATCTACTTTAATTACATTAAAATCAATGATAAGGCACATCTGTGAAATGAATACCTGCTGTCAGTTCATTCAGAGGCCCACCATGTGTCCAGCAGTATTCTGATATCTGAGATCTATGCATAGCATGAATGTTTTTTCTCACTACAATATCTTACTGATCTCCAGATGTAAACATAACAGAGAGATATTGGAGGTAAATGTAGTCCCTGAGATCTAATGAACTGACAAGAAAACACTGGAGAAAATAGCACAAGAATAAAAGGAAACACTGAAAGAGATGAAGCGGAAACCAGATTCTGAGAAAATAAAATGTAAATGAGAGCATGAGAGAGAGAGAGAGAGAGAGAGAGAGAGAGAGAGAGAGAGAGAGAGAGAGAGAGAGTTCAGTAAGAAAAAGAATAAATCTCAAGTTTCTACATGAAAAGTACTGCTTAGGTCAGGAATGTCAGCTTATACCTTCTGCATGAAATGAAACAAGAAGAACTGAGACACACCTTGGAGTTCTGAAGACTTTATAGTCAGTTCTCAAGAGATTTGAATGAAATGGGTGAGAAAATCTTGGAAATACAAGTCCTTTAAAATGTTCATTTCTTATATAGCTACAAGAGTGTCAAAACTTGGCCATGAGAAATATACAGACAAGTCACATCAGATTTAATTTGCCTCATCAGGCAACTTGTACTCTAGGCCACTGTATACATTACATCATATTTTCCAGAAACCCACAGATGACGATGGCTACAGGAGTTAATTCTGAGACCTAAAAAGAGGGCAAACTAATCATTGAAATGTAGTGCCAAACAATGGGTGGCGTGTACCAGGGAAAGAAACACAGCACAGTTCAAGACCTTTCAAGATAACTGGAGGCATTTGAATATGTGCAGGATTAGTGATAATTGAAATACTACACAAAGAGGGGAGGCTGCAGCCTGCATTTGAAGACATTGATGATCTATGTGGTTAGGGCAGTAAAGGAAGGTCAGTGGAAGCGCATTCAACCTTCCGAGAGCCGGGACATGGAAGAGTCTTGATGCTTGCCTTCCAAGTGACTTGAGGTATGGTAGTTCAAGCCAAGCTGTAGATGATGCTTGAAACACTCGAGGCACGGATCAGGTTTTGATCATTGCCATGAAGTAGGGAGGAGTTTTTCCATTCTTGGTTTTCTAGGGGAGCATCAGAGCTGTAAATCTTAAGTGAGCAGCTACTGGAAGCCAGGGAAGGGAACGCAGCAGTGGAGTGACAGGAGTGAACTTCAGAAGATTGAAGACCAGCCGTGTTACTGCATTCTGGATTTGCAGGGGCCTGGTGGGCTGTAAAAGACCACCACAGAAGAGTAGGTCGCAGTAGTCCTGCGATGACAAGAGAAGGAATCGTGCACTACAATGTATACCCAGCCATTTTATTCACCTTCAAAAATGAACAGTTCATTAATGTACTTAAATATATTTTGGGCTGAACTAATATATTTTTTATTATTATTATGAGTGCCATTAAATTCCTTATCCTTTGACAAGGATATTCCTATCAACAACAAAGGAGACCCAGCTTGTAAGCCCTCCCCTTTTGGAAAACAAAGACTTTGCTCTATAAACTTAGACCAGAGCTCTCTCTTCTGTGTGATCTGGCAGCGTGGATATCGTCTTTGCCTCGATGTGGTAAAATGGAGCTATCACTACACTGCCTGCAGATGTGTAAAAACCTCATCTGACAATTATTCGAACTTCAACTGTTCAGTCAGCTCTCAAGATAGATGGAAGATCAGTAATGGGTCTGACACGTCTCTATTCACCTTAGGTCCATTGCTGAGGATACAAAGACACAGGTGACAAACTTAATGGACAGTAACTTTTACACATCCACTGCCTCCCTATTGTAGGAATGATTGTACAAAAGATATATATCATGAAAAACATCATAAAGCAATTAATTTAAATGGGTACATGTGAAAGTATATTTTTCAGAGCATTAGTACATTAGTTGTGAAATGAAAACAAGGTGCTGAAAACAACATATCCACAGGGTGCATGATTTCATTCTTTACTCAGGACGCCTTTATTCCACTATATCTTTACACAGAAATGAGTTGTTTGCTGTGGTGTCAATGTTTTAAATGTCAGATATAGCACCTTGTCCACTGGGGTACTTTAGTACATCGTTCATTTATGTATGCAATTAGTTTTCACCTATGTAATTACATATAATCATGTAATTATACAGTAACTACACACTCAAAAAAACTCACTTTGGTTGTATACTCAAGGTTACATGTTCACTGCTTTTAGTTACAGACCATAATTGTACAATATTCTATAGCAATTGTATGTTTGTAATTGTATGTAAAGTTGTGTTTCATACACCCCATTACGTCTTGGGATTTCTATTCCATAACGCAAGTTTACAAATGTTCACATGTCTTTGTGGAGAAGAGAATGTAATGTACATTTCAAACTGTACCTTTTAAGGAAAATAACGAATAATGAATAATGTAACAGACAAACTTGCATATACAAGTGTACATTGTCCCTGTAAGTTATACTACAGCAAGTATACCACGGTTACTGGACGCATTATTAATGTTTAACTACCTATTAAATAGAGAAAATATAAAGTGGGACCTAGACAAATACTTAGATCTTTGTCTTCAACCAATAAAAACTATGAAAACTGTTATCTGTGCAGCTCGCATATGAGAGATTTTGCCAGTCAAGTCATTTCACAGCCTTAGGAGCAGAAGAGTAAACTTATTTGGCATTTCATGCTTTATCAACCTAAGTGAAACTAACGTGTTGTGATTCAGAAAGAGGCAGCGAGTGTGAGAGTTTCTTGCTTGTGCTTTAGCTCCGCACTCATGGAAACAAGACGGCTGTGCTATGCTTATTAGTGACTTTGGAGCAGCGTTCCTAGTTGGTTTGCCATTGTTGTGACATAAGGCAAACATAATTGGATTATAGAACAATCCTACATTCTTAGATCCTGCATTTACTTCTGCTAAATTGTATACAAACAAAACCAGTATTTGCCCGTGAATAATCTGTAGTTTACTCATGCTGATCTCAATGGGAGATTGCATGGGAACTGTAGACCTGTGGCCAATTCTTTCTGATTCCATTTGAATTACAAAGACAGACTGTTTCTCTTATTTGCAGGACAGTCTCAGAGGTAAACATAATCACAAAAAAATGTGGCACAAAAAACTGACCAAAATTCAAATGTGTATGTTATTTCCACTTAAGTGTGTAAGCTGTTTGTAAATTCTAAGGTCAAGACTGTAAACCTGCTTCACATTGTTTAGTTGAGCTCAAACAAGAGAAAACATTACTAGAATTTGAAATAAACATGAGTGTTTACAATCTAAATGCCCACAAACTCTCTTTAAAATGTGCCAGAGGCAGCAGGCTTTCACTGCCTGCATTCTTTCAGTGACTTCCTGCATAAAACACACAGACAAAATAATGAAAATCATTGGAGAAGTAATGTATTCAGCAGAAATGAACTATATATCTGTGTAAAACATTCCTGTAGGGCTGTGTTTACATCAAGCTCCTATCAGTCGGTTACACATTGCCTTCACTCCCCACATGTTCAGGATCAGACTAAACTTAGAAGTAACAAGGTGAAGCTGTGGGGAAAACATAGGTACAGCCATTTACCTTTCATTAATGTCTGTTGTGTTAACAGGTATGTGAAAAACATATGAAGAAAAGAAAGATTTTTTCATCATCATCATCTTCATTGGGGTATCTCTGCAGTTTCTACCAGCTACTCCTGGCGGGGGATCCAGGGCAGCAGGGAAATATAAACCCTCCAGAGATTCCTGGGTCTACCTCAGGGCCTGGTACAACTCCAGTGGGAGGTGTCCAGGGGGCAACCTTTTCACCTCAACTTGAAAGAGCAGCGGTTCTACTCCAGGTTCCTCGCAGATCACTGAACAACTCACCCGATCATGGAGAATATGCTCAGAATCCCACCAGAGAAAACTTATTTTGGTTGCTTTTATCAGTGATCATATTCTTTCAGTCATTCCCCAGAGCTCATAACCATAGGGTAAGTTCTCAACCCCTACTTGAACTTTTCTGTCGAAGACAGTGTTTGTTTCCAGTTCAGTAGTTAAAATATTCCAAGTTATTGGCTTAAACATTCCAAGGTTAATGCACTTTCATTTTCTAAATACAGTGGAACGTACTAACAAATGCCTATACTAATGAAATTTCCAAGATACGAACAGGGCATTTGAATATTTTTTGCCTCCACCTACAAACCATGACTCTAGAAAAGAACCCGAGCCTCTGCCGAGCCGGTGGCTGGAAATGGCCACTGACTTAAAAAAAACATTTAGCAGTTAGCGTAACGTGAGCTTTTAAGATTAGCAAATTGTTGTTTTAGCAATTTAGCATTAGTGTAAATATCAGGCATCGAAATTCGTGCTAAGTTCAGCCGTATCTTCGTCTCCCCACATTCACCCGCTTACTCTCCATTATTCCACCCACCCCCCAACCTCCCGTTATACAGCCAGTGCCTGTGTTACTCCACCAGCCAGTCGACACGTCTTCAAAGTAGCGATGAGTAACCACTTAAAACTTTTTATTTATTTTTTATTACTGTTACCACTGTATTTCTTTTTTTATTTTTAGTAATGCTACATGTATCTTTTTTTTTTTACTAATTTGAGAGTTTTGTAAACATATATCAGTGCAAAAAGGGTGACTTTAGGGGTGGGCTGGAACACATTACTTGCTTTTCCATTATTTTAAATGGGGAAAATTGACTCGAGAAACAAACTTTTCCACTTACGAACCGGGTAACGGAGCGGATCAAGTTTGTACTGGAACGCCAAAAGTTTACTTTGTTTAACATTAAATCTGTTTTGGCTTTTGGCAATATTTATAATGACTTGTATATTTCAGACTGAATTCTATTCAATATGTATTTGCAAATCTTAGGCCTAACTCAACCATCTTCACAAAAAATGGGCTGTGTGGCACAGAACATAAACAGATCAGCTACAACATTAAAATGTCTTCCTTTATCTACACTCATTGTCCACTTAATCAGTTCCATTGACAATACAGGAGTACTTTGTACTTCTACAATTACAGGCTAGTCCACCTGTTGCTCTGCGTGCATTGTTTACCCCCTTTCATCATGTTTTTCAATTGATAGGACCCCACAGAGCAGGTATAATTATTTGGAAGAGTGGATCAGACACAGCAGTGCTGCTCAAGTTTTTAAACACCTCAGTATGACAGCTGGACCGAGAATAGTCCAATGACAACAAAGTGCTAAGGAAACTTTTCTTAAACAAATAAATAAAGCAGAAGAGCCCTTCAGTTCCCACAAGTGTTGTTTACATCCAAGGGCACACCCTCTCACTGTCTCAGATGGCAGGGTCACACTGGAACCCTGGCCTGTTTTTTTAGGAGGCAGAGATGCAGAGTAGTCTTTATGCAGAACTAACAGGGCAGACAACACAACGGCGGAATAACAGAGCTCAGCAGAGCCCAGAGTGCTAATGTCCGTGTTTATTTTAGAAAAATCAGGGTTCTTCTCCAGCACCAGGCCTGAGGGTGTGAGAGGAATTTTCATTGACAGGTCAGAATGCCTGTGATGGTTCTAAATGTGCACTTATGTACAGAGTGCCTCCAGCCAAAACAGACCCCATCCTCGGGAACCCACAGCACAGCTGAGTTGCTGCCAGAAATACACACCACTTAACCTGCCATTACAAGCTCAAGTGTCAGCACCACAAGCAAACGCTGCCACTCAAAGAAGAGAAAATGGAACAAGGTGACAAAAATAAATAAATAAATAAAAAATTACCAGTGATTTAAAGGAAACATTAAAAGCAACTGCTTTTAGTAACTGATCTAATAGGGGAGATTAAAAAGCCATATATGACATATCACATTATTTTTGTGCCCATTAAAGTGACTCTTTAAGTGCCTGCCACTGAGAGCTTTAGTTCCAGCTACATAGTGACATAAATTCTTAAGCATCAAAATTCAGTCCCCTATGCCTTTAGCATCTGATCCTCTGCCCACACATATCCAGATATTTTTAAAATCTGAAATATTTGTCAGAGATTTAGCGTCCTGTCCACATGAAAATGGCATTTTATGTGTTTTTTTTTAAAATGCTTCCCAATGTGTAATTCTGTTTTCAGTGGTGTTGTGCTTACGGACAGAACAGAGCTTTTTGAAAAACACTAATGACATATGCCTGTTTCTCAATGGAATACAAATATCTTCTCATTTCCTAGATAGTTCATTCATTCATTATCTGTAGTGAACTACAAAAATAATAAAAACACAATTATACATGCAAATAGCACTAGACTTCAGATTCCCACATAAATACACATAAATGTTATATTAGAAATGTATAATGCACTATAAAGTTCCAGATTCATTCATTTCATGACTTGTGTAGTGCATTTCATAAGGAGTATGGCGTGATTTGAGATTAAACCTTTGTGTTTCTCATGCTATAAAATATATAAGGAGTATGATTGAAAAGTTTATAAATATGACAGCCGAGGGGCTTCAGCAGTGTTCCTCAGCGGTGCAGTGGGCTATGTGTGAAAAACATACCTTTCTGTATTGCACAGAGGGTTTGAGACCTGAGTGTGTTCAGTTTATCTTTATTATAATGGCCACCAAAGCCCTTGGCGATACACTGACGTTCTGTAAAGTATTCTATGTTGCCTCTTCTGATACATATTTGTAGTATATACCAACTTGATAGCATATTTTCATAGGCATTAATACACACAAACACACATAATTAAATTAGGGTACAATTAGGGTACAATTAAAGTGCCAGTTGTCTATTTTCATGCTTTGTTTGAACTTTTTACCTCTGAGTGAGTCCTGTAGTAATTAAGCAGTTTAGAGCAGTTGGGAAATATGTGAGAAAACAACTGCTATATGTTTATGCTCTAACCTCACTCTTAAAAATTATGGTTCTACAAGGGTTCTTTAGTAAAAAAAATGGTCTACGCATCCTGCTGCCTCCCCACAGGGGCCCTCACACCTAGAATCACAGGCTTTGAAGCATCTGCTGCCAGTGCAGTGTATAGCTCCTCAGATCCCCAGTGTCCCCCACAGGTACAGGTAGAAAAATTAGTAACTTTTTCAGTTTTACAGACCCTAATTGATCATTTCTTCATCCCCATGCCTTCTACCCATTTCCAACTTCAAGGACCATGGAGCTGTGTGACAGTGACACAATCCTTGCTACACATATATCCTTATAAACTGTAGAGTGAGGAATTCAAAAACAAAAACACTGGTTCTCTCCCATTTGTTGATCCAACGTCTCACTTGCAAGTTGTCCAAACACCAAGAGAAACAAAATAATCAATGAAACATATATATATATATATATATATATATATATATATATATATATATATATATATATATATATATATATATATATATATAGAGCCTTTTTTAATGTATTCATTCGTCTGTGTGTCTGGACAATCTCAGTACAATCAGGACAATACAGCCATCTAAACAGCTTATACAAGTGCTGTTACATAGTGCAAGTAGGGGCTCCTTTTCTATCAATTTGTGGGGTTACTAGGCACATATGGGGTTGCGGATGGGAGATGCTGCATGGACAAGTTCAATCAAAGGCACACAATCTAAATTGCTGTGTGTGAGTGAGAGGGAGAGAGGGAGAGAGGGAGAGAGAGAGAGAGAGAGATTTTGGTGAGATATAGAAGAAATCTCAGGTTTGTATATGGAAAGAACTGCTTTTTGGTTTTGTGCTGTGTAAGTAAACTGATCAATTTTCTTTGCTGGTGAACACAGTGGCAGGTCATTTATTTGCCTTAATGGAGGTGACTGGCACAGTATTTTAATGAGCATTAATAAGTTCAGTTGTGATCTTGAACCAGATTTTTATAGTCGGATAGCCAGGAAAACGCTCACAGATGTTTCTGGAGCTTTGTGATGCTGAGACAGACACAGTGTTCCATAGAAAAATACAGCAGATCTACCTCAGGCACACACACTGTTCATCTATACAGGTCATCATGGTTTTGTCATTTGAGAGGTGAGCACACACACACCCTCCCTGAGGCATTCGTTTACCACTTCTAACATTCACCACAAGCATCACAGTCTGTTTCTTTCTCTGCCTTTTTTTTCTCTAGAGAAACCCGACTGAAACTGGAGCCTGCTTTTGTACAATTTATCTGCCTCTCTCTCCATCTCCCTTTTATTTACTGATTTTCAAGAAAACTCAATTGAAACCAGACCCTAATTTGTAGTCTCTCTCGATCACTCGTCTGCCCTCTCGTTTTTTTTATTTACCCATTTCTACAGAAACACAACCAAATTCAGTGCCTAGCTGTATATAACAATACGAAAGCTGTTTTTATCATAATTGCACAGCAGTACAAATTTGGACCTTACTTTTAACCCATCCATGGCAGTGAAAACAGACAGACAGACACACACACACACACACACACACATACACAAACAGGTTAGATGCCGTGCCTAAATATATTTCCCCCAAAGAGAAAAGAAACATAAATAAATAAAATAAGACTTGGAACTAATGTAGAATGGCATAATCACCATGGCTACTTTATTAGTCCTCCATAGAAAGCTACCACCACATCCAAAGGAAAAACACCTCCAAAGAAGGATGGTGTACCTGATGCATTTTGGGAGTCATGAATATCTTCTGTTTTCTCCCTTTCCCCTTTTGCCTGAACATATAGCCCCATATGCACAGAGATGTCATAATACTAAAGATGTAATGTCGGGATTTGTGGAATAATCAATATTATGTTTGTTTTACATTTTTGATTCTTTGTTTTCCATGTAGTATTTCTTTTCTGCTATTTGTATTGGTAAATAAAACAACTTTGCACATGTAACCTGCCTCAAATTAAGTGTGTTTACGGATCCACTCATATTTTTGAGCAATACTAATGAGGGCACTGTGATGTGTGGAGCTCAGGAACATCACCAAAGAGCAGAAAAACAAGTATTCTGTAATGACATGAGTAGGCGAGTGTACATACAAATACAAACAATGCAGGGGAAAGACGTAAGCACAGGGAATGATTTAGTAAACGTAAATCAAATTTAGTAATCAAAACACACACAAACATGGACCAAAACAAGGCAATAAATAAAAGCAAAAAGGACAATGATCAGGGCCTGAGCAGAATCCGAAAACATGATTATCCACAGGAACATGGTCGAAAAGGGTTCAGGAAGTCTGTTACTATTTATCGAGTTGAGCCGCGTCGTGCATGCCGCAGCGCCAGTCTTATATAGTCCATATAATCAGGCGCGTGCAGTAAGACACGACCAGAGAGGCAGCGGAACCTCACGTGACTCCCTCGGGCAATCGGGCAGCCCATACGTGACATATTTTCTCTTTTTGCCCAATTTAACATTATTCCTCCTCGCTCATTAAATGATTCTCCTTTTTTATATTTGATTGATGCAACTGCTGTTTAACTTCTAGCTCTCAGCCTCTTTGAAATAACTCATGCGGCTTTGAAAAAGTCACATATCAAAGTGCTAATTGTCAGATGATTTTTAATGCTAACACTGCGGCTAATTGGACTACCAGTGCAGCTGCCTTTAGTTTGATTCAATTCAGCCATTTTAAAACCACTATCCATTTTCCAGTGACGTATATCAAACATATCTACAGAATTAAACTTATGATTAAGGAGTAGCTTTTCCTAACACATTCCAGATTAATCATTTATAAATTAATTAAACTTGTTAATGAACCATAACTGGTATATTATTTATTACAATCAATCTTTAATTCATTTTCTATTTTCTTTGTTATTTCCATTTATAACACCAGTATGTTTTTAATGAAAATTTTTATGAATACTTACGTTGTGTTATTACTCCTAAATCCTAACAGATGCTTAAATTTTATTTCAAAACTAAACCAAAATGGAAAAACAACATGGGCCCCTCACTGGAAACAATGCCAGAACTGGTAAGTCTCATTATTAAATGCTTCATGGGTGTGTGACATAATGTTTAGAATGGATCCTGCTTTTTCACTTCATAAGACCATTAAACTGATTTACATCTTTTAGCACAATCTCAACATGTGTCACCTTGCACATGCTGAAAAAAGAGTGAAGATTTTCATAGGTTACAGAATCCAACATCATTCAGTGACAGGTGTCTAATTAGCTGTTCACACCTCAAAGACAGCCTTTGTCTTTTTCCTTCTACTTGAATTCCATTCACATTGCTGGATATTAAGATAAGTTTTACATGTTTTGAATGACTGAACGACCCACTCTCCCTAAAGCTCATGCACTTTTTTAATGTAATGTACTGCATCAATTTTTTTCTCCTCAAAAATCGGTGTGCTGTTTCTGTGGTTATGATTTGTGACTTGGTGACATACAGTCCTTACTGCTGAAATGGACTCCACTTCATTCAAACCAAGACAGCTAAACTACAGGTATAGATAAAACAAAAATAAAACCAAAAATATTTATATATAAAATATATATATGTAATTATAATATATATATATACATATATATAAAAATATATATGTATATTATATATATATATAAAATATAAAAACAATTCCAATTGCTAATTTCATTTCGGAGACTTGTGAGACCAGTACAAGCAGTATAAGGAAACACAGTGCTTTATAACAAGAGAAATAAAACAAATAACAATAACAATATTATGAGAATTACATGCCTCACCACCCATCATCCACCCTAAATGTCACTAAATGTCAATACTGTGTAGAGATAACACAAAGCTGTGGTGCTATTAGATGTACAAATAAGTTTTAAAGTGAATTTGCGTAACATATAAATGTAATTCAAATTTACAATTAAAACATTCACCTGCTCTTCTATTGTATTATGGCAAATGTTGTGTAGTGTTAAAAATGACAATAGTGTTTTTATAAATAAATAATAATAATAATTTAAAAGCTAATACATTAAGTACGTTATCACCAACATCTAAATCACCATTTTAAATCATTGAAACCAAAACTCACACATACTTTTGAATACAGTATTATGCCCAAGGATAGAACAAATTAATGCGCACGCTTTTGAAGTACTTATTCCATGTCTTAACTCATAACAAATGCAAAGATGAATAAATCATTCTCGCTTGCATTATTATTGTTGTTTAATAAAATGACAATTGCCTTTTTTAATGCTATGCAACTGTTACCATAAAAATGACACTGGTGCGATAAAGTTTGAATTTGGAATTACAATTATATGTTCAACAAAAATGCTTTAAAACTTATCGGTACACAAAATACACAAAAGTGAGAATATTATTTTTTTATATGACATCAGTTAATTTTCTAGAATAAAAGACCCTGCAGCTGTTAATTAACATCATGTAATTATACACCACATGGTATTTCAGAACACAAAAAGACCAGTATTTATTAATTAACACAACACTAGAAAGATATATCTTTTTGATGACATGAATATAATCAGTAGCTTATAAGGACATTGAGTGAAGACCGCTGTGGGATTAATACGGCAGTTTAACATCTTAAGGTGATGGGGGAAATAAAAGTAAGCCCCAGGGGCTGTCTCTATTACACAGTGAATGAAATATAGTTTTACATCATTAGGTTAATTACAAGATCGTTACAGACTTTAACACGACTCACAGCTACATACCAGTGAGTTCCAGTACATCTTCCCTGGTGGATAACAAAAATTTTCAATCCATTTTTCAGTTGACAGTTTGAAACTGCCAGCTACCTTTTATAAGCGATTTAAATATGTTATCAATCAGGTTAATAGGTCTGAAAAGGCTTACAATAAAATCAGGTTACATTGATGGTTAAGATTTTATTGGTTTCTGTTTATTAGCATTGAAACATTCAGCAGTTAGAAGCTAATTTACAATACATAGTATTGACAAACTCTACAGTGACTTAGCGCTAACATTATTATCCAGTAGTTATTAATACTAAATAATTTGGAAAAGGTATTGAGTACATGCAGCATGTTATGTGTTACCATTCGCTATATCTTACAATGTTACAAAATTACTTTTACATTAACTTCAAGTTCATTATGGGATTATTCCCTTCTCTAATATAGTTACAATTCTGGAGATATGAGGTTCATATTCACTACAAATATATTTGTACCAGTTCTTGTTAAATTGGAACAAAACTGAACAAGACTGAATGTGGGAATCGAATCAATGAATCTCCATTAATCTGTACAAGACCACTGGCCACTTTCAAACAAAGCTCAAACTAATGAGGGCAGAAGAGGTGACTAGTGACAAATGAGGTCATGATTTTAGAAAGTGATTTCACATCACAGACAGCAGCTCTCAGATCAATTATGCCACTGTGGTCAATAGAAGACATGAGCAACACTCGTTTCTCTTTCTGGGCAGAGAGAATCAAGCTTTGTTTCTCTGGCAGTGTATCTGTGTTTCTCACCTTCTCTTCTCCAGAGTTCAGTGCTGTGGTTTGTGGGTGAATCCACTGACCTCAGGAGCACCACCTCATCTCCACAACCCAGCTTTGACATTTTCCCTGGACACACTGAAACACCACACAAAGACCAACCCCAGGGACACACAGCAGCTTTTCAAACAGGTTCAAAAAGGAAGGGCCAGGCCACAGCCTGCAGTGAACATTGATCTTCTCCACACTGTGAGAACACTGTGAAATGTAGAACTGTGTAAAAGTGTTGCAGAAATCTTTCTTTTTGTCCATTGCAGAACACATGCAATGTGGTAGATTTCCTGTACAATTACACTAAATCTGAATGCTCTATTGGTTATGCAGCCTGTCTAGGGTGTTCCTCATTGGTAGGCTCCAGACACATTGTGATCAGAATAAAGTGGATAAAGCAAATGAATGAATAAATGTTTCAAAAACTGATTGTTTTGAGTTGCTAAAAAATATTATTTCAATACAGTGTTGTCTTTTGTCATTACAGCAATAGTATTTACTATTCTGGGAAAGACTTACATGACAAATTGATGTTAGAGAATTTGAGGGCAATCAGGCACAGGAACATTAGTGAAAACATGAGCAGATTCCAAAATACATCCATCTCCAAACCATTCTAAGGGTATTGAATGGTACTCTGGCACTTCAGGGTACAGAATACCCCTGCTCCACAGGCCAATACTATTCTGATTAATACCAAACACATGGTGTCCTTAAGATCACAGAGTCCCTTCTATGACAATTATACAAACTGCACACAGCTGAATGTGTCCACATTATATTTCCAAATGTGTGTATATGCTCTTTATAACTGTGAATTCAGCAACTTTATATAATGGTGTCTATAGGGATTTGGACATGTAATGTACCATTCAGTCACTATGCAGAATGTTTGAATTGCTTTAATCTATTCCTTTTACAGAACATGTATATACATATCACTGAGTATGTGACATTTATTGCAAATAAAAGTAAAATACAGTATCCCACAAGGCTCTGTACTTGACCTTTACCTTGTACAGGGCTTGTGGTCATTAGGGGCAATTAATATGCAGTTATAATGACACACGGCTGCATGTAATAGCAAGACATGGAAGCATACCCACTCAATATAACTGAGGGGTGTTTAAAGGAAATTAAGGACTGGTTGTACAGCTTAATTCAGACAAATGGCAAGTAGTGCACATTAGTCCCATAGCCTCAAGAAATCTTAAGAATCGTAACTACACAGCATGGGAAAGTACACCTCTGCTGAAGCACTGCAGCATCTGATCTCTATCTGGTGTTGTCCAATTATATATATCAACGCAGAAGGACAGTCAATGGATATCTCCTCCTGTTCTCTCAGAAATTTAAAATTGTTCCAGACACTCTGGCCTTCACATGACAATCAGTGTGATTTGCAAGTTCAGCTCAAAAGGTAGATTCTATTAAGGATTATCCTAGAATCAGGATTAACAGGAAAACGAACATTAACACAGCCTTAGCAATCTAATGAAACAAGCAAGAACTAATTGTTTTTGTGTGTTGTAGTTTCCTCAGCCCTGCTTTCTATAGGATGTAGTGTTTTAAATTGTTCAGACACCAGTCTATCATTTGAATAGCAGCAGTATTGCACACTTCTCTCCAGTGACTAACAATTGCATTAATAGTGGTCTTTCAACAACACTTACATTTGGCAGATGTCCTTAACCAGATCATGCTACAAATATAGGTATATATGCTCAAGCTGGGCTTTGAAACCCTATCTGTTGTGTCAAATCTGTGGTGGTACCAACCATGCCATACCAGTTGACATGTGTCTATAAACTACTCTTTGTTTGTGTCCACCAGATGAAGATGGGTTAAACAAAGCTGAATTGTTCATTCATTTTTTCATTCAATCATTCATTCATTCTTCAGTAAACACTTCATCTTGATTAGGGTCGTGGAGCTTACCAAGAACCATTAGGCACAAAGCAGAAACCCTGAACAGGGTACCAGTCCATCAGAGGGTAGATTAATAGTATATATATTATTATATATTTAATTAAAAACCTAAGGAATATAATAACGGCTTTGCATAATAGGGATAAGTCATACAACATGACATACCATTCAAAGTTCAGGCCTCTACTACACTGCTGGATGCATCAAGTCTAGAAATCAACATTAGGAGTTCTCACAGAAAATGTATCAGCCCAATTATATTGATACAACATTGGCTGTTGGGGAATTTCTGCATTAGTTATAAAGTTCTACTGCTGCAAAATAAAGCTTGTATTGGTCTTGCCCTGCAGTATCTGAATGAACTCAACTACTATAATCTGCTTACTTTGATCACAAAGCACAGGATTTAACTGGATCTAGGGGGACAGATTTTAAAGCATTTTTATAATAAATGTCCCTAAAATATAGAGAAGAACCAGTGGCTGGACAAACACTCGTAATCTTTAAAGCTAGACAGACACTGTATGATTTTCAGTGATCTTTTGCTTGGATGACAACTCAGACTGAACCTTTTGATTCATCTGTCGTGTATGGCCGATGCTCCCGAATCATCTGCTCATGTTGCTTGAAAGTAATCCGTCTGAAAGATATGACGCGATGTGAGTGCTCACACTGGGCATGAAATGTGACCCTATACATTTCTGACTAACAGTTCTATTCAACACAGTCTGGCACCTTTTGTAAGAACATAGCTTTGCCAACTTGTGCCATATTTTACACTGAAACACCCCATGATTTTAAACACTAAATAAGATGCCCACAAATTTTTGACCATATAACATTGTGACAGTGTGGCTTAGAGCAACCAAGATGTTACCAGGGTATCAGTATGATGTTACTGAAAGTAAGGAAAGTCAAGATAAGCGGTAAGGTTGCTTCCTTTAAGCAGTAAAGTTGGTTCCTATATATAGGGTTAACAATACAATTAACAATACAAGCAGTCAATGCGTTTCCTGACAAGTGTCTCTGTCATATGCTCTGATCTTTCCCCATGTTCCTTGAATGAACCCTCACCTGCCCTAATTAGCCATACATAGGGTAATTACCTCTAGCAGGGTAGGCACATAAAAGCAAATATTCGTGCTATGTAGAGTCTTTACAACATGATGTATGTTCCCCCAAGTGCATAGGTAAATATACCTTATGTAAAATTGTCAGTTGTGATTAACATTTTCTCTTTATTTTCTAATTTTCTTTTCACAGTACTCAGAAGTTCCCCTGTCCCTGCACCATTTTATAGTCCACTACAAGAATGAGGTAAGTACCGTGTTCATTATTCAAACAATGTCTGTAATAAGTCTTTGGCTCAGGGGTTAACCTGATGGTGATGTGTAATTCACACATATGTCCAACAAGAGCAAAGAGAAACATTACGGACCAATATTAGCCTTATAGCCATTGTCACAGAGGTTTTTCTGGCATTTCAGAAACAGGAAATCCCAAAATACAAGGTCTGGAGAAGCTTTGGTGCTTCATATCAATGCCTATGTTTAAAAAAATATCAAATAAAAACAAACTATGAAAACAGTTTATATTTTCATTGCTGACAGTGAGTATGACCATGGAAAGCCTGTTATCTTCTGTTCAAACAAAGCTATAAAACTAAAGCACCATGATGAGATGACATTAAAGCAACTTGTTTCCCAAAAAGCAACAAGATAACATTTAGGTTTTTGAACATTTCTAAAACCAAGCACCTTAACATTTTATTAACTAAGTAATCTACTAAGTAATCTTGATAAAGGAACAGGGCATCACTGGAACTAGATATTTATTACTGACTTTCTGTAATGGTCTGACTGATAAAACGATTTTAATAATCCGGAGATTTCACCCGTTTTCATGCAAAGTTAAACAAAAACCTGTGCAGATGTAATTTACTCGTCAGAAAGTCAGTAATGGTGAGATGTGTCCGTGTATTCGTGTCGTTATAGGGACAGACAAGATGATTTTCTGTTTGTTTAATATAGAGTAAAAAACAAAACGTTTCAGTTCAGTCCCTACTCACGCATGCGTGTTTCCACATTAGGTGTCAGTGAGTCAGTCAGTCAATAAGCGCAATTGCCTCTTTTAGGCCGGCCTGGCAGGCAACCCAGCAATCACTCAGTCACTGCTTGTTTATGCAGTTAATCAGACATTGCTTTCACACTCCCACTGTGTGTCACATAATGACCAGTGAAGCAATGATTTGGCCTGATATAGTTTAAATTAGGGGTGGGTGATATGGCCTTCAAAAAATATCACAATATACTGGGATATATTCGCAATAATGATATACATTCACAATATATTTATATTAAAAACACTAGCAAATTATAAAATTTTGCCAACAGACCTGAAATCTGTGATACAAATTAGGGCTGGGTGACCAAAAAACTCATATCTCAATATGCCTAAAATGAATGACAAGATATGACACGGTATTAAGAAAACCATAACAAAGCATAATGTCAAAGCATTAGTGTTTATTTTTAACACCAAAAAGAACATGCTGCATTATCTAACTGTAATTATCAACTGTATGTCTAAGAAATAGTGATGGCTTGATCAGGTTTCCTAGAGAGTACTGTTACACAGTGCACACGTCAAGTAAACTCAGTCCTGTGTATCTGCTTGATACTGAATATCTCACATTAAGAAACAAACTGCCTGCATCCAAGCTGCTGCTTACTTTTTTTATATATATAACCAATAGACAAATGGTGTCTTCACAAACAGTTCATAATATTTAATATTATTTTTAATCTTATATGAAATTACCTAATGTGATTTTTAAGAAGAATTACTTTGATTCTAAAAGTCAGTCAGTTTTTTTGTCATCACAGATGTGTTGAGAGAAAAATTAAATGTAGTTTCTTTGAGACACGGTACTAAAATAAGATTTTATTCTTTTAATAACTGACCTATTTCTCTCAGCGCCACAAAACCAACACTGTGGGCGGGAGTGTGACTCCATTGGCTGTAGCACTAAATTATGGACGGCTAAGTCTTGCTGTTGATTGGCTAAAAAAAAAGTGATGACCAATGACAAGCGCATTCTCTGTTTGGGAGCCGTGGAGTATCAGTGAATCTCAAAAAAATCATGGTCTTAACAGCACTCTTGGAAATGAAGTTTAGCCAATTGTTTCATTTTTGTCCTTTGTTGACTTACTCACCGTTATCAGAGAGGTAGACCTGAGTGCGCGCGATAAATGTGCTGAGAAATGCTCCAGCAGTTTACATGAACAATGGCAGGACAGCGTGGTGTGTGTGTCTGTGTGTGCGAGTGTGCGTGCACGTGCATGCATAGGCAGGTTTTAAATGTCAATATATGGAACTTGTGTATCCTCTGCATACTTGATAAAATGAATATGGACATTTTCTAAATCATGTAGAGTATACTATGGAATGTATGCATATTTGCGATATATCCCTGAGCTGTAGCTTGAGATCAAGCCACGTTCACGCGCCTGCATTAGAAGCTCACGCTTACACGATATGGCAAAAGTCTTATCGAATTAAAAAAAAACATACCGGTATTATCGTGAACAGTAATATTAAATCACAGAGCCATTCACTGCTGACTGAGCTACTCAGGCATTTTGGTGCAGACATGTGGATGGGTCTGATGCTTTACACTGAGACTGGCTGGGCTTTGTAGTAATGCTATTTCTTGTCTGGGCCTGTTTGATTGCTCTGCAGCTTATTTGCATTTGCTTTTTCCTTCTCCTGCTGTGATGATTATTGGCCTATAATAAACCCAAATGAATTTTTATTTAAATATCCACCCTTAACTAATCCTAATGCATCTAAATATAAAAAATGATGACTTCTTCTGCCATGCCTGTTCACTATTAGGTAGAATCTGGTTTTCCCTTTTGAAGTGTCTCCTCTGAAGATTCCCAGGGAAATCGTTGTCACGGCCAGCCAAAGCCAGATTTCTACTGTGCATATTATTATACAAATGAAAAATGTTACAGGTAATGAGCTTTAAACAACTTAATATAGAGTATAATGCTACATACTGTGTGTGTGTATGTATATTGTATTGCATGGTTATGATGTATTTTAGAGTATTTTAGGTGATGTCCTGCACCACCAGATCAGACAACTGTGACTTTATTGCTCCTTTCATTCATTCATTATCTGTAAGCGCTTATCCAGTTCAGGGTCGCGGTGGGTCCAGAGCCTACCTGGAATCATTGGGCGCAAGGCGGGAATACACCCTGGAGGGAGCACCAGTACTTCACAGGACAACACACAAACTCACACATATGGACACTTTTGAGTCGCCAATCCACCTACCGTGTGTTTTTGTTTGGACTGTGGGAGGAAACCAGAGCACCCGGAGGAAACACGGGGAGAACACACCAAACTCCTCAAAGACACCTGGAGCGGGACTTGTGACTTGTCCCTGGAGCTGTGTGACTGTGAAATTACTAGCTGCACCACTGTGCCGCCCTTTGTTGCTCCTATGGACCTAGAAGGTTTATGTATGCATTTGGGGTATGTAAATCGTAAAGATGTAACACGTAAGCTGCTAGATGTCCTTCAGGATCAACCAGTCTCTATCTATCTATAGGAAAGTATGAGATCTAAAATATACTTGAGTAAAAAAGCCAAAATGTGCCAGGTTTAGTGTCCCTACCAATTTGTCTCAACCACAAATCTTTGAAGTTGGCAAGTACAAGTAAGTGTAAACCAAACATCATGAAATGGTTGTGTTGTGTTGCATGTTAAATATTTCTGCAAGTAGCATCAGCAGTAGCATGTTTAACTTTAGTGCAGGGTAGCTACATCAGATCAGGGTGCAAGGGATTCTAACATTTTGTGTCAAGCAGTTGGCTCAAGTGCACTGTGAAAGAAGCAAAATACTGTGAAACTGTCTGCAATAATCCATCTGTGACTCCCTACAGATTTAAGTCATGTTCAGGGTTAGAATTTGATAGTATTCGGGTATTAGGGTTTGAGTTTGGTCTCAAAAATGTTGGTATAAATTCAAGCTCAAGGTTAATTTTCACACCCATGCACAGACCTTATCTGAATTTTAAACATAAAGAAGAATTTTTTAATAAAAAGGCAATATTTTTTGTGTAATGTGTGATGTGGTGACCACAAGCTCTTGCATAAAGCTGAATTAGCATAGTTGCCATGGTTTCTCATTCCTGATTTTTACCTGTCACACTTTGTTTTTACCTTAGTTTTACCTATGTGTAATTGTCTCAACTATTTAAAGGGGTTTTCCAAAAAGCAAGAAGTCCAATAGGAAAATTGCTGTGGGCCATTCCTATTGGGACATTCCTCAACTCTTGGATTAATTTATCTAGGGGTCTGTACCACAAAGAAAGATTTAGGATTTAGAGTTGAGAACTGACCAGGAATGTCCCTCAGCTCCTCTCCTAATGGACACACTTAACATGAAGCTTATGATTTCTGGCTAAGCTGAGAAATCCTGCTTAGTCAAACAGGTTCTTTTTTCGTCAGCTTGTAAAATGTCCCCTTTTGTTGTCAGTATCCTTGTGGGTTTTTTAAAACACGTCTGTGTTTAGTCTAGTTTTAATGTTTGTTTTTAATTAATTAATTAATTAATTTTTTTTTTTTTTGGCAGGTTGGGGGGGGGGGGGGGGGGGGATCCTGGCTTGATATACACAGTTCAAAACCAGTATCCTGAATAATAAGGGATGCTTGCCCATTTGTGAAGGCACAGTTAATGTTGAATGATAGAGACAGCTTTTGGAGCAACATGCTGCCATCCAGCCAACGTCTTTTTCTGGGAAGGCTTTGTTTGTTTCAGTTAAACAAGGTGGAGGCATATGAAGGGGTGATGCACCCCAATGGTAAACATTCCTTAGCTCAAAATTTTTTTAACAAGTTGCTGGAATCAATAAAAATGTAAATAAAAAAAATGTAAATCACTTGCACTTCATTGCATTTTGATTTATTTACATTTTGCCCAGCCACCCAACTTTTTTGGAAACTATTTTTGGTACTTTATGTATTCTCTAATGCTGTGTATGCTTTGTGTTAGGGCTTGAGATAAACACTAATCCTCCCCTAGGTTGCTTAGTTATCTAGGTTTTCAGGTTCTTGGTTTATAAAAGTTTTGGGTAATCCTGCTTTTGATTATGAATTTGTCTGTGTTAATCCAGTGCACTTGTGTTTCTAATTGTTTCTTCAGCCCTGACAACGAGTCTCTGGCTCTCACACATTAGCCTGTAACTGGTAATTATCAGCCCAAGAGCAGATGTGTGTTACCATGGGTCCCCTGGGAGAACATTAGCGCTGAAGGGTTCATAAAAAAGGGTTTGTGCACACAGTATTTACTTGTAGCTAAAAAAAACAGTGTACCCTCAAACCAATTTAAATGATGCACAGTAAAAAAGTAAACATGAAAAAAATATTCACTGTCTCACTGTCATGCTCACAAAGAACAACTCTCATAGGTCCACAGAAACAGTTATATGAAATGACTAAATTTGTATGAATTCATGCCAAAGTCCATCTTCTAAATGAAGAGTGAATACTGAGGCTAACCAATAATGACATATCTGGGTTAATTCAGTTTAAGATGGAAGAGTGACACATGAAAAACCCACATTCATGGATGCACAAAGACCCAAATCACTGGTTACATGGTAGAGCAGCTCTCTAAAGCAAATGCATTGTATTATTATATGTGCCTGTTCCAAATTCAGTTTAACATGCACTAAAGATGGCCTGGATTTTGTAGCATATAATGCATGTAGCTGAAATGAATTATATGGAAAACATTATACCAATCAACCAAGTATCTAGTCCGTTTTACCAAGTATCTGTCCCTTTTATCAGCTCCATAGACCACATAGGAGCACTTTGTAGTTCTACAATCACAGACTGTAGTCCATTTGTTTCTCTGCATACACTGTTTGACCCCTTTCACCTTTTTCTTTATTGGTCAGGACCATCACAGCAATTTTATGGTAGTGGATCATTCACAATACTGACATTCTGCTAGTTATGATTGGATGAGGCACAGCAGGGGTGCTGGAGCTTGTCGAAGTGTCACTGATGAACTAAGAATTTTCCAAAAAAAACTTCTATAATGAAGGAATTGATGATGACCAACGCAAGGTGTGCAGCAACAAATGAGCTAGTGTCTCCTGACTTCACATCTACAAGGTGGACCAATGAGTAAGGATGTCCAACAGAGTGGACAATGAGTGGACACGGTTTAAAAACTCCAGCTGCACTGCTGTATCTGATCCACTCATACCAGCACAACACACACAAACACACCACAACAACATCTGAGTCACTGCAACACTAAAATGGATTGATACCCAAATCATATCTGCTCTGTGGTGGTCCTAAAGTGGACCTGACCATTGAAAAGCATGGTGAAAGTTGCTATATGAAGACCAACAGATGGACTGCAGTCTGTAAGTGTAGATTAATGTAAGGTGGAGCTGATAAAACACAGTGAGTGCAAAAACACAGAAGTCATTAGAATGTTTTTACTGTTGAGCACTAGCAAAAGGTGAGCATTCATTATGAACGCAGTTTATAATGCAGCACTATTCAACCATAGGTGATTGCTCTAAGACTGCAAGGGAAGCTCAGCTTCCCCTAAAATGTCAAAAAATAAGTGATCAAATATATACTGTTGTGTACATGTCATTGAATAAATATGTACTACAACGCGCTCAACTTTTGTTCAGAATCAGCTTCTTATCACTGGTTAAAGACGCGGCTTTCCTCTCAATCATTCGCGCAGATTCACAGTGATTTAAACAGTGAGGACGCTGAGCGTCCACAGAGTTCAATAGCGAAGCAGCGAAGTGCAGCGAAACGAGACGAGTCATTGGATAAAAAATGGGCATTGTCCCGCCCATCGGACGCTCAGCGTCTCTGGGGGTCTATGGGGCAGTGGGCTGGCCTCGGCTGGCCCGGACACTCAGCTTCTGCATGATGATTGGATGATCTGTCTGAGGCTGAATCCCTTTTTGATTGACAGCGAAATGAGTGATTCAGCGACCCTTTGGTGTAAAGATTACATTTTCATCTTTGAACCGGAGACTTTCTTAAACCTCTTAGCGGCATTTTCTTTGTTAAAATCGACTAGCGATAAATCAAGCTTCTATTTCTGGTGGGTTTTTTTGTAGCTGCTTGTGTTTGGAGATTGACTTCTATCACTCTTTCTGACTTCTATCGCAGTTTCTGAACAGCGGGTGCTGCTGAGCCCCTCCACCGTCAAAAAGCACTCACAGGCGGACACACTTCACATGGGCCAAGGCCGTTTAAGCAGCCTAGCTCTGCTGGCCACTGAGAGGACACTAGTCAAGTCCCTGGAAAAGATGCCTTGTTGGTACGACATTGTCATAGATCATTTTCTTGAAAAGGAACGGAGGGTAGAATTTACGTATAAATAAACCGACACATTTAATTATGTAGGCCGAAAATGAGCTTCCCCTCCTTGTGTCACGCCTTCGTCCTGTCAGTCTGTTGTCCCCGCCATGTGCTTTATTCGCACATGGCTATGTTTTGTTTATATCCTTGTCTCCGCCCTCGTCCCGCCTCCTCGTCCGTGTCATGTGTCAGCCCGTCCTCGTTATCTGTCCAGGTGTGTCTCGTTTGTGTCTGTATTTAAGCCCTCTTGTGTCACGTCCTGGGGTCGTACATTTCTCATTTCTCATTTCACATTTCTCATGTCTAGTCGGTCGTGTTTTCGAGTCTGTCCGTCTGTCTCCACAGTTTCTCCGTGTTTGTTTCCCTAGTCGTTGTTTCGTGTCTCTCTCGTTACTTCGTTTACTCTTTAGTCTGTCAGTCCCGTTTGCCCTGTTTAGCTCCCCTTGTTTAGTGTAGCCTGCTTGGCTCCCTGTTTGTTTTCGTTTTGTTAAAGTCTCTTTGTTTTGTTATTATTCTTCTTTATTAAATATACTGTGCTTTAGCGAATGCGTCCGCCTCAGTCAGTCCGCTCCGTGATTCCTGACAGAATGTACGACCCCCAGGACGCAGCTAGCACAGACTATTATCTCAAGGGATGTGCCGTTCGCCGGACTCCATTCCGCACAGGCCCCAAAGATCCTGTGGGGGAGGCTTTGAAAGCGGCCTCGGAATGGAGTCGCCGGCTCCAGCTCCTGCCTGGCGCTGCTCCGGATCCTATAGCGGAGGAGTCGACTCGGGAATCGAGTAGTTGCGCCAGCGGGAGTCGAAAGAGTCGGCGGAAGAACCGTGCTGGAGTTCCCCCCTCGCTGGAGGATTACCCCCTCAGGTCCGGGGAAATTTTTGGGGGGGCGTTAAGGGTAGGGGCTGTTAGCCTCACCTCCGTAGCTCTGAGGTCTGAGGCTAACAGGGGCGCACCTCGAGGTGATCTAATGGGTGCGCCTGTGAAACCCCCTAAACCCTTTACAGCTCCAGCGCGAGCCCGGCGAGCAGCACAAACCCCTGTCCTCGAGAGCGCGGCGCACGCCTCTCCTGCCTCCGAGGACGACGTCGCAGGTTCCCCTGCCTCCGAGGACGACGTCGCAGGTTCCCCTGCCTCCGAGGACGACGTCGCAGGTTCCCCGGCCTCCGAGGACGACGTCGCAGGTTCCCCTGCCTCCGAGGACGACGTCGCAGGTTCCCCTGCCTCCGAGGACGACGTCGCAGGTTCCCCTGTCTCAGTGATGGCGGCACCCGCCGCTCCAGTCCCCGTGATGGCGGCACCCGCCGCTCCAGTCCCCGTGATGGCGGCACCCGCCGCTCCAGTGTCCGTGATGGCGGCACCCGCCGCTCCAGTGTCCGTGATGGCGGCACCCGCCGCTCCAGTGTCCGTGATGGCGGCACCCGCCGCTCCAGTGTCCGTGATGGCGGCACCCGCCGCTCCAGTCCCCGTGATGGCGGCACCCGCCGCTCCAGTCCCCGTGATGGCGGCACCCGCCGCTCCAGTCCCCGTGATGGCGGCACCCGCCGCTCCAGTGTCCGTGATGGCGGCACCCGCCGCTCCAGTGTCCGTGATGGCGGCACCCGCCGCTCCAGTGTCCGTGATGGCGGCACCCGCCGCTCCAGTGTCCGTGATGGCGGCACCCGCCGCTCCAGTGTCCGTGATGGCGGCACCCGCCGCTCCTGTGTCCGTGATGGCGGCACCCGCCGCTCCTGTGTCCGTGATGGCGGCACCCGCCGCTCCTGTGTCCGTGATGGCGGCACCCGCCGCTCCAGTCCCCGTGATGGCGGCACCCGCCGCTCCAGTCCCCGTGATGGCGGCACCCGCCGCTCCTGTGTCCGAGACTACGGCGGCACCCGCCGCTCCTGTGTCCGAGACTACGGCGGCACCCGCCGCTCCTGTGTCCGAGACTACGGCGGCACCCGCCGCTCCTGTGTCCGAGACTACGGCGGCACCCGCCGCTCCTGTGTCCGAGACTACGGCGGCACCCGCCGCTCCTGTGTCCGAGACTGTGGCTACGGCCTCTCCTGTCCCCGTGACTGTGGCTACGGCCTCCCCTGTCCTTGTCCGTAGGTCGGCCCGAAGGACTTCAGGGCCGATCCCCAGAACTGTGCCCCGGCTGGTTCCTCAGACTACCCCACAGACATTAGCCAGTCCTGGGCATCCACCTGTTACTTTGGTTCCCTTGTCTGTCCCTGTCCTGATTCCCGTCTCTGTCCTTGTCCCTGTACCCGTGTCTGCCTTTGTGTCTGTCCCGGTCCCTGTCACGGTGTTTGTGTCTGTCCCCCTGAATGTCTTGGTCCCTGTTCCCCTACCTAGTCCAGTCCAGTTTCCTGTTAGTCCTGTCCAGGCCCCATTTCAACCCTATGTCCCGTCTCCTGTCCAGTCCTTGTTTCAACCCCCTGTCCAGTCTCCAGTCTCGTCTCCTCTCCAGTCACCGTTTCAACCATCGGTCCTGTCTCAAGTCCCGTCTCCTGTCAAGTCCCCTGTTAGTCCTGTTCAGTCCTCGTTTCAACCCTCAGTCTCGTCACATGTCCAGTCCCCTGTTAGTCCTGTCCAGTCCCCGTTTCAACCCTCTGTCTTGTCTCCTGTCCAGTCCCCTGTTAGTCATGTCCAGTCCCCGTTTCAACCCTCTGTCTTGTCTCACGTCCAGTTCCCGTATCCGTCCAATGTCCAGTCACCTGTCTTGTCTCCGGTCCAGTTTACCTTCCAATCCCCTGTCCAGTCTCCAGTCCCGTCTCCGTTCCAGTCCAGTGTCTTGTCACCAGTCTCTGCTCCCGTCCAGTCCCAGCACCAAGTCATGTCTTCTGTCCAGTCACGTACCCCTGTCCAGTCTAACGTTCCTATCCTGTCCAGTGTCTTGTCACCAGTCTCTGCTCCCGTCCAGTCCCAGCACCAAGTTCTGTCACCTGTCCCGTCTTCTGTCCAGTCCCTGTTTCCATCCAGTGTCATGTCCAATGTCAAAAACCCTGTCAAGTCCCATGTGTCCACTCCTGTCCTGTCCAGTCCGTTCTCGTCTCTTGCTGCCCCCCTTTGTCAGTCTCCTGTCATGTCCCATGTCCCGTCTCGTATATTCGGTCCTGTCGTGTCCCCAGCTCCTGTGTCTGTTCCCGTCCTGTCCTGAGTCCTGTCACCCGTTGGTTTGTTGTCCGTCTTGTTTTCCGTGCCCTCTCCAGTGCCAGCTCCTGGGGGGTTTAGGAGTACGCGCCCGGGAGTTGCGCGTTCTTGGGGGGGGCATCTGTCACGCCTTCGTCCTGTCAGTCTGTTGTCCCCGCCATGTGCTTTATTCGCACATGGCTATGTTTTGTTTATATCCTTGTCTCCGCCCTCGTCCCGCCTCCTCGTCCGTGTCATGTGTCAGCCCGTCCTCGTTATCTGTCCAGGTGTGTCTCGTTTGTGTCTGTATTTAAGCCCTCTTGTGTCACGTCCTGGGGGTCGTACATTTCTCATTTCTCATTTCACATTTCTCATGTCTAGTCGGTCGTGTTTTCGAGTCTGTCCGTCTGTCTCCACAGTTTCTCCGTGTTTGTTTCCCTAGTCGTTGTTTCGTGTCTCTCTCGTTACTTCGTTTACTCTTTAGTCTGTCAGTCCCGTTTGCCCTGTTTAGCTCCCCTTGTTTAGTGTAGCCTGCTTGGCTCCCTGTTTGTTTTCGTTTTGTTAAAGTCTCTTTGTTTTGTTATTATTCTTCTTTATTAAATATACTGTGCTTTAGCGAATGCGTCCGCCTCAGTCAGTCCGCTCCGTGATTCCTGACACCTTGAAAGACCAGCATCCGCCACTGTATTCAACAGACTTAAGTACCTAATCTCACAAATGTTATGACTGAATTCCATACTCTTCTGAATAGACTTTACACTATGCTGCAATATTTTTGTGAATATTTGATGGCATTTAGTCATGAGGTCTGGTACTGATATTGCATGATTTTTTCTGGTTCCCAAATACAAATACAACTTATTCTGTTAGACCTTTATACTCATGTTTGACATTGATCCTGATCTCTTTAGTCAAGAGCAGCTGTACGATTTCATTTATGTATTACGTTTGAGAGACTATAAACTGTGGATATACAGAACTGGGTGCACCTTAAAACAGCAGAATTCCTTCACCTTGATGGTTAAGGGTTTTTGCCAACTTTGAACACACAATGAGCATAGAAAAAGAGTATGTAAGAGGTATGAATATAACCATAAATAACCAAAACCAGGGCATACCTTCCAGTGGATAGTTGTATAGCATGCAGTTTCCAGGTAAAATCTTTAGTGATCTTTTATAGTGTGTGTTAGGCATACAAAACTTGTGTGAAATGTAACCAATTAAGTGTGACAGTGCATTGACATTGCAGGCATTGACAACAACTGAAGTGGTGCCCCTGAAACAAGGAATAAAAAACTGATCTGACTATATCCGCAGAGTGCCGTGAGTCAAGCAGGTGACTCACTAGAAAATGATTTTGTTGCCTGGAGGAGAAATGGGTTTGCTGAAAGAGTTTAAAATGCGTCACCAAGAGCTAGAAGAAGAAGAAGTAAAAAAAAATTAATGAAACATGCTTTGGGTTATTGTCTTCACGGCTTTAATGAGCGCTTTAGTCATTAGTAAAGACGTTACATTTGTAAATGCTCTATTGCTGATGGTCTGATGTGGCTCCTAATGGGTAATGGCGATGAGGTGGACCCATTTGAACTTGTGAGTTTCGGACGCTTTCTGCTTGTAAAAGAGGCAGAGCTCAGAGCTTGCACACATCTCCACTGAAGATGTGTAGAAATTATGCTTCTCTCAGTCTGCTGTCCTTTAAGTGACATCCTCCTTCAGAGCTTCTTCAAAGACCTGTGTGGGGCCTGAAGGAGGGAGCTGGCATGTGGGATGACCCACATATTTCAGTCTCTTCTCTATATTCACTTTGGAGCTTTATTTATTCTTTTCACTGGTTCAGGGAAGGAGACGAGGTGGATCCATGTCCATCTCTATCCCTCTCGTTCTGTCACCCTAACGGATTAATTGTAAGTGCTGAGTCCATCGGCAGTACCAAAGCTTTTCAGAGCCCATTTATTGCATGGGACTGAGCAGTTCAACATGTAGCATTTAAGATCATGCTAGTAGTAGTAGCTCTCATTTTAACCCTTGATCCCCGAGCCCTTTGGCTCATCAGCCTTCAGAGGAAAGAATGGAAGGTTGGATCCAAAGCTCTCAATCCTATTATCAGACCTTAATTCTGTGTGCAATTGGGTGAAAATTATCACTATTTATAACCAGATTTCAGATAATCAAATATCTGATATGAGGTGATAATGCTGGAGCCATTTTGGACACTACATTGAACGTTTCTCCTGAAATGAAGGGTATAACAGCTTCTAGTCTAGATGTCTTTTTGGCGTCTAGTTATCTACTCTTTGGAATAGGTGTTGGAACATTGCTGCATGGAATTGATGAGAATTTTATTGAGGTCAGGTATTAATTACTGGAAACTAGATTATTATTTCTAGACCACAAATTATCCTTGAACAAAATATACTGATTAGAGATTTAGTATTTTAAAGCTCTCATGCTAACTCTTAGCATTGTGCATAATGACTTTAGGCTCATTCAGAACATCTCATTTAATGACATACAACGTCCATGTCATGTCCACATACATTTACACACACATATAAATATAAATTGACAGGATGGGTTTAGTGAATGTTGAGGCGCAAAGTGTGCAGAGGTCACTTTCTGCATAGTCAATTGCTACAGAGCTTCATGGAATGGGTTTCCATGGCTGACCAGCTTCATCCAAGCCTTACATCAAGTGCAGTGCAAAGAGTTGTATACAGTGGTGTTAAGCACGGCACTACTGGACTTCTGGAAAGAGATCTTGCACCTGATGTGTCCGGGTTTGGCGGTGGCCATGAGTATGTTATTTGAGTTGGGCTCTAACCAATGCTTCAATTTCGTGCTCCCACTTTGTGGGAACAGTTTGGGGCTGGCCCAATAGCATCCTGACTTCAAACCAATAGAAGACCTTTGGAATGAATTAGAGCAGAGACTGTGAGCCAGGCCTCATCCAACATCAGTGTCTGGACCTCATAAATGCACTTCTCGAAGAATAGTCAAAAATTCCCATAAATACACTTCTAAACCTTATGTAAATCCATAAACATTATGGATTAAGCATGGAATGTCACTCAAGTTCATATGAGTGCAAAAGCAGACGAGCAAATGCTTTTCATCATGCTTTCATTTGCCAATCAATCAACCATGTGCTTTTGGATTATGGAAATGAACTGGAGCAACTGGAGGAAACCCACACAGACATGTGGATAATGAAGCAAATATTTCACAGATCTAAGGCAATAACTGAATCCAGGGTCCAGAACCCTCCAGGACTCTGGAGCGCTGTGGCAGCATCCATAGCTGTAATACCACTGTGCCACACCAAATAAAAATTCCTCCATATGAAATATATTAAAAAGGAAATACTGCTGACTAATCCCCAAAACCACTGCTTAGGATATTCACACAACTCAAACATCTGATGTCAGGCCTGTGGGAAGGGACATCCAATCAGAAGTGACCTAATTTAAATCCACACCATGGACCGATGGGGAAATAAGAGATTATACCTACCTTTGGGAAGAAGATTAAGGGCGAGTAAATTAGTAGCTTTGTTTTGTTGGTTTTATTATGGTTCATATTTTGGAGCTGTATGGATCTGTAAATGAGGCACTGCACTGCTGGTTAATTTCCTTGCATATTCTTAGCCTACAGTCTATAAAGAGTAAAGGAGAAGGCTAGCATCATTAACAAATAGTCTTTTGTATAGATCCACTGAGAAAAAACAAGTCGTTTGGGGGCTGCTTGGGCTAATTTTCTATGCTTTTAACAAGGGCTGGGTTTTGTAAACAGATTAGCCAACAACAGATGCTACAAGACTAATTTATGGACCCAAGCTTTTTTTATGTTTCTCAACAAATGGAGCAGTACTGCAAGCACTCAGAATACTTTTGGCCTTTGTAATAACCTCCAATTTGTGGCTTAAAGCAGAAGTTCATCCTCCTTTTTACACTATTAGAAATTTTACAATGAAGACAACTAAGGTCAGTCAAAAAGTTCAAAATTTAAATGAGAACTCCACTGATCTAATACCAATATACTTTCCCTGCTTGATTTGAGATGCAAATTCCTCACGCTAATGAAACCAAACGAAACTTGAAACAGCCAAGTGCACAAAATAAAAGTAATGGAAGCGAGAGCATCTTGCCCTGTTATTGTCTGTTCCTGTCGAATTGTCTTCAATTAATTCTCTTCCCTTGCTTGGCGGAAGCATCTCTGCAAACTAGATTTAGCACAACACTAGATTTAGCCCAGCAGTTGCTAAGCAATGGTGACAGCATCTACTTGGCCAGACATCCCTCTGAACTCGTAATCATTAGTGGAGAAACCAATCGATTTCCATAAGCCTCAGCATGCTCATGTCATCTGAGAACCATGGCCCAAAAAGAAAAAAAACACTTGACTTTCATGAGAAAAACATGTGGAATGCCAGAGAGCATCAATATGATATGATCTCTGCCCTTGGTTTCTGTTGTTTAATGAATGACGAACACTGCGGAATATTCAAAGAAAAAATTTCACCCCTAAAATCAATTTAGAATATTTTTTTCCAGATTTTTCCTCCCAATTATTTTATATTTTTCTCACTTTTTGTTTAATCTAGTCTGAGTACTACTGACAAGTCACTAGTCACTCATTTGAATCATTAATTTTTCTTTCTTATTTTTTTCCCTTGAAGAATATTAGAGTTGTATCTTGATAATGCGTTCATACTCAAACAATGAAAATTAAACATTTTTGAGGACAGTCTCAGAAACATTTCCTCAGGCCATTACCCTCCTACCATGCACATGTCCATATCACACATTGGTCACAAAGATTATGTAATATGAAGTACAATCTGTTCACAAAGGGCTTACCTGAAAGGCTAACTTGTCTGAGTACATCCTGTCTAAGGGAAGCTGTCAAGTTCCAGATTGGTTCCAATCAATATCCATATTCTAATGTTCAAATAATACCATCTAATACCTGTGCAGTCACAATCCTTAAGCACCTCAAATATAGGTTTAAATTTTAAGATGAGGACGTTGCTCTAAAACAGTGTGGGCTTAATAAAATAAAAGATACAGTAGGTACATCTTAGTGCTCAGATCGTAGTGCCCATAATTAAAGTGGGATTAGATCTGTGTTTGATTTTACTCTTTTATGTAAGTATTTGTATTTGATATTTGTGATAATGCAGCACATAAATATGGTTTAAGTGTTTCCCGAATTTGTAGTGTCCTCCCATTCTGTTCCATCACATCGCAAGCCTATACGTATCATGCATAATTTGTGTGCTCTTGTTTTCTATCTATATTAAGTGTGAAATTGCCATTGACACTCATTCTATTATGCCAAAGTTCTCATTCTACAGTGATCTAGGTCTAGAGCTACAACTGCAGGGAGACCTGAGACTGTTCTGAACGTTTTTATGAACATACAGAGATTAAGTATATTTAAAGGAGAGTTAACAATTAAAAATGTGTCCTTAGACCCTAAGGGGTTAATATTTGCAGCATGGGAGCTCATTGCTTTTATGAACAAAAAAACACATTCTAAAAAAGCAACGAAACACAATTAACAAAACGATGCTAACTGATGACACAATTTTGCCGACCTGCCAGGTAAATTTTAAAAATCCCTCTGAACTTAACTTGAATTCAAGCATGTTTAGAGTCAGGGCTGAACTTTGCAGAATGAATGGAGTGTAGCAGAGTGTGGTGTGTCCCTCTCTTTTGCTTTGATGTGAGGTTCTTAGTGAGCAGGGCAGTCCAGTGGCGATTCAGCACCTGAGACTGCCGTCCATTTGTTATTCTGTCTGATGTTCTGTTCATTATAGAGCCAGGCTGACCAGAGGAAAGGCTCTTCACATCCACCCATGTCGCTCCTCATTGTCCCTTCCTGACATTCAGGCAGCCTCACTTCAGTAGCATACAATAATATTCTTTCTCTTTTTTCCCCATCCTTCGTTTTCTCCAGAAGGACTTGCTCTCTTTCAGAAAAGCGCCAGGGCCATCCGAGCCCATTACACATCAAACACATTCACAATAAATCATGCCAAAAAGATTCTGCCCTTGATCTCTGGGGGAAGATGATTGATACATGGCCAAAGGAGTGGACAGCCAGGGTCAGGGGTGGAGGAGATTTTGTCCGGTGCTGCGAACTGTGAAGTTTGTTAGTGTGTCCACCTGAAGCAGGGGGCAAGGGCTCTGGACATGTTGACAACCGTGATATACACCTGTCTGTTTCATTCAAATGGAATGCACTTACCTAGTCCCATTCTCTGGCTTCATACTCTCCTCTGATCATTCAACACACACAAAAAAAGTAAAACAATCATTGTCAACATGCAAATATTTGGAAAGCCCTGGTCAAGTGATGTTTTGTCATTTTTCAGTCTGAAATTAATGTAAAAGTTTGCCTATCTGAGGAACATTAAATTATTTTTCATGCTGGGTAGTCTCCAGCTTCCAGTTCCAAGCTGGAAATCTACCTATATAATCCATGTATAGTATTTCATATATTCTACTATTCTGAGAGTTAATTAAGGTAGGGACAGACCCTGGACAGGTGCCTCGCTCCCCACAGACAGTGACCCTAGGTGGGAATGGACAGTGACACTACCTATTGCACCAGAGTGCCATTCCTTTTTTTCCAATATTTTAAACTCAACATAAAAATATGTAAAAAGATAAAAATAATGTTAAAATTTTCATGTAGAAAATCTACAAAACCCATGATTTGAAGGACAAGCTAATGTTTGTAAGGCAAAAAAACACACTCTGGACAAGGTGCCCTTCCATCGATAGGCCTCACACACCCAGTCACTCTCAAACACCCACACAAACACACACCTGTCGAATGACGCAGCCAATCCACCTGTGGTTTTTGACCAAGGGAAGAAAACGAAGCACCAACCTTCAGTGTACATCCATTAAAAGTGTACATTCAAATGATTGGTTATATGTATTGTACAACTGTCAGGGATCACGGAGCGGACTGATGGATGCGGACGCACTCGCTAAAACACAGTACTTTTATTAAAGAAATATAACAAAACAAAGAGACTAACAGAAGGAAAACAAACAGGGAGCCAAGCAGGCTAAACTAGACACGGGGAGCTAAACAGGGCAAACGGGACAGACAGACTAAAGAACGAAACAACGACAGAGGAAATGAAACGACAACGTGGAAAACAATAACGGAGAAACAGCGGAGACAGACAGACAGACTTGAGAACATGACCGAAACAGTGAAAGAACGAAGGAGAAATGTTCGACAAACAGGAGAGACACAAGGGAACTTAAATACAAGACACAGACAAGATACACCTGGACAGATAACGAGGAGGACGGACAAGGAGGCGAAACAAAGGCGGGACTAGGGCAACAACAAAGAGCCATGTGCTGAGAACGAGCACATGGTCGGGAAAACAGACATGACAGGACGCGGGCGTGACAGATGCCCCCCCCCCCCCCCCCCCCACCCCTTGAAAGCGCAACTCCAGGGGTGCATACTCCTAAACCCCCCAGGAGCTGGCACAGGAGAGGGCACGGAAAACAAGACAAACTAGGACAAGGCAAGGAACCATTAGGAGACAGGACTCAGGACAAGACAGGAACAGACATAGGAACTGGGGACACGACAGGTCCGGATATATGAGACGGGACACAGGACATGACAGGAGACTGACAAAGGTGGGCAACAGGAGACTGAACAAGAGACTGGAACGGACTGGACAGGACGGGAGTGGACACATGAGACTTGACTGGAGACTGGGGTTGTATATTAGACGGGAATTGAGACAGAACAGACGCATTAAACTGAGACAAGACTGGGGACAGAACGGGATTAGAGACAGACGGCTGGACAGGAGCAGGTGACTGAACAGAGTGCTTGACATTGGACATGACACTGGATGGGAATGAGGACTGGACGGGAGACAGGACAGGTGACAGGACTGAGGCTTGAGACAGGAAGGGTGATTGAACTTGAGACAGGGTAGGTGACTGGACTGAGGCTGGGTGCAGGGACTGGACACAAGGCAGGACTTGAGACAGGACAGAGGGTTGAAATGAGGCCTGGACAGGACTAACAGGGGACTGGACAGGACTTGGCAGGGGAACAGGGACAAAGACGTTTACAGGGACAGACACAAACACAGTGACAGGGACAGGGATAGAAACAAAAACAGACACAGGTACAGGGACAAGGACAGGGACAGGAACAAGGACAGGAACAGACAGGGGAACCAAAATAACATGGGGGTGCCCAGGACTGGCTAAAGTCTGTGGGGCTGTCCAAGAAGCCAACCTGGGCACAGCTCTAGGGATCGGCCCCGAAGTCCTAGGGGCCGACCTACGGACATGACCTGAAGCGGCCGGGGCCACAGTCACGGGTGCAAAAACGGCCGAAGCCGTAGTCACTGGTGCAGAGGCGGCCGAAGCCACAGTCACGAGTGCAGACGCATGCGGACGCACTCGCTAAAACACAGTACTTTTATTAAAGAAATATAACAAAACAAAGAGACTAGCAGAAGGAAAACAAACAGGGAGCCAAGCAGGCTAAACTAGACACAGGGAGCTAAACAGGGCAAACGGGACAGACAGACTAAAGAACGAAACAACGACAGAGGAAATGAAATGACAACGTGGAAAACAATAACGGAGAAACAGCGGAGACAGACAGACTTGAGAACATGACCGAAACAGTGAAAGAACGAAGGAGAAATGTTCGACAAACAGGAGAGACACAAGGGAACTTAAATACAAGACACAGACAAGATACACCTGGACAGATAACGAGGAGGACGGACAAGGAGGCGAAACAAAGGCGGGACTAGGGCAACAACAAAGAGCCATGTGCTGAGAACAAGCACATGGTCGGGAAAACAGACATGACAGGACGAGGGCATGGCAACAACATAATCCATCCTTGCATTTATGAGTCATTGTGCTTAGTAAAAGATCTTGTATAATATCCATAGTAAGAAACAGAATTTAATCACATTAATCACATTGGCACTTGAACATGCCTCTGTGCTCAGAGTTTTCATTGAAATTGTAACCTACACTTTGTTCTCCCAGATTCCTTTTTGCTTTTGGCATATATTGTATAACATTGTGACAATGCACATTAAACACTTAGAGCTTTGCTTTCACACAGCATTCATACAAGTGACATATATTCATACATAATGCTCCAGAAAGACGTCTGCCGAATTGTGCACAGTCTGGCTAGACAGGAGTTATTCAATATGCTAATATATGCTGTTATAATTGAGGCTTTCACTTTTCAGATAAACATCAAATTATTCAGAGTTGACTAAAAGGGGACAGTGTAAGTTGGAGAGCATATATATATATATATATATATATATATATATATATATATATATATATATATATATATATATATATATTTGCAAGACAGTGCCTACATAAAGCCATGGGTCAAAAAATATAATTATGCAAAGAATTATGTGAGGTGGTCTTACTTACTAAGTAACTACATTGTTTTGTTAATTTAAGAAAAAAATAAATAAATAAATCAAAACATGTGGGCAGCACGGTGGTTGACTGTCTGTGAGGAGTTGGTGTGTTCTCCCCGTGTCCGTGTGGGTTTCCTCCGGGTGCTCTGGTTTCACAGTCCAAAAACACACGTTGTTAGGTGGATTGGTGACTCAAAAGTGACCGTAGGTGTGTGTGAATGTGTGTTGCCCTGTGAAGGACTGGCGCCCCCTCCAGGGTGTATACCTGCCTTGCCCCCAATGATTCCAGGTAGGCTCTGGACCCACCATGACCCTGAATTGGATAAGCGGATAATGGATGGATAGATGGACATCAAAACATGTATTTGCAAAGATTCAACTACTCGTCCAAGTAATTAGAATGACCATGTATTTCTTCTAAAAATTATTGGTTCAAAGGCAGGATAAATCAAAGTGTTTAAAATAAAAGCAAAATGCACTTCAGTCACTTTTTTAATAGCAGTTGGGGAATATAGTTTTATACCAAATGTTTCATTAAAGTGTGTCTGCATATCAAAAGAGAATATTTATGATAATAGAAACCAACAGTCATACTGTACCAAAACAAGGCAGACATAAAAAGAATTAAAGGCAATTAAAGTGAAGTATATATATATGAAGCTCTTTAAATGTATGCAATATAATGTCCTGGCAGCACACTTAAAATTGTATTATATAAACATTTATAATAAGCACACAGAGTACCTTGGTCTATGTAACAGGTCCTCTTTGTTACTGCACACATTTCCTATTTCATCTGCCTTTTATAGTTCTACAATAGTCTACCTGTTGCACTGCATACTTGTTGGCCCCCTTGCACCCTGTTCTTCAGTGTCCAGGACCCCCACTTTTTTTCGAGAATTACTTGGACGATGGATCTTTTTAAGAGTGACACAGTAGTACTGCTGGAGTTTTTAAAGCCCACAGTGTGACTGCTGGTCTAGGAATAGTCCACCAACCAAAAACATCCAGCCAACAACTTCCTGTGTTCACTGATGAAGGACTAGAGGATGATCAACACAAACTGTGCAGCAACAAATGAGCTACTGTCTTTACATCTACAAGGTGGACCACTGATGAATGTGTGTCTAACAGAGTGAGCTGTGAGTGGACACAGTGTTTAAAAATTCCAGGTGCAGTGCTGTGTCTGATCCACTTATACCAGAACAACAGTGTCATGGCAACACTGAGAACATTTCCCCAAATATCAGATAGAGTAATATAGAGTAATCCCCCAGTGATGGAGCTACATTCAGTAGAAGTGTTGTTTGTGACTGAGAACTGATCATCCAATTTCCTCATCCAGGACCTGACCTTAGTAATGTTCTTATGCCAGAACGCAATCAAATCAGAACAAAGCAATAAAGGGTTCATTTCACCCATACCACTATACCATCAGAGACTGGGAACTCCAGCTCTAGATCATACAGTATCATGCTTCATTAGAGACACATGAAGTCCCTCTTTGCATCTGCTTGAACTGCAGCTAACACGGTGTTATAGGACATGTTTGAAAGAGAACACTCTCCAACATGATGGTATATTTTTCAAGAAGCACTGTTCTATTCATGCATTGTTACTAATGCTGTCAAAATTAATGCATTAAGGTGTTAACACAGTTCAAGCACTTTTGTTTCCATAAAGAACCATGTTTGTTTAAGCGATGTTTGAATGTACTGGCGCCCCCTCCAGGGTGTATTCCCGCCTTGCGCCCAATGATTCCAGGTAGGCTCTGGACCCACCATGACCCTGAATTGGATAAGCGGATAATGGATGGATAGATGGACATCAAAACATGTATTTGCAAAGATTCAACTACTCGTCCAAGTAATTAGAATGACCATGTATTTCTTCTAAAAATTATTGGTTCAAAGGCAGGATAAATCAAAGTGTTTAAAATAAAAGCAAAATGCACTTCAGTCACTTTTTTAATAGCAGTTGGGGAATATAGTTTTATACCAAATGTTTCATTAAAGTGTGTCTGCATATCAAAAGAGAATATTTATGATAATAGAAACCAACAGTCATACTGTACCAAAACAAGGCAGACATAAAAAGAATTAAAGGCAATTAAAGTGAAGTATATATATATGAAGCTCTTTAAATGTATGCAATATAATGTCCTGGCAGCACACTTAAAATTGTATTATATAAACATTTATAATAAGCACACAGAGTACCTTGGTCTATGTAACAGGTCCTCTTTGTTACTGCACACATTTCCTATTTCATCTGCCTTTTATAGTTCTACAATAGTCTACCTGTTGCACTGCATACTTGTTGGCCCCCTTGCACCCTGTTCTTCAGTGTCCAGGACCCCCACTTTTTTTCGAGAATTACTTGGACGATGGATCTTTTTAAGAGTGACACAGTAGTACTGCTGGAGTTTTTAAAGCCCACAGTGTGACTGCTGGTCTAGGAATAGTCCACCAACCAAAAACATCCAGCCAACAACTTCCTGTGTTCACTGATGAAGGACTAGAGGATGATCAACACAAACTGTGCAGCAACAAATGAGCTACTGTCTTTACATCTACAAGGTGGACCACTGATGAATGTGTGTCTAACAGAGTGAGCTGTGAGTGGACACAGTGTTTAAAAATTCCAGGTGCAGTGCTGTGTCTGATCCACTTATACCAGAACAACAGTGTCATGGCAACACTGAGAACATTTCCCCAAATATCAGATAGAGTAATATAGAGTAATCCCCCAGTGATGGAGCTACATTCAGTAGAAGTGTTGTTTGTGACTGAGAACTGATCATCCAATTTCCTCATCCAGGACCTGACCTTAGTAATGTTCTTATGCCAGAACGCAATCAAATCAGAACAAAGCAATAAAGGGTTCATTTCACCCATACCACTATACCATCAGAGACTGGGAACTCCAGCTCTAGATCATACAGTATCATGCTTCATTAGAGACACATGAAGTCCCTCTTTGCATCTGCTTGAACTGCAGCTAACACGGTGTTATAGGACATGTTTGAAAGAGAACACTCTCCAACATGATGGTATATTTTTCAAGAAGCACTGTTCTATTCATGCATTGTTACTAATGCTGTCAAAATTAATGCATTAAGGTGTTAACACAGTTCAAGCACTTTTGTTTCCATAAAGAACCATGTTTGTTTAAGCGATGTTTGAATGTACTGGCGCCCCCTCCAGGGTGTATTCCCGCCTTGCGCCCAATGATTCCAGGTAGGCTCTGGACCCCCCGCGGTTACAGATAATGAATGAATGAATGTTTGAGTGTGCAGAACCTTTTAAAGGTTTTAAAATCCATCACTTGATCTTAAGGTTCTTTAACCATTTTCAGGGTAGGTGAATTGGCTTCTGTCTAATAACTGTCCTGCTGTGTGAGTGAATGAGTGTGTATGTGAATGAATGTCTGTATGTGTGAGTGAATGTGTGTGTGCCTAGATATGGATTGGCACTCTGTCCTGGGTGAAGCCCTAGTGCCCGATGCAGTCCTCCAGGTGGACGGTTGTTCCGGATCGAGAGTACGCTTGCCTGCAGCTTCTCGCCGGTGTGTGGATTGAGTGTTCTGAGCAGTGTGGATTGTAAAGCGTCCTTGATAGATAGATAGATAGATAGATAGATAGATAGATAGATAGATAGATAGATAGATTTAAACAAATTAGCAAAAATGGTTCTTTATGGAAACAAAAGTGGTCGTCCTATGGCATCACTCAAAGAACCTTTGGTAGCACCTTTATTTTTAAGAATGTAAGTGTGAGTGTGTGAGTGAATGTGCGAGTCTGTCACCATGCGATGGATCGGCGTCCCCTCCAGAGTTTGTTTCAGTCTTGTACATAATTCAATCTCTAGTGACATAAGTGGTTTTACCTAGTTCTGTAAACCCATTGTTGCAACTATTGAGTTCAGAAGGTAGATTAACATTTATTTTTGCAGAAATATGCATTACGTAACTGTCACCTTTATCTCTCAATCTAGCTCTCTCAAATGTGCACACACACAGATAGAGAGAGAAACTTGAGAGAAATTATTCAAAAATTATCAAAACTAATCTGAGATATTATTAAGTAAAAAAAAAATAATGGTTTCCTTTCACCAGTGTGTCATTCATATCATACTACATATTCAACTCCCTCCAAAAAAAGGGTTGGTGACCCTTGCATTTTAACTTTATTTTGGTGATTACATTTTTAATCAATAGACACTACTAATGTTAATATAAATTGTTTTGTATTGTTTATTTATATTTAAATATCCTTCATTAAAAACTTAAGAATGGACAATTTTTTTTAATCAATTGACAGTCCTAACTCTTACTAATAATACAGTTTTACAAGTGAGATTCAAATTCTATTGCCATTCATAGTGATGTGGGCTGCTGAATGCCCACACTCCTAGCACATCAGTTCTAACCACATCAGGGGGACTGCAACTCATTAAAATCTCTCCCCTGAGTAGTTAGGATGGATGTGTGTCCATGTTCTGCACAATTAAATGGAACAGCATGTGGAATTGGGGCTAAGCAATGAGGGCTTCATTCCTTGTGCCCTGGGTTTTGAGCCCTTACCATTATACTCTGTGTGTGCAGTGTATGGTGGCATTCTCAAAGACAGTACTCTGTTACCTAGATGGATTCAAGGCCTGTAGCCATTCACAGTGATGCCAGGCTGTTGAATCCACTCACTGCTAGCACCTGAAAATGACAGTCACAGAGAGAATGCAGCTTGCCTCTCATTGCTGCAGATGGCGTGAGGTTGGAGTCTCAGTGTGTATCTCTCCTCCTGTGTGTGATGTGTGTCCTCCACAGGCGCCACTGACAGTCATACTCTGTGCCGGCTAGCCGCGCTAAATCAGATTAGTGCTCCGGATCACAGAATGCTCACTCCTTCACGGCGGAAGCACCTGTCGTGTCTCGCTAATGCCGTGAGACACAGCTAAACAAACATGCGCTCACACTGCAATCACACACGTGCAGTGTTCCAGAAAGATAACAGCAGGCCTGTGGGCTGGACGGAAGGCTCACAAGGGTTATCTGCAGTAATTAATGAGAGTGGACTCCAGGGATATGCTCACTGCACGCACACACACACACACACACACACACACACACACACACACACACACACACACACACACACACACCAGGAACACGTTTCACAGCAACACACATACAGGAACTGATACATACCTCACACCAGCTTGAAGGAACTTATTATTCTCATGTCTCAATGAAAAAATTAATACCCTGAACAAACTTGGTTTCAATATGCACATCATATGCAAAGAAAACAATGTGTTACGATTTCTAACTTTACATCTACAAGGTCATTTATGGAGTCTAATAAAGTGGAAACTAAGTGACTAAGTGCACAGGCAGTTAGAGTGCAGTGTTGAGAAGGATTCACCAGCCAGTGAAAAACAATGGCTCGTTGTGTATAATTTGAGTGTTTGAATCCCTAATGAGGTTGGCTGCAGATATTGTATGATTAATTCTGGACCAAAACAAACAAACAAACAAACACAAACACACACACTACAGGAACTGATTTGCAATCATATCTCCAGAGAATTAAGTTCCACTGCTCTAGCCCACCACAATAAATGTGGTGACCATCCCAGGAGATGACACTGACAAACTTGCCCTTGTTTCAAGGCAGTTTTAATAATCATGGGTCATAAATGCGGTTCACATTACCAGGCTGAAGTGGCTCAAATCTCATGCCCCAATAATGTGCCCCAGATCTGATCTTTTCTGGGCTGTTTGTACATGTCAGATGCGATTTTGTCAAATCTGATTTTCATAAATTTCATACGTGGTCCTAGATCAGATATTTATCCAATTTCTTGCTTCTTTTCACCTGTATGCATGTACCTAAATGTGTCAGCAGTGCAGCACAAAACGGAGGAAAGGCTCTAGCTACATGCCAAATATCACCATATTCCCTGCATAGTGCACTTCACAGATTATAAATCCACAACTACACAAAGAGGGCACTAGTTTAACTGGAAGGTGTTAAGCCTATAGCCGATTATAAACAGATTTATTTTTTGGCATATGATGCACTACGTGAGTGCAGAAACCATTATTTTATGGCAGACAGTGTTCACTACATTGGGTGGAGGGAGACATTTGAGATCCTGCCAATTTCCTGATGCAGCAGTTAAAGCCTGCTGTCAGTTTTTATGTAAAAAAAAATGTCAGTTTTTTCCCAGTTATAATGTAGCATTTCGTCTGTCTAACATGTCTGTGTTTTTGTTGTTGAAGGAGGTGACATGCATTAACATACCATTACCTTTATGATTGTGAATCGTCCATGAACCCAAATACGATCTGAGCAAAAACATCAGAGCAAAAGCAGCCATAAAATGTAGGGCAAGAATGGTTTACAAAAAAACATTAGTCACTCTTATCCATGTACAACTAAAGTCATGTGACTTATTTCAGCATAGGTCCACTTATCAGCACTGACCTCCAAGGGGCAAATAACACAGTGAAGTGTATCTGTTTTCATTATTCAGCCTTTTATTCGTGTCAGCTTAATGTTCTTTACTCTTACAAGCAAAAAGGCTGTTATATCAGAGGATGGTATGACTCATGGTATTCTGCCACTCTTTCGCAGAAGCCTCTCTCTGCCACAGTCTCATATGAGACGCATCAACAAACAACATGGAAGACCCAGACCAGGGGGCATCACAAGAGCAAGAACAAGCATCAGTGCAGAAGAAACAGCACTGAAACAGGATATTCACCTGGATGCCCTACTTGGAAAGAGAAGAAATGAAACACAAAGAGAAAACAAGTATTGCATTGACCAGTAACCATGGGCAAACATACAGAAAGTCTAGGCTGGATCCACATGACATAGCCTTGGGTCAACGTGTTCAACTGTGGAAAGCCAGAGAAGTTCCAGGCATACGCCAACATGATGCAAGCATGCACCAAGCACCAAGCTAAGCTACAGTTTGGTGGTTGTCAGAGCTCTTGGCTGGTAATCTGGCACTTTGCATCTGTTATTAAGATTATACTGAACTTCATTAATAAATAGAGTTTATTGGAGACTTTAGTATTATTGTACAGTATAAAGGTCTCCCTCATTCAATCTACTCTAACCCAAGGTGCTCCCTCTACTCACACATACTTTGTCAAAAGGAGAGAAATAAAAGAAACCTTTAACAATACTATAACACATAATATGCATAAATTGAGTACATTGCCAGTTTTAAGTAAAACATTATTCTATTATTTATACTATTCATATGTTTATGTTCAATTACTGGTCATTGAACAAAATATGTGTTATATTAATGTTTGGCTTGCCCAGGCAGCTGTACCATTCATCTTTAAGTCTGCCACCATTGTGCCAGTGCCTAAGCACTCTACTGCTTCAGACTTAAATGACTTTCGACCTGTTGCACTCACCCCAATAATGTCCAAGTGCTTTGGAAGACTAGTTCTTTCTCAACTGAAGTCCTGCCTGCCTGCTATGCTGGACCCACACCAGTTGGCTTATCGTAGCAACAGATCCACTGAGGACGGTATCTCAACAGCACTACAGACTGCACTAACCCACCTGGACTGTCAGAACTCATATGTGAGAATGCTGTTCATCGATTTTAGTTCTTCTTTCAACACAGTGATTCCGTCTATGCTGATATCCAAACTCAACCATCTGGGCATCAGCACGTCACTCTGCCACTGGATTTTAGACTTCCTGTCTAACAGACCCCAATCTGTTAAATTAGGCAACCTTCATTCATCAAACATCACCTTGAACACTGGCGTTCCACAAGGCTGTGTTTTGAGCCTGATTCTGTACTCTCTCTTCACCCATGCCTGTGTATCTTCCTATGGTTCAAACACCATTGTCAAATTTGCAGATGACACCTTAAAATATAATGAAATATGTCTTCGGCATTTAACCCATGCATAGCAGTGAACACAGACACTAGTGCACTAAGGGTAGCAAACACATACCTGGAGCAGCAGGCAGCCATCCCTGATGCCTAGGGAGGAGTCAGGGGTTAGGTATTCATGTAAGGTATGTTAATGTAAAGAGGGGCTTTTTTTATTTGTCTGTTAGTCATGAATATGTCTAACAGACGTCGTGTGCTAAGAGCTTGTGCTGTGGAACTCGCGGGTGTCTTCACTCACATCTTTAATGTTTGGCTTGCCCAGGCAGCTGTACCATTCATCTTTAAGTCTGCCACCATTGTGCCAGTGCCTAAGCACTCTACTGCTTCAGACTTAAATGACTTTCGACCTGTTGCACTCACCCCAATAATGTCCAAGTGCTTTGGAAGACTAGTTCTTTCTCAACTGAAGTCCTGCCTGCCTGCTATGCTGGACCCACACCAGTTGGCTTATCGTAGCAACAGATCCACTGAGGACGGTATCTCAACAGCACTACAGACTGCACTAACCCACCTGGACTGTCAGAACTCATATGTGAGAATGCTGTTCATCGATTTTAGTTCTTCTTTCAACACAGTGATTCCGTCTATGCTGATATCCAAACTCAACCATCTGGGCATCAGCACGTCACTCTGCCACTGGATTTTAGACTTCCTGTCTAACAGACCCCAATCTGTTAAATTAGGCAACCTTCATTCATCAAACATCACCTTGAACACTGGCGTTCCACAAGGCTGTGTTTTGAGCCTGATTCTGTACTCTCTCTTCACCCATGCCTGTGTATCTTCCTATGGTTCAAACACCATTGTCAAATTTGCAGATGACACCTTAAAATATAATGAAATATGTCTTCGGCATTTAACCCATGCATAGCAGTGAACACAGACACTAGTGCACTAAGGGTAGCAAACACATACCTGGAGCAGCAGGCAGCCATCCCTGATGCCTAGGGAGGAGTCAGGGGTTAGGTATTCATGTAAGGTATGTTAATGTAAAGAGGGGCTTTTTTTATTTGTCTGTTAGTCATGAATATGTCTAACAGACGTCGTGTGCTAAGAGCTTGTGCTGTGGAACTCGCGGGTGTCTTCACTCACATCTTTAATGTTTGGCTTGCCCAGGCAGCTGTACCATTCATCTTTAAGTCTGCCACCATTGTGCCAGTGCCTAAGCACTCTACTGCTTCAGACTTAAATGACTTTCGACCTGTTGCACTCACCCCAATAATGTCCAAGTGCTTTGGAAGACTAGTTCTTTCTCAACTGAAGTCCTGCCTGCCTGCTATGCTGGACCCACACCAGTTGGCTTATCGTAGCAACAGATCCACTGAGGACGGTATCTCAACAGCACTACAGACTGCACTAACCCACCTGGACTGTCAGAACTCATATGTGAGAATGCTGTTCATCGATTTTAGTTCTTCTTTCAACACAGTGATTCCGTCTATGCTGATATCCAAACTCAACCATCTGGGCATCAGCACGTCACTCTGCCACTGGATTTTAGACTTCCTGTCTAACAGACCCCAATCTGTTAAATTAGGCAACCTTCATTCATCAAACATCACCTTGAACACTGGCGTTCCACAAGGCTGTGTTTTGAGCCTGATTCTGTACTCTCTCTTCACCCATGCCTGTGTATCTTCCTATGGTTCAAACACCATTGTCAAATTTGCAGATGACACCTTAAAATATAATGAAATATGTCTTCGGCATTTAACCCATGCATAGCAGTGAACACAGACACTAGTGCACTAAGGGTAGCAAACACATACCTGGAGCAGCAGGCAGCCATCCCTGATGCCTAGGGAGGAGTCAGGGGTTAGGTATTCATGTAAGGTATGTTAATGTAAAGAGGGGCTTTTTTTATTTGTCTGTTAGTCATGAATATGTCTAACAGACGTCGTGTGCTAAGAGCTTGTGCTGTGGAACTCGCGGGTGTCTTCACTCACATCTTTAATGTTTGGCTTGCCCAGGCAGCTGTACCATTCATCTTTAAGTCTGCCACCATTGTGCCAGTGCCTAAGCACTCTACTGCTTCAGACTTAAATGACTTTCGACCTGTTGCACTCACCCCAATAATGTCCAAGTGCTTTGGAAGACTAGTTCTTTCTCAACTGAAGTCCTGCCTGCCTGCTATGCTGGACCCACACCAGTTGGCTTATCGTAGCAACAGATCCACTGAGGACGGTATCTCAACAGCACTACAGACTGCACTAACCCACCTGGACTGTCAGAACTCATATGTGAGAATGCTGTTCATCGATTTTAGTTCTTCTTTCAACACAGTGATTCCGTCTATGCTGATATCCAAACTCAACCATCTGGGCATCAGCACGTCACTCTGCCACTGGATTTTAGACTTCCTGTCTAACAGACCCCAATCTGTTAAATTAGGCAACCTTCATTCATCAAACATCACCTTGAACACTGGCGTTCCACAAGGCTGTGTTTTGAGCCTGATTCTGTACTCTCTCTTCACCCATGCCTGTGTATCTTCCTATGGTTCAAACACCATTGTCAAATTTGCAGATGACACCACGGTGATAGGCTTGATTACAGACAATAATGAAATGGCCTACCGGGATGAAGTGCAACATCTGTCTTTATGGTGCCACAACAATAACCTGGCACTAAACACGTTCAAGACTAAGGAGATCATCATGGACTTCAGACGGACTAGGAACCAAGCTCAGACCCCCATTTACATCAATGGAACTGTAGTGGATCAGGTGTCCAGTTTCAAGTTCCTTGGTCTCCACATTTCCAGTGATCTCACCTGGTCCTTGAACTCCTCCGTCCTCATCAAAAAGTCGCAGCAGCGCCTCTATTTTCTTCTGAGTCTGAAGAAAGCTCACCGCTGTACCATCGAGAGCATACTTACCAACTGCATCTCTGTATGGTACGGCAGTTGCTGTGTTACAGACTGCAAAACTCTCCAGCGGGTGGTAAAAACAGCACAGAGCATCATAGGCACCGAATTACCTACCATCGAGGACATCTACCGCAAATGCTGCCTGGGCAGGGCAAGAAATATCGTCAAGGACGTCACCCAGCCAAATCATGGACTTTTCAGCCTTTTACCATCTGGCAGACCTTACAGGAGCCTCCGTTCCCGCAGGCTTCGTAAAAGTTTTTTTTCCTGAGGCTGTTGTCCTGATGAACACTATTCAGACACTTTTAATAAACATTGCACAATAATTTCACTGCACCTTCTGTTAAGTTGCATTTCCTTCAGTACATGATGCATCATCTACACAATGTTACTTTGTTTACATGTTTTAAATTTCAATATGTATATATGGTTACAGCTTCCATAATCACAATGTTATATCACAACTGCACTTTATGTAAATAATCACAACTGCACTTTATGTAAATTATGTAAATAATGCTATATATTGCACTTATGGTTAGATGCTAACTACATTTCATTGGCCCTGTACTTGTACTCTGCACAATGACAATAAAGTTGAATCTATCATTCATTCATTATCTGTAACCGCTTATCCAATTCAGGGTCGCAGTGGGTCCAGAGCCTACCTGGAATCATTGGGCGCAAGGCAAGAATACACCCTGGAGGGGGCACCAGTCCTTCACAGGGCAACACACATTCACGTCGCCAATCCACCTATCAACATGTGTTTTTGGACTGTGGGAGGAAACCGGAGCAAACCCACGTGGACACGGAGAACACACCAACAACAGCTCACAGACAGTCACCCGGAGCGAGAATTGAACCCACAACCTCCAGGCCCCTGGAGCTGTGTGACTGCGACACCACCTGCTGCGCCACCGTGCCGCCCAAGATGAATATTCCCCACAATGCAAAGGGCATCGCTTGGGTTTAAATAATGTAGAAAAATAAGCTGAAAAAAATATAGGTACACGTATTTGTACGTGATTTTGGTGCTTTTCTTTACAGCATGATTGGCTACAACAGTTAAATGATTTCTTTTAACTTCTCTGAATATAAGCCAGGAATCTTTGAGACTTTAATTGTAATTCCTTGCTTCAATAGGGAATAATTCTACTGACACTATGCACTCGAGTGTGTTTCATTTGCCCTCAATTTAATGACCCATTAACAACCTCTTTAGACTGGGACACTGGTGTCAATTAGACATTACAGAATAGTGCAGAGAGGTTCAGCTAACAAAGCAAAGGAGAAAAGGTTTAGATCAGTTCCAGTTATGGGCGTATAAGTAACAGTAGCTCCATGTCTGGACTCAAGTTAGAAGTAAAGGGCAGTGAACAAAGCCTGGTCTTGTGTTAGCTCAACCAGTCCTTTTTAAGTGATGTGAGGCTTGAAATGCCAGGACCTCATGCAGTCTGACAGTGACCCTTTCACTGATGAACACTGGCTTGGTCAGACATGTGTCTGTCTCCTCTCTGTCCATCCATTCGTCCATCATTATCCTGACAACCAATGCCTGCTAAATGCTAATGACAACAACACAGCCATGGGTAAGGATTTGTATTAACAAGACCTCGTCCAAGATTTGTATTTGATTTGTATTTGCATGACTTGCCAGATGAAATCAGGGGGTTGCTGTTGATTTTTTCTTTGAGTATTTATATAGTTCTGTTTCAAAAGTTATAAAAGCTCTGAAACTTTTTCATGCAATGGCAGATGAATACTGTTTATTAATTTAAAATATGCAAATTAATTTTACATATAAATAGTTCAGTGTAAGAAAAATCATATAAATATACATTTCAGAATTACTTAGAAGTCAGTGTAACTAAACTTTATGGAAAAACTAAACTTCCCAAAAAAAAAAAAAAAAACATGTGAGTTAAAAGCACTTTCTCTTTAAATCATAGCAAATGAATTGAAGCACACTTGTTGGCGATTATAAAATAGTGTAATCATAAATTGTCTGCACACAAGTGTTACAAATATCTGTGGTGTTCCTTTAGTCAAATGTATTATTTATGTTTTATAATGTCTTGTTGTTGCTATTCTTCATCCTCCCAGACTGGTAACATTTTTTTGATTGGGGAGAACTGGCAAGTGAGGAAAACCAGCACTGAATAAAAAATGAAATGAAAAATGTATTTACAAAATTAAGATGTAAAGTTACAGCACATTGAATAAAAAAATAAAAAACAAAGCTCCTTTAAATAAGTTTGCTGTTTCCAAAGACTGGAATTTGACACTGTTTTTTTTTAAACCTAAAAAGAAAATGTGGGGAAAACTTATTCCATCCAGGAATGCACCAGAACACATGAACAAGCTCCAAATATTACAACAAAATAGAAGATGAAAAAAGTATTGTCAGGATTTTGTAAATCCTCCACAGCACATGTAGATAAGCGTCTTCGATAAGCAACAGGGACAGGATAAGGTTCTGTTGACTCTTCCATTGCGATTCATCCGCAAGCTGTTGTTTGTATTCTCCTCAACATCTTCCACTGGTTTGTGACACACGCACACAATATTTGTATTCACACACAAACACATTGGATGGCTGGCGTTATCATTCTGAACAGGATGACGGCTGAAGAGTAACTGAAAATGTTTGAGGTGGCAGATTTGCTGATGTCTGAAATTACAGACTTCAAGGCTGAGAGGTGCTTTTAAGCTCTAAGATGTGATAATGTGACGTTCTATGTTGCAGAGATTTGCAGTCAGTGGAATTCACAGAAAATGTGCTAACAAAAATATGTAGGATTGCAAAATGTACTGTCAAGAGTCAAAAGACTGGACGTCATTACTAACGTGCTCTACTTGAGACACTAGAGCTTCCAGCTGATGGATGGAAGGGGAGAGGTGTCACTGAAAATCACTTTTTATTATTTAAGGTTCAAGCACTCAGTGCGTAGAACCCTATTGTTTTCGTTACGGTTTTTCTTTTTATACTTTTTCTCCTGTAAATGTCATTGTGCGGAAGAGACCGTAGGTCGTACAGACTCCCCACTTGGAGGGTTGATGTAGTTTGTGTGCATCTCGCAGGACAACAAATATTACACTGATTGGCCTAATGGTGGCGCCATAGCGAAGTGAAACGCGTTTAGGTTCATATCTCCTACACCGTGAGGCGTAGAGACAAAATCCTTTTTTCCTCTGATTCCTTGGGTCCTGACAAATCAAAAACGGGTGAGTCAAAATTTCATTTTTCCCAGGTTATTATCACGCTAATTTGCATAATTTGCAAAACCTACTTTTGCGAACTAGTCCGGTGATTTTTGTCCAATTCTCTTGAGCTTGGTGCCAAAATGTTCGCAGGAGTCTGATGGTTAATAATTATCAAAAAAAAAAGTTTCAATTTCTATTCAATATGGCCGATATATGCAAATGAACCTCTTCGGCTTATCGTATGTTTTACTTACAAATTCATAACAATTTCATACTTTACTCAAATATGTTCAAATTTTATATTCCACTTCCAGATATGATTCTTCCTCCGGGTGCTCCGGTTTCCTCCCACAGTCCAAAAACACACGTTGGTAGGTGGATTGGCGACTCGAAAGTGTCCTTAGGTGTGAGTGTGTGAGTGAGTGTGTGTGTCTGTGTTGCCCTGTGAAGGACTGGCGTCCCCTCCAGGGTGTATTCCCGCCTTGCGCCCGATGATTCCAGGTAGGCTCTGGACCCCCCGCGACCCTAAATTGGATAAGCGGTTACAGATAATGGATGGATGGATGGATATGATTCTGAGGTAGCATGTCAAAGGAGGAGTCAATATTTATATAGGGGGCGCTGTAAATGCTACAAGTTTATATCTCAGCATCTGCAAGGCAAGGCATGCTGCTTCGGTGGGCAAGGCTATAAGTGTAAAATTAAGGACAATTTGGTTCAGGCAAAATTGTAATCGTCATCAGCAGCTGTTTGACAACCTTAACAAGGTCCAATCATCATGGTATTTGAATGGTATGTCCTTGATGGCACTTCCTAAGTGCATAAAAATTTTGTAACGATAGCCACTAGGGGGCGCTATATCAAGAAAATATGATACATTTCAGCAAAAATTAAGCATATCGACACGCAGTTTACTTCTCTGTATACTCTGCAGAGGGCCTCAGAACTTTGTAATTGCAAGTATTGTCAAAAAATGCATCGTATTTTCTCAATCACCAGTTGTTTGAAATTGAATCTTTTCGAACTAGTCCGTGGAATTTCGCTCTGTTCCCAAACAATTGACCTTGTTAGAATCTGCAGAGTCTGTATGTCAATAATTATCAAAAAATGTTCAACATTTGGACAAACTGTTGCTGTAATATATCAATCAATCAATGTGTGTGTAGCTTTAAACATTCTTTCAGTTGTAACTCAAACAAATTAAGCCCAGTCCAGAACAAATTTGACATACATATGTAGGGCCTTTCTTTAAAGAAGCATGTATAATATGACTCCAATCCACCAAAAGGGGGCGCTACAATTGGACAATAACTGAATAAAATGGGCTTTTTTGTGTTATAGCGCCATCTAGGATTGCAGTGGCACCACAATTTAATCATGTCATCTGATCCTCATACTGATCAAGCATGTGCAGTTTTGAAATTTTTGGGGAAATCGTTTTTGAGTTATAGGTGCATTTGTGATTTCCAGAATTCATGCTGGATCTCTATTATTGGGAGGGGCCTGTAAGCCACATAGTGATTCAACATTTTATTGATAATTATTACAGGTCAGGTCTTTAGGATTCAGCTGATACCACATATGTCCATGTTAGGAAAATATCCATAGTGTCATAGTGTCAGTACCTTAAATAGTTCTGTATGGGCATTTCTAACCTGAAAGACTATAACTGCTTAGCAACACTATGCTACAGTAGTAAATTCTTTCACCACCAGATAGAACTACAAAACTAAATATTGTTTATTAATTCCATTTGAATGGAATTACTGAAATAAATCAACTTTTTCATGATATTCTAATTTTATGATCAGCACCTGTAATATACAAGTTTATAGTATATATTGTATATAGAAATATACAATATTACTATTCTGAAGGAATCTGTCTGATTTTAAAAGCACTGCTCACACATTACATACATCACACAAAGGCTCTCTGACATCACACACATCACTCAGAAACAAACACACCTCAGAGACTGTAGAACACACATCACAAACACAGTCACCTATTACAAATAATCTGACACTGCACATACCTACTTGACTCAATGTTTAACAATTTTGTCAGAGCCATAAATGTCAATACATTCTCTCCCGATCAAGTCATAGTACAGGAGTTTTCAGATTTGACTTGACTGCCATATTAAGCCAGTTAGTGCTTGAAACTGCAGATAGCCACTAGTGGCTCTAGTTACTATTGATATTATAGTAATAGCACAATCTGTAAAAAGGGTCTTTCAAGGGTTCTTTTTGTAAAGCAATGGTTCATATAGAAACATGAGTTCCATATTATATCATGTGCGTGGTAAAATGATTCAGTTTTGAAAATAAAATCGACTGAGAATGTGTCATAAATCGTATTATGTAGCAACTTTTTTTTATTATTTTTTTTTAATAATGGTCTAAAACAAAAAACCCGACTAGCACCAGCGACTTTCTGTACAAACCTTAGCTACTTTTAATAGAAGAGAATCACCGGTAGCACGACTCGTTAGAACACTGGGACAGACCGTGAGCGGGAGAGACAGCTCTCTCTCCATGTTTTTTCTGCACCCGGAGATGGAGCCCCAGGAGACACAGCTCCCTCAATACGGCTCGTCTGTTCCAGAGATGGAGCAGCACAGTCGGTCTGCACGGCAGCTGACACAGATCAGAATGAGCTGTCAATGTGCAAAAAGTGCTGCCAAAGACAAATACGCTTCCTTTTATGTTCCTTTATTTATTTAACAGGGCCAAAGGCGCGACTGGACCCAGAAATGGTGAAATGCCATGTGTGGCGTCAGACTTCACAAGAACATATCAGCAATTTTGATGACCACCCTCAGCTTGTACAGAAAGTACATTACTTTTCCTGATGTTTCAGATTTTGTGATGGTATGGTTTACGTAATGATATTGAGATAATTAGGCATGTATCATATCGAAAGTCATAATTTTGGTATTTTGACAAAAAGTGTTTCTCTATTGTTACAATGTCCACTTGTTTCAATAGAAGGAACCTTTCTAACACAATTTTAATTCATTCATTGTCTGTAACTACTTATCTAGTTTGGGGTCACAGTGGATCCGGACCGGAGCCTACCCGGAATCACTGGGTGCAAGGCAGGAACACACCCTGAAGGGGGCATGAGTCCTTCACAGGGCGACACACACTCACACACATTCACACTTATGGACACTTTTGAGTCACAACTCCACCTACCAACGTGTGTTTTTGGACTGTGGGGGGAAACTGGAACACCCGGAGTTAACCCACATGGACACAGGGAGAACACACCAAACTCCTCACAGACGTTCACCCAGACCGGGACTCGAATCCCCAACCCCAGATCCCTCTACCTGCTGCACCACTGTGCCATCCCACACAATCTTCAGTAACCTTAACAATAATTTGACAATGCAAAGAACCCTTTTACAATACAAATTTCTTTATAGGCCTAATGATGCAATATACTGAACCACTGAACCAATGAAGAACACTCTATATTTAAGAGTGCACTTTACAAATGAGCCACTCCATCAGGACAGCATCATCAGAATTGCCACATCCATTATCTACCATTTTAGGAGTGGTTTGCTAATTTATCTTTCTACAAAAAAAAGTGGTCACAATAAGCAGCAAGGAGTGCAGATTTATGACTAAGTTTTATTGCTTGGTGTTACTGTGACATGCATTATTTTAATAAAGGGTTTAGTGAAGAATGATAATAACCTAAACAAAAACCTAAAATATATCATGGAATCATAACCATATTTCCACACACCAACTAGTCCATGGTTTGCAACTGTAGCACAAGCTTTGTGACACCTCTAGGACAAAATCATGATTCCCAAGAAGGCTGTAATATTTAGACAAATCTAGACAAACATGAATCACAAAGTTCTTCAGCACTTCTGGTCTGACAAGAAAGTTTTACTAAGACTATGCTTTGAGTTTCTGTTGAAATTACCATGCTGTAAGTCAACTTTTCATAAAATAATGCTCCAAGTGCGAGCACTGAGACATGAGTCTTCACAACAGCTCATGCTCGATGAGTCATGGTGTTATGAGTAAGAGAGAGGTGCTACAGGGTTGAGTCAACAAATGCAGTGGCAAAGTCTGATGTAGCGGGGCTGATATTAAAAACCAAGAATGGCAATGATGTTTGTGAACCAATTATGTGCTATAATCATTATTCATTAGTCATTTGTTCACACTGGAATCCATGAAATGTGTCGAGATATTGTCTGGGTCTTATTTGGACTGCCAACTGACTGTTGTTTTGTTCTCTTTCTACTATTTCCTACAAAAATCCTTAACTGTATCATTAATGGAGTTTTAAAGCAAGAGAAAGTTCCAGCGATTGCTTTGTCCTAAATTTCCATACCACTTTTTAAAATGATTTCTCACCCTCATATCCCCCTTCTTTTTTTATAGAATTGGAACATTTTCCACCTTTTCTTATTGCTTTTCATAACTTTATCCATCCTTCATTGCTTCTTTACCTTGTTTACCTAGCAGGCCAGCCTCTGAGAATCGCTCTTTTATTGTGTCACTGAATGAAAGAATGACTGATTTTCTGCCTGTTAAACCTGTTTTTAAAGGGCACATATATTGCTTTTTCCACAAGTTAACACAGTTCTCTGAGGGCTTAATGAAACGTCTGGGATATGCTTTGGTCAAAATACCATGAGGATCAAACAAAACAGCACTTTTCTTACCCTGTCTAAACATCCCTCTTCAGACCGACCAGTTTTAGTGCATGTTGAGAATAAGCCAGTTACTCCAAATGTGAGACATTCATCTGTGAGGCACAAAGAGAAGAAATTATTGATTTTATATTTTTGCTATGTTCTATTATTTGCCTGTTAATATTTTTGCCATATTTCACCACTTCACACAATCCTCCATGCTGGTTTTGTCTTTGTGCTCTTAGCAAATATGGGTCAAAATTTGTAACTGGGGAGACTCAGATTAGGTGGTGGGACAATGCTGATGTGCCTGCTATCTATGAAGGAAACAGTACAAAATCAGAACAACTTGTTTAATCCCATGCGCTCAGACTTCCCAAAAATCCCAAAAAAGAGGCTTGTGCATTAAAACAGTGAATATCTTCAACAGCATTTAAGGTGGAACATGAAAATCCGCTCTCCCAGTCCACCAGAGGCCACACAGCAACAAGTGAAGAATGAATTTAAGGGGGAAAGTGAGCTAGAAAAGTGATAGCAGTACTTCCCAATGAATCATCACACCACGTCAGCAGGGAGAGAAGTCATTGACCCAGGAGAGCGCTTATAGGTGTTCCAAGTCCTGTTATAGAGCCTTTTAGCCTCACTTTGTGTTCTCTATTTCAGCAAAGTGAGTCCAGCATTGATTCTTGTCTTTGTTTGCTGCTATCAAGGTTTAAAATCTGGGGAAGTTCACCTTTAAAGACCTCTAAGGAACTACTAATGCAATAATTAATTCCACTGTGTGATTATTATTTTGTAGTCTTGTTCACTATTTTTGTTATTTGTTACACTTTAGTCTTAAAATAACAAGGCTGCTATTCATAGGTAAACTAACTTCACTTGGGTAACTGGACTCATTTTCCAAATGGACTTCATTCTTCTTTAATCTGTTTTCTCTGTCCATCTCATAGAACTTATTGAATCTTCACTCCGGACCCAAAGCTTATAACCTCTTTAAATTATTGAGTTACAGCCTTCAGCCATTATTTTGGCACTCCAACCTAAAGCACACGATTGCATTACTGATCACACTTATCTATTTAACCTTGTGTTTCTTTCATACATCCGACGGCTCATAGAAACCCAGTGATTCACTACTTCTTGAATTTTAAGTCAAGGCTGAAGGAATAGCTCTTTTTAAAGTTCATGCTTATTTTTCACATACAGAATTGTAATCAATAGTCTGTGGTGATGCCTGAACCAGAGTTCAAGAGTATAAATAGCCTTGCTCTCCAAGAGTCGATAGGATGACCCACCTCCAGGCACTCAGCATAATTCTAGCCAAAACATGAATCTGTTAACTAACATAACAGAGCTGGCGTTCTCCTCCAAACATGCTGAGTTGTGCAATGCCACTGTGTCAGTGACAATTAAAAAGTGCTGTCTGTTTTTTACATTTATATCTGAGGGAAGGATGTACATGCCTTCACCCTCCCAACTTGGATCACATGAGTTAATGAAGAGAGCTAGCCTTGTCCAAAACAGGGAGAAAACTGAGTTTACATGTATTTGTAAATGGACCAATACTAGAACGTGAAAGATGTTTTGAGGTATATTTATCCAAAATGCATAGAATGTCCATTGACTTTTTAGTGACTCTTCCAGCCCGAGGAGTTCATTTCAGCTCCTGGCACCAACCTCCCACTAACCACCTGCACCTGATTTTCATTTATTGTTTGTTTGCTTGGACTATGCATATTTGGAGTTAAGCAGCAATTATCTGTATTTTTGAAAGATTTTTTTTCTTGAGGGAAGGTCCTGTAGTGCAAGTAGTGAGAGTATTTGTCTAACTGATCCAGTCAAGATAATGTATTGGGGTAATTCTCTTAAATGACCTTCCCAGGGTAACACTAATCCAGTTTTATGTGTGTATTTTATTCTGTTAAACAAGTCCTTGCAGCTTGACTGTGCTAATGTTTTCACCTTTACTGTGCATAATGATACTGTTATTACATTAGCCCAAGCAATCCCTTCTATGTGTTACATGATGCAAATGGTACTGAAATAAACATTAACATATGAACCATTATTGCAGAAGTACCAACAATTTAGAAAGTAAGCAAAGCAAAAAAAAACATGTCTATATAAAAGGCCTGTACTAAACTTGGAGATGGAAACCTAAGACAATTCCTCAAGTCTTATAGAGGAAAAAAAAATACAGCTGGGGACTAAGTGCATATTCATATATCTGTATCAAGTATCAAGTGAATGAAGAAGTAAAGTTAAAATAAGCATTTTAAAGCAGAAGGGATTTTCTTAAAAATAAATAAATAAATACAATTTATTGGAAATGTCTCAATAAATAGAAAGTTGTTTTTAAGGGTTTAATCATGAACAAAAGGGCACTTTATTCCTGGATTGTGATCAAATTGCCTACAAATGAAACACCCACTTTTAAAATCTTACTTGTTGTGTTATTGTAGGCTATTCTAGATGAGAACTGTATTCTAGGCTAGGAAACAGACTGCAAGCACTTTGAAGGAGTAGCTTTAGAAGGTGGGCTGAAAGTTGGATTTTTATTCATTATTGGATTCTTGTAAAATTAGCTTATATTTGCTGGCTCCTGCAAAATGATCAACTCAAGATTTAGTAAAGAGGTGTATAATGTATACAGAAGATGGTCTGGTTTATGCATATTTGTCATATTTTGGGTATATTTCAGTGTAATTTGCTCTTTAACTTAACCTTGTTTTATAGTTACATTATTATGCATTTATACTAATCAATCTGGTTTTAATGTTCAATAATACTTCCTGATTTCACAAACATGCTTTTATTGATGGCCTAATCTTGACAAATGCATGGTAGTGTTGATTTGCAACATAGAGCCCAAATTAACACAGCCAGTATTTCATTTCACATATCAAAAATACAGTCAAAGTTCTGGAAAATGAGACTCTGCATTAATGAATCCTATTTAGCATTTAGCAGATACTTAATTCATAGGAGTGTCAACAGCGAAGTTACTCTGTTCAGCGTGCCTCTCTTCACTATAAAGCCAAATCTTTGTGGACACCTGCTCATCCATGTGTCCACACTGCTCCTGAGCAGTCATAATTTTCTCTCATACTTTTCTGTGGGGACCAATGAAGCCAAATGGGCACTACAGAGTGGGCACTACACACTAGCACACTAAAGTCGATTATAAAGAGTATTTTAAATACTTCCACAGTGGATATTATTTGTGTATATCGTTTGGTCTCAAAACTTTCAGTGGTTATAACAACTGTGGAACATTAGAAGTTAAAGCCTGTTATTAATTTTTTTTTTTTTTTGGCCAAAATCCATTTATCCCTGCACCTCACAGCAACACACACAAACCAAATATCTGGGCTATATTCCCTCAGTCCTTTCTCCTCCTACTGATCCAAACTTATTGATTTCTTATGTTCACAAAATGACTTTTACCAACTTTGCCATTCACTTGCATTATGCAACCTGGAATAGGGAAAGAATACAGTTTCCTTGGTGATGGAGGGGTTGGTTTAGACATTAAGAAATTGATTATATCATTGATTAATTTATTCTAGCTTGATGGTTCATAACGTTCTTGCCAGACAGCATACATGCTTCTTATAGTAAAATGATTGAGTTTCACAAATGTAAGTAATATACATTGATCTTATTTAAAATGTCACCTGAAATACATATCAAAAAACAATTTGGGCTGGTGTGGTGTTTGCTTCGTTGTTGTATACCATGTCCTGTTACTTCCATATTGACATATTGTGGTTGATATACAGTACTGAGGTAAGTTATGTCAGTGATTTTGCAAAATGACGTAGGTTCTTGGTAGGTATAGCCTTTCTTAGACTCTGCAAACATAAATCTTTTTCCCCCATCTGCAGTTTAATAGCATACTGCTAATAGAGTGCAGGCCTATGGAAGGTGAGTAGATGAAGCTCCTTTAGAGGTGCTAGTCAGCATTTAATATCTCAGTATTCTCCTATTATAAGGCTCTGAGGCTTGAGGAAACGCTGTCTTGCTGCAGCTCTTCTGCAGATAAGCTTTTACTGTTGTTCTTTATCCCAGGGGATGATACACTTGTGAATATCTGTGAGTGAACTTCACAGCTCAGGGACTGCATGACACAGAGGTCTTCACATGTTTTCCCTTCTTTCTCTCTCCCTCTTTTTCTGTCTCTCTCTGCCATCATTCTTTCCTCTTTCCATTCTCTTCTCTACTCCCTGTCTCTTTATTTTTCCCATATTCTCCTACTCTCGCATTCCCCATCTGATTATTTCTCTACATTCCCCTACTCTTTGTTTGCTGATTTTGAGCCCATAATTTTCTCATATTTATTATTATTACTATTGTTCCCCATTTTTGTCCTTTCCATTACTCTCTCTTCTCCATTTCTTAATACGTTCCACCCTCATCCCCCATCTCTTGCACATATTTCCTTACATACTGTTTCCATCTAGAAGCTGCTGTTTCTGAATTTAATGATGTCACAGTATGACCCTTTCAGATTTGTTTACACAAATTTCATTTCCTTTAAAAGGCTTTCTGAGGGTACACAGAATCAAAATGACAGCCAGGTTGCAAAAGTCATCCACAAATGCCCAGCACTGAATTAAACCTGCAAAAACCACTAACAAATCCCCACTGCACTAAACAAACCTATTCAGTGGCTGTTTGGGGGGCTGTGTTACAGCCAGCTCACTCCATCGGAAAGCACTTTCTGATACCTTAACTGTTGTCTCATGGCAATATATCCCCAACCCAGGGCTCGGGGCATTAACTAAACATTAGCCACATATCAACACAAAGGGGTGAGCTTGAAGGGCACTTCCAAGATTGATCATTCAATTATATGCCAACTATTTTACACTGTTATAAATCTAGTCTGCAAAACAAAAGTCAAAACAAATGATAGAGCTGGCATGATGCATTTAATATGAGCTTTAACAAACAGTTTAAATCTGCTCTTTTGGGACTCCCAAGTGGTGCAGCTGTCTACGAATTGACCATTTCATCTGATTGCAAGTTTGATCCCTGTAACAGTTGGCCTCATTCACTTGTGTTTCTGTATGCATTCTGTATATCATTCAGGGGCATTGCATTAGTGGCAGTTCAAAAAGATGCAGTGGCTTGGCATCAACTGTAATGGGTCTTCTTCCTTCTGCTGTTTCCATCGAGGTTCGCCACAGCAGATCATCCAATTAATCATCCACCTTAATCCACTGCCTCTTAAAATTATTTATGGTTTAAGGGAAAGTCAATAACTAAGATAACACCAGCCTTGTAAATGCAGGGAAAACAGCAACCGCTTATTCAATTTGTGCCTTTCTCTATTTTTATGTGTAAATAATTTGATTATGTCATATTCATTTTAGCAATTATTGTCAAAATTTCTTAAATTCGCCTTGCCCTTATTCGTGTAGATTCAGTTATCCTCAAACTGGCAACTTGGTCAAGTTTTGCATCTGGGGAGGAAGGCAGACAGCTCTCTCCACTGTTGAATTGTAAAATTGTGAATTGAAAATTGAATTGTAATTCCCATTTTAAACACTTGGTGTCAGAATTACAGATTGCTCTTTTAAATCAATCAACAGCCCTAGTTTTTATGATAGTAATTTATATAGTAGCTTACGTTCAGACTTGGAAATTGTTACACCCCACCATATAAGAACATTTTTCAAAAGAACCATTCCTTCTGTAGGTTACATGAGTTCAGTTCTTTAATCAGTATAAAGAGTAATATTAATAATACATCATTTACGGAATGCAAATAAATGAGCCTTTTCTCAACTGAAAAGCCTTTACAATTGCATGATTCAAAGTCTAAGAAAGAGTTATTCATTGGTTCTTTAATACATTCATTGATGAACTTAGAGGTAATGACAATTCAAAGAACCATTTGAATGATGATGCTTGGTGGTTCAGAAAGTGGTGTGTCCTTGTAATTATGTTACTGTGTATCACCTGAAGTAAGTTATTTAGTTTGAACTGAAACCACTGATCTATAGAGTGTGCAGGTGAATATTGAGGACAATAACGCTACACATGACCAGATGATCAGAACATATGTATACATTCATTTGCCCACAATTATGTAAAAGACATCAGAGTACAACTGTATTTCATGAATCACTCAGAATGAAGAAGGTCAAGATTAATGGTGCAAACACCATAGGCACTTATCTAGAGATGTGAAAAAAATATAATTCCCCATATTTTTAAATATCAACTGAAGAGGACCAATGGAGACAAATGCCTCTATTCACAGTGCATAATTGACTCAGTGAAAAATGTAAAATGGTGGTGTCATATTAGGAGGTTTGTGATTAAGATGTTGAATTGTGTTGTCCACCACCATCAAAAAACTGGTGAAATGTCTTTTAGAAGAACACTATTTCTATAGTAATTTCTTGCAAATTTTAGACTAGCAGGAGCATGTGAGAATTTGATGCCATTCAGCTACAAGGGGTGGCATTTATTTATGCTGCATAATGAGTTCATAAGATAGATCATAAACTCATTCATTCTCATCAACCAAAAGTGAATTATGTGCTATACTCCAAACAATGCAGTTTAAATCCACAAGCCCTGCACTTGGGTGATTATAGCTCCCTAACCAATGCTTGACACTGATTATGGCTCATTTGTAGCTGCTCCAGAATGTCCTGTTTTGTATTCTTTTTTTCTATGAAGCCCATAAAAGCTGCATGTGGACAACTGTACATGGGCCTGGGTGCACCTTAGTAGTGGAATTCACTTTTATTAAATAATAAAAAAATAAATAAAAAAATAAATAAATAAACTTAAAACAAAGCCTCTGAAGACGTTTCGTCTTACTGATGCCTTTCTAACTTGATTTACCTTTAATTTGTTACCTGTCTGCAATGCATAGCATTATGCAAAATACACGAATTACAGTGAACAGTTCTGCACATTCTGACTGGAAGAACATTAATTTTTCCTGTAGACTGCAATACATGGAATATATGCATTGGATTCATTTTAAATCCTGTCCTTCTGTATCCAACTATATTTTATTATAACTGCTCCGTCACAATGTCCTTCAGCTCACCTGCTCCTCTTAGAGTTACGTTACAGGTAAGATCCTGGGCTGATTTAAGAGTCTTAGCCTGGAGGCCTCAGACACACAGCTGCTGGAACTTGTCATATGTGGCTTTGATAAGTCACATGCTCCCACTCACACACAAACACACTCGCAAAATGCAGGAGATTACAGAGAGCATTTAAAAGCAACCTGGGGCTGTCTACACTGCTTTTAACCTTGTTTTGGGGGAGTGTAAAATCTCTAGCAGTGGACAAGCAGCCCCCATGGCATCAACAACAGGAAGTGATGCTAATACACCACTGTCATATCAAAAAGCACAACCCTCGACTCGCCATTGCCCTCTCCTCAGACAAGCCAGCACTGTGATAGCTCAGTGCCCTAGGACATAATAAGCAGAGATAGGGGGGGGCTTTCCATTGCTGAATGTGCTTCAGGCTCAGGACCCAGTCAGCACACTCATCGCTCTCTGTCCTCTAGTCTACACTAACATGATCTACTGATCTGAGTGCACACCACTGATAATATCTGTCTAGAGCTGGCCTCTGTAGAGGGTTGGTGGATGTGGCCTCCTTTCAATTCAGTCACATTTAAAGCTAGACCCCATATATATCCACACATCCCATGACTTCGGCTACTTTAAAATACATCCAACCACAAACCAATAACAAAGGAACTAAGAAAAAACTGTCAATGGTTACTCAAAATAAACTTGAGTTAAAAAAAAAATGAATGATATAAAGAAAAATGTAAAAATACAGAAGTGCAGAAGGTGAGTATATTTTAAACCCTTTTCATTGTAAAATGAAAGTTAATGTAGATTAACATTGTTGCCCACTTTTTAGCAGACAGGGCTTGAGATCCCTCTCATGAAAGCACACTAACTACACCAATAAATGTCCTTGGGAAATACTCCTAAGACTACAATTGTTCACTATGCTAATTCATTAAAAAGTAAGTCAATCTGGATGAGACTGTTTGCCAAAAGCAGTTAATGTTGTGATGCTTTGTTTCATTACTGAAGATGACAAAGTTGTGGATTAACCATGTGACACCACAAACATACCTAACCTAACATGTTTTGCCAGCTTTTCTGCTGACAGCACAGTTTGGTCTTAACAAATGTGTACAAATATAGTTCCCACCCCATGGGATGGCTTGGTTAAATTAAACAGGGTTTACTTTTGCTGTGTCCATTTACAGTGTGCTTTAAAGTGGTCTGTATGCTCCGTATTTTGTTTTATATTCTCAAATATTTGTCTGCACTCTGAATCTTCTTTCTTTTTAAATGAAAATGGTTACAAAATACCTTTCTGTGTGGTCCTAAATTTTCCATTCTATCACTAAAAAGTTTAATGGACATAGCAACAGTAACTAGGGAAGGCTGGTCTTCCGCTGTGTTTTGAAAAATGTCAATTATGCAATAACAGCTTTTAAAATGTCCATCAAAAATGCATTGACAATAGGAGGGAAAAGTTTGTCACAGCCTCCACAGGCTCAGTGCCAAGGGTTAGCGCACTTGCAGATTACATTCTCTGCAGTGATGGAGCACCACTCTATGCCTTTGGGATGAGATGGAAGAATGTTTGTGACACAGAACTAATCTTCCAACATCAACACCTGATCTCAAAATGCTCTTGTGAGAAAATAAAAAACCAAGAATGTAATTAATCAAAAATCATAGTATGATTCATATTTTAAGAAAAGTTATTTTTCACCTGTGGACAATTCATCACATCAGATCAACCTATCAACATGTATTTCTGTACTGTGGGAGGAAACCAGAGCAACCAGAGGAAACTCAGACCCAGGGAAAACACAACAAACTTCTCACAGACCAGAGGCTATGATTGAACCCGGAACCCCTAGACCCTGACCAAAACCACTACCTTCTGCAAAACCCTCAATATATAATTTAAAAAACAAACTGATGCATAATATAGTGAACTTTCTTGGCCAATAAATGCCATTATGATATTGTGGGTCGCAGAAATCGTGTTAACCAATGTAACATTTATTAATTGATTCATTCATTCATTGTCTGCTTATCCATTTCAGGGTTGTGGTGGGTCCAGAGCCTACCTAGAATCACTGGGCGCAAGGCGGGAACAAACACGGTCTTTAATATTATAACATACCATATAAATATCATCTTTCTCTATTGTGTCCTGTACAAGTAGATTTTTGGCCTTTTTTCAAAATCCAGTCATATATCAATGGAAAATAATGACGTGCCATTAATTATTTTACGCCTCAGTCTCCTGTTTCACTCAGAAATGCATCATATTTGGGAAAGAAAAGCATTCTAATCTCCAATTCACAGTGGGTTTGGATAGTACAGAACAAGGCCTACTGCACATCTACAGGTTAAAGACAGTATAGTTTTCAAAGCCGTATGATAATAGAGTCTTCTGTGAATTATATTAAATAAACCTAGTGCTAGTGGATAAAAGCTGAATCTTGAGAGGTGTACTCAAGGACCTGTACTGCAAACAGCAAGCAGAAGCCTCTCATTCTCCTGAGAGAGCTCAGGAGCCCTAGGGCCACAGCCATCTTAAGTCAATACTACTCATGTAATCTCAGGAGTACCCTCTTCACCACGCATCTCTGCAGCACTGATCCAATATCCAATGCTCGCTAGGCCTTAATGATCTTTGTGTCTCAGCAAACAGGAAAAGAACCGATCCCCAAACAGCAGACGTGTACATGCCTTCATTTACCAGATGGTCGAATTGTTTTTTTTCCCCCCTCTTATCCTAATAAATATGTTTATATGGACATAAGGGATTCAGATTGGCTCTCTCACTATATTGGGTGTAACACATTTAGTCCAGGTCCTCTGTGGATATTCTGAACTTAATCACCAAACCTGTCCCGAAACTGCTCTTCAATAGCCAGGCAGGGGGGCAGAGTGGCACCAGCTGGCAATAGTCAGACACCAGCCTCAATAGGCTCTGAAAAACTGTGCCCGTCTCTCCACCACAGTGCAAGTAATAGGTGTAACTGGCAGCAAAATTAACACTCTGCCAAAACCTCCACTCCAACTCACTGCTTTTTTCCACTTCGATCTGTTTCCGTTGTACACTCTGAAGGTCTCAGTGTCATTCAGGTTCTAAATGACTGAAAATATTCTTGTATATTTTTTATTGAATACAGTCCAAAGTGTACATACCTGAATGAAACAAACTATAATTCATTTTTAATAAGATGAAGAAGAATAGACGACAATAAAAAATTTACATCATATAATTAAATGTATCAGATATAAAGGATATACTAAATGTTATTGTATCATGTTATTATCTATATGATGATATCAACTTTACAGGAGAAGGAAAAAACTTCTGAACTTTCAATGGAAGTCAATGTAAAGTATTTATTTTAAGTAATTCTGGAGCATTTCTATTGGTCCATTCATCATGACATTTTCACGCAGCGTGAAGGTCAACTGCTGCAGTGAAAACCAAGAATCCACAAGGAATGGAGATGCAGGTTTTCAATTGGACAGTGATGACATATCTATTTTCAAGCTAAAGCAGCCAATAACCAGTCAATCATCTTTCAGAAAATATATTTAAGCCAACAGAAATCACAACTAAACATATTCCCCAGTGTTTGTAACCAATGTGTCCAACTATTGTCATAATCCCACTTTTTTTTTTTAAAGTTTTTAGTTGTCCATAAAAAAGTAAGAGATCTAGGTTTTTCACACCTTTAAAGTTCAGTCTAAGAAGGTGGTATTTTCTGCTTCTCACAAAGTGAACTGAAACACAGAGGTGTGGGGCCTAGGATTAATTCATTGTTCTGAGACCATCCACAACTCCTTTGTTTGAACTACTCTAAAGTTCCCCCCACCCGCTTCTATAAAAAGTACTGTTTTTTGAAGGTGACATGTCTATTAGGTGGATTTCTATTAGGAGTCCATTTTTTTAAATATAAAAATATAGTTTGTAACAATTCGGTTTTGAGTAACACTTGAGTTGCACTTTATGCAAGTGGATTTTGTTATATCTAATCTGCTCAGAAATGTTTCCCAAACACTTAAAGGTGAAATACTATAGCCACCCACACAGTTCACTGGGGTCTTGGTAAAATGTCTGATTCATGCTTTGGTCAAAATATCACGATGCGTCTCCAATGCGCTGTGATTGGAGAAAGCTAAACAAGGAGGTGGGACAACTCTAAAGTCCCACTTTAATCCACATTAGAACAGTGCAACAAATCTTTTTTTTTTCTGTTTTAGTTGTATAGTGACTTATTGGGTGGTCTTTCTTCAGGGTTTGTGGGTTGATAGGCTCTAGATTCTTAAATAAATTTGCTAATATAAATTACATGCTTCCTTTATGGCTGTTTTGAGTGGATACTAAATAAATGAAGGGTGGTCCCTGATTTTCCTCAAATATATGGCTGTAATAAGACCTTGTTAGGCGTAACCTTAAGCAAAAAAACAACTTCTTTTGGCCTTCATAAGAAGGATATTAACTTGTTAGGCCCATTGTGCTGCTACTGACACTAAAGGTTGGCATACAAAAGCAGGGGACTGCACTCACGACTAAGAGCATCATTTCGAGGTGTCTGTAGTAAAACCAGGGCTTCATTGTATTGCTGCCTGCCTCTGACTGTTGCTTGATTTGCTGAAGCTCATCGAGGCCCCCTGGTGGAGATCAGCATGGTGTTGGTATGTTTACAACATCAGCCATAAACTCATTCATTTCACACACACACACACACACACACACACACACACGCACACACACACACACCACAACTAGCGTATTATAACCAGAGTCACTTTAACAGTGTTTATCAGATATCAGCCAAAGATCTATGTCCTTTCTGTACTCTACTCCTTCTCTACATGTATACAATCAACAGCTCTGCTTTAAATCCATACTGTATAGGAAATCTGTATTTCTCAATAATACAAAACTTGAATGTATTGTAAATATATTACAATATAATGTATAGGAGGAGGGTTTTGAGAGAGAGAGAGAGAGAGAGAGAGAGAGAGCACTTTGTTAAAACTGTAGTAATTCAGGAAAAGCAGCATTGCAGCTCCAGATCATAGAAGCCATAGAGTATTCATAAATTACAATCCAACTGCTTTAAGATTGCTGTCAGGGAGAGAGCAAAGTCAAAGGAGACCAAGTGCCATATTTCCTCTTCTCTATTCTCAGCCTATTTCCTGTACACTACTGTTTAAAGCTCTGATAGATGTTACTGCCCAGATGCAGTAAGAATAAAACAAAGTGTCTCACTCAGACCGACACTGTAAAACATAACCATTATGCTGAGTTAGGATTTGCATTAGTGTGTTAGAAAATCTGATTTGAACTCAAAACAGTCCGTTAATGTGGTCAGATTCAGACTCAACTCAAGTGTAATGAATCATACATTTGCACTGGGGACAGTAGTAGTTTCTTTGTTTGCATTTTATTTGATTTGTCTTTTTCATTTCCTATTTCTCCATAATGGCATCTTGACAGCTCCACAGCACTGAATTGTCTTCTCCCAGAATGATAAACAAAACACCTGTGGATTTTTGCACATCTGAAGCAAGAGATGAATCCCTCCTTAAACAAACCCTTTCTAATCTTAAATACACGTAGTAATGCTTATATTTGAAGTGAATCTGAAATCAAAACTGACCGTGTTTACAATGACCACTTTACTATGAGCTTTGAGTGTCTGAAAGTGAAAGGTGTCTTAAAACCAAACAATATTTTGATCATTATTCACCAATGGATGGAGTATATCATATTAACCCATACTCAATATTAAACCCATTCCACTTTCAACATCCTTTATCCAAACTATAGACTAAACTGAGATACACTCCCTGATATGGTTACACTCAGTAATAAGTACAGAAGGAAAATGTTCACTCTGATTTTAACTTTACAATGAGTCATACAGACAGAAGGAGTATTTTGCCCAAAATGTTTCCCAGCATTCTTACACATCTTGCTGTTTTTGTTTATCAGTTCAATCTGTTATCACAAGTGATCAGCCGGTTGTTGCCAGCCCCCCAGCAGTTCCCAAACAGAATGGCAAAAGTGCATAAAAACATTGGAGTTCTCATAAATGAGTGACTCTTGTCTTGTCTGAGCCATCTGTTCAGCATTGCATGGAACAATTAAAAATTACAAGCTAATTTAAATGCAAAGCACAAGAATTTATGTGACCTAATAGGTTTTGAATAAGTGGCATTGGACAATTTTGTATATTATTTTTGCAGCTGTTCAAGATTACAAAAACAAGAGCAAAGAGAAACTAGACAAGTCTAGTTCAGCTGGACTTCCATTAGCTTTATAGCCATTGTCACAGGTTTTTCTGGCATTTCAAAAACAGAAAAACCCAAAATACATACCCTTGGCATTGGAAGGTCTGGAGAAGCTTTGGTGCTTCATATCAATGTATTTGTTTACAGTAATAACAAATAATAACAAACTATAAAAATAGTTTATCTTATGATTGTAGAAAGCCTGTTATTTTCTGTTCATACAAAGCTACAAAACCAAAGCACTGTGTTGAGATTACATTAAAACAACATATTTCCCAGAAAACAACAAGATAACATTTAAGTTTTTAATATTTCTAAAACCAAGCACCTTAACACTTTATCAGCCAAGTAATCTACACTTGATAACGGAGCAGGACATCACTGGAACTAGATATTTATTACTGACTTACATTTCTATAAGGGTCTGACTGATAAAACGATGCTGTAACAAATTCACAGCCTCGTTTACTTTGAGTAACACCTCGCTGTGGTGTTCTGACTTCAATAATCCAGAGATTTCATCCATTTACATGTAAAGTTAAACAAAAAGCTGTGCAGATGTAAATTAATCGTCAGAAAGTCAGTAACAGTGAGATGTATCCATGCACTTGTGTCGTTATAGGGACAGACAAGATCACTTTCTGTTTGTTAAATATATAGTAGAAAACAAAAGGCTTTGTCAGAGAAACATTTTCCAAATATAAAGAAGAGACTATGATAAATATTACCTCAACAACATTCAACACATTTCTGTTCGAGGCTCCATTAAAAAACTGAGCTGCACCGCGGTGGATGCTGGACCTACAGCACTGAAGTGGAGCGAGTGTGTCCCAATTCAGCTCTCAACTCTCTGAACCCTTGAATATGCCTTTTTTAGGTCCCAAAAAGAGTACTTTTCCCTGGAAAAGAGGTCCTCTGGTCACCTCCAAATGGCTCCAAATTTAGTTCACGAACTGGAATGTGTAATATGCCTGAACTAACAACAGACGGTGTAGTGGTGCCCCCTTAAGTCCTCTCTGTGAAATACAGCTGAATTAACATTTCCTACTCACGCATGCGCATTTCAACATTAGGTGTCAGTCAGTCAGTAAGTGCATATGCCTCTTCTGGGCCATCTCGGCAAAAAAAAGGACTTAAAATTACATGCATAAACAAAGAATACTCCAAACTCCATACTGAACATAACTAGAACGGCTCAATATTACTTTAGAAAATCATTGTCACCAAACTGTCCACTGCTGCATTAAAAAATCTGAAACTCTGACATGCAAAGAGGAAGCCATATATTAATTTTGCACAGAAATGCCAGTGAGTTCTCTAGGCCTAAAGTCAGCTGAGATAGACAGAAAAAGAGTAGTAAGCCTGTTGTGTCTCCTGACAAGTGCATGTTCAGTGCAAGCAAATGTCATAGATTTTACATGCCAACAATGAAAAACACAATCCAAACTGTGATGAACAAAAAGTGCAAAATGCTGTATCAGTGCAGGCATTGGGGGCATGAGTGATCTGCAGATATGTGAAGCTACCCTTGAGATGGAGGCTTGTACTGGTATTTTGGAGACACATACGCTGCTGTCTTTGCCCAGCAACTTCATTTTATTTCAGCATAACTGTCCCAGGCTTCATTCTACACATTATAACATTGTGGCTTTGTAGACATAGAGTGTGTGTTTGACTGGCCTGGGTCAGTCTGCAGTCCAGATCTGTCTCCCATTGAATATATATGACGCATCATGAAGAGGAGTTTTTGTTTATATTAAAAAAAAATAGTTTGTCATTGAAGACAATCTATTTTTTATTTAATGACCTATTTACTGTTAAATAAAGGTACGAGTGACTTAACAAATGAAAAATATTAGTTTTTTACAGCATTTTTAGAGACTGTCCCAAATTTTCAGGAAACGTGGGTTGTATGTTTAATGGTTACAAGTCCATTCCTGGCTAAAAGAGTAATCCTCACAAGTCGAGGGGAGAAGCCAGGATCACTTGGCCTCCAATCATTTTCTCCTGTGCACTGCCAGCATTCTGGAAACTTCTCTTGGCAAATAACTGAGTGAGTTTAAGCTACTGAGACTGCGATAACATTGGGGCCAATAGAACATTTCTTTCTCTCTTTTCTGTCACTACTCTCTTTCCCTCTCTCTGTCACTTCTCAGCAGTGGTTTCCTAAACTGGAGATGTGATATGATTTCAGAACGCCCTTGCTTCTCTTTTTATAAATCCTGTATCGCCCAGCTCTCAAAAGGTATTGGCTGGCATCCAATTCACAGTGAGAAAGATCCAATGTACAGCTTCTCTTTACAGCAAATGAAATAAGATAACTTTAATATCATCAGTGTATCATAATTAGATATGTGTTGTGGCTGGGATTTTAAATCCTGTATAGGTGGCACAAATGAGAACCACTTTGATTGGCAAAATGAGTAAAAGAATTACCCATCTGCATCATGGGCCTCGTGTATGCAGCTGTGGGCTGCTGGACCTCAGGTGTGCCATTTGACACAGGGCTAAACTCCAGAAAATAGACACAGAGTTAAAATGGGACATGCTTGAGTGAAATCCATGGTTCTTAAATATAGGTTATTTGCCTGTCAAGAACCCCAGTTTACTCTTTGTAAACTTTCATAACTACTCAGATATTAAAGAAATTCTGATTCATGCCTTGTATAGAATTCTGTGGGGCTCCATCTACATTAAAATGTTTAACACCTTTAACCTGAATGTTTTTGTAAGGATGAATGGTTCATCTATGGCATTGCTTCAGAGAGCTCTTGTATGGCACTTTTATTTTAAAGAACATACCTTTATCCTTTCCATCTTAACGGGGACATAAGGTCACAATGAGCCATTTCTTGGATTTCCTGTCCTTGGCAGCTTCCTGTTACACTCTCAGAGGGAGATTCATCTTCGCCGGCTCTGATGACACACCCAAGATAGAGGGGAAAATAGTGACTGTCTGACAAGAAATGACACCGCATTTAAGCCTAATCTATCTGCACGCGTACTTTGGTGTGTGTCCTCAGAAATCCTCAGTAACAATATGTGTGTGTGCAGATGGACAGTAATGATGTGGCAGGGGCAGGGAAGACAGAGTCCAAGAGCATTTCCTAGTATGACTTAATGAGACGCTACCATTTTTACACCGAGTACAGCCAAAGAATATTGGTTATTTTCCTGCTATTAGCAAGAGATCTACTGCAAACAAGCTGGGGCTATTTTCAGAGGATAATCAGCCTTAAAGGATCACAAGAGCTACTGCACATTTGCTGCTGCTGCTGCTGCTGCTGCTGCTGCTACCACCATAGGCCACTGACTGCTCCAGATGGCTACAATACACAGGGGTTCAGGAACCAGACTCCAAGATCAAGAGCTGTTGAAAGGTTTGGTTTAAGGAAAAAAAAACACAGCACTAATGATTTAATGCACTGTAAGAGCAATGAAACACTTCTCTTTCATGTGCGCTAAATGCAACGAAGCAGAGCCAACCCTTTTAAGGAAGGTCAGAGAGAGCAAAAAAGAGGGAAATTGAAAGATGCAATGAGTGCCGTTGGCCACAGAGGCCTGTGCGCTGAACTGGTCACATCTCAGCTGGAGTCATGTACAGGATGCAGAAGCATGGGGATGATGTAAACGTCAGCTCTCTGTCAAAGTCATGATAGGAAAAGCATACAGTGCTCCCAAAGAATTCAGCACATGCCTTTAGTGGGGGGAAAGGCTCCTATTCAAAAATATGCATTTAATGGTTCACTATGTCCAAACATTTGTAGATCCTGAATTTGTACTCCTTCAAAATGCAGTGTGAATAGAACAGAAAGCTTTGGAACAGCCACATATGAGCCTAAGGGTGTACTCACACTTGTCAAAACATATCATGCTGGAGTACGGTTGTCCCCCTCACCATTCCCCCACTGGCCTGCATTCACGCAGTAATTTAATGTTCCGAGTATGCGTACACCATCAGACAGAAGATATTACCTTGAATAAAGGTGTATTTGCACAGCACTATGGAGTTCAGGATTGTATTTTATGGCAGTGACTCAACACTCTCACATGCCTTATAGATTTATCAGCTATGCCATGCAAGGACTTTCTTATAGTACTGCATGTATAAGAAGACATTATTCAGAAGCAAATAGTCAAGAATTTGACCAAATGTATCCACAAACTCAGCAGTAGTATGTGCTTAGGAGTAGACCAGAGTGGTTCGTTTGATGCTTACACTGATACCTACCATGCCTGAATCCAACTGAACCATGCCTGTGCCCGAGAACTCACACGAGACAAACAAACTGGACTTTGGGGGTCAAATGTGCCCAGGCATAGTATATACTGCCTAGTGTGAGTACATCCTAAGGTCACTAGGCTCAATGTCAAATGTTGGCTATTGGGGTATAAAGCACACAGGCATTGAACTGAGGAGCAATGGCATGGTGTTCTATGGAGACGGAGATACACCCATGTGAGTTGAAGTGGGTTTTAAGATACAGAACCAATCACAATTACTAATCAACTAATCAATCTTTCACCAGACCAAAGATCTCATAACTAAATTTCATAAAACCTCACCAAAAATGTGAATGAGTATTTGTCCCCTTTAGACTGTGTTTATTCTGTACATGCAGATGTTGTAAGTGTCATTTTATGTTTCTTTTTTTTTTATTCCACAGTTGCACTTATTCATTCATTCATTCATTGTCTGAAACCACATATCCAATTCAGGGTCATGGTGGGGTCCAGAGCCTACACAGAATCACTGGGCGCAAGGCAGGAACACATCCTGGCACCAGTCCTTCACAGGGCAACACACACTCACACATTCACTCACACCTACAGACACTTTTGAGTCACCAATCCACCTACCAATATGTGTTTTTGGACCGTGGGAGGAAACGGGAGCACCCGAAGGAAACCCACACGGACATGGGGAGAACTCCTCACAGACAATCACCCGGAGCGGGACTTGAACCCACCACTTTCAGGTCCCTGGAGCTGTGCTATATATTAATGCCTATTAATATCCATCCATTATCTGTAACCGCTTATCCAATTTAGGGTCGCAGGGGGTCCAGAGCCTACCTGGAATCATCGGGCGCAAGGCGGGAATACACCCTGGAGGGGACGCCAGTCCTTCACAGGGCAACACAGACACACACACACTCACACCTACGGACACTTTCGAGTCGCCAATCCACCTGCAACGTGTGTTTTTGGACTGTGGGAGGAAACCGGGGCACCCGGAGGAAACCCACGCGGACACGGGGAGAACACACCAACTCCTCACAGACAGTCACCCGGTGCTGGAATCGAACCCACAACCTCCAGGCCCCTGGAGCTATGTGACTGCGACACTACCTGCTGCGCCGTGCACCTGCCGCCCCGTGCCTATTAATATTTCAATGCATAATTGTATATTATTGCACTTGTGTAAAAATATACCACCACTGTGAGTGAGCAGAAGTAGGACTTAAAGACTTTGTGACAAGTTTATGATTTATTTCTCTTCATAAAACATTTGATGGGTCTTGGAACAAACAGAACTTGGCATTAAAAAGTTTGGGAACCCCTGGTCTGGAGCTTTTTCACTTATTTATACTAAAAATTACCATAAAATATCAGGGCCTCCTGACATGGCTTTTGATCAAGTGAATTACTTCAAGCAAGTCTCGTGAAGTTAATGAATGCTCAAGTTTGAGGCAAAGAACTCATTTTGCCAATCAAATCCCTTCCAAATGACATTACTGAAGCTCCTCTGGTTAAAAAAAAAAAAAAAAACCTAATCCAGATCAAGTCATGCTTTATTTTAGACGCTTGTTGAAATAAAACATGAATTTATTTCATTCCAGTATTGAGGCATAATGACTTTTTTATTACAGGGTAAAGACATGGCTGGGATAATGGGAAGTTGTAGTGCAAGTGAGGAGACATTGTTATTGTGGTATCAGCCAGGGCAGCATTGTGGGACCAGAAGAAAGGGAGAGAGCAGGAGAGCAGGGGAGAGGGATTCCATAATTAGAGCAAGACACAAAGTCAATCCCCAGGACTACCGGTGGCATGTGGACTTACATTAACAGCTCTCTGCTGCCTCTATTTTTGGAGGACCGTAAGGAGTTGGCGAGAGTGGGCACCCCGGGTGGATGGTCTTCCGTTCGTGTGGCTACTAACACCGGAACTGTGGGGTCTGGTCACATCACTCTCAAAATAATCTACACTAAAATTATATTTACAGCCTACATGTATTCCCCTGTGACTTATTCATGAACACTGTCTATAGGGTACTTTCTTTCTTAACATTGGTTTCCTCAGAGTCTGTAGTCTTTAACACTTCTTTGATATTATTATTTAATTATATTAATCCGTATAAGGACATACTGCTATACTACAAACACAGCTGGTAGTCCATTAATTGCGCTATACTCCAGCCATACGTCAATGTTCAGAACACCCACAGGACCCCATAGAGGAGATATGATTCGAGTGGTGGATCGTTCTCAGCGCTGCAGTGACACTGATTTGGTGGTGGTGTGTTAATGTGTGTTGTGCTGGTATGAGTGGATCAGAAACAGCAGTGCTGACTGAGTTTTTAAACATTGTGTCCACTCTCTGTTAGACAAACCTACCTCTTTGGTCCACCTTGTAGACCTAAAATCAGAGACTGTAGCTCATCTGCTGCTGCACAGTTTGTGTTGGTCGTCTTCTAATCCTTCATCAGTGGACACAGGACACTGCTGGCTGGTTGGTTGTGAGTGATGAATTCTCACAGCAAGTGTCTAGTATAAAGCCCTGCCAAAACAGGAGAAGATATCAAAGGTATCACTGCTGCAAAGGGAGACAAATTACAGATTTAAACTCCATAAGATAACATAAATCCATAAGAATTGCCTGACATAACTTTTGGCCATATAGTGTATTTAGTTTGATCAAGGAAGAGCGTTTGCTCAGTGTGTTTGAATCAATATAACTAATGAGCTCTCCAACACTATGAAGGAGCAAGTCTCTCTCTCATAGGAAAAGTATAAAATGAATGCCACTGAGAATTTTTTTATTGCTGCTATGGCATTTGACAAGTTGATGTGTTGTATGTTTGATCATCATCTAAACAAGCCCCTGCCTCCTCTGTGCTGATGGTACTTTTTTCCTGTTTCACATTCTCCCATCATCATCAGCTAATGAACAAGAGCACACGTCAAGCCTAACTTTAATGAGGCTTCATGCTACATCAAATCAGTCCCAATGAATTGTGAATATTCATGCTGTCCTGCAGCAAGCAATTACAGGAGAGTTTCATGGGAGAAGAACATAATTTCAGAGATGTTGATTCATAATGAAACAATACCCCTATTGTCAATGAATCAGTAATGGCTTTCTCCAATTTTCTTCCAACAGTGTGACTCCTTGCTATTGCAGTTTTTTTTAAAATAGCTCTCCAAGATCATTACAAATGAAAAAAATATTTAAAAATTAATCAAAGGAACAAATGTCCAGACAAAGTATGTGATTCATATTACAGAGTGTGATCTTAACGGCCAAATATGCTGTGTACTTCACTGATAAAACACCAGTGTTTTATGTTTCTGTTTTTTACAGCACCTCAGGTTCAAGGTATTTACCAAGCGTGAGGTACAAGCATCAAATTGCTTGGTGTTTATCTTTACTAACATGATGTTTCCAAGTTTAAACCAATTACAGAGGTATGTCTAATATGTTCTAGCCCAGTGGTTCCCAAAATGGGGGGCACGGCGCAATTGCAGGGGTGGGGGGCGCGGCATGGTAAATGAGCTACGCATGTTTGAGCATTGCTAGCAAAAGATGAACAAGTTTGTGAGAGCTAAACGTGCAGCAGATGATGAGTTTTTTCAAGCCACAACTTCCAAAGGGAAAACAGAAAAATATGAAATGGCATATCTCAAAGAGAAGCTCATACCAGTCCCTAAGAGAGCACATGTGCAGGTTTTAGGCCTTTTCTCTCAGGAAGTTATTTTATAATTAATTTTTTGTGCAGGGAAGCAAACATGTTTAACATTGACTGTTAAGCACATTCACATTCATTTAGTTTTATTCTATAAGTAGTTGCAATTTTGTATGAATGTTTTAAATTCCAGTGGAGCTTGGAAGTAAAAGATGTGTACATGTGTTAATTAAGAGTGGGGGTGGGGAGCGAAAATATTCTCTTCCACAAAAGGGGGGCAGAAAAAGTTTGGGAAGCACTGTCCTAGTCATTGACTAAGTAAATACAAACTCCTCAGTACTGTGTCGTAATGGTGAGTGAAGGGGGAATAGGCAGCATAGAAGCAAAGCACCGAGCTGTGCCTCTTGTGGAAATAAAATGATAATAAAATCATTCATTCTTTGCTTAATATTTTGCATTTGTGATCCTGACACAATGGTCATTTATTTTCACAGCCATTTTGTTTTCCTGATTAAACATACAACAATTCAATGAACTTTATCTGTGTTTGTTTATACTTGTCACTATGTCACTTTAGATGATTAAACTGAAATATTTTACTATTGATCTCAACATGTATATTAGTCTAGGTCTAGTGGATAGACATAAGATATCTGAAGTGGTTTAGCTTTTTTTCAAGGTTCATCAGCCACTTGAAAATCCACCATATGTCTTCACATCGCAGTCACCATTCACTGTGGAATCTTGTACACTGTGTCTGGATTTTTCAACTAGGGCTATAGATCTAAGGTGTGGTCGACTTCCTCCACAGTGAATAAACCACATTGTGCTTCAATATAGATGACAACCATGTCTATGTGGGGGAGAGGGGAAGGAGGATGGACAAAAATAATAATATTAATAATAATTTAAAAGTGAATATCCCACAGTCACCAAAGCATCAGTATGTCTTGCTAGAAAGACTACATTGACGATGGGTATTTCAGCAATAAAGGCATTATTAATAAAGGAAAACTTACACTTTAAAAATATAACCTACTTAGAGTGGACATAAATGAACATCATTATAATTCCAAAATTGCTTGTTCCAGGCGTGAAATCCATAGAAATGTCAAAATGTATTAAATCATCTTAAGTTATGAAATAATTAAATCAATAATTACCAAAACAACTATTGTCATTTTTAAAGCTAAACTGTATGAGGAAGAATAATCATGTCATATTAAGAGGAATTCTTTGTAGACTGTATGGCATCATTGCTCTAATGAGAATGTGGCCTAATGATAGTGCCTTCGAAAGATAACACTTTCATTTTACTTGTTTAAATCAATTCATAAATGAGAATTACCCAGCTATGAAGAATTTGAAATCACAACTTATGAGTTATTGGTAATTAAATGGGGGGTGTAGTATCGGTTGGTCGAGCTTCATTAATGGGGGCTAGACAGCAGAAATAGGTCCAGAGAGCATGTTAATGAGTTCAAGGAGCAATGAGCAAAGAGCGGAGGAAAATCTCCAACACTCGTTGGAGCACTGTGGATAACATGGTACATCCGCCAGCTTGTAGTCAGGGATAACACTCTTTATTAAAATAACTGCAGCAAAGTCTCATGGGAGTAGTGCTCAGTGAGCAGCAGCTTTTTCCTGATCATAGATGCTTGTAATACAGCACTGCTGGTATTTGAAATATATCTAGCTTTCTTTGAAATAGGATAATGAGAGCTGTCTACTGCACAGCGACCCACAATGACTGTTTACCCGAGCTTCTTTTATAGTTTGACAACTTTCCCATCATTTATACATTATAGATTTCTCTTGGAGTTTACTCATATTTTAAAGGGAAAAAAAGTCATTGTAGTACGCTCTAGCTTGGATGGTTGCTTGGTGTGATGTACTCTTTCCTGTGTACAAGACAATGGTTCACTAACCATTTCTTCCTTTATAAATCTTCTTTAAACATCTTTTTCAGAGTTGCGATGGGGCTCGCACCAGTCCATCACAGGGCACTCACCCATTTTTTATTTTATTTTTTATTTTTTGACAGTAGTAGGAAAACAGAGCAACAGGAGGAAAACCACAGAGACACAGGGGGAACATACCAAACTCCTCACAGACACCCCCAAACATACATTGGTAAACCAATAGGAGTCTTTATGAAAGACTTAAATTACATTTCAGCTGCAGTTTGAAGTGCAGTGGATAAAAGCGCCTGCCAAATTGCAACACATGTAAATTGTAAATGTATTGTTCCAGCATACCCTACCTTTGTTTGTAAAAAATGCCCAAATGAAGATGAAAACCCCTGAGCAACACTCTAAAAAGAACTGATATTGTCGCCATTTTTGTGAATTGTTTGTTTACTACATCACTTGAACACAGCAGCTGTCTTTCACACAATGAATGGACCAATAGAAATACTCCAAACTCAAACAGAATAAAATCTTTTTACATTGCTTTTCCTCTGAAAGGCCCATCCTTCTTCTGTAAACGGATGCTAATTTTTATTTATTTATTTTGGACTGTGAATATATATTGGGCAGTGAAATAATCCTAAAGTCTATACATCTGTTGAAAGAGCCTCCAGAGGGTGTGCAGAGAAGGCTCAATGTGGTGTGGCACATGGAGACTGATGTAGGGCTGCAGCAACTTGACTCCTCTTTCTCTCTATTCAGCTCTGATTACCTGTCTGCACTTTCTTAGGGAGAAATACCTGGTGTGGGACACAGTGCCAGGTAAGAGGCAGAGAGCTTGAGCTAGAACTAGAGTGAGAGAGAGAGAGAGAGAGAGAGGTGTTATAGTTTTGTGCTTGACAAGTCTTTGTTTTGTTTATTGTAAACATGAATAAATGGCCTGTGGACCAACCTGCACCTGCTCCTGCCTTCCTCACCATCTTTGCAACTGAGTCATAGTCATTACTACAACATCAAGTTCTCATTGAGGTTTTTGTAAAAATATTGTTTTTAATATAATCTTTTGTTCATTTCATGTAATTGTGTATACTCGTGCTATAGCGTTTAACTACAGCATTATTTCTTTAAAAGGCTACATTTTCTAGCCATGTTATGGCATTATTTCACATGATAAAACCACTGAAATAGGCTAAACCTATTATTTGTCTTATAAGATACAGAACTAGTAACCAGTAAATGCATTTCCTATCCGTCGCCTTAATTACCTGTCAGATTACTGATGTTAGATGCAGGAGAAACAAGAAGACATTTAAAAGCATTCAGTCTGAAGTACAAACTATAAACAGGGCTCCAGTATAAGTAAACACAAACGTACAAAGCTGAGTATCTCAGTGTACATTCCAAGCCCTGTTACATAAAGCAGTTTAATGATGCTTTGTGTTCACTTCAATTTACTCCTGGTCATTTCTATGCGTTGGAGCTGAGTCACTGTAGACTGTGTTGTTTATGGCCGCCAGCACAACATCCCATAATTTCAAAAACAACTGCAGGCAGGACGAAAAACAGACTCTGTGGTGTGAGACACAAGGCTGATGTACAGAGTAATTTTTTATAAGAAGAAAAGGTGGGAAAACTGCTAATAACAGGCGCTTCCCACTCAACTACTGGAGCTTTACTAAGAGGAGAGCTTAGCTCCAGCAATAATGTACTTCCAACTCTTACCCTGAATCAACCTCCATCCACCTCCTACTTGAGTTTGAGCTTTAATGTACTCTCAAGCTCAACTACCTTCATCAACCACCAGTATGTTCCAGTCTTAAAGCCAACGTCCACGCCTGTGAGCAAATGCTGTTCTCTCTGCTTTCACGTCTTTAAGGTGGAACAGTATGTTTGAGGAGGAAAATGACTTTTTGTAGGTGACTGAAATTTATTCATTCATTATCTGTAACCCTTATTATAGACACACATTCGGACACTTTTGCGCCAATCCACCTAACAATATGTGTTTTTGGACTGGGATCAAACCGGAGCACCCGGAGGAAACCCATGCGGACACGGGAAGAACACACCAACTCCTCACAGACAGTCACCCAGAGTGGGAATTGAACCCACAACCTCCAGGCTCCTGGAGCTGTGTGACTGCGACACTACCTGCTGCGCCACCGTGCCGCAGACTGAAATTTAACTTGTCTGTAAGTTTTTATTTTCTGAATGAGCACAACTTGATTGTAATTCAGGTTCGTTAGCTTTGTAACACTTCAGCTCTCTTTTTACTTTCACGCAATAAGCCTCCGGAATTTAGCATGGTCTCCTATGTACATAATAAGAAACTGCAAAAATAAGTCAATATTACCAAATATAAGCCAATAATATAGAGCAGAAATAAAGCAATATCTTCATATCTTTCATGATTTCCAACATGAGCAGACAGAGAGTAAGCCTATCATGTCTGACTTAGCCACTGTTATTTCTACATATTTTACTCAACATCATCAGAATTTTTTATTTAATTTAAAAAGGGTTTTTGATTACACTCATGTTTTTTTTTAATCTGCTCAACTCCACCCTTAAAGAAAAATGCTGTTCTAAGCTTTTAAAGTGGAATGTTTGAGGGGGGAAAAACAGCTGTTGTTAGTACATGGATGAAGTTGAAGTTGTCTGTAAGTTTTTATTCACTGTTTGAATTAGCACAGTAACTCACTTGTAACCAGAGTTGTTTGGTTTTGTAGCACTTTCATTAATGCATTTAGCAGTCTCCCAAGTTTGGAGCCATTTCCACCTTAAGTGATCGAAACAGCAAAAATATGTCAATATTAACAAACTACAGAGAAAGAATAGACAGATATATTCATTTTGGATGTTTGGAGTTCCCTCTGTTGTCTATAAAATACTTGAGATGCCTTCAATCCCAATCTTAAAAGTAGACGTTCACAACTCTAATCAAAAAACACATTTTACACATTTTTTTATCTACATTAGTCACTGCTTTATAGTGCTCAGTAAACTGTAGCAAAATATCTGAAATAGGTTGGCAAAGCAGACCTTCATGATTCACTAAAATGCATCATGTAAGTGTTTTATCCTTTCATTCATTATCTATAACCACTTATCCAGTTCAGGGTCGTGATGGGTCCAGAGCCTACCTGGAATCATTGGGCGCAAGGCAGGAATACACCCTGGAGGGGGCACCAGTCCTTCTCACACACACACGCGCACGCACTTTTGAGTCACCAATCCACCTACCAACGTGTGTTTTTAGACTGTGGGAGGAAACCGGAGCACCTGGCGGACACGGGGAGAACACACCAACTCCTCACAGACAGTCACCCGGAGTGGGAATCGAACCCACAACCTCCAGGTCCCTGTAGCTGTGTGAGTGTTTTATTCAGAATGGAATCGATCTTGATAAATGAATCATTCTTTAAATTTGATACTCTGTGTGAAGATGTTGCATGTATCAATAACTGGCAGAGGTACAGTCACTGCAGAGTAAGTTTATCTTTTTGTTTTATTTGGTGAGATTACCAAAACAAAGAGAAAAAAAAAAGGAAAAGAAAAAAAACATCAAAAAAAACACAAATTTCTTGAGCTATCTTGGGTGCAGCCTCTCCTTAAACTGGCCCACTCCAACTCTCCTTTTCTCCTCACACCCCATGCTTAAATACCTTCCCCTCATTAACCCTACCTGGGATATACCATCCATGAAGGTATGGTAAGCCAGGAACATACAGCTCCTAAAGAAACAACAATCACTTTTTATCACTTTAAAATAACACCAAGCACCCAAATACAACACATTATTCATATTATTGAACTGAGAAATTAAAACATGCACAATGTAAATACCACCGTCATGTTAGAGATAAATTACACCCCTCCTTCTAAAACCGACATCTTCCACCCCAGAACCTCCAATAAAGGGCCATTAAGAGCAGCGCGCGTGTTCCAGCCCGGTCCCTAATAATGGATGTGGAAGTGGGAAACACCGGCATCAGTGTGTGTGCAAGTTTTAACAGCAGTATTTTAAAATATGACCATCGTTTAAATGGAGCGTGTGGTAGTGGGTACCTCACTAGCCACACGTCCACCTATCACCATACAGGAAACGGCATTATGAAAACAAATGGCCACGCGCTGAACGGATACCCGATGTTAATGAAAACGCCGATTCATATAACATGGCGAAAACTGAAGCGACCACGAGACCAACGCGCCCCGTGAGGAACAATGTGAGTTTTAGCAGGCACTTACCCAGATATTATTAAACAAAGTGATATTTATATATGAAATGCGTGTGTGTAAATAGTGTCTCGTCTCTCATAAGCATATGTCCAGGCTCATGGGGCTGTGAGCCAGTGAGAGGGGTTTATTCACCCCTTTCACACTCTGAATTAATCAAACTGAATCATTGTAGGACTATAACTTTTACACCTCAACCCACATCCTAGATTTAAGCTCTGGAAGATTGAAAAGCAGCTGAACCTTCAAAAACAAAGAAAGTTGGTTATAGAATCCCAGTAAGCCATTTTCCATCTACTGCAACTAAAGCTATCTTCATACTCGCTTTCCTTTCTCTACTCACTGCTTCCACCAAAAAGATGGAGAAGTCCTTTCCCTGCCATTTTAGTTTTAGTCGTAGGGCCCAGTCACAGAGCTGTGGTCAGTAATGGAAAAGCCCAAAGCCATGTCAAATCCACAGCGCTCGTTTGCAGTCTTCCTGTGCCGAGTTGTTATTGAAAACACCTTGGCAGCAGCTCTTCTTTAGCGCAAGAGGCTTATGAAAAGAGACGAGCCTTCTGTCTCTCAGGCCATAATAGTCAAGATAGCTCCACACATACACTCACCCACACAGACACACACACTCCTATACTGCCCCCACCCACCCCCAACACACACACACACACACTACTGCCTCTGGTAAAGATAGCTACTGCTGTATTGTAACAGCTGAACTTGGAATTGAATTGCTAAACCCAATCTCTTCTCTGATTCCAATAAAAGAAAAAAAAAAGAGCATAGAAAAGCTTTATCAGAACACAATTGTTAAAAATAATTTCAATTCTTGTTTTTCTGCCCTTGTATCCTCTCACACTCTAGATTGTTCTCTCAGGGCTCTGACCCAATTCAACACTGTGCGAAAAGAAAAGATAAAAATAATGAATCACAAACAAAGTAGAGCCCCTTTTTTCAAATGTACATTACTATATATATATATACTAGATGAGACTGAGTCATTACTGCAACAAGCAGCCTTTATTTCTTTATTTAGTGTCCTTACAAAGGTACTAGGCAAAAAGCAGCCCGTGAACAAACAGTAATTTTAGCAAGTTGCAGGGGAACCACATGCCCTAAGATCCCCTTCTTTAGGCCAGTAAGCCCCTACACAACATCACATCTCACTACAGACAACTAAATAGTAAAACACCCCTCAACAATACAATTAATCTCTAAATAACTCTTTAAGCAACTAACACACAGAGGAAATATTTAATAAACTTAAATATACACATTACCGCCTCAGCTGCTGCTTATTGGTGATAGCTAATGCAGCAAATAGCTTTTTTCTTTTTCTTTTTCTTTGTTTTGTTCTTTTCTCTCTTCATGCCCTGGAGGAAGGAGCTGTAGCTCCCAGTTAGCCTAAATAACAATTAAAATCACAGTTCTTTGTTGTTAAAAAAAGTACCTGGTTGAAGATACAGCTACCAATAGTTGAAACAGTGTCGAGAAGACTCTCTGTGGTTTATAACTTATAAACACAGTTTTTTGTTGCTGGTTCTAGAGCTTTTGAGGAAAACTGGCTAACAGCTGTAAATTCATCCCAGAGGTCAGGTTTATAGAGGGCATTGGATGTCCTGGAGAGTGAATTTCCCCATTTCATCTTGGAACCCTTCTGTGAAATTGATGGCGAGCCACCCAAAAGATCTGACAGATCTGACCACTCTTGAGTTGTGCTGAACTACCTGGTCACGTGGTAGGGCTACAACTGAGAGACTGAGACACATTTGTTTTTCTTTCCTCATTGCAACTAATGGTTTAACATTTTTTTTGTATTTTATTATTTTTTTATATTCCTTGATTTATTAGATATTATTTGTTGGGTTATTGAAATGTAAAGGTGTAAACTTAGAACAAGCTACATAAATAGCAACAATAATATCTCACAAGCCATTACTTGTGTTTTGTATGTTTAATAGTATATGTATATTTTTAAGTAAAGCCAATCATTTACTTTTACTTTTTCTTGTTTGTGGTTCATGCTGACACACACCCCCACCTCCTTAACAAGCCTAGACATACTGGTCCTTAGAGTAGCAAACTCCTATATTTCCCGTGTCTACTGAGCTTAATTGTTGCTGTATAGTACACAGATTACCAGGTTAGACAATAGGAGTGTTACATACAGCATGATGGTGTCACAAAGCATGCTTATACAAATCCAGAATTAACACAAAAACAACAAAAGGACTGGCAAAGGAAATCTCCCCCAAACCTGGAGGAAGGAAGGACTTATAAGAGGGACACACCCTCTTCTGGCAAAACCCCTTCCAGTGCTGCATTTCTTATGAACTTCCTAAAGACACTGTCAATATTGTGATCTAGCAGGCAAATACAGCAGCCCTGGTGTGTGTGCACCATCTGTTACCCCACATTCACAACAACTATACCCCCTTTAGACGCAAGTCATGAAATCTCCTCCAGACCGCAGTATGCGCATTTCCTCGTTCCTACATTTTCAGCAGCTCTACCTTTGTCCAGCAGGTCCATTTCCAGTCTGTTTTTCCTGATTACCTCCACGAGCCATTAAACCTCTGTGATGAAATTTCGTTGGGTGTGAGATAAGGCCCGTTGGCCATGATAAAACATACAATAAACCTACTTTATGGCGAGAAGGTTTGGTAGTTTTCCTGTTGATATGCAGTTGATGGGATTGCCTGCGTGTTTCCTCCTGTACCAGTGCAGCCTTTATTTCTCTATTCTGTCAGAAGTGCTGGAAAAATAAGCAAATAAATAAGACAATAAATTTTCCTAATTGCCTACAGGCAAGCAATAAAGCAAACAATGTCAGCCAGTGTGCAAGGCCAATCACGAAGGCCCTGCAATCCTCAATAAAGCCAGGAGGACACAGTGTTATTACACACGCCCTCACCCACACACACATAATTACAATTTAAAAATAATAAATAAATAGGTAAAAAACTAAATGATAAAAAGCTTTTTGACTCATGTTAAAATAAATTAAATCAGCTACTTTAATATGCACCCAGCGTGGATACATGGTGTTCAGTTGTGGGTGTTGAAGGTGCAAGAACGTTCCCAAACCTGCAGCTTTTAGAAGTTAATACTTCCAGCCAAATAGCTAATGATACTTTTGTCACTTACATTTGTATTCATCAATCTTTTTGCCATAAGCTCTAAAACCCTCTTTTGGTGTGTGCACTGTCGTAAGAATGTTTCTAAATAGAACCCTGAAAACATGAAGAAACGTTTGCATGATCAAAAGGTTTTTTGAATTGTGAAGGGGTTTTTCAGAGTGATGGAGAATGTGCTATTGATGGTTCTCTATAGCACCTTTGAGACAAGGGTTGTATATGGCACCAAAAAGGGTTCTTCTATTGTTACAATATCAAGCTTGTTAACACAGAACAAACATTTTTGGTCCAGGGTTCTATACAGAACCATTTTTTTCTTCCTTTGAGGCAGAAGGAATGTAATTGGTTACAAGCCAAAATGTGTGAATGAATGTGATTGGTCAGCACACATTGGGCAGAGATTTTCAAATACAGCACTATAAACCAGTAAATCTCTGTCTAGACCCACATGGTTTCTTTTCTTTAATTGACAGAAATGCAATCATTTTTTTTGTTGACTGTAGACTTGGTTCTGTTTCACACTGTAAGAATATCTGTAAATGTTATGGTGAAATTCTGTAAAATCATGACAGTAAAAGACTAAATTCCAAAAAGGTTGAAAACAGTTTCTGTAACAGTGAAATACCGTGAATATATTTATCAGCCAAGACACTAATATTTTACTGTAAAAAGTACATTATTTAACTGTTAAATGAACAAACCATTATGGGCAGTACAAGTGTCTAATAACTGGGAGGAGCTGAGACTCATTAGGGAGCTCCCAGCATATCTTGCTGCTCCATATTTTCTGTGATTTTCAGAATTTCTTTGTTTTTCTCTATCTTTGAGACTTTTTGATTTTGGGTTGCATTGGGGTGATTATTGTGTGTGTGGGTGTGTGTGTGTGTGTTTTGGTCAGGAAAGTTCACCATCAGCCTGTGTTCCGAGTGCTGGAGTGTGGCATATTTCTTTTTGCCTTTTGGCAATCCTTTTAAGGGCTGAATATAGGATGCGGTATGGCTACATCCAAGTATGGCCACATATGCAGCATGACATCTCAGTCTCAATGTGTCACACTCTTTACATGTTAATTTTATGGCAAAACAAGTTTTTTTTTTCTTTATGTAAATATAGGGTTTTTAAAGGTGTATATCTGTTTTTTAACAGAAATGTACAGTAAAAACAGTTATTGAATGTAAAATTTACGATTTCCAAATATAATACTGTAATGTCTTATACATTTTGACTGTATGTTTTACGGTGACATTTTGGCAACAACAACTGCAGTTTTTTTATCGTAAATTTTATGGATTTTATTTTACAGTGGCATAATTGTGTTGCAACAACACATTTTTTTTTTGCTTGAATAGAGGATAATGAAACTGCTTCTGAGGAAGCTCCAGAATATTATACCATAAAATTCTGCTGCCTCTGAGGCAGAAGTAAATTTTACACACTTGTATTATGAGTGCTGCCCTGAAGGAGCTGCAGAATACTGTACAATAATGCCTCCTAGGAGGCACCAATCATGTTCTAATCAACTCTGTCTTAGCCTCTGCCTTAGAGGAAGCAGAGCATTATTGTATTACATTCCCATTTAGAGGCAACGAGTTACATTATCCTCCATTCAATCATCCAAGCTTCTATGACCCACAAGCCTTTAACTTTCTGCACATTTAAAAAAATAATAAAATAAATTTCTGTCCCTATAATGACACGAATACATGGACGCATCTCTCCATTACTGACCTTCTAATGAGTTCATATGCACAGCTTTTTGTTTAAATTTAAATATTTAAATTTACCAGAAAGCAAGTGAAATTTCTGCATTATTAAAGCCAGAACCCCCAGTGAGTGAGGAACGATCGAGGCTGTGAATTATTTTACATACACATGTTCATTTATCATGTATATTAGTGGTTGATAAAATGTGGTGCTTGCTTTTAGTAACCTCAAAAAACATCACCGTTAAACTGTGATCTTGTCGGTTCCTTTGATGATCAGTTTTCTGTTGTAAACTCGTGGTTCCACAACATTGTCGCATGTTTATGGATGCATTTGTTAACTTTTTATACAGCCCCCAAAGTCTTCTATTTTGAAAAACAAAATATGGTCACCTTATCTAAGCTAATACTTAGAGGGATTCCAGGTAGGCTCTGGACCCACCGCGACCCTGAATTGGATAAGCGGTTACAGATGATGAATGAATGAATGAATAATTCCTAGAGGTAGTTGTACATGAAAGATGCATGCTGGGTATTGTAGTGAGAAAACAGTGCTGAACAAAGACAAAACAAATCTGAATTCCCTCAAACTAGTGGGGAATAAAATGCAGCTATATAGAGCTGTACAGAAAAAAAACTGAATGCTGGTGACTGTCTGTGAGGGGTTGATGTGTTCTCCCCATGTCCGCGTGGGTTTCCTCCGGGTGCTCCGGTTTCCTTCCACGGTCCAAAAACACACGTTGGTAGGTGGATTGGTGACTCCAAAGTGTGAGTGAATGTGTCTGTGTTTCCCTGTGAAGGACTGGCGCCCCCTCCAGGATGTATTCCCGCCTTGCGCCCAATGATTCCAGGTAGGCTCTGGTCCCACCGCGACCCTGAATTGGATAAGTGGTTACAGATAATGAATGAATGAACTACTACATTATTCCAACTTAATTTAATTGAATACCTGGACTAGGAAAATTCCAAAGGAAGGATGTTTCCAATGAAATAGATTCAAAAGCACCTTCCCTTTTGTTTTTCCAGCAGCAGTAACTCTATCAGTAATAAATGATAAAGCAGGTGAGTCTCCTTCAGTCACTTAATGGCTAAACTTCACTGTTAATGATATTTGTCTAACTTCTCGGAGATGGGACTCCTGACATAAGTGCTGTGTGATAGCCCAATATCTTCAGGACAAAGAAAGACAAAGATGAGAAAGTGCCGGTGTCAGTTTGTGTCATTTCAGAAAGTGGCAGCTAGCGTAACAAGGCCCTGCCCCCATGTCTGGGTAGCCCTGCAGCACCACGCCTTCCAATCTGAGCTTGACCAGACCCAGAGGGGTTTGTCAGCGTAGCGTTCTGTGGCACTTAAAGGCCATCCGTTTCATTTGTCCTCATCTCGTAAAAAGGAAGTTGACCTTCTCCTCCTCAGTTAAGTGTTATTAGCTGCAGGGTCCAGTGCTCTGAAAGCGAGCCACGGTCCGCGGTGGTCAGCAAGGCACGTGGCAATGTAACTGCCAACAATGCACCTCTTACCCTCAGCTGCAGAAATGGCGCTGAACAAATGTGCTGCACGGCTTTAATGATGCAGTTAGAGCTCATCAGTGCAGGGCTTGCTTTGGGAATGAAATGCCTCTTTATTCTGATCCGAGACACGGCCGGCCAGCTGCCAACATTCAGCCAGTGATAAAGATGATCGTTTTTTATGTTGAGGTTGCCATTAAAACTAAATCAAGCGAAATGAATCTGGCTTTCAGAAATGCTAAAGTCTTAAAAATAAAAGTTCCTAAATGGCTTTGACAATTTCAAGAACAAGTATTCATTGATAAAGGAGCTTCGCATTATACAGAATAAACTTTTGATTTCTTCACACTTACATATCTCATTCACAGACAGTTAAATCACAGTTCTGCTGAATGATCACTCTATGGCCCCATCCCAATTCTTCTCCTAATCCTTCACACTAGCAGTGACAAGTTGCTCATGGTGCACAATGTTTGACTCTTGCTGGCATGTTCACAGCGGTTTATGAAGTTGCTTGTGGGTGTGTACAATGTCTGATGCTACCTACTCACCAGAGACATCAACAATATCCGTTCTTCCATACTTAATTATGGTCCTAACACGTAGTAGTCTTTTTCTCGTTTTTCTTTTAATTTTCTCTGTATGCATGCAAAGATGTTTCATACTGAATACTGAAAGATTAAACAGCAGTCATGAGCTCCTCTTCAAATATTTGGGCACCACACTCTTGGTCCCCTCTTGCCCTGTTGTGTCTATTGTGAACCAGGGGTAAGCCTTAAAACCATAATTGTAGTTCCTGATTGTTATCAAAAAAAAAAAAAAAAAACTCCTCACTGTCTGTTAGGAGTTGGGTGTGTTCTCCCTGTGTCCACGTGGGTTTCCTGCGGTGCTCCAGTTTCCTCCCACGGTCCAAAAACACACATTGGTAGGTGGATTGGTGACTCAAAAGTGTCCATAGGTGTGAGTGTTTCCGTGTGTGTGTTTCCCTGTGAAGGACTGGCTCCCCCTACAGGGTGTGTTCTTGCCTTGCGCTCAATGATTCCGGGTAGGCTCTGGACCCACCACGACCCTGAACTGGATAAGCAAAAGTTACAGACAGTGAATGAAAAGTTGCATATTTCTCCCTATGTTCAGAGTTTTTAAATAAATTCAAATCTATTTCAATTTTACCCAGGCCAAATATATATGTCAATCACAAATTGTGCAGGGTTCCTTTTACTAAAAATGTCCAAGCTATTTTCTAGTTTGTTAGAAATCACAGTCTATTTGTTAGAAGCTAATTGTAGCCTTCAAGAAAATAGTCTGATTCTGACTTGTAAGAAAGCCAAATTTAAGTGCTCACGTGGCATGCTGATGTGTAACTTGGGCCCACACAAAAGAACATAGCAATTTATACTGTTATAAATTATACTGTTATAATTATACTGTATTGTTATGTGTGAGAGCTAAATAAGAGCTAAAATAAAAGTCTGCACATGTTCAGTATACTTGGTGAACAATACTCAAACAGTGACTGCTGGAGGAATTATGGAAGCGGATTATGTCTTCACATGACTTCTTTCCTGTGGATTCATCATAGTGTGAGACATGGGGCAAATTCCACTTTTAGTTTTCAGAACTATTTTCAAATGGTTGTTGGTGGAACATGTGGATGCAGAACATATTAATGAGTAGTTTTATTATAGTTCATTCATATATTGCTTTGTTTTTCAGAGCATTAGCATTTTATACTAAAAGTCGGACAGAGTCTCACAAAGTTCAGTTCCACTGCTAATACATATTAAATTTGTCATTAAATTTCCCAGGTGTCTAGGATTGGGAACATGGGAAATGTAGAAAATACATTAAACTTTTAAAATGGACCTTTGTGGGTTGAAAAACATCTATGCAGAAGCTGAAAGCAAGTACCTGAAAAGTATGGAAAACAAAGGCAAATAAAAATGGCACTACATACAGTTTTGACTGTTTACAGTTTTGTAAAAAAAACACATGCTGTGCATTTTCTCCTGATTTTAAAAAATAAAAAACCTGCCAATTTGAATAAAAATAAAATGAATGACTCACACCTATTAGTCAAGTAAGTTATATCAATGGCTAAGGCAGGTTATCCTTTGTAATGTCTAACCTTTTGTAATATAATCTATTCACAACTGACTCACAATTTCACATATTCTATATTGGATATTCTATTGCTCTGTTGCCACGAAGGTATTCTCTCTACAGACTAAACCCATATTCCCAGGAGTGTAAATGTGTGACATGGTATGTATTTGTAAAGCACTATGGTGGAGAGTCAGAGGTATGCTTCATACAGGGGGACAGATAGGGAGAACCCACTGGGGTTCAACCTGAGAAAACTAGATATTTTCTTAGTTAACTGGGGTTGTCCATTCTGTTCAGCATCAGTGGCCTTCACCCAAAGCAGAGTCCTTAGAGACTGCTCTCCAATTGCTGCATCCCCCACTCTGCATTCTCTCTCTCTCTCTGTGTGTGACCCTGTGTTATTTACCCAACGATAGACTCTCTCTGCTCTGGCTGCCCAGTGGCTCCAATGAAATATCACACATAGCAAACCTATTGTTACTGTTACATCACAAATGGGCAGGCAGTGCCACAGTGGCCTTGCACATCATGGCTATTCAGTATTAGAGCTACCTCTGTGTACTCCCCTACTCTGTGGGCTGTGTTAATCCCTTTACTATATGCTGTTACAAACTCTGTTTTTTTAAATTAATATTTGATATATATGTATATATTTACTGATATTTTTCAAGTATGCTATGTCCAAACATTTGCAGACACTCCTTATTCTAAGCAAAGTCAGCTCCTTTGAATTCTCCACTCATATTCTGTTGTTACACTCTCTGTTGGTAAACTCTTTGGGGATTCATTTTTTATAACATCTATTTTACTGCTGCTCTCTTAACCCTTTAAGACCAACACAAAACTGCCGCTGATTAGGCTATATAATATATGACTATATAAATTATATTGCTGCTGTAGGCTGCTAAAGAATCTGATCTTTTGAAGATAGATCCATGTTGGTTTTGTCTGCATCACAAGATCAATTTGAGAAAGTAACTGTAGTGCTCATTTCATTCATTTACCACATGCAAGTCAATATTTTAGCTACTGTACTATAGCTACTGTACACACAGATTTCAATTTGGTAAAGGAAACAACATTGATGTGGTTAAGTCTGTCTTGATTCAAGGACATTACTTGTCACTGACTCCAGATCCCAGAATGCACCAGACAGTCACATGACTTTTGGAATTTAGGACTATTGCGGCTGGGAGTGGGTGGAATGAACCAGCGTTAATAAGTGTTTTCCGGAATGGTCTCAACTCTTGAGATACTCACTGAACTGGCCTGTAGAGATGATGGACTATCTTTGGATCAAGTTATCTCCTTATCTATCTGCCTAGACCAACTTCTTCAAAAACGGCCCAAGACCTCGGGTCAGGGACACAATACAGCAAAACGTCACTCTGTTCCTGGTTTTAACACCCCGGTGAAGAATTCTAGTTCCATTCCCAGTCTTAGTCCTCCTTCGGAGCCTATGCAGTGTGATGTTTTGAGACTCTCACAAGAGGAATGCCTTCATCGTCTACACGGTTGATTGTGCTTATATTGCAGAGGTTCTGATCACTTCAGACGTGACTGTAGAAGACGTCTGCAGCGAGGCCTGATACACAACCCGGGGAAGACTTCACACGTTAACATGGTGAGTGTACCCACAAAGGGGTTGATTTCACAATCCTTTCTCATACCAGTCACTGTATGCTGCCAAGGAACATCTCTTGTCGTTCCAGCACTGATCGACTCTGGAGCTGAAGGAAACTTCATTCACCAATCCCTTGTCACCCAGCTGAACATCAAGACAAATCCTTTGTGCAGAAACGTCCAGATCCACGCCCTAGATGATCTTCCTATTGGAGGAGATCCTATTTCTCAAGAGACAGTTCCTGTTTGTCTCCAAACCAGTTTTTGCACTGAGTGGTTATCATTTCTAGTACTTCCCAAAGCAGACGTTCAGATTGTTTTAGGATTACCTTGGTTAGAGGCACACAACCCTATTATATCATGGAGTCATCGCGAAATCACTTCCTGGTCCACTTTTTGTAGGTCCAATTGTCTGGTCCTGGATCAAATTTCTATCCATGCCATGTCAGCAGAGAGTCCTGAATCAGAATCATCTGTACAAATTCCCCCTGAATATTCTAAGTATTCAGAGGTATTCAGTAAGGTCAAAGCCACTAAGTTACCTCCCCATGGAACTTATGACTGCATAGAGGGGGCTACTTACCCTCTTAATCTAGAAGAAGAGAAAGCTATGGAGAAATATGTTAAAGAGGTTTTAAACCAGGGGTTTATTCATCCGTCAAAGTCTCCAGTAGCATCCAGGTTCTTTTTTGTTAAATGATGTTAAAGGATGGAGGACTAAGGCCATGTATTGACTATCATGCTCTTAATGACACTACCAAAACGTTTGCATATCCATTACCACTGTGGTATTAGAACAATTAAGAGGTGCTACAATATTTACCAAAATGGATCTCCGTAGTGCCTATAATCTCATCCGGATTAGGGAGGGTGATGAATGGAAAACAGCTTTCAGTACTACAAAGGGTCATTATGAATACCTGGTCATGATTTATGGGCTCGCCAATGACCCGTCAGTTTTTCAGTCCTTTATCAACAACATTTACACTCCAGATATTAACACTCACATAACTCAGGTTAGTCTGGTTCTTCAACGCCTTCAGGAGAATAATCTTTATGTCAAGGGTGAAAAATGTGAATTCCATAAGCAAACAATATAATTTCTTGGGTATGTTATCAGTGCGTCTGGTATAGTTATGGATGACCATAAGGCAGACACTGTGGTTAACTGGCCAGTTCCAAAAAATATTAAAGAGCTTCAACAGTTTTTAGGATTCACTAACTTTTATAGGAGATTTATCAGGAATTTTAGTTCTATCGCAGCACCACTTACCACCCTTCTTAAGGGTAGTTCCCAACGATTGTATTGGTCCCCTCAAGCACAAGTCGCCTTTGATCGTCTTAAAAGTGCTTTTACTACTGCCCCAATTTTAAAACATCCGGACCCAGAATTTCCCTTTGTTGTTGAGGTGGACACTCTGTTTCTTCTGTTTCTGTGTCAACTATTAGATGGCAACTTGACAAACAAATCTAACGAGAAAATATATCTAAAGAAGTGCCCAGTGAATGTCCCGAAGGCAAACAGGCTCCACTCAGAGACAAGTTAATCACTTGGGCCCATTCATCCCTGTCATCTGGTCACCCGGGTGAGAGACGCACTACACAACTTATCCTTGATCGTTATTGGTGGGAATCCGTTAGAGCGAATGTTCATAAGTTCATTGCGTCGTGTTCAGTCTGTGCCCAGTCTAAAACCCCCAAAACGCTTCCAGCGGGTAAGCTAATGCCTCTACTGGTTCCTGAATGTCCGTGGTCTCACTTAGCCCTGGACTTTGTACTTTTTTCCTTTATACCCCAGTGCTTACGGTTAATGATCACGTTTTTCATCACTATGGAGTTCCTGAAGATATCCTATCAGATCGAGGTCCTCAATTTACATCATGTGTTTAGAAGGCATTCTTTGAACATTTTGGAAACAATGTCAGTCTTACTTCCAGATACCATCCCCAGAGTAATGGTCAATGTGAACGAGCTCCCCATCTTAGAGGTCATCCTAGAATATCACTCTCCAGTCCTGCTCTGCCCGTCCAACGTCCCGATCCAGAAGCCTGCATCAGTCTCAGCCCTCCGCACGTGCTACTGTCCCTAGCTCCAATACCTCCAGTTTTCTTGGTGGTCATTGTCGTAGTTGGCCTCCTTCCAGGCTGCCTCCTGAGTCTTCGGAGGTGGGTACTGTCACACCTGCTTCTCAGGACTCCAGATCCCAGAATGCACCAGACAGTCACATGATTCTACACCGTTCTCACTCACCAGAATTCTAATCGCACACCTGTTTATATAAACCTCATTCACTTACCAGCCCTTGCAGAGTATTGCCATGATTCTTTCCTGCATACAAAGTGTTCTCTAGTAGCCTGTTTATACAGATACCCTGTTTCCTACCTCTTGCTCGTCTTTACACTTTTCGCCTTTGTCGCACCCTTTTGGTCTTGTTACTACTCTCCTGTTATTGGACTCTGCCTGTTTTTGACTACACTTTTGATTCTTCTCTGAGGTACTGTTTGCTCCCGGTTTGACCCTCACTTGTCTTGTCTTTGTCTTCTCCTTATAACTTGTTTAATAAACTATTTTGACTGTGACCCGCAAGTGTCGGCTCTCTGTCCAGTCGTGACATTACTTTACAAGACAATTTACATTTATTAAATGGTTTTACTGAACTGTTATAGTATTTGCAGTACTTCAAACCTCCTTCCAGCAAATCAGACAAGATTAACAATTGGTTTCCAATAAAATATTTTTTCAACAACTGGTTAAACAAACTTATGTTCAGTGTAATTACTAGAAAATGCTAGTAGTACAGTAACACTGCTGAAATATTTTAGTATTTGTAACAATTCTCAACAAATTTTACAAAACATAAAGTTATTTAACATATAAATATGTCTATTTACAGATGATACTTCCACAAGAAATTGTTTGTTGGATGGATGCAGAAATCTCCTGAGTGCTGCAGCTAGTCAATGCGCAGACATTACTCAGAACAATTAGATTACTATCCAATAACCCTTAGCCATTTAACCTTTTAATGTCCAAGTCTAAAATTGGCCAGCTGCACATCTGCCTGTAAATACCACATTTTAATATGTGGTGTGGTATACTGAGTAATACTACTACATTCATTGCAACAGACTAGTTATGTGTCAAAAAGCAGTGCCCTATTCAATGCCATTTCGAACACCTATCAAGGTTTAATTTCCTCCCCAGGAAGCACACCACACTATAGTACCAAGAGTCCTTGAGCAAGATTTCCAAGGCTACAGTGGCCTGTAAAATGATTAGAAATGTAAGTTGCTCTGAGTAAGACTGTCTGTCTTCTCAAATTTCTGAGAAAATGAGCTGAGGATATGTGTCTTCTTGTGTTTCGCACTATGCTCAGACTTGCTGTGATAAAGATTTGTAGGGGGTGGCACAGTGGTGCTGCGGTTAGTGTGACTGCAACATAACTAAAGACAGAAACACAACTATTTCCCATCTAAGACTCTTGGCAGTTTAATGTTGTAAAGGTATCAAACTAACATCAGGGCCTCAGGTATTTCACACACTGCAAAAAATAGGATGCCCCCATCATAACAAGTCAGTCATTATTTCGATTCTAAATATTCCATGATGAACTGTGAGTGGTATTATTGAATGTGAAAGTGTTTAGGAACAACAGCAACTCAGCCACATGGTGTCAGACTACATATCTTTGCAGATAGGATGTCATTAAATCCTCTATAGTTGTAATATATCCCAGTACTTTAGTCCATATAGTGTATTTATACAATTCCAGATTCCAGATCATAGTAGAAATCATTCTCAGTAATCTTTCTCAGTAGTTTTAATCCTATCTGAATAAAACATTTCTATCATTTTCCCAGAGTGCACACTCCCATTTCATTAAAGATTCCTGAGCCTTTTACCTGCTGTAAAACAAGCAGTAAAAATAACCATAGGTTTTATTAATCCTATCTGAACTGACTTGGGGACTATTCCATCATATCCTGGGGAAAAGGAGTTTTTGGGCTTGTTTTCTCTTTGATCCAATTTTCATTCATTCATTCATTATCTGTAACCGCTTATCCAATTCAGGGTCGCGGTGGGTCCAGAGCCTACCTGGAATCATTGGGCGCAAGGCGGGAATACACCCTGGAGGGGGCGCCAGTCCTTCACAGGGCAACACAGACACACACACATTCACTCACACACTCACACCTAGGGTCACTTTTTTTTGAGTCGCCAATCCACCTGCAACGTGTGTTTTTGGACTGTGGGAGGAAACCGGAGCACCTGGAGGAATGATCCAATTTTTTATTACATTTTTTTAAATGCACACAGCACAGAAATATACAGTTCAAGTATGAAAATAAGTTAAGCTGCTTAACAATGCACCACACTCAAATCCTCAAAAAACTACCTAAAGGATCACTCAATGGAGGGATGTTTCTGGTAGTTGTAGGCCCAATTGCAGATTTCATATATGTTATGAACATGTGTCCTACTCGTTAAGTTACCACTAAATGGTTTATAATATCAGTTATAATAATTGTGTGAGAGATTAGTGAACTATTTGCCATCTTCTCACTGATTATTTTGAAGGACTAGAACTGAGTGGCCACCCCCATCTCTGTTAATTTCATAAAGATTTCTTATCCACTGCGAACCTACCATAAGCATAGTGACATAAATGTACATTCCCCCAGTTCCACACATAAAATTAATCCTATGTAATTTGGGAGTGTATCTCCTTATTGTCTAATGCTATATTTTTAGATGCATAGCCCCTCATTATTCAAATAGACTCACATTTAGGAACTGCTCCATATTTGAATTTTATTCAGTGCTTCATATCAAAGACTATGTGTCCTTATTTACCGACTATTTTTTTAATCTCTATTACATCTTTTGAGCCATTAATGGGAAACTTTTGAGCAGCGAAAGTTTACTCTAGGCGAAACACCCATGTTTAATTTGTTGGTTCCCAAAACTGGCCGGAGTTATAAACGTGCTGCAAAATAACACTGTCCATAAGCATCAGTGTATGGGCTTCAAGCCCAGGGCAAACGGGTGAAATGGAGCTCAGCAATCAGACGTGACCCTGTACTGCAACTGATTGATTGATGGACATGGTGACTGCACCTGAGAGACACAGGGAGCAAAAACATTACGCAGTGATTCTTCACGGTTGGCGTGTAGGCCGCAGTGTTACAAACCCCCTCACCTGGCAGGAACTTGATTGATGAGAAACGTCCATCCACTGTCCACTCTAGCATACGCACACACACCCGCTGTTAAGTCTGATCACATTTCTCCCAGAAGTGCTGACAGGTCACACTCAGATCAGAGCGGACATACCAAGAGGACTTCATTCACTCAGACAGTACACACACACACACTCACCCATTTCACTCTGTCCCCTTGAGACTGGGCCACATTCAGTTTGGCTGAATCTCCAGAAGAGATCTACAAAGCATCCTGAAACCTTCCATCAAACTCTCCCTCAGAGGCCAACAGAGCCACAGAGTGAATCAGCAGAGAAACCCAACACCACAGTTACTCTTTCTTTTCACTTCATTATTCCTTCACCACAAAGCAATCTCAGAAGGAGCAGGAGACCTAGGGCGAAGAGAATGAACAGAAGATACAGATTGGCCAAACTTTGGAATGTAGCAGAATGAAACATCATCATGGTGGGTGTGCTGTACTCATGAATAAACTCCAGCAAAGTGCACATATACCCCAGACTCTCAGCAAAACCAGTTAATTTGGCAAGAACAAAAAATAGTGTTTATATAAAGTTTTTTTTTTTTTTGGTCTTTGGGCAAAACGGAAAACCAACTTATTACATTTTACTTTTGGAAGTGTTTTCACACTAACACATTAAAACTGAATTAAAAGAGGTGAACAGCAGCGATACTGGGACAAAAATGCAACTGAACTGGACAAACAATATGTCATATTTGGCAGCAATAACTAGGACATTGTCCACTGAACTGTTCTCTGTTCTAACTGAGCTGGTGGAGGAAGAAACATAAGAGTTAGGATTTTCCATGTGTTAACAGTATGGGCTGCCTCATAGTGAAAGGTGGCAGTGAACGAACACATACACACACACCTGGAGCCACCTCAGCACCCAGTGGGTGGATGCTTTTCTCAATGGATTGCAACTGTGGGATTTGATGGAGAAGAAAGCACTGTCCCTTTACTTCCCCCCCATTTTCCATTCCAGTCCTGGGGATCAACCCACCAAACCCTCAGTCTCAAACCTGTTTCCTTTAACTTTAATCTGTGGCTGCCCCAACTAACTAAAATGACCATAGTAGTAGTACAACACAGTGTATAAAATTACATGAAACATCCAGCGAAAACCTGTCAGAAGATGTGATGAATGGCCAGCTGCGTCAGATATAAACAGTGTTACATGTGAGAGCATTGCACGCTGGAAGGTTGAAATCAGCTTCAAAAAGGATATCATCATCACAAACCACTTAGGAGTCCATGTGAGGGACTGTAGGTCATTACAAATCAAGGATAAGGTCCAGATGGGATGATGGAGTATTCATTAAAATCTCTCAGCCATCCAGATCAGACCTTTTCATCTCAGCAAGAGGGTGAGAGGGTGAGTGGCACTTAGAAGATGATCCAAAGTGAGGTTAGGAGCCAGTTTGCAGGTCTTTCTCGGAGGTTAGGTAGTGGAGGGAATGATAAAGATACTAAATAAAGGTTACGGTGTGTAAACTTTGAGACTGACGCTTTATACGTTAGACCTCACACCGCTTTGACTTGACATTCATGACATTCTGTAATTACAATCTGTCATCAATATATCCACCATTCTTATTGTTCCATAGGTCCATGTTTTTCATTGACACTTGATGTGATATAATCAAATATTAAATATTGAATGTGTATATTGTTTTATCTACTGACATTTACAGTATTGGTAACTTATCTTCTTGCTTTTATATTTTATATGCTGCTTTTCCCTGTCATTCTTTCCCAATTTATTAATATATAAATGTCATCCACTAGCTAGGTTTCCTTCAGTCACAAAATGCTTCCAAGATGAGAGGGTCAGTGATAATATGTGCAGCCAACAACCACACCTTTTGCACTGATTCTACAGATCATTGGACAGCTCATCATTTTGAGCACAGAGGGTTGGGCTAACATATAACCCTGGAGGGTACCACCACAGCTGATAGTATAGAGAAGGGCTGGCAACAGTGGAACCATTTATGATCGTTGACGTTGATGATAAGACCAATTGTGCCACTTAGGAGCCTTGTCTTCTCATTTCCATGAAATCTGGAATACAGGTTTGTCAAATGCTCTGTAATCCTCAAGAAAATGCAGACTGCTTCAGGTTAAATGGGTCACAGAGCATCTAATACATTGCTGCTCTCCAAAAGAAATATCTTTTATCAGCTAAGGTTTGGAAATTTTAAACATTGTTAAAGATTTCTGGTTGCCAGCAAGTATCTTTATTACAATTATTTCACACTGAAATAATGACTGTATCAGAAGATCACACTTTATATGCAAAGCTTCAACTTCTTCCATCAGGCTACAGGCTCCCAATGATATGCTGTAATGGATTCAGGAACTCTTTTATCCAGTGCAATATTGCTGCTGAGAAAGAGGGACATGGAAACATAATGGCAGTGTGTGTCTTTTACTGGGTTTGGAATTTTGGATGTAAAAATGACTGCTGCAATCAATGTTCGCCTTGAGAGACACTAATGGAACTAACAGAACTTTGAACACAGGAGATGCTCTTTGCATTTTGTGAAATTTCCATGAAAGATGGACCTAAATGATATGCCAAAATGACTTGGAATAAAGTCTGCTTCCTGTAATTTACATTAAAATTAAAGGAGGCTTTTGCTTTTTACTATAAAGCTACTATATTCCACGGTCCTCAGTTAACATCTGCTTACTCAATTCTGACCTTGAGCTTTTAGATTTAAGAAGCCAGACATTTGGGGTCTGATTATTTTGGCCTCATTATTAAGGTCTTATTTTGGTGAAGGTGGCCCTGAATGCTCCTGAATCCTGGCTGGTGCGGTTGTGAGGGTCCTGCGCGAGGTTTCAGTTAATGTTATGTGGCTGGATGACTCAGTGGTGGCTTTGAATACCATCACTAAATTAAACAGAGGAGATCACAGAGAGCCAAGTCACTTCAAAGCCTCCAGCTCCACTTTCATTGGGGCTGGTCGATGAGAACGAACACGGGGAACATCCCTCCTCCAATCTATCCATCCGGCTCAGCCACAGAGAGGAGCTCACGCATTTGCACATCTAATCAATGAGGACAGAGAGACAGTCACTGAGGCGGTCAGTTCAATGTCCATACATCAAACGGATGGTGGCCAAACTCAACCACATTTCATTTGACTCAAAAGGAAGATGGACGCCATCACGGCGACGCTGATTACCACCCGACAACACACAGCGTATGCCCCCAAACGCTCGTTTGTTCCACATGTTCCTACATAAACCATTTATCACCATCCCCAATAATTACAAAAACAGCCCAAAGCTGCAAACATCTGCCAAGCACATGGAGGAGGCATATGGTCAGCCTCATTGCCTTACAGATCACTTTAAAGCACCTTTCAGTGGCTTTCTGTTCCCCTATCTCTGAGCTGGAACTCTGTGCTGGAACTCAGCCCCCAATTCAGGCTCATTGGACCAATGCGCAACACTGAATACAAAATACAGCAGGCAACAGCTTTCCCCCTTCAAATCAGAGAACACATGAATAAGTAAACAGCCCTAGTCGTGTTTTCAGAATCTGTCTCTTTTTTCTCGTTTCTTATCAGGGCTCTGATTTATCCAGCAGCCCACCTTTTACAGTTTTTCCAACAGTCCAATGAGAGAGAGAGAGAGAGAGAGAAAGGACAGATAAAACGAAAAGGGAGAGAGAGAGTGGGAATGACCATAAGAGACAAAGAGGGAAAGTGAGAGAGAGACCTAGAGATGAGAGAGAGAGAGAGAGAGCAAGAGAGAGATAGAAAGAGAGAGAGTGAGTAGAGGCAGTGAGTTAAAGGGAGAAAGACAGAGACATACAAAAAAGAGAGAGAGTAAGACAGAAGGAGAGCTACAAAGATAGAGTATGATTTAGAAAGAGAATAGCGAATAGAATGGAGAATAGAGAATAAAAAAGAAAGACAAGAAAGATTGTGTATATATGTATATCTCAAGAAGCAGAAGAGAGAGAGAGAGAGAGGAGCAGGGGGGTGGAAATCACTAAAAGGGACACCGGGGCCCAGCCCTGCTCAGGTCTGTCTTGGACACTTCTTTCGTGCAGAAATGCTTGTTTACACATTAATGTTTTCTGCTGGTGATTTTTTGTCACAGGGGATTACAAACACAAACAGGGAGAGAGGAATCTAATCAGCGTGAGCACTGGAGGGAGAAAGTGTGTCTCCCACCCTCGCTCCCAAAATGTCACAGAGCAACAACTGCAACAGCCTTCTTTATGGCAGCAAGATGCCATTAAAAGGAAATTAAAGACAACCTGCAGGAAAGCCATGCTGCCCTGGTGTATCTCACAGATAAAGCTGGGGTGAAATGTTTTATGGGGAGCATAACCCCATATAGACTCCTTTTTCACTCCAGTTATAAATCATAAGACTTTTCCTAAAGCTAAAGCCAGTGCTCAATGTATTGCATGCAGTGGTAGATACTAAGCAGGAGTTATCTTAAATTAACCATTCTGTAATGACCCAATGCAAATACATTGCTGACACATTTTGTATAACCTTTATAATACACAATGCTCTATGACACACGTGGAGCAGAGGGGTATTAGGCCCCCAGCAGTGGGCTGTGGAGCAGGGAAATGATTCTCTAAAGTCACAGAGCACCATCAAATACCTTTGGCATTTGTGATCTGAAACAAGTGAATGTGACATATGTGAGCATCCAGCAGCACAGTTGTTAGACCTTTTTAGAGAGCTATATCCCAAACAGTAAATATGCTGTATTATTAAAAGCTCATTTAGCTAACAGGCTAGGTTATACGGGGTGAGTCAAATGTTGTATGACACCCTGTGATCTGAATACCCCAACAAGTGATAGGTGAGGGGGTCTATATTTTAGGCTATGTCTTGAGCATGGCCATCAAGTTTTTTCCAATGGGAAGGTGGTCATTTAGCATATCAAAAAAATAAAAGGGTGTCCTGCGACTTTTGACTCACTCTGTATTTGTGGTTTTCTAAATAAAAGACAAGCTGAAAGCTCAGTAATTTCATTTAGTGCAGCAGTGAAATTTTTAATATAACAGACAGTGTTTCCGATGTCATAAACCATGTCATCGTTAGCCTCAGCCCAGCAGCTAACTCATAAAATGTACAGTGTTAGTTCCAGAAGCAGCCACAGTCCTTGAGCATGAAAGAGCCAACACCTCTTCCTTTTCTAATGCAGCAGGACACACGTGAAAAGGTGAGATCCCCAGAGTTAGTAGTTTATAGGTTTGTCAGTTCCCAAGAACAGTTAGGTAAAATTATATTAAATATATTAAAATATATTACAATGAAAAAATATGTATCTCCAAAATAACAACTTTACAGGAGAAGGAAAAAACCTTTTTATCTTTCAGTGGAAGTCCATGTAAAAAAAGATTTTATAGTAAATTGGTGGCATTTCTATTGGCCCATTCATCGTAAAATTTGCACACAGCTGCTGTGCTGAAATTGTGAAACTGTTAACTAAAAATCCACAAAAATTGAGATTTTTTCACATTTTTCACTGGATAGCAACAATATATATGTCCTAGTATTAAATGTAAAGCCTTTCTAGAATAGTGTTACTGCAGCAAAAGGGGAACAAAAAGTATTAATACCCTTTATATCAGAACAAACATTGAGTGGGTGCCAATAAAACATTAACCATATAGTTATAACTAATGTGCTCCTTTGAATACAGTGGTCCATATGAGTGCTTGATTCTTCTTGTAAACAGAGAGCTGCTGGCTGTAAACGCACTTCATCCTGCCCACCATAATTCACACGACATGTCCCATTTCATACTGTGTCCCAGTGGAAACGACGGCTAGGAATGCTTGATTCCAGGGGATGGGCGCAGGAGGGGAATCTACAGAGTAATAAAAGTGTCAGCAGCAGATATAGCTTCATCGATGAGTAGCTGGCAGTGTGTGAGTGTGTCTAGCAGGGGGAGGCTTGGCAGGAGAGTGTTGTGCTGAAGCCCAGGCGATGGGGATAAAGATATCTCATTGCAGAATGTGGCTGTGGTCTCCACAGTATTGGATTGGCGCAGCTGAAGTGATTGAAGCTTGCCCACAGACTCGATAACAGTTTTTTTTTTTGTTTGTTTGTTTGGTTTTTTTTTTTGTGCCATATATCCGCAATAGTGGCCTGATTGGGATGAATTAGATAGACAGACGGAGAGTACGCACACTTGCAATTCCACGCAAAAATGCCATGCTTTTTAAGAGGCATGCTTTCTGGCTCTAGCTCTCGCTGTCAGAGTGATGCCAAGTGCAGGTTTTGCTACTTTTTTGGCTCCTCAAGCTGATGTGAGGATGCTGATTTACTGCTGCCGAAAAGTTGTCCACTCTGCCCACCTCCAGTCTTCCCGTCATAGGGAGAAAACTCCAGCACAGCTTTAACTCGCTCAACCAAATTATGTTCCTCCAGAAGTGGCAGGCAGTCAACAGCAAATTAGATTTTCTCTCTCTCTCTCTCTCTCTCTCTCTCTCTCTTTCTCCCATAATGGTCTGCACCAACTAGTCCAATGTATGCCAGCCAATTATATTTATAATAATTTATTTAGCAAGCCATACTTAGACTATGCATTATTTAAAATGCATCTCATTATACCTGTAAAAAAGCTGTACAAGTACACACAGTGCTTACGTACTTATATGTACTAAATACTAATGTTATATATACACAAATTGTGTACTTAGTAATAGTAATCAACAGATATGGGATTTTTGATGGCCGATGCAGATTTTTAGACAGCAGTAGTGGCCGATGGCCGATATGTAAAGCGGATATTCCCATTCCTCAGGCAGTGAATAAACTACAGGCATTATCATGATTTATTTTTACAGAAAATCCTTCAAATTTGTAAAATAAACCATTTAGAGATCCTGAAATATATATGAAGTGGTCAAAAGGCGCTTGTCTTATTTCTGAAAAAATAAAATGTTAGTGATTATAAACTGAAGAGTTCATGTGTCCTATTACTTTTTTTTTTTATTGTGTCCCCAGGAATCTACTTTCATCAGGTAAAATTTGGAGTTTATACTTCCTACTGATTTGAAGTTATTGAAGCTGGTGCAGACAGTGAACAGATAGCCTCTCCAAGTGTCTCTTTAGACCCCAAGCTCTCCATATGCAAATGATTAGTTTTACTGCAAAAATTCAGTATATATATCTTGTCTAGACCTAATGTCAACATCTTAGTGTTTTTCTGTACTTTCTATATGAGAAACTAGTCTCCTGTACCTCACCAAGTGGCCATTTACCCCTCACCAAACAGTAAAAATCCTGTGTTATGGTGCGTTTTATTCTGATGTTTACACTTGTTTCTCACAGAGTACAGTGTTCCTTTAAATGACTGACGTGTTAAAAGGCGAGAGCTGCACTCTGATTGGCTGTAGAGCAAGACAACCTCCCCGACACCCCTGCTGCATTTAAATGTCCTCAGTGGGGGAAATGTAACTAGTAAAAGATATCTAAGCTTTAAAACGTTTATAGACTTGATTATTGTTTGTGGAGCTTGTGGCTGTCAAACAGAACCGTTTGAGTCTCTCTCGCTGAGTCTGGGTCTGTTAGGCGCTGAAAACATATTTGCTTTGCTGCGTGTTTGTCCCGCCTCCTTGGGTGCACATCACCATAACTCTGCTCCTGAGTGGTCTACAGACTTGATTGCCATGTCATTGGAAAGCTGAGAGCCTATGCAGAAGTAGGTGTGACCTGCAGCCACGGGGATCATATTTTAATTATTTTTTGTAAATGTGTACTATTTTTTCGGCCAGTATTCTTGACACAAACATGAGGATTACTCACGAACCGTTTAATATAGAGACTCAGATTTAGTCTCGTTTTGAAGGGTAAGGTAAGGTAAGGTAAGGTAAGCGATGCTAACTTGTTGGCTCTTCAGGCTTCGAGAAGCAATGGTTTTGTCATTGATGAGGAAGAAACCTGAAGTCTGGAATATCTTATTTTTTCAGCTTTAATTCCTTAGTCCTACATTTTAGTGTATATCCTCATGATCCTGAGAGTCCGCCCGTTCGATTGGTTTATGATATGTACACATTACTTAAATATGGCGCCGTGAAAAATCTGAAAATCTGTACTGTCGCTAATATTTTTTCATAACACTTTCCAACAACAGCAAAAATACTTATTAATCAAATGAGATTATATATATCATGATTAAATCAATGACAATCAGTCACTTTAAGCTTTAATTTGGTACACTGACTGTCGACTTTGGACCTGTAGTACTTGAGATACACTGACGGATATAACAATGAGTGATTTTTTTTTTATAGGTGCCGCCAACCAATGAGTGAAATAAAAGATTAAATAACACTGGGTTTCTAGGTTACATCTCAGTCGTTTATGATGCAGATTATTGAGTGTATGTTATAAAGAACAGCCAGTAACAAATAGTGAGAGCTAAAGAAGAGAAAATAATTCATACCTTTTTCTCTGATGAGACGGCATGCAGCTACAGGTTGGAGGCTTGCACTCCTGTACTTGTGATCAATGATGTCTGCCTGTAAGATGGCAAAATGGAAGCAAGGTGTGCTCTAACAGCCAGAACGACGAAGCTGCCCACAGCATTGCCTGTGTGCATTGTGTAAATATTGGCCTCCTGCGCTAATATATCAGCCAATTCCGATTCTAGACCCTTCATTCCATTTAGAAAAAGTTAAGCATCTGTGTTAATTTGTCAATTTTCTTGGGGCATTTTTTTAAGGGACATATTTTAACTCTTTTTAAAAAGGTTAGAATAAGTCTATGGTCTATACAAAATATGTTCATGAAGTTCTTTTCACAAAATCACCCTAACATAAAGAGATATCACTAGCTCTACTCTTGCTCTACTCTTCAGAATGAGCCGTTTAAGGGCTCTGTCACTTTTATGCAAATAAGCTGTTGCAGGCCAAGCCCCACCCACTTGTAAAATCAGCAGACCAAAATGGCAGACCTTTAACTAATCTAGTGGGTGGGGCTCTGGTGGGGGTTGGCAGTTGAGGGGTGGTGCATGGTTATATGCAAATTTCCTTATTGTGACATCACAATAAGTGAGCCAACTAAATGCCTCGTAGAAGCATATGATGCCTGACAACAGAATCTTTCAACTGACTTACAGAAAACGGATGGATGGTTATTGTTTATAGGAGTAGTAGAGACCCATAATATGTATAATATGTCCCCTTTAACTGACAATAGAACTAACAAAAAATTCCCAATGTCTTGTGACACAATGTGTGATTTATTCATACACAGACCATATGCAGGTTTCAGCAATCGTGGTATTTCACTTGATTTGTTTCAACATGTAGGAAACTAAAAGCACAAGCACAAGCCATGTAATATATTTTTCATTTCATTTTTTTCACGGTTAATACAGAGTAAATAAATAGTCCGATCATAACTCTACGCTCTGAGAGTGTAACAGATGCTTGGAGAAGGGTGTTTTGCCATGACTGCGTGTAAACCCTTTCTCTGTTTTGGCTTAAATTTAAATAAAGTAGCTCTTGTCTGAACATGTGATATGTTTGCTGATGTTTCCACACCACAGCAAAACCCAGGCTGAATATTAAATGTCTTTTTATGTCTGGTTTCCACCCCCTCTTGTCTAATTCTGTCTCAGTGTTGGTTTTCCCTGTTTTGATTCTCAGGTATTGTGTTTTGTTTGCTTAGCCATGTGCTTGTGTTCAGTCATGTGATTCCCTGTCATGCCCCCTCATTTGTTTCATGTGACTTGTACTCACAGGTGTCTTTTGTATTGTTCTTTTTTAAAAAACAATTCTTTTGTCTCTTTGTTTGTTGGTCATTTTTCAGTAAAATTTCAGAGTGTCTGTAATTCCATGGGTTTTCTCCTTTGTTCCCTCTTTCCCTGGTTTGTCTCTTGTTCATTGTTACTCTCAGGTTCATGGTCTTGATCTACAGGGTTGGCCATTTATATGGATACACCTTAATAAAATGGGAATGGTTGGTTATATTCACTTCCTGTTTGTGGCACATTAGTATATGGGAGGGGGAAAACTTTTCAAGATGGATGGTGACCATGGTGACCATTTTGGATCCAACTTTTGTTTTTTCAATGGGAAGAGGGTTCATGTGACACATCAAACTTATTGGGAATTTTACAAGAAAACTGTGATGTGCTTGTTTCTAACATAACTTTATTCTTTCATGAGTTATTTACAAGTTTCTGACCACTTATAAAATGTGTTCAAAGTGCTGCTCATTGTGTTGGATTGTCAATGCAACCCTCTTCTCCCACACTTCACACACCGCAGGAGAAATGCTAGCACAGGCTTCCAGTATCCGTAGTTTCAGGTGCTGCACATCTTGATGGTATGGTGTGGTATATCGGGTACAAAGATAGTGGGGCCATTCTTCATCAATGGAAACATCAAGGCTAGTGGATATGCGAAACTGCTACATGATGATGTGTTTTCCTCTTTATGCACTGAAGCTGGCACGTTCCCTGAGTTTTTCCAGCAAGATGGTGCACCACCACATTATGGGTGTCAGGTCCGAGCATTCCTAGATGAACAGTTTCCTGGAAAGTGGATTGGTCGTCGTGGGCAAGTTGAATGGGCCCCAAGGTCTCCTGATCTGACCCCCTTAGACTTTTATCTTTGGGGTCATCTGAAGGCAATTGTCTATGCTGTGAAGATACAAGATTTGCAGCACCTGAAACTATGGATTCTGGAAACCTGTGCTAGCATTTCTCCTGCGGTGTTGCTATCAGTGTGTGAAGAGTGGGAGAAGAAGGTTGCATTGACAATCCAACACAATGGGCAGCACTTTGAAAACATTTTAGAAGTGGTCAGAAACTTGTAAATAACTCATGAAAGAATAAAGTTACGTTAAAACCAAGCACACCATTGATTGTCTTGTGAAATTTCACATGACCCTATTCCCATTGAAAGAACAAAAGTTGGATCCAAAATGGCCGACTTCAAAATGGCCACCATGGTCACCATTCATCAACAAAACTTTTCCCCCTCCCATATACTAATGTGCCACAAACAGGAAGTTAATATCACCAACCATTCCTATTTTATTGAGGTGTATCCATATAAATGGCCCACCCTGTATTTCTGCCTCCTTCATTCCTTATTAGTGTTTATCCTAATTTAATGTGGTTTCAGTGGTTATTAGTCCTTCTGTGTTTCTAGCTTGTCTCCTTAGTTCCTTGTTAGTGGCTGTCTAAGTTTAGTTAAGTCGTACAAAGTCAATCTTAAGTTGTACAAAGCCTTTAGTATTGTGAGTTCTGTTTAAAAGTCTTACTCATTGACCCCCCCCCCCCCATAACACACACACACACACAAACAACCCTTCATGACACTTTACACAAAGTGTAGGTCATAAAATAACATTTTTGTGAACTTTATTTCCAGCATATTCCACTTTGAAAGCTTCACATTTTCCTGCAGTGTTGGTAATCCTCAGTTCATATAATGTGGCCTGTATCTCATCCACAATGCTGCAGCAGAGCAGCTCATCCACTCTCTATGCCCCATCCTCTTATACTATGTCAGAATGAGGCTTTGGAGTGTTGGGGGTGGGAGGAGCAGTTCCTATCTAGAGACCCCTTGTAGCGTCACGGCACCTGGTTACTGAGTCTTACCGACTAAAGTCCAGATCAGAAGGCCTTGAGATTGCCAGCAGCAACTGGACAGAAAGAACAGAGAACACGATTCCATAAGGAGAAGGAGAGGAGAGGGAGAAAGAGGGAGAATGTGAAAGGCAAGCCCCTAGGGAGGAATAAGGGTGCACATCAAGCCTGACTGTAATCCTCAGGACACAGGCAGTGTGTATGCGTGTGTGTGATCCGCAGATTAGCAGTGTCCCAGGGTGAATGATCCATAAGACCCACTCTGAAGCACCAAAGCCTCAGTGACAGGAAGGAGACACTGACTATAGAGAGAAATAGCAGAGCCCTCAAGCTCTGACACATTTATGTCATGGTGTACTTAAAAGTTAAATTAGGCCTTTAGGAATGGGGATGTGGTCAGGATGGACTGAAGGTGAATTTGTATATATTTTACTAAAACAGCATTCCCAGGATTTGTAGAATGTGTATTTATATTTGTAGTTGTTAATTGGAATTTCTGACAAACCAGGGTGAAATGTCAGGGTTTTGTGGTTCTTTAACACTTTTTCTAACATTTAACCCTAACCCTAATTCTAAACTTAAATGTAAACTTGTTTATAAGCTCCAAATGCATAGAAACAAAGTTTGTAACATTATTACTGTCCTTTTCTAAGTATGTTCTCTTGTGTGTTCTTACTTTCTCATGTCCTGCTTGATATCATGTTCAAAATAATGAGGATGCATCAGTTCATGACTTGCCAACGAGGGTGACCTGAAAATCCCATCATTCACTGCAGCATCAAGGAGTTGCACTTTCAAGGTGACTTCTTTTCAAGAAGGTTCTTCTGGGGAACACAATTCCAGTCTATTACTGATTACAGCGTTGTTTCTTCAGGCATATAACATAATGTTTGAATGTATTGAGTAAAGCAGTGCCACCAGTGGATGGGAGCTCATATAGTGTTTGTAAAGTAACTATGAATTTATATCAATCATAATGTACAAATTCTATATATATCTGGAGTGGTGCTTTTAGTCAAATGTGTACTCATTTTTGGAGATCTTGTTGGTGTGGCATAGAGGTGGTAGATGTGAATTTACATTGAGCTTATTTAAGTCCCTATGGAGATTACAGTGAACAGTCTTTGATATTAACAGCATGATGAGATGAAGTATTTGAGCTTGAAATGCTCGCCATTAATGTCTTATTTGATCAATATCTTATTTGGCATTTGTGTTGAATAATCTGCTTTTAGTGCCAGTCACTGCCCTCAGTCTCCACTTATTACAAGAAAAGTTCAACGTACATGTTTATAGCAGTGAAAACAAAGTAACTGATTTTTATCTATATTAATATTCTCAATGTAAACTGAAAACAGTTTTTGGTGTGAAATATGAGCTGAAGTTCATGTAGTGGTGGACAGCGGAAGCGTAAAGAGAGTTGTTAGCCACAGCTCAGCGGAGTGATACAGTGTTGGTTATCACAAAATATCAGCACGGTTTGGACGCTTCTCAAACCATCAGAGAGCACCGGAATTAACTATTGTACAAATAGTTCTATATAAATCATGATCCTAAAAAGAACCATTGCATTTAATCAAAAACTAGTATTAAAAACGACACTTGTCTTTTAATGAAAAAAAAAATTATTTTGAATAGGAGAGTAAAGAATTTAATTACCAAAAGCGCTACAAAACTTAACTACTCGAGTTATAAATGAGTTTCTGTGGTAATTCAAACAAAGAATAAAACATACAGTTTTCTCCCCCTCAAACATGGCGTTTTACCTTAAAAGATTCAAAACTTACGAATGTAAACAAAACGGAGAGAACTGTGTTTTCCAACAAATGTAGACATTCCCTTTAAGCGGGACATCAAAACACCATGAAGCCTGAGTTTTAATCCCAAATCACTCAATACTTCCTATGTAGTGCACTACGCAAGTCATTAACTTACTGAATCTAAATCTTAACAGTGCAATATATATTCCTAATACAACATCATTTATATTTATTCATATGTGGGAATCTGAAATCTATTGCTATCTGCTTGTGTACAGTGTAGTGTATGACTGATGTAATTTAATATAGAGAAAGTGAAAAGCTATTTGTATTTCAGACAAAGACAGATGTGCTGTCTCAGTTTTCCTCATCCACGTGAGCACAATGACAACCATGTTTTTAAAAGTCTCCACTTTGGGAGAGCATTTTTGCAAAATCTCAATTTTCAATGACCTAAAACACTGTGTGAGGATGGGAGGCCAAAACCGAGACAAAACCTTGGTTTTTTTTCGTGTATAGACAAAACGTCTATACCTGAAAACTCACTGTCCTTAAACATTATATACATTGTTGCAAAACTAAAATTGAGTAAGAGAGAGAGAGGATGCACACAAACATTTTACATACCTTCGATTTTAGGAATTAATGTTTGAAGATTCCAGTCTTCGTTTGAACAAATTCATCCATGTGTCACTGCAGATATCAACATAACATTTTAGAAAGACATGTACAATACTTCATAGTACAAGACCAAATAAAAAAAAAACACCATGTGTAAAGTTAGAAAGTCAAGATGATCCACTGTGTTGACATAATATTGTTGACATAGTATTACGCATTTATTAATGGGTTGCAGCTGACGTCACATTGCCGAGTACCCGTCATGTTTATGGGTTGAAATGACAATCTTTTTGGCGTGGGGACTATATTGGGGTGCGATTGTCTGGTTTCAAGGTGCAACACTAATGAATATGAATAGGAAAAATGAATCTATTTATCTCATACACAGCTCCTGTTAACAACTAGTTATGTTTCGTATCTCCTGACCGCCAGGGCGGTACTTACTGAGTGGATGTTCCTCGCGCGTGCGCGCTCTAGACCGAGAATGTATACCAAATTAGTCAAACATGACCTTGCCTGTGATGTCACCGAAGCTATATTTACCTGTGACTCACAGCAAACTGTGAATATATTGAGCTCACTTGGAGTTTTTACTCAGTGCTAGCTCGGTACTAACTTCGGTGTAAGTGGAGTTTGCGGTGTTTTTATCTCACTTGGAGTTTTCACTCAGTGTCATAATCCTATGCACGCATGTATTAAGCATACTTGGAGTTCTTACTCGGTGTGCTGACGATTAATTCGCAGTAACACTCCACTCCCGTGAGCGTGTTGGCGCGAGTGAAGTCTGTATTATTTTTAGTCCGGCAGGCGTGTGACTGTATCGCGGACCCATCGGAGTTTCCTTTCAGTACCACACTTTCAAGATGTTTTCTCAAAGCTGTTGTACACAGTGCCTCTCCACGCTAGAAGCGGATGATGGGCATGATTTGTGTCCCTCTTGTCTGGGGCTGGAGCACCTTCGGGAGGCTATAATTAACCCATGTATGAATTGTGCTATTATTCCACTCGACCGACGTCGCGAGCGACTTGATATGCTAAGAGCAGGAAGTGAGGCTATGTTGCCAGGGCCACAGTGCACTGAAAAGAAGGCTGTCAAGCGACCTTCAGATGCACCGGATAGGTCTCAGAAAAGGAAGAAACGATCCCTGGCGTTGTCGGACCGCATGAACTCATTCTCTGAGGATTTAGCGCAGTTGAAATCGTTGTTTGTGGAGATAAGTGATAAGATTGGTGCTGGGAACAGTACATGTTCCAGTTCAGACCACCCCATGGACTCAGGGAACTTATCAGGATGTATTGACGATGTGCTTTCAACTGTAGCTTCAAACTTGGCTTTTTCTGAAGAGCTCCCAGAGGTGAGCGGCTCTCCGCTTGCCACCCCAGCTGCTCTGGGGTCTCCTCTTACCTCACACTCTGTAAATTCAGGGGCCAGTGCCCCTTCTGCCACCGCAACACCAGCAACTCAAATTCAAGGTTCTCTGAAGCTAGCATTGGCTAAGCTGGGACTGGATGCTCCATCTGCAGTGGCCCCAAAGACCAGCAGGTTCTTTATGCATGCAGCACCGATGGATGCGTTCTCAGTTCCTGCTGGGGAAGATTTTGCAGCTGAATTTGCAGCTGGCTTTCATTCTAGTAGCCAGAGAAATAGAGCAAGCGCAGCAGAGTTAGCACTGGCGTCCATGACAAATGTGGCAACTCTTGGCCTTGATCGCATGCCAGCAGTTGATTCTTCCATTGCTTCTAAGGTGGTGTCTCCAGATGAGGCACTTCGACCAAACCCACGCTGCCACAGTTCAGAGTGTAGACGCTCGGATGAGATCCTCTCCAAAGCACACGATACTGCGACCAGAGTGGCAAAGATTGTGAATTCTCTTTCCTTTCTGTTGTTAGCTTTACATGCTTCAATTCAAGGCCTTGAGAATGATGGATCAATGGACGAACTGCTGAATGCAGCACTTCAGTCAGTTGGCTACCTGGCTCGGGGGCATGGGAGGCTGGTGGGGACCCTGCTCCACGGGCGACGGCAAGTGTGGTTGGCGCAGTCTTCACTCTCTGACACTTGCAGGGCAACAATTAGGTCATTGCCTCTAGTCCCTGGCCATGTATTTGGTCCAGCAGTAAAAGAAGTTCTGGACCGCCGTTCTGCCCTCTCAGAAGCCTCCAAATTGGAGGCTCAGAGGGGTTTTCACCGCTTTCGCCAAGTCAAAGCTCCCAGTCGTCCGACGCCGTCCCCAGTCATGCGTAGCACTGACTTCAAATGACGATTTAAGGTCCAAGAGAAATCACACCGCACCAATCTTCCTTCCCAGGGAGCTAAACCAGGGGCACAGCACACCCGCTTCAAGGGAGCTGCCACCCTTGATCGCCGCTGACGGGTCTCGGCTGATGGTGGAACTGTAGAAGGCTCATCATATGGACTATTGGAAGAACCATGTCACAGACCCATGGGTCTTGCGAACCATGTCACTGGGCTACAGGCTGCAGTTCCGTCATCGGCCTCCACTCAGCTGCTCTCCGAAGGAGACTGTTGTTCTAGATATTGTTCATGCCTCAATTCTCTTGAAGGAAGTTCGTTCCCTCCTCATGAGAGGCGCAATAGAGGTTGTAGACCCAAAAAAGGACGGAGGGTTTCGTCCAATTTTAGACCTTCGTCGCCTAAATTCACATCTGAAGGTTCTCCCCTTTCGAATGCTCCACAGTGCTGCTGTACTCCGCAGTGTCACAAAAGGGGAGTGGTTTATGTTGGTGGACCTCCAGGATGTGTATTTTCATATCCCAGTCTTTCCAGAACACAGACGTTTTCTCCGCTTTGCATTTCAGGGAAACGTGTACCAATTCAAAGTCTTGCCTTTCGGGCTGTCTCTAGCCCCAAGAACATTTTCAAAATGCATGCTCGCGGCCTTGGAATCACTTCTCGGCCAAGGTCTAAAGATTCTTCCGTACCTGGACGATTGGCTGGTTTGCGCCACCTCCAGAGAACGAGCACTTCAAGACACTCAGAGACTGCTGGACCATTTTCAGGCCCTAGGTCTGTCTATAAATTGGCAGAAGAGCATCCTCCTTCCAGCTCAGCATATCCAGTTCATCGGGATGGTTCTGGATTCCTGTACAATGATGGCCTCACTGCCCAAAGTACGTGTTCAAGCTATTGTGACTTTGATCGGCTCTCTGAAACTAGGAAAGAGAGTACGATATCTGGTTCTTCTCCGACTCATGGGTCTCCTCACTGCTGCAGCTCAAGTTGTTGCTCTGGGCAAACTTTATTTAAGGCGCTTCCAGGTATGGGTAATATCCCTCAGACTGGACTCTGTACACCACAGGCATGTGAAGGTTCATATCACAAAAGAGTGTCTAGTAGCACTGAGGCCTTGGTGTTCTCGGAGGGTTCTCCTGTTGGGAGTGAGCATGGGCTGCTTACCCACACGCAGAGAAGTCCTGACAACGGATGCCTCAGCAACCGGTTGTGGTGCGGTGTGGAGGCACAGATGGGTTCAGGGCACTTGGTCGGTGGACCATGCCCGGGAACATATCAATGTCCGCGAGTTACGTGCGGTAAAGCTAGGACTGGAGTTCTTTCTTCCATATCTGAATGGCAGGCATGTGCTAGTGCGTTCAGACAACCTAACGACTGTCTACCACATAAATCATTATGGCGGAACCAGGTCCAAACCTCTCTTGGACCTGGCAGAAGAATTGTGGATGTGGGCTCACAAGAGGTTCCTATCCCTGCAGGCGGTGCATTTGGCGGGAACATCCAATCAGACAGCAGATGTGCTTTCCAGACACTCTCTGAGTCCCAACCACTGGAGACTCCATCCAGAAATCATTGGGAAAATATGGAAACGGTTCGGGCAGGCAAAGGTAGATCTTTTTGCCTCCTCAGACACCACTCATTGCAGTCTGTGGTTCTCGGAACACGACCAGGACAGTCCATTGGGTCAAGATGCCCTGGCTCACGACTGGCCAAGGGTATTGCTATACGCGTTCCCTCCTCTTCCCGTCCTTCATTCACTCCTGGTCAGAATACGAGAAGAAAGTCACATAGTCCTTCTGGTGGCACCACGCTGGCCCAGACAACCATGGTTTCCTCTAATGATGTCATTACTCAGGGGCGTCCCTTGGGAACTCCCAGCACGGAAAGACCTTCTCTCCCAGTTGGGAGGACAGGTGTGGCATCCACAGCCGGAGTTTCTTCGGCTATGGCTATGGCCTTTGGGTCCAACCAGGACCTTGCTTCATGTTCTTTAGGAGTGAAACGCACTATTCTTAATGCCAGAGCAACCTCTACCCAAACGGTGTACAACGGACTGTGGCAAGCTTTTGTGCGCTGGTGCACAGAGCAGCAGGAAGATCCACTCTCGTGCTCAGTGGGTTCTGTGCTTTCCTTCCTACAAATGCTATTGGATGCAGGAAGATCTCCTTCGACGCTGAAGGTCTATGTGGCTGCTCTCTCGAGCCGTCTGACCTTGAGTGGGTGAGTGTCCCTAGGCTCGCACAAGTTAATTGTGGCCTTCCTAAAGGGTGCAAGGAGACTCAGACCTTGTATGATTCGTCCTCCCCCTTGGGATTTGCCTTTAGTACTCGAGTTCCTACGGGGTGACTCATTTGAACCTCTGGATGGGGCTGGTCTCAAGTGGTTGTCTCTGAAGACTGTGTTCTCGTTGGCTGTGGCCACTGCAAAGCGTATTGGTGAACTGCATGCACTCTCTGTTAGTTCTGAGTGTCTCAGGTGGGGATTGGATGAGGCGTCAGTGGTGTTAAAACCAAATCCGGCCTTTCTTCCTAAGGTGCTTAATCCTGAATACGTCAATCAGTCCATCAGTCTGGCAGCTTACGCTGATCAGTCGGATTCTAAGTGTGTTCTCTTGTGCCCTGTCCGGGCACTGAAGCAGTATGTGCTGGCTACGGCATTCATACGTAAGACGGACCAGTTGTTCGTCTGCTTTTCTGATGCTAAACGTGGTTGTCGACTCTCTAAGCAGCGTCTTTCTCACTGGTTGGTGGAGGTTATTGAACTAGCCTATAAAGCTGCTCATCGATCGCTTTCAGACCTAGCAACAGGCCATTCTGTTAGGGGAGTGTCTACCTCGTGGGCCGCTTTGAGAGGGGTGTCCCTTCTAGACATTTGTGCTGCAGCCACTTGGTCATCACCATGTACTTTTACCCGTTTTTACAATGTTAATGTGGCAGCATCTTCCAATCTCACACGGTCTGTACTGTCCCTGATCACGGATGGAGAACAGAGGCACTCCTCGTGACGGCGTGGGCATAAGTCATCCACTCAGTAAGTACCGCCCTGGCGGTCAGGAGCTACGAAACATAACGCTAGTTACGGATGTAACTGTGGTTATGTGAGTAGTGGATGACCGCCAGGGTTCCTGGTCACTCGGCGTGAGCGAGGCGATCCGGGTTCCTGAGGCAGTTTGCTGTGAGTCACAGGTAAATATAGCTTCGGTGACATCACAGGCAAGGTCATGTTTGACTAATTTGGTATACATTCGCGGTCTAGAGCGCGCACGCGCGAGGAACATCCACTCAGTAAGTACCGCTCTGGCGGTCATCCACTACTCACATAACCACAGTTACATTCGTAACTAGCGTTAAAGTTAGTGTAGTGCATGTTTTATAAGAGGTACATGAGGAATAAAGGGAATTAAAAGGTAAAATATTTGTGGTTTGTGTTTTTACGATTATAACGAGTGGTATTAAAAGGTGTTTAATGCATTATGAACAAAGAGGAAAGAGACTTTTTTAAAAAGCTAACAATCATCACAGTTACCCTTTTTAAGATGGAACTACTAATTCAAACAAGAAGCTAGTGAATTACGCCAATGTTAGCCTCATGTACTGACAGGTTTAAGGTAGAAATAAACATTTGAATACGAAAAATGGAGAATAAAAAGCAAACGTCTTCCGAAAATGACCTTTAAGGTGGAAGGGGGAAAAATAAATAAGGAAGGCAACATCAGCTTCGACTAGTGACAATTTTAACACTAGGAGCACAGAGAGCCAGTGTGAGCGCTGTGACTGACTTTACTCCGTGTGTTGTGTTGGTTTTGGGGCGGAAGGGAGACTTTAGTCACAGCTGTCAAACCAGCGGCTCTCTTTGCTCCGGTCTCAGTCGGTCAAATAAGCGCGATGCTTCTAGTGTTAAGGTGGAAATGAAAATTCTAATACGAAGATGGAAAGCTATTTTCTGATTTCACATCATAATTTTTATCACTCGTTTCATATAAGTAAAAAAACAAGCAAAGGAGGTATTCATTTCAAAGGAATCACAAGCACTGGTTAAGGAGTGCTGTACAGATTTTTTAGCGCATTGGCTTTCATTTAAAAAGCGAACATCCCAATAGGGATAAAGCATGACATACCCTAAGGCTACCACACACGGGCCATATCAGTCCAAGAACGGCAGAAGTAAACTTAAGTCAGGTAGAAGCTTATTCAACTCAGCTAACGCTATCTAGTTCTACCTCACGGAAGGCGCAGAGCAGGACATTTATCTGAGGTACCGCTAGCATAACTGACCTAGCGTTAGCAGGCAAGAAATAACATCAAAGCAACGCCAATGTTAATAAACACAGTACTTCCAAATTGGGTACACTAAAAGATACAGCGATAAACATCATAAATATAGGTTTAGTAAAAATCAACCTGACTTAGGTAGCTAGTGACGTTAGCCTTGGTCTTTATTTCCTTCGGCAGAATGATAATGTCCGTTAGTCAGGAAACTGGGATTTACTCGCTGACCAGAAATATGAACTTATTTAATCTATATATTAAAATTATATAAATGAAAAAAAAACTTACAATTATGCTCACGGCCAAAAGAGTTCTTCTCCTCTGGTGTTCAGCTTCGGTTTCTTCAGTTTTTTTCGGTTTCTTCTTTTCGCTCAAGCTTCTCGGCTTCCCGCCTATTCCGACGCACGACGTGACTGTTCCCTTTCAGGTCCGCATACACAACCCAATGCTGCTGGGTTGCTTGTTATTAACCCAATTTAAGTCAAAATAACCCAACATCATTACCCAACATGCTCAACCCAGCAATTGGGTTATAAAAATAACCCAGCATTTTTAGAGTGTACTGCAGAAGTATTCAGCAAGTTAACACAGTGCCCTGGGGAATAAAAGGTCTATGATACGATTTTCACAATACCACATGATCAATGAACACAGCACTGTGTCCGGTTTCAGCAACTGTTCCTTTAAATGAGAATGAGCCACAGCTCAATCCAGCAAGAGAGCCCAGGATCAAGGAGCTAAGAGCAGAGGGTCTGGATTTTAACCATTTTCACTTCTCTTTCTCTTTCTTCTCCAATCTTGTATTTGCCATATTTGATCAATGCTCTTATTTCTCTGTGCTACTTATGTTTGTTTTGCTCTGTTTAACCACATCTTTGCACTCTCAAATAAAGATGGGTTCAGTGCTGTTGTTGGAGATACTCAATCTAGGAGGCTGGACAATTCTAAAGCACTGGCCTTTAAGTAAGAAGCAGCACAAATCAGAATGTTTTCCAACTTTGGCAGCCCACAAACAACAAATTGATTTGTTTTATTTTAAAGTTGGGTTGATAGGAGCTCCATAATTTCTCCAGAATATCAGATCAGATTCAGTACCAGCATTCCATTTATAAACTCATATAGGTTCATGGACATTTTGATAGAAAATAAACAGGCTATATTTGTCATGATCTTGGGTGCCTCTCACCATTGATCAGAAATCAGAGGCGGTACATTTCGGTACAAGGATTATGCACAAGTACTCTTCAAAACATCCCCTTCAACATACTTCCTCATTAAAAGACAACAATGTCTATGTAGTTGTCCACACAGGACATGAACGGCATTCAATAACATGAGGATGGAGCTTTGTAGAGTGATGTCCCATTCAACATATGCACAGAAAATGACCGAAAACAGAGACTGAAAAACAAAGCCTTGGCAAAACAGCATATGGGTGAAGCTCTGTAGCTAAGAGCCTTCTCTCTCTCTTTTTCTCTCTCTCTCTCTCTCTCTCTCTCTCTCTCTCTTTCACTCACTTATTCATAGCTCAGCCTCATCAGGGTCTCGCTGGTAAACAAGAGGCTTCAGTACCTCATCAGGCCTCCTGTGTAGACTGGAAGAAAACAGGCAGCTACGTTTAGCAGAAAGAGCGTATAATGAAGGGCTCCCCAGAATAGGAACACGGCAACTGAATATCCGGAACACTTGTACACTGTGCATCGATTGACAGCAACAGATAACTTACCCTGTGTCAAGTTGTGTGGGAGAACAGTGACCAAGAGCATTGTTAGCCAAAAGCCTGGCTCTTAGAGAATTTTGAAATCTCACCACTTGCATCAATCAAAAACAGGGCTGTTGCTAGATTCACATAAAAAATAAATAGGGGACATGACTGGCTATCCACGTCGGTAACAAGGTACAGAGTGTCAGTGGGAGGCGTCTACAAACTGGAAGTTTTATTAGAGACCCAGTCTCTTTAGAAGCTAAAGAAAAGCAGACCAATGTTTCAGTATTACTCTGATTAAAGCCTCCTGGGCCCCAGTGTTATTACCATCTCTTGGTGTGTTCTGGCATCAGTCAACATTCCAGCACCTTTCTTTTAGTCTAAAATACAATGTTTTTGTTTCTGTTACAACAGTGGAACCCTTTTTGGTGCTACATTAAACTAATATTTATCTCTGGTTTAGACATGTTTGGACACGCCCACTCAGGGAGAGGTTCCTTTGTTTTGAGCCATTTTCCACATATTGTGAATGTACAGTACCAGTCAAAAATTTGGACACATCTTCTCATTCAACGGTTTTTCTTTGTTTTTTATTATTTTCTACATGGTAAATGAATACGGAAGACGTTAAAACTATGAAGGAAAATATGGAATTGTGAAGTAAATAAAAAAGTGTTAAACAAACCAGAATATGTTTTATACTGTAGATTCTTCAAAGTAGCCACCTTTTGCTTTGATGACACCTTTGCACACTCTCTGCATTCTCTCAATCAGCTTCATGAGGTCGTCACCTGGAACGGTTTTCAGTGAACAGCTGTGGCCTGGTCAAGAATTCATCTGTAGAACTGCTCACCTTCTTAATGTGTTTGAGACCATAACTTGGGTTGTGCAGAGGTAGGGGCTGGTAGACAGCTCTATACAGTGAATAGCCCTATTCCACCAATGACTAATGAGAAGATGTGTCCAAACTTTTGACTGGTACTGTACATGTATCATTACATTACCTTAGATTTTCCATTAACCATTTTACCCGGTAATGAAGTGATGTGTTTATGTAAATGGTGCTTTCATTGCCAAAGAAGCCTTAAACATCAATCATTCATTCATTCATTCAAACCACTCAATTCAGGGTCACAGTGGGTCTGGAGCCTACACAGAATCACTGGGCGCAAGGCAGGAACACACCCTGGAGGGGACACCAGTCCTTCACAGGGTGACACACACACTCACACCTATGGATACTTTTGTACCAACGTGTGTTTTTGGACTGTGGGAGGAAACTGGAGCACCGGGAGGAAACCCACGTGGCCATGGAGAACACACCAAACTCCTCACAGACAGTCACCCGGAGTGGGACTCGAACCCACAACCTCCAGGTCCCTGGAGCTGTGTGACTGCGACACTACCTGCTGTGCCACCGTGCATCATAAAAAAATCATAATATTTTTGAAAAGCATGGACGGTCCAGTCTGATTTTATGTGATGATCATGGTAGTGTGTTGTATATTCCTAATTTAATGGTGAGTGTGGGTGTGTGTGTCAGGGAGGTGCACTATGGGGCCTGTCCAGTGGTATACATACAGTCATTTTATATTAATTTGAATCTCTGTAATATATACCAATATTTCTTATTCTTTTTAGGCTAATTAAGACTTCAGCTTGGCTACTATGTACATATTAATATAGCTAGTGTCTATGGGCCTCTACAACTGTGCTTGTATTGTTTCTACCCTGCAGCTATTTTCATTCAGTATTCAAGTGCTTCATTCATAACTTTCTGTCCTGCAGAACAGTGTACCAGCACACAACGCAACATCTTGCAACATCCTCGCAGCCAAGTCTGTTTTCATTTGAAAGGCACGTCAAAGATGTCCCTAACTGCAGGTGGTCTTCTGTGTAGAAGAAAAACAACAATGCATTCGCAACCCTCACAGCTGGAAATTATATTTTTGTGGAAAGATTTCATTATAATATTCAAATGCTCAAAAATACAGTAATATGCATCAGTCATTATAAGGAGGTAAGTCAGAAATATGGGTCTGAATGGATGTGTAACATAAAAAAATGCTTTTACTGAGACAAGGAAATACACAAAGAAGAAGAACATTTGCAAGTCAAACAAAGAAGCAGCAGGTGTTCTCAGCACAATGGACTGACCCCAGAGACCAGACTTCAACATCAGTGTGTTCCTTTGGAATGTGAGAAGCAAAGAATAAAAGGGGTGGAAAAATGTTCTGAAAGCTGCAATAAAGGCAACGCATTGATATTGTATTTAGTGAGAACTCTGTAATGTTTTGTTAAATATGTGTTATATGTTTCACACTGAAAAATGAAGAAATGGCTAATTTGATTAGAAATGGTCGTCTCTGATTCTTTTATTTGATTGTACAGGAATATTGCTCAATTTTCATTTCCCTGACCTGCCTTTACTTTGTTGTGAAACATACTGTGCGTTTTAAAAGAACATCATACAGATTCACACGTCCAGCCGTCACTGAAACTGTCTGAAGCTGTCTGGAAAATTCTGATCCGCATACCACAGAGGCTCTAACTGACAAGGGCTAATTCACACACTCTTACCGTCACTCTCAATTACAGTAACTCATGCTGTCAAGTCAGCGGTCAAATTCGGGTCAATCACAGAACGGTTTTACGCCTTTGATATTTTTGTACAAGACAAGCTTTTTGCAAGGTATTTGAATTACCACCTCTATATTGCAATCACAGTAGGGAACAAAAAATGTATTTAAAAAATTTCCGAGGTATGTTGTGAACTGTCAGTGAAAAGAATTTCTAGCAGGAAATGCATTCCACTAGATATCAAGGCTAACATTTGTCTGAAACCTATAACTTCAGTCATCCACAAGAACATGTTTTCATACACATTGCTGGTGGCCTTCATGTCATTGCTGGAAATGTTTTTTTGCAGTTTTCTCTTATATTGTACGACTAACGTATTAAATCAAGGGGGGTAACTTTGAATTCGCAGTTCTATGTGGTTTCCGGACTCAGTTTGATTGGATGTCTTTTTGAGGGGTTTTGTTTGGTCTGGCTGAGTGGGAGAGGCTTTTGTGATCCTCGAATAACTATCCAACGTCAGCATCTGACCTTATATCCTCATGCACAAAAAATGTTATTCAGCTGAATGTAATTACAGTTTGATGGAAATGTTCCAGCATTAAGAACAGATGCATTTAATCAAGTAAGGGTATTATAATTGTCCTTGATTCCAGATGAAACTTTGAGTAAACATGCAGTTATACTTATGAATGTATGAATCTATGTATCGGTGTATGTTTAAATCTGTGTTATTATAAATTGTTTTGGGAACTAAATTCTCATTCCCCCAACATAAACCCAGCCTCATAACCAGGCCAGACCAAATTCTCTGACAATATCTAAACCTCTTGGAGTTCCAGACTACACTCCAGCTAAGAAATCCACACTGAGGTCCAGATCGAAATGTTTATGACTCCTCACTTTGCTCTGGCAGCAAATGCATCACCCAAACTGCAATCAGCCTCCATTATGTGGGAAAACAATGGGTGCTCCTGCCCCTCGGCCTTCGCCTGTTTTGATTAATTATCTTGGCTAATTGGAGAGGATTGGATTGTTCATATTTTCATTAAGAGCAGATTAGTGAGCTGGAGGAGCATGTGGCTGTGGTTTGCTGTGTGGCTCTGTGTGCAGTGATTGCTTCCAACGATGTAAATATTGCATGGAGGGGGAGTGTGTGTGTGTGTGTTGGGGGGGCAGGAAGGCAGTGTGTGTGAGTGATGTTCTAATGCTATAAATAGTGCATTCATGTGGTGGAGGTTGAGATGGTAGACAAAGATAAATAGCTTTGTGCCACAAGGAGAGAGTGAGGGGTAGAAAAGCAGAGAGAGAGAGAGAGAGAATGAGAGAGAGAGGGAGAGTAATAAAGAGAAGAGAGACTAAATGACAGGAATGAATGAATGAAAGAAGAAGAAGAGAGAGACAATTAGTAAGAATGAATGAGAGCAAGGGTGTGTGTGTGTGTGTGTGTGAGAGAGAGAGAGAGAGAGAGAGTAAAATAACAAGAAACTTTAAAGAGAAAACGAATGAGCAAGAATGAATGAGAGAGACAGAAACAGAAACAGTGAGAGAGGCAGACTAAAGGAGTGAGGACGAGGGTGAGAGAGATCTAAGTTAGCATGGTGTAGAATGCCTTCTATTGCCTAATTACTTTAATAGCCGACACAGGGGATTTCAGCACTGTGGACAGCTCCATATTCTGACAGTGAGGGAGCAGGAGTGTCTTGGCCATGTGGATAATCTCAACGTCATTATTTTTTTATCACTCTGCGCTGGGCTTAAAAGCTCCCATTTAGTTCCTCAGTGTGTTCAAGCCAATCTGAAACACACACGCTTCATGTCACCTGCCATTCCTGTCCCGTCTTCAAACCCTTTTATAGCTACCCATATTTGTGTTATTGTGCAATATGTGTGTGTATGTGTGTGTGTGTGTGTGTGAGAGAGAGAGAGAGAGAGAGAGAGAGAGACAGAGAGAGCGAGAGAGAGAGAGAGAGTGTGTGTGTGTGTGTGAGTTTCCAGAACACCCACAGCTCCATCTAGCTTATTCCTTATGAACCACTCAGTACATTACAGCATAGCAATCCCAAAACCTAAACTTATGTAAACCCTTCTTCTAATGAGCAATTTCCACTGCTTTAAGCTGCACTTATTTTTGACACAGCCTATGTAATCTCTGTAAAAATCCATCGCTTTTAAAATGACATTCTATGCCACAGCCACATTTGAGCTTAAGGTCACCATGACCAATATGAAGCACTGGCTAAAGCCCCCCGATTGAGTTGTGAAGCAGTAGAACTAGTTACAGTGGCATTTGTGATTCAGAACTGAGTATCCACGTGTGTATCCACCTGTGTATGTTGTTGAATATGATCTAACACTCAGAGTAGTGATTCAACATCCAGTGTAAAGCCTTCCAGTGTATCCAGTGTAAATGGGCAGTGACTTAGCAAACCCCCTTGATTCCAGATGCTGTGAGCAAGAATGAATGAGAGAGACAGAAACAGTGAGAGAGGCAGACTAAAGGAGTGAGGACGAGGGTGAGAGAGATCTAAGTTAGCATGGTGTAGAATGCATGAAAAATTACTTGGAATAGAACAATTTTAGAGTAATTGAACAAGATTAATATTGTTGTGAATGTACCATTTGGGAGATATGGATTCTACTGTACAAAAGCTTAAGGCACCTGAGAAAGTGAGATTTAAAAAGTTATTTATCTCTGCAGTAAGAGTAACACTAATAGTGTTCATTTAACACTGGTGAATTTACTGTGTTGTAAGCCTTAATAAATGGTTAGTTAATATCACAAATAATCATTATGTCACAATAAGTTACAAGAACTAGCATTATACACTCCTAAAGTGATTGCTACTTTAATCATTCATTAATATTTATTACTGTCTTATTTTTTTATTTTAGAATTTCTTCATTACCATTTATAATGTAGCCTAATCTGTTTGTGAATGTGTTGTTTTATGAATGTGGTTGTGTTTATTGTAATTATATAAACATTTATACAAGGGGGTGTAGGCTCTACAGCATCGGTACCCACCATGAGTTTGCACAGGTTTAAAGGAACACTAGGTAAGATAGGTAGGTATTTTTGCTACTGGGCTTCCCCTACAGTTGCAGAGTGTAATTTACTTGTACAGCACTGTCCTCAGACCTAGGTGGAAGGGTTTGGGGGGTTGTTTCCTACTCTCCTTCTAAGAAAATATAGTGCAGTTTCTGAAATGCTGAGCCTGGAGTAGCAACACCAGAGGCTCTGTTTTTCACTATTACAGGTCAGTGAAACACCACAATGATTTTGTAACTGTAATTTTAAAGTATAAATACAACCTTGTTTTCCTTTAAAGACCTAAGAGCCACCTAACATAGTAGGTATGAGGTATTACATCATAGTTAATATACGTGTTAGCTTATAATAAGCTTATTACATGGGTATTACATGATGGCCAAGAGTAGGATTGCTACTTAATAAAGATAAGAAAAAACTGTAAGTAAACAAGCAGCTCTTATCAATGTGATGAGTAGAAAAATCTTGCCTCTTTAAGTTGTTTATAATTGAACAGTCGAGGGTCAGAGGCATTAAAAGCAAAAAATGTTTCAGCCTCCAGTGGCCAGCGGTATGGGCTTTATTTTGCTGCTGTTCTAGTGCTGAGTGTGCACTCCAGTGTGCTGCTCTCTCTGGCTTGTGCTCAGTCTGTGCCTCGTGTGCCTGCCCCATCTGCACAGACCATATGGAGCCCTCGGAGAAGAGCAAGAGGAAGCTGGATAATGTCAGACACAACAGACACGGCAGTGTGCTTTAAACAAACACATCATCCACTGTGAGTCTGTGTGTTCGTAAGCTCAGCGTAGGGGGTAGAATGGGAAAAGTGGTGATACAGTGCAGTACTGTCTCCTGCTTCTTTTTGCCCTCGTCATCAGCATCGGCACTTCCCTCCAACATCAGCATATGCCCAGTGCTGACATTTCTCTGTAATTGTGTGTGCTGTTGCACTGTGCTCTCCTGAGGTCTCAATTCATCTCTGAATGAAGGGCTGTGTATGAGTGTACACACACAGAAACACACCTAGACTGCTGGGACAGTGAGATTGGGACCCAGTCACAATGAAGATGATCAAGCACTTTAGCATATTGCATTGACAGGACCTCACTGCACTGGAGAGCAAGAAACATTCCATATACTGAAAGGAAAAGGAATGCCCTGCCTGCATGACCTGCCTTCCCTTGGTTTACCCACACTTTGTACTTTCTTAAAGGCAATGTCTATGATCCTGAGCAACTGTTTTCTCATTTGTTTATGTTCAGAAGCGCCACATCTTTTAAGGTGCAACGATATGTGTCAGGGGGAAAAAATGTAACATAGTTCCTGGTGCATCCATGATATGATGTTATACTTCTTACTACTGCCGTGAGAGAAGAAAAACCCCCTGTTATTGCATTTGATTTCAGAAAAATTGGATGTCCAGGTCTATAACCTTTGTCTTTTTTGACAGTGAAGGCTGTGAAGCAAGGGCTGTGTTTCTGAGAACTGGATGGAAAAGTGGGCGTTAATAAAAGATAACACTCTTCTGAGTATCCACATAATAGCTCATGTCTGGCTGCCAGTGTTCAGTGTAACTGCTGCACTTTGTTTCCTGTTAATGTCATTTGCCCTTTCTCCCTTTCTTACTGTAACGGAAGCCAGTTTTGTTTCTACTTTTTTTTTATCCACAGTAAATCCTGTTTCCAGACTTTTCTGTCTGAGCTGTGAATTGACAGGCGACGCGGATCAGTGCGCATTCACCTGATTCACGACCCCTGTCGGCTGCCCTTCCATTTGCCTGAGGAAACAAAACCTGGCAGGAGCAGCACCAAGTCCTACAAAAAAAACACCTGCTTCCCTCACCGCGCTGTCGGAATATTCAATATTCCACAGGATTTATTGTTTCTTCAGCATTCTGGGAATCGACATTTGCCTTTCCCAGAAGCAGCCACCTGCACAGCTGTGGGAGAACAGTCTGCACTGTCTTTCCCGCTCCCATGCAAAGAGCCAACTGCTGCTGGGACTTACCATTAACTTTTCCATAAATCACTAGTATCTGTGAGAGTGCAAACAGGTTTTGGTCCCCACAATGTGGTATATTCCAAGTACACACACACACACACACACACACACACACACACACACACACACTGCTCAAAGTCACCTAGTAAAGTACAGGAAAGCTATTTTTCTTTATAAAATATAAGAGAGCATTGTTTAGCATTTTCATGGCAGACAGATTTCTGAGAATGATCAGGAATATTGCTCAGATTTTCTAAGCCTATAAATACAAAATGATGTACAGTATATATCCGTAACATGTGTTTGGTTCTGTGCTGTGTTCTGTTCTGGTTCCTGGTTGTTTCCTTGCTATGTGATCTTCCTGCCCTCGTGTTTCCTCTAGTCTTGTGATTACTGTTTCTAATGTCACATGTCTTGATTAGTTCCCAGATGTTTCTTGTGGTGTCTTTTTAAAGCCTGTGTCTGTGTTTCTAAGTTGTGGGTCATTGTCTGTTGTCAGTTTTCTGTCCAGGATTCAGCCTCAAAGTTTCTATGTTTAGTGTTTAGATTCAGTATTTAGCCTTTGTGTTTAGCCTTGCTCTGTGTTTAGTTCCCTAGTTGTCCATATAGTCTCCTACACTTGCCTCCTTCCCTGCTACTCATTCCTTGACCTAATCCCTATAACCCACAATATCCATCAACCAAAACATTATGAGCTTTTATTTCTAAATTCATGTTGCATTTTATCAGCTCCATGTAGATGCACTTTGTAGTTCTACAATTATAGACTGTAGTTTTTTTGTTGCAAGTATTATTGGGTGTTGGATCATTCTCAGTGCTGTGGTGACACTGATGTTGTGGTGTTGTTGTGTTATTGTGTTAGTTAGTGTCACTGCTGGACTGAGAAAAGTTCACCAATAGACAACCAAATAAAAATATTAGATCTACAAAGTGGATCAAGAAGATTGGTGTGTCTATTAGAGTGGACAGTGTGTGGGCACAGTGTTTATGTCACACTTCACTGTCCTGTTTTTCTTCAAGCAGATCCTGTTGACCAATACCCATAATGTACTGTTAGAGTTGAGTTGTCAGTCACTCAATCACAAGAGACTAGAGATCAATGTCACCTGCTGTCTTGTTTGTGAGCCTCATTGCAAAGTAATGCCTCTGTCACAATCAGTGCATACTGAGAATCCCAGTGTTTTGTATTCCTGTGTATGACCTTACTTTTCATATCCCATTTCTGACATTTGCATTTTCTTCCCTGGTTGGTGCCCTGTGTGTTGTGTCAGTACGACTGTTGCCTTTCACTTCATCTGTGAGCATCTTATTCTGTTGAGCCTGTTACAGTTTAATATCTGGTCTTTTCAAAGCAGCACAACACACTCTAACAAGCCACCACCACATCAGTGTCGTTTCAGTGATGAGAATCGAAATAATACTCACTCAGTGGTTTATCCTTTGGGGCACTGATGAACGTGACATAAAAATGTATGCAGAGCAGCAGATGGAATGCAGTCTGATGTTGTAGAACTACAACGTGCACTATATAGATGGTGGATCTGATGCAATGGATGATGGGTGTAGCAGGAAGGAGGTTGATTTTTAATGTTGTGGCTAATCACTATATACTGGTGTCTTGAATTTCTATGACAAGTCCTCACAGCCTTAAATCCAATCAAAATATGCTTTGATATATAATCAATTTTAATAAAGGCCCACTCCAAAAAAGCCACTCCTGTTTCTCTGAGTTTCCATTAAGATTAATCAAGAGCTCATTACTGCCATGACTCAGGAAGCAGGAGGTTTTCAGCTATATTAAAAATAATTAGGAATGCTATTTCCTTCTTATAAATGTACATTTACTGTTTGTCTTTTTGTCAGATTGTCTTCCAACATCGACAACAAATAAATCAATGTAATAAAGAGAACTACTTGTCATGTGGCTCTATGTAAAGTAAGGAATAAAATAAAAATGTAAAAAGAGCAACATAATCTCATCCCTCTATCAGGCAATGTTGGATTTGGTGAGGCAGCGTGTTGGTACCACCTGGTTTGTTCTTTTTTTATTATTATTATTGTTCTGGCAACACTCCAAAGTAAGGTTCCCATAAGCCTCTGCTGTTGCTAGGCACAGGTTTTCCCAATCATCTGTATACTCCTGTGTATAAAATGATAAAAATATCATTATGTAAAATGAATAATGGGCCAAGTCAAAAATGGCTAAGCATTAACATTTTAATTAGCAAGAAATTAGCTAGAATGAAACAAATATTAAAGGCAAACTAATATGAGATGCCTTTCCTTTGAGTTCTTTAAAAGTTGACGCCTTGCAGTCAGCCTGGTCCCAACTTGAATTCGTACATATTCCACAAAGAGACCATTCCCAGGATTCATAAATCACACTTCTTGGATTTTTTTTACTTTCATTTCTAACACCTACCCAGTGTAAAATAACACTCATTTCCATATGGTTAGAAGCAGCAGAATTTTTTTTTTGCCATCCACCATGTAACTTTTCCCCACAACAGTTTACAACACTGTTTCTGTTATTCCTCTTCAGGTACATAACAGACACTATGTGTAGATTTGGTGAAACTGCACAATAATTACAAACATTAACCTGGAAATTTAATAAATATCTGGGCTATTTGTCTCCTATTTGAGAGCCTGAATATTAAAATATATGATTCTGAAGACCACTGAGGAAAGTTAGCAGATGTGTTGTGTTATAAGGGCTAAAGGTGGCATGGAGGTAGGTGACTCCTCGGTCGCTGGTGGCAGCACACCGTTTGACTTTTTGCTCACAGTGCTGGGAAACATGTACAACAGACTGACTGCAAATTATCTTCTGACCTATTCACCTCCATTTGGCGAGGTCAAACACAGCCCAGACGTGAGATGGAAAATGCAGTCAAGTTGTAGTTTTTTCATCAATCTCAAAAAGTCACATGGTAGGTTTGTGTCAGAAGTGCTGTCAGGTGAGAGTTTTTTTAAAAAAAATTTAAGAGTAAATAACAATGATCAACAAAAAAAAATTCACATTCTCTAGCTCAAACAGAAGCAGTTTGTCCACAAATCTCAACCTACTTCAAAACCTTTCAGACAGAAACTGTCTATCCACAACCATTTGCTAATTCTACCCTATATTAAACCTCAGACAGAAACAGTGTATCTACAACCTTCATTTGGCAAAGTTCTTCTGTGTATTGAACATGCTTGCATGCAATTCTGAATGTCTGTCAGGAATAACTGACTGCACAAGTAGTGGAAATCAATCCTTAGAAAAAGGGCCTACTGCTTTTGGACTTCAAGTGTATAACATACAGCAATAAAGCATATGTTCTCACACAATGCCAGCCGAGCAAAGAACAGGACAGGGTCCAGTACCCCAGTGTTTGTGTCGATTGCAGTAAACAACCTCCTTTCTTGTCAGGAGGCTTGGATTATAGACGCTCCCGTTAGACCGCTCAACTTTGGCTGCACTCGGTTTCCAGTTATCCTCCTGATCCTCCCATGGACAAGGTCATGGTCAACTAAAAGATTTATCAAATACAAACATTTCTCCTTGCTCTCAGTCTTCGTCTTCCTCTTTCCCCATCTCTCAGTTGTACTTCTTCTCTTATGGCAGGCCTTTCTCCACTGTTCACACACAAACTCCCCTGTGGCCCTTTTACTCATCCTGGAGTTCTGATTGTCCAACACTACTGCTGTTTAGTGCTTGTTCCTTGAGAATGAATTATTTCCATATTGGTGACAGAGGCTGGCGCTTTGTAAATTAGCACATTGTGAGATCTATCCATTTGTTTGTAGCCTTTGTCCACAAGGCCAACTAATCATTTGTGTGAAAACGTGTGTACTATTTATAGCTCTTTTGGTATACATGGTATAGTAGTTTTTGATAGTTTACATTGTACAAGCTTCAAATCAATAGAAAGAAAGATAATAATAATAATAATAGCATTATTAGTGTTGTTGTTATTAATATAATATTAACAAAATTAGAACCCTGAAAACAATTATTCATACCGTAGGCATGGATGTAACTTTGCTTTGAAAATTGATGTGAACAAGCATGCAGAATGGGTGGGGCATTCGATTCAGCTGTCCCTTAACTTTGCATACCCTTTAATTCTGCAGGCTCAGGAAATCTCACTTGTGCTGCCTTTGTTTTCTCAACATCATGTGACACAAATTGTTTTCTGATTATGACATTAGGAGTAAAATACATTACATTTTATTGAGTTAAAAAAACAAGCATATTAATACTCAGATTATTATTGAATGAATTAAACAAAAAAAAAAAAAAAGGCTTGTAGATGTAACACTTTTCCCCAGATAAAAATCAAATGCACATCTATTTATTCTCCCAAACACAGCAAAAGCACCTCCTCAGGCATCATTGGATGAAATAGCTAGTCATATTCATCAATATTAAAGGCTGGTAAAATACATGTTGGATGTGTTTGTATAAAGGCCGTTTGGAAAGCAACCAGTTATATAATAACAATTAAAAAATAAAGATAATAATAATGTATCTGAGTACAGTTTTAAAAATTGGTGGAGACAAAATCAGCCAAGGACAAGTCCCCAGTTTCTCCAGTGTAAAGTATGCATACAAACCATAAATACATCAAATAGGTACGGGTAACCTTTATTATTTTGCCCTATTGCCCACCTGTGTGTACGGACCACAGGTGGCATTTTAGTACTGTGTGTCAGCACACTGTAAATATACTCTCTGCATGGACACAAAGTTCTGAAATGGAAACTAATCTTTAGAGTGGCTAAATGCAGTGTCAACATTACTGCTATAATTGAAGGAGGTGTTGAAATACCCCGGAATAAAATGAGTAATGGGATAAACTGTACCTCAATAATAAATATAAAACTCATGACTTTAGCTGAGCCTGAAAAGAATGCTGATTATTCATATGTGGCAAAACTCCTGTGTCAGCAAACCATAAACTGAAACACAGACACCAGCCTCGGCAAGAAAGAGACACTGAACAGATTTCCTTTAAAAATGTCTGTCAAATAAATCATGTCACTGCAAAATGTGTGTGTGTGTGTGTGTGTGTGTGTGTATGTGTGTGTTGGTTGTTAGAAGCTGGGGGGCATTCTCATCTGCATCGCACAAGACAGGCAGTATTTCTAAGCACAGCTGATGACTGTACTGGTACAGATGAGGGCCCTCAGAGGTCCATGTAGGCACATTTCACCCCTGTATTTAAAACTTATAGTGTACAGTAACTGTTGGATGGTAACTTTACAGCAAGTAGGTTATAATCATATTTATTGGTCTATTCTGAAGGCCCTGTGTTTTGCTACAGTATGTCGTTGAAAGAACATAATTGCATCATCAGATCTTCCTTACTAATCTCAGTAGGAGATATTTGAACATTTGTGTATACTGTTACATATGTAGGGGAGTGGGAATATTTCTGTTGCACTATATCAAATACACATAGCATTACATTGCATTAAGTACATGCAGTTGTTTTAATATTTAAGGCAGTAATATGTATATATTGATCAGCCATAACATTGGGGTGGCACAGTGGCTTGGTGGTTAGCTCATTCACCTCTGGGGTCTTTGGTTTAAGTCCCATCTGGGTGATTTCCATGTTCTCCCTGTGTCTGCATAGGTTTCCTCCTGGGTCTGCAGTTTCCTCCCACAGTTCATAAACAAGGAAGTTAGAGGAATTTGGTGCTCTAAAAAAAGAAGTGCTGTGTATGTGAATGAATGTCTGCATGTTTGTATGTCCAGATATGGATTTGCGCTCTATCCTGGGAGAAACCCTGGTCCTCCATGTGGACGGTTATTCCTGGTAGAGAGTATGCTGTGCACGTCTGGCTGCCGCTTCTCACCAGTGAATGTGTGTTGAATGAAATGCCGTTATGTGCAGTGTTGAATTGTAACGGTGCTAGTACATAAACCTATACAGTCACTATAAGTTGGGTTTCATAGCGTCATGCTTTGAGCCTTGTTTCATGTATTCTTGTTTTGTTTTTGTTTCCTTGTCTGCCATGTGCTAAAGGAGCATGTGGCCTCAATCCCGTCCCTCTCATTATCTTTCTCAGGTGTTCCTTGTCTGTGGTCTATGTTTCTGTTTCAGTGTTGTCTTTGGTGGATATTTCACGTCCTTGCTCTGTGTGAACTTCTTGTCTGGGCTAGTGTTTGTTATTTTCATCTGAATTTTGTATCAAGTTCCTAGTTTAGGTTAGTTTTTGCTTCGTCTGTTATCTCTAGTTGATCTTTTGTCTGTTAATTCTAGTGTTTGATTGTTTGTTAGCATTTAGCCCTGTCTTAGCTCATTCCTGTTTGTTCAGTCACTTGTTTATATCAGTTTTAGTTATTTGTGGTTCTACTCTTTGTTGTTTACCTGTTTCGTTGTCAGATTTCTATATTAAGCTTGATTCCCAGGTTGCCTTGATTCTTTTCTAGTCTTGAGCTGTTTGCTTTTGTCATTAGTTTCTGTTATATATATATATATATATGTTATATATGTTATATGTTATATATATATATATTGTCATTAGTTTCTGATATATATATATATATATATATATATATATATATATATATATATATATATATATATAAAACAAACGAAAAACAAATACAAATGTTCAAAACCCATCAAGCTGTGAAAATATGTACTGTTTTCAACAGAAAGACGCAATGTCCTTATTACACAAGAGTCTTTATATGGGGTAAAGTAGATCAACCTCACCAGTTCAGTGATGGAGTTGTTTCAGAGGATGAAGACTGATGAGATGATAGATGTTTGTAAAACTGCAGTTGTCCAGGTCTAACATAATTGCGATGTACTGCTGTGCAATGACTATTAAAGCACATTTGAACATACAGCAAATGTCTATCAAATGTCAGTCAAAATACAGAACCCAGTAAACTGCTATAGCCAATTATACCGAGTGCCAGGTGGTAACGCGCCACCAGAAGCATGTATAAAGTAGTGGGTTTATTGAAGCATGATGAATGGGTAGTGGGGACTTGTCCTATTTAATGACCCTCAGGCCCTAGGCCTGGCCTGTGTGTTTTGAGAGATGCGAGTGACATGTCCATGTGTGTTAGAAGCTGTATATTTCATGTATACATCATGAAGTGGGGACCAAAATCATATTAGACTCACATAGTAGGGACCTTTTTTCTTGTGGGGACCAAAAGCCAGTGTATGGTGTGAGTGACCTGTTAGTTGGTGAAGGTAGTCACTGAGATTTGATATGTGTGAGTGTGAATGTGAGTGTATGTGTGTGTGTGTGTGTGTGTGATGAATGACAGCTGTGCAGTGTGCCAGTCTGTGCTATAGCTGCAGTAGAAGGAGCTGGCCTGGTTTGATCATCTCCACAGAGACGAGCTGACAGAAGGGCAGAGGACAGAGTACCTCCATCCTTCTCCCTTCTCTCTCCTCTCTCCAGAGTGATCTCAAACCCCTCTCAGACCCTTCACCATCATCACCATCACCGCCATCACTCTCCACCCGACAGCTGCCTTCACCTCACCACACACTCTACACCTTCAGAGAGCTGAGCAGAGAGGGGCATAGTGTCAGGCCAAATGAGAGAGAGAGAGAGAGAGAGAGAGAGAGAGAGAGAGAGAGAGAGAGAGAGAACCTGCTCTCTCTGTGTTACACTATCTCTCCTTGTGACTGGCAGAGCAGTGATTATATATGAGGAGCTTCACCAACTGGATAAAAGTCACACTAAAACCTCATGAGGTGGCATACGTACACACACACACACACACATGAATTCTGTTTTTAAATACATAGAGATAAACACAGAGTGTGAGAGCGAGAAAGAGAGAGAGAGAGAGAGAGAAAACGATGAATTTTGAATAGTGTGTTGGAAGTAGCTGCAAAGCATGATGGGATCTCCGGTGTTGTGAGCAGTCTCAGCATGCCTCTGTGAGGTACAGAGTTTCCACTGTGAGCCTGAAAAAGCCACTGCTCACAAAACCAAACTCTGTCCTGATGGAAAAGCAGCGAGGGTCCGCCACCAAACACACTGCAGTAGGACAGCAGGGGATGGAAAAGAACTGTATTCAGGCTTTTGTCTGACAGAAAAGCATTCAGCCTTTTAAAGACCACAATCTACAGCCAGTCAGCTTGACCCTCTCTCTCATATACACACACACACATACACACAGACACACACACACATACACACACACACAGACACACACAGACACACACACACACACACACACATACACACACACACACACACATACACACACACACACACACACAAAACAGCTTTCCACAAAGAGGCCTAATCCTTACTAAAGCAAAATGTTATGCAGCATTGCATAACAAATATAAATCCCCAAAATTTTTTTTGGGAATGTGGGGTGTATTCTTACACTCCTCTACAAGTTACATAGTGCAGTTTCTGCAGTGCTGATCCCAGAGTAACATAATTGACAAAAACTCTATTTTCCTTATTATATGTCAGTGGAGTATCATAATAATTTGGAGTCTCATTTTATGGTAAAAAAGCACCAAGTGTTTTTAATATATTATACTTAATACTTATTAGATTTTTGTGGCATTTTGCAGAGGCTCTTATAAATTTAGTCATGGTCCGTATTAAAGCAAAAGTCTGGTTCTTGCCTGAGCTGGGAACTGATCCCTTATCTGCCAAGTGTAATGCAGTGTTGTCACCCATTATGTTATAGCAACTGTTATAACCAATGAAATATCGTGCATAAAATGGAAGATTTCTGATTTGACTGCGAAAAACATTTCCACCTCAAAAATTAATTGCCTGTTGAATTCGTTCACGTTGACCAACCTGCAAGTACAATGTGCTTAGAGGAAGGCCCAAGCAGAAACAGAGAGCTGTGGCGGCTGAGCAACCCTCCGAACTCAACATTACCAAAGCCATTATAAAATGGGTAGCTCTATCTTCCATCAATGTCTGCTTTGGCTCCACACCGTCCTCCTCTGAAGATAAACTACATCACAGTGCCAAGACTGCAGACAAACTTACCGGCTCCAACATTATCCTCCACTGAGGATCTGTATCTCAACACAGGGCAAAGAGAAACAAGGACATCAAGGACATTCCCAATGGACGCCATCTTCAAGTAGAAGCTCAGTGGAAAACCAATTGTCTTCAATTTCCCCTTCACCTCAAGTCATTCAGCCAAGATTTGTTTAGATTGTAAACCTAAACTTAAGCTCCAAAAGATTAGAAACAGGGATTTGTCCTTGGGTAACTCTATCACTAACAGATCACAGCACAGTTTGAGGGTATTTACCCCTCCAGTATTCCAGTATTCTGTGATATTCTGTGTGTGAATGTCACACAGGGTTAATAAATAATTATTTTAAATAATGTGTGCTGTTGATTTAACAAATTTATGTAATCAAGGAGAATCTCAACAAAACACTGTTCTTCAAACTCACTCACACCTACTACTTTATAGAAATAAAAATCGTATATTTCATATTTGGTTTATATTATTAGTTGTTTTGTATTTATTGTGATTATATATAACTTTATACAAGCACCACACTTACTGAGAAGGCGTTCCTTTAAATATATATCATTATCTTAGGTGTCTAAAACTTGTGCATGTGAAGTTATTTAGGATTGTTATAAACTTTTTAAATGTCACATTGTGTGTTGTTTTGACAGTGCTGAGCCAGTGGAAAAGAATGGGAGGCTCACTTAGCACATTATTGTTATTGCATATGAGGTAGGGCTAACAGCCCCTGACTGACTGCAGGTGGTTGTCGGTGAAAAGGGCACTATTTTGAGAGGATGGGCTTATGTGATTTCTTTGGCATCCTTTGCGGAAACCTTGCTGGAGCCATATTATTGTACGCTGGTGAGCAACAAATGTGCCAAGACAAATTCTGGTACATGATCCATCCTGGCAAGCAGAAGCGATCGTGACTCGTGATAAAGATGATTAAAGGCTGAGCTAATCCCACAGCGGTACGCTGGTATACACTGAGAGATGATATCACCTGGTGCCCTGACTGCAAACGCACACGCCGGAGCCTGTGCTACAAACCTAAACACACACACACATACACTCACAGCTGAAGCGCTACAAAATGGTATAGATGACCTGATCAGAATAACTGTAATATAACAACTGATCAAAACATAGATAAACACAGAAGCCTGTCATTACTCTGGGGTCATTCCGTACAGCTTTTGAGAACACTTTAAAGAAAGCCACAAGACAACTACCTAGACTTTCATGACCACTGACATAAAGCTACATAAACACTTATAAAGGCTTATTCCAACAAGCAGGACACTTTCTGGGGTAAAACTGAATAAAGCAGGTTTGATATAAGCCTTTATAAATCTCTTTGAAGGTCTATGTCAGTAGTCATAAAAGGTTTATGCAGGTGTCACATACCTTTATGAATAATAATAACAGTAAAGTGTTTTTCCAGTTTCCAGCATAAGTAACGGTAAACAAAGGTGGAAAGCTGCAGGAGTCTGTATGCACAATACCAATAATTCATGTGGATTTAAGCATTCTCTCAGATAAATATCTTAATTCGTGAATGTTTGAGGTTCCCCTGAAGTTCTTTTGATTTTATATCATTGTTTATTTACAGAATGTCTCTTTTAGTATAAGTCTCTATCTCTTCTTACGCTCTGCAGACTTTAGGAGCTGCTCTGTCAACTTTATTGAGCCACTGCTTCTCAAATGTAACAAATCCAGACTGAAAAAAAGGAATGTAGAGAAATAACATTCCAGGACCCACTAAAGCACATGGTGTGGTTAGTTGTTGTTTTTGTTGGTTTTTATTACGTAAACACTTTGGTGCAAATCATATGCAACACATACTACACATGCTACGTGCATCTTGCGCTCTTATGTGCTCTGGTGCTCACTTAATAGTATCTAGTTCACACATGATATCTTAGTGCCTGTGTATCTTACTCTATGAGTATATACAGAGATATATAAGGAAGGAAGGAAAAGAGAGGAGGAGGTAAAGGGAGAGAAGGGAGAAATAAAAGTGAGGAGAGAGAGAGAGAGAATAGAAAGAGAAGGCAAGGGGGCAGGCAGAGAATGAAAAATAGCAGAAAAAAAGTGAGGGGGAGAATATGATATAAGGGATGCAGCTGAGAAGGAGAGAGACAGAAAAATTAAAAGAAAGAATGGGGGCAAAGAAAAAAGAAAGAGCCTGACAGAGAAAAAAGAACAAAGAAAGAGAGAGTTGGAGAAAGAAAAAAGGAGAAATAGAGAAAAGAAAAGAGAAAGAGGACAGAGGAAGGGATAGAGAGAGAGAATGAAAGGGAGGGAGAGAGCTTCTATGCTGCGTTGTAGAGAGAGTGGATTAGAAGGTGCACTGTTTGTCTGTCACACTCTCATCTGTAGGTTTGCAGCAGCCTCTGAGGCTGTGAGAGTTTAATCTGTCCTCTGTAAGATGGAGGAATTTACCCTGGTTTTGTTTATGATCTTCAGCGAAGCATAATTGAGCTCTCGTGTTGTTGTCAAGATTTCTGGCTTGATCTGCAGGATTCTGAAAGGTGTTTGTGTTTTACAAGTGTCTGACAGTCTCCTGTATGATCAGGACATTCCGAAGCCTTCAACAAGTCTCATACACTTTATAAACACAAATTGGTTTTCATGTCATGTGGGGACATTCCATTGACTTCCATTATTTTCATGGAGACTTACCCTAACCTTAATCATAATTACTAACACCTAAGCCTAACACTATACATTACACTAACATTAAAACAGGCCTTAAGAATTAATGAGTTACTTTTTGGGGTCAAGATTCTCCGCAAGGAACACAAGTCTCATCAGTGTGAGTGTGTTAACAGGATTTGGTCTCCACAATGTAAGTAAAACCTTGTACAAGCAAACACATTGTGTGTTGCCATCAGACATGAAACACAGCCTGGGGACATATTGTGTACCACTTCAGGAGAAAAGAAGCCACATATGTGTGTGTGTGTGTGTGTGTGTGTGTGTGTGTGTGTGTGTGTGAAGTAGGGGTATGGAGGCAGGGTTGAGGTTAGCTCAGGATGCATTTGCAAGCATAAGGCAATGTAAAGAAGAAATGGAGAATGCATGTAATGGTATCTTCATTATCATACAGGGGTTTGCTGTGCATTTGAATATGCCACGATATTAAAGCCACTGTCTTTTGTAAGGATCTAACTGACTCAGAGCATCTCCAAAACAGCTGGTCTTTTAGAGTGAAGACTATCCACCTGCTCCAAACACAGTTACTGTATAAATTTCAATGCATTGTATGTTCTGACACCTTTCTATCAGTCAGCAATATTTTTTTCAACAAACTGCTAGATCTGTGGGATCAGATCAAATGGGCTCGCTCACGTCATTCAACAATGAGCACTGGGTTTCCATCATCAGGTCACTGATTCACCACATCCTGTCCTTTCTTTTGACTTCTTTTAGAAATTACTAACCACTGCACACCAGGAACATTCCACAATCCTGCAGTTTTTGAGATGTTCTGACGCAGTCTTCTAGCTATTACTATTTACCCTTTGTCACAGTCACTCTAAACCTGCTCACCTCCTGTTCTGCTTCCATCATGTCAACTTCAACTACTGACTGTTCATTTGATGTATCCCCCTTCTTGACACGTGCCACTGTAATAACATAATTAATGTTTTTCATGTCACTTATCAGTTTTAATCTTGTGGCTTGTAGCGGTTTAAAGAAGTATTATTTATATTTTCACAAAAATTGTAATTTTTCAGGAGAAGGAAAAAAAAACTTTGTTAATTCACCGTGGTAGTTCATGTAAAGGGATTTTATTCCAAGAAATTATATATGATTTCTACAGCTTTATTCATCATCATTAATTGTTTGTATAGGGAAGCTGCTTTTTCCAAATGATGTCCAAAAAAATTAAAAACAAGAAAAATGTAGATATGAAGTGTTGCCCCTACAGTAACAATAGCAATTATAGTAAAATTACAAATAATTAATAAAAAAATTAATGTAAAAGTTAAATATTTTTTTAATAAATAATAACCTCTATAATGAAAACATTTCATTAGTACTTTTATATGTTTTAATGGTACTTTTTATTTTTCATGAAAATGAAATTGGTGTTTATACTTGTACAGTTTTAACAGTTGAAAAGCTGCATTTTTGCAGTGTGTGCTTCTTTCAGCTTCACAGATCCGACGCTGTAGTCTGTATGCCGGTGCATCTGCTCAGACTTGAGGGAATTGGACGACTCCTATAGGTCAGAAATAAGAGACTCCAAGGCCTAATGGCGCCCCTGAAGCACTGAGGATGAGTGTGGCTGGAATGATATGGGGGATGATAAACCTTAATCAGTTTCCTGCTGCAGACGCTCTGTCTTCTCCAGCTACTTCACGCCCTCTGAGTCACTTAAGTCAAGCCACATCTGCCCTTTTTTTTCAGAGGAAAATCATATAAACCTATCTGATAGAACAGTAATGAGAAACTGCAGTCTGGCTTCCATCCACAAATAGGGTCTCTGGCCTCAGGTAAGGAGGAGAACCTTAGTGCTTGACAACACAGCTACACCACTATATTTAACACTGCCTCACTCTAGGGAGATATCTTCAAGTTTGGGCACACCTTTACAATATGCACCAATATAGGAATGTGAGTGTTCCTTACAATATCTTGTTACAACAAGCAACAATATCGAACAACAACTTTCAGCATTCTTAGATACCTGAACAAATTCAGTTCAGGGGCATCAGTCCTTCACAGGGCAACACACTCTCAGTGCACCTACAAGCGTGTGTTTTTGGACTGTGGAAGGAAACTAGAGCACCCGGAGGAAACCCATGCGGACACGGGAGAACACACCAACTCCTCACAGACAGTCACCCGGAGCAGGAATCGAACCCACAACCCGGAGCTGTGTGACTGCAACACTACCTGCTGCGCCACCCTGAACTCATTCATGTAGATCTCAAACATTGACAACAACTCAATATTCAAAATATTACGATTTTGTTTTAAATTGCTCTAGAATGTACATAGAATTTCATTCCCCTTTCACACTGTTCCAGAACACTCTTCCCCATTCTCACTTTTCTAGAACACAATTCCCCATTCACTGTTGTAGAATGCTCTTCCCCTTTCACACAGTTCCAAAATGCTCTTCCCTATTCAGTGTTGTAGAATGCTCTTCCACTTTCTCACTGTTCTAGAACGCTCTTCCCCATTCACTTTTTTCTAAAATGCTCTTCCGCATTCACACTGTTCCAGAATGCTCTTCCCTATTCTCACTGTTCCAAAAAGTGAATTCCCCATTCACACAGTTCTAGAGTCTTGCCAGTAACTTTTTAATTTTCTACAATGACTGTGTATAATTGTTCACTGCCTACATTAAAGCACTGGTATTTTCTGGGTTGCGTTGGGTCAGAACACCATGGCTTTAACAGAGATTTAGTGAAGGCTATGGTGTTATTTACATATAACATTCATGCACTATTTCCTGGAAACAATCATTTCAGGACCAGCATTATACGCACATTTTGTCTTGGCTGTGGTTCAGGATCTGGCAGGCAAGAGCCCATCTCAGAGAAGTGAGATAAATGGTTGGATATATTTTTCAGAAGTGAGGTGACTGAGCTCTCGACCCTTCCCGACTGGTTCAAAGCCTGCAAACACACACACAAACACACACTGAGAGAGATGTGACTGCTGCTGCCAAAGCGGGCTCAGATGCAGGGTCTTGTAAAGGAGATGTACTGAAAATGTCTGACCGTGTGAGGGCTTTCTCAGCACGGACCGACCCCAAGCAGGCCAAGGGTCAGCACTCAGTAGCACTCTTCCACATTGCTCAGTCAGTGGGATTAGGAGGGGGCCTGGGATGGCGAAACAACAAAAGCAGTGCCATGTTAAATATGGCCTCAGGGCCGAGACGAATGACCCCGACACTCCGTTACAGACGGAGCTGAAGTAGTGCCTGACTCATCTCTGCTTAGAGCTGGAACTGAATGGACAGTGCACTGTCCACTGCCTGACATGAGAACAAAAACACACACACACACACACTGCGGTTAGCGTCAACATGGCTTATATAAATGCTGGCTCATGTGCTGACCCTACGTCAACCCCCTAAATCAGTCCTTCTGTGTCTGTGTGTGTAAAAACAGACTGCATGACCCAAGATGTTTCAAATCATCGCTGTCCGAAAAGCCTCAAAGAAAAGAGCATTTCTATTTTTCCAGTTGCTATTTTTCTATATCACTTTCTACACAGGAAATGTCCCATGACTTCCATGAAGAAGTGACCAATAGAAATATTACAAAATGACTTAGAATGAACCCTCTCTCTGTTATATTTAGCTAGGATTAAAAACTTATTCTGTAAAGTTAACGTTCTGTAGACACTTGTTTGTTATTCTGGCATGGGCCAGAGCAGCCGGTGTAGATTTAATTATAATAAAACTGCGGCTGTTTAAACAGCAGCTTCCCCCCTGAGTCACTGGTGAATTGAAAGATCTATTATTATTCCACGGGACGCTGCCTGGGGTCTATTTTTAGCTTTATCAGTTGTGAGGAAAGCAAAAAGGTGCTTCACAAATGATAAATGCTTTTCAGAGAATGAAAGAGAGAGAGAGAGAGAGAGAGAGAGGTTCAGGTTGTATTTCCTGAGTTAATAGAGGCTGCAGACAGTCGTCTCCGTCTCTGCCATTCTTCGCCATCCTCTCTCCCAGTGGGCACACCTTTCATTAAGCGTCTCGTAGGATGAAGAGATATCGAGTGAGAAAATGAAAGAGGGAATGGGAGAGGACGAGAAAGAGAGCGTGAACATTGTGGAATGAGTGTGTGGTCTTATGGCTCTGGCAGCACCTGATGGCCAGAGCTGATTAGATAGATTGATAGATTGTCTGTGGCTGCATTTAAAATTGTTATTGCTCATTTCCCATTTTCATATTTGAGTAAATCTTTCCGCTTTAAGTGTTCACATTTGTGTTTGTTACTGACTCATACATGGCATATGTATGAACAGACCAGTTAAATGCACTGAAATTAAAATAATTCACAGAAATCCTTTTTTTTACTTTCCTTATTATGGTCCCACAGACACATATCAACACTGGGGAACCCTCAGGGGCTCCTAGGCCTTCTGTGAGAACTCTATAAAATAAAGGAAAGATGTATCTATAAAATTGGAATATAGCTCATGCATTTTAACTGTTGTTGTTCCACTTTTGGCTGCTCCAATGAGGGTCTGCAAAAGCGTATTAACTGATCTGCACAGTCAACTCGTCACAGCTTTTATGACAGATACCCTTTCTGACATGAGGATAACACATCGACACAGACAGTGACTTGAGGCAAGGACTGAACCCTGAACCTCCAGGTCTTAGGTGACAACAACATCACAGCTGTGCCACCATGACTCTTCTGCATGCATTTTAGTACTGCTCGACTTTAAAAAAAAAAAAAAAAAAAAAAAAAAAAAAATGTTTAATATCTTGAAAACCCCAACCAAAATGAACACATCTGGGTTGGTCCTTCTGAATTCAGAGGTACTGAGGTATATACAATCAACCCAGCTTTTCCACTGGTAAAGGCAGTAGTTCTGAATGTGTGTGTCATTCTGTGAAGCACTGGCGCACCCTCCAGTGTGTGTTCCCACTTGCGCCCAATGATTCCAGGTAGACTCCGGACCCACCGCGACTCTGAACTGGCTAAGCGGTTACCGATAATGAATGAATGAATACTTAAACAGCTGTAGTGTGCATAGGTTCATTTTTATAGAAAACAGCATGTCAGAATCACATACAAAAGTTATTTTGAGGTTTAAGCATTTATATTTTACATAAACATTAAACATGAATAGTCTTTTCACGCTTCAAATGTTCAGGTTCATGTTTTGATTGGTTGAAAACAACCAGAAGAATGTTAGCTAGTACTAGAAATGTACTACATTTTCTTGGTTTTTATATTCATTCGTGTCATAAAAAAAGGAAGTACAGTGTAGTACAGTATCCAATAAACCAAATGGAATAAAACAGTGGTAAAGAAACAGAACTAGTACATTAAAAAGGCAATGTTACACCACTCTGTTGCCTGATTTGAAATATGAAATTTGCCACTTCATCTCAGTAATGTAACCCAGCCTATAATGCCTCTAGTCTGGCTTTCCCAGAGAGAGAGAGACAGACAGAGAGAGAGAGAGAGAGAGAGAGAGAGAGAGAGAGAGAGAGAGACATTCTGTCTCCCAGTGCAGAGGGTGAGGGAGAGCGTCTGTTCCCTCTCAGCTCTGAACGAGGACACTCCAATTCATCAGGCCTCAATTAGCCTGATCTGCAGCGTGGACATGATTCAGTCACGCTCACACACTCCTGTTCTGCTCCTCTCTGTCAGCAGCCATCTCCATCTGGGACACGGATACTGATGTAGTGCAATACTGCAGTTAGATCTCTACAATCTGTTTGCTTTCTCCAATCCTCAGTTAACCCCTTATCTCCATCACTCCCTCGCCTCCTCATCCTGCTCTCCTCCAGGTCTGATCCTCTCTGATGTGAGTGTGATGTGTGTGTGCCCTGAGACACTGAGCTGGGTCTGATTAGGCTGGGTTGGCTCACTAGAATGGCAGGCCTCTGGTAATGAGAGGCTCAAAGACGTGAGCTGGGAGATTCACTCAGTCTCCTGTCTTACTCTTCACTGGACACGGACAGACTGTACAAACCGATGGTGCCCTCCACCCCTCCCCCCTTCCCCTACTCTCTCTGAGTAATTCACTTTCTTCTCTACCTTTCTCCCATCCTCTCTGTGCAGTACTCCATTCAGCTTCCCTGCTGACAAGCCTGTAGGGACTGTGCTTCTGCACAGTTGGAGCCTGGTGCCCTCTGCTGGGGGACAGGTACAAATACTATGTACACAGTTACCAAAATTTTGTAGACACTCCGTATAACTTGATGCACCCAATTGGGGACACAGATGGTCAGTTGCTCAAAGACATCATTTTTAATATCTATATATAAGCCTGAAACCAACGCAGACTCTCTGGAGCAGCTGCATATGAGCCTGAAGTCAACATGCTTCAGCATCAGGGGGTATAAACATTCCCCCAGCGCTAGGCTGTGGAACAGTGGAAATTCTGTTCCCTGTAGTAATATCTATCACTGTGGTGGAACCTTTTCCTGTCATTGTGTTTGTACCCTCAAGACTATATATCCTGTACTTTTAGCTAGGTAGCGCCATTGAACCATATTCTAAACAGATTTGAAAGCCCTGTTGATCTCATACCCCCCATTTCATCTAGAAGACTTATATTATGTTGTTTTATTTTACACAATGCTATAATGAAATATTACAAATGTTCACCTCTAGAGAAGAGAATGTAATGTACCTTGTAATGTGAACACAACTGTTTGTACTTTATAAGGTATAAAACTCAGCAGATGTTTCATCACCATTTGCTCTGCAGTCTGTTTGCATGTTGGAAACCTGTCTAATGTGTTTATGAAGCCCCTGTGTCTGTAAATGAGGAAAAAAAAAACTTGCTCCAGTATGCTAGGCTTTCTCTCTCTCTCTCTGCTAATGGCAAAAGCATACGGAGTATATTTATACAACAGAGCAAAGTCCAAATGTTGAAAAGCACAAACCCAGATGAGGATATTGTTCTATTCCTGCTTCATAGGTGGGTAATAGTGACTTATTTTTGCTGTTTAGGATCATTTAAGGTGGAAATATCTCCAAAGGAGATATTTTCATATATCTCCTTTGAAGATATCTTCAGGAGACGGCTAACTGCATCACTGAAAGTGCTACAAAACCTAACAGCTCGAGTTATAGATGAGTTTCTGTGGTAATTCACACAGTGAATAAAAACTTACAGACAAGTTAGACTTCAGCATTTTTACAAACAACAGATATTATTTTTCCCCTCAAACACACTGTTCTACCTTTAAAAAAAGCAGAGCTTCTGAATGTAAACAAAGCATCAAAAACTGTGTTTCCCCACAATTGTAGATATCCCCTTTAAGTGACAATAATGCACCTGTCGAGTAACTGCACTAACTAGTAACTAGTACACTGTTTACACAACCCTTTGTGATCTAAATCCCTGCTTTCAGCCCTAGACAGTGCATCTTGCTCATATGAGTGTACAATATTCATGGACAATGTGCTATGAATAATGTTCCGGTCAGCAGTCAGTGTAAAGATGTAAAGTGCACAATCCTAATCCTGGGTGACACTTATGTAGGAGTCTCATCACATGGCTGGATGCACATATAGTAATAAATGGCAGAGTAAACATTTCTTTATGACCCCCTGTTAATTTTGCATCTTTTTATTTATTTATTTATTTATTTATTTTTAAATACTCTCCTCTTTGTGTAAAGTGACCTTGGGTATTAGAAAGATCTAACTTTTTATTATTATTATTATTATTATTATTATTATTATTATCTACATTCACCAGCTATAATACCATGTCCACTATATAATCAAAAGTTTGTGGACATTTCCTCATGAAACATTTCTAATGGAACTCTAGGGTAGAAAGGTGGAATTATTAGACGTTATTTTCCAATCTCCTGTGACTACCCTTCTAGGAAGCTTTAGACTAGACACTGGACCATTTCTGTGTGGATTTGATGTCATTCAGCCATAGCAGCATTAGTGAAATCAGTTGTCAATGTTGAACAATTAATTTTGAATCACAAATGCCATTTCAACTGATTGCAAATTATAGAAAAGTGTTCTATATCTCCAGAAATGAACAATATAGAGGCATTTGCTATCTGCCAGCATTTTGTAAATCCTGGTTTCTCTGAACCTCCACCAGCACTCAAGGCATTTTAACTCAATACATGAGCAAGCCTTTATTGCCACACATGCATGAGTGACTACTGGTAATGATACAAGCACTTGCCACTTCATATATTACAGAGGGATGAGGTTTTTAAAGAAGGTATGCCTGGAGAAAACTCTTCAGTTTAATAAATCAATGCACCATTCCATTAGTGTCAAATGCAAGCCATTAATGTATATCTTTGGCTCCCGGTTAGATTTTGCAGTGCTTAAAAACAATAACTCTCATGTTAGACCTTGTATACATAGCAAACCTATTTTTTTTTAATGTGCGTTGACATGCTCGCTAACCCACTCTCCACCATATCAGCTCACTAATCATGTGCTTGCAAAGTGTTTAACCTTAGCAACTATATTAAGACTCTGCCTCAGTGCTATAACTTGGCTCCCAGCGATTCAAAAGCACAAGCGCACTGCATTTATGTCACAAAAAATAAATAAATTGGAGATAATTTTAGTGTTCTTGAAATGCTTTGCTAAGTAATCTCAAATACACTTGCTTATGTGATTTCTCACACTAGAACATACCAACTGATATAACAAAAGAACATGCAAATTAAAAAAGATTGGACACATCTACAGTTATAGTGTTGGAGGTTATTTTACAATAGATATGGTTTGAAGTACTTGCAATACTTATATTCAGCTATGTGAACATTGTGGACAGAATTGTTTAATTGTACACACATGCATGTAATATCCCTAAAGATAAGCATCAAATGAAATGTGGCTCTTTTCAAATGTTCAGCCAAGTGTCACCATGTTCAATGCTAAACATCAAAAAGAGAGGTATAAAGTCCTTCAACATTGGTCTGTGGAGAAGTTGAACTGTGTTTTCTGAACTTACTAATACTCTTATGGGAATATGCCAAAAAATCTTCACTGAAATGTGGTGTATCCTACTTATCAATCAATTTATCAATATACATTTCAGAGGAAACATTGAGTGTGCAGGTTATGTTTGAAGCTGAACGTTCAAGTTTAGGTTAAACATCAAACAATGAAGCAATTGCTAACTATTAGATTTTTAATGAGGATCAGGCCTAGCATCACAGAGTCGAGCAAAGCCCCACCAACCAATCATCATGTCCCACTAAACTCAATATTTTTACATGTCTGTATTAACAGCATGACTTCTGTGCATGACCTGTTGAATCTCTCCTGAATGAGTTTGCTTCTTTGGACATATGTTCCAGACATTAAACAACATATACTTTCTTTAGTGACACTTCTTGGAGGGCAAACTCATGGATGCCCCTCTCATGATATTGCTGAAGTGTGGAGCCAGCTGCAGATATCATACACCTAGAAGTATGGAAGTGTTTTCCATATATATAACATGAAATTTTAACGTTGTGTAGCTTACAGATAATTAGCTATCCTGTCTCTTACATGATATGCACCCATTGCACATTGTATAACAGAGAGAGAGAGAGAGAGAGAGAGAGAGAGAGAGAGCACATCAGACCATGTGCTAATAGGTGGGGAAGAAGGATTATAAGAGGTCTTTTCAAGCAGTACCCTTGCCATAATGAGCTCCTGGCTTTGATTGATTGTGCCGACTCTGTTTCTCTTACTTTTTCTCTCTGCTGTCTCCTGCTCTAGTCTTCTTAAATGTCCTTTGCTTTAATTATTTGTCCTATTTCAGAAGGATTTACTCTTTCACACTTATTCAATAATAAATCACTTCAGTTATTAATTTGGGACCTCGGACGAAAAGGATCATTGGAGCTGACTCTGCAGTGCAGTGGTGCTTGAACTCTCTCTGTGTCTCTGACTCACACACACACACACACACACACTCAAGGCCCTGATGGTGAGAATCCATTTCATTGCACTGTAGTAGGACCTCATCAACAGAAGCCAAGAGTGTTCTGTGGAGGCTGAGGCCCAATCCCTGGAATACACACACATGTCCATTTGAGGTGGCCAGAGCTTTCCTCGGGATAACAAATAGGGCCAATTTTTGGCCTACAAAGGTTACCCCTATGTGAACAGTCATCAGCCCATGTGTTTTTGGGGAACTTCTGTAGTCGTAGCTTCCAATCTGCATTGAATCATAGGGAAACTGTGTCAATTTGTATCTTTTAGCTTCTATATCTTTTTTTTAACTCATCACAATCTCAGAGAAATCTTACATTTATTTCATTTAACAGTTAAAAGGTTCAACAATATCTCACACAGCTGAAAACACATGCAAACACAATCAGCACAATAAAATCTGAGTGAGACAAAGACTAAATGAGAGTCACGTTGTGTTTTGTGATAAAACAACAACAGATAACTTCTTTTGGCTTAATATCGTTCTGAACAGTGTCTCAGGTCTTTAGTGGCAGCATCTTGTAACACTGGTATCTCTCCCTATATTAGCTGTATTTTAAATCAAACATAATCACAATACTGGTCCATAACTTTACTCTGGGATGCAGTGGGGGAGCCTTTTGAAATGAACTGCTGGAACAGATATGTGTTGAGGAATTTCGTAAAACAGTAGAGAGAAAAATACATTTGTAATTAATTGCTGTTAGCTACACAACAGTGAAATAATACTAAATATATCTGGGTTGACACGTACTGACAAAAAGCTTTTCAGGTAAGTCAATTTTTCAGGAGTCTATTTTTCCATTTCAGGGGACAAACTGCAGGTGTGTGAGGGGAGTATGTGTTTGGAGTGGGGTAGCTTGAGGGACTGTAGACTTTAACATGTCAGGAAGCTTATGCATAGCATCTGCTTTTACACACTTCCCCTGGGCACAAACACATGGAGGGTCATGTTTTTTAATTGACTCTGTGATCTATCACCTGGGAGCTATTTAATTGCATCCAGGTCTGCCCTCCTGCAGAAGGCCATGAGAGAGAGAGAGCAAAAGAGAGAGAGGCAGGGAGTAGTCCTGTAAATGAAGGGGTAGGTTTTTGCCACTATTCAAAACCCTGCTGGTCCTCATTAATTTGGTTACACACCACTACTCACATCATATTCCATTGTAGAAAACAAATGTAATATCCTGCTTTTATGGAACGAGGCCTACAAAGAAAAGAACGCAGTACTTACAGTCAAATATGGTGGAGGTTCAAAGATGTTTTGGGGTTGTCTTGCTGCCTCTGGCATTTGGTTTCTTCTCTGTGTGAAAGGCATCATGAAATCTGAAGATTACCAAAGGATTTTGGGTCACAATGTCATGGTCATGGGTCTTATAGCAGGTCAATGACCACAAACATACATCAAAAAGCATCCAGAAATGGGTGGAAAGGCACCCTTCAAATATGAGACCTGGAGCAGTTTGCAAAAGAAGAGTGGTACAGAATTCTAGTTGAGAGGTGTAAGAATCTTGTTGAGGTTTATAGGAAGCGATTGATTTCAGTTATTTTTCCAAAGGGGGTGCAACTAAATATTAATTTGAAGGTGCCGATAATTTTGTCTATCTCTCACACACACACACACTCTTCGGTGCAATATTCACTCACATTCTACACCTGTCTACTCTCAGCTTCACTGACTGCCTCTCTTTACTGCGCCCTCAATAAGAGCTGGTCTATGAAAATATTGAGGATTATTATTCCCTCACAAATATCAAGACTCCTCAGACCCACATGCCAGCAGAAATACGCCATTCATAACCACGACTGCATGGTCTCTGTTTAAACCTTGGATGAAATGTGTCCTGAGATCTGCAAACTGAATAGGACACATAATCGAGGGATGCAGAAAATGCAGAGGGAGAATCAACTGGGATAACATTCTTATGCACTCTTAGAAAAACTGTCACTGTGGTGACACCCTCACAGGTAAATATTCTGTACCTTTAGTTAGAGAACACTTATTTTTCTTATATTCTAACTGTAGATTTTAAAGTTGTGTTGATTTCATATGCCCAATTTCAGCTCCAGGACATATTTTTATTTTATTTTACACAGTTCTGTACTGAAAGTATACAAATATTCACCTCTCTTTTTGGAAAAGATAATGTTATGTACCTTTAGGGAACACGGCTGGACTTTAACACCACATTTACACTGTTTGTACCTTTAGTGACCAATAATGTGCCTCTATATAACAGGATAACAGACTTAATTAAATTCACAACCTCCATTTCGTAATCCAATTTCAGTCATTTTAAAAGCACTTTCATTGTTCCATATTCATGTACCAAGGCCTTTTTTGTTCATTTACTTAAATAAGTAAATGTTTCAAGGAATTAACAAAGGACTATAGCAATTTTGCAATGAGCCCCTAAATATTGTGTGTGGGGTGAGTGGGTTTTTTGCTTCATTATTATCTATACACTGAATAAAATATTAGCGTTCTTTATGATGATGATAACAGTGACATAGATGATAACAATATGCACTGATACATGGGGTCATGCATTTGGAGACCTATGAAACCTTCTCTAGCAATGTATAATCACCCCTGCTTACCACTTTTTACAAATAAATAAATAAATAAAAAATATATGGGCATTGCCAGGTTATAATTTCAGTACAAATATTCAGGCCATTGGTCATTCATATGCTGTTATTAAACAGCATTTCTTTTAGAATTCATATACAGCAGGTGCAAAATACAAACACCATTTACTGTTCTCTCAGAAAATCACTGTTCTGGACTTGGACTATTCCACCAGGGAATGGTTCTATCTTCCTCTGGCTCTATACTGACTTCACTTTCACACACACAACTGCAGGTGTTCATGAGCTCACCCCAGTGAAGTCTCTTCTGTTATGAAGTCTCTGTTTAATAACTATGTTCTCTGCCTTGTTTTTCACTTGCTCCTTTATTCTTTGTAGTTTCCCTGTAGCCTTGTTCTTTGGATTTTGATTCAGTGTTTGCCTTCCCTGCTGTTATCTGCCTGCTACATGTTTTGACTGTTTTATCTCTCAAAGTTTGGTAGCCTCAAAATTAGGCTAGTACGGTTTGGATTAGAATGTATTCCTTGATGGCCATGCTTTGGCACATGGGCCCAGAAGCACAACACACAAGGGAGATATCTGCAACACTTAGCAAAGCATGTTTTTCTTTCAAGTAAACTGTAAAAACTGCTAAATCGCCACAGAAATGTTGTGCTCACTTTTGACACTAATTTGATCATATCTTTAGTTCTGTGTAAAAATGTGACTATGGTTTCATTTGACCACAATTTGAGTTGGTCAACTTTAATTATGTTTTTTTTAATGTCAAAGCTGTTTTTAAATTTAAGCACAATATAAAATCATGTAAAAATGAAGGACTGAAATTAATATTTTAGCACTTCTAAAACAATATTTCAGAGTATTTTATTATGGTTTTATTTTATGACTGAATACCACCTGGTCATTATTTTGACAAAAATATGAGTGTCTATTTTACTGAATGTGACTATAAGCTATGATCATTTGTAACGTTCTAAAATCAGTGCAGTGTTATTTCCAGCCAGTTAAAGTGAATTCATTTTACATCCCTTCTGTGCAAATTCATAGGATATCTCACATACATACAAAGACACACACTCATAGACAGTGCTCAGACTGTTCAGAGGGTTCACACCACAGATTTGAGTTTCTTTGCTGCTGAAAGAACACGGATGTTTTTTAGCTCAGTGTCAGTTTTTTTGCCAGCTTCACACTGTGTGAATTGTCCCATTGATCAAACCAGAAATGTACCATCCGTTACTTCACAGTCCTCTGCCAGGGCTCCTGCTGGGCCAACTGGCCTCCAGAGTGAGTGATCCACACCATCTCACCATCACACTCACTAAGAGCTCTTACACACACATGTACACATACTCTCTCTCTCACACACACACACACACACACACACACACACAACAAGATCAAGTGCCTTAAGTGCTTCCAGGCAACTGCTTAAAACATCACTGAACTCTGCTAAATCAGCACTTCCTGCCTTCACATGGCTGTGAAAGAGGATTCCAGTAAAGTGCTAAAGCTCTAATACCTTCCCCCTCCATGGTTAAAGCATCATCTAAAGCTATTAGATACTGTGGCTCTGACTGATGGCTGAACTCAGGAAAGAAGCTTAATAATGCATGTTCCACCCACCTTTTAACAGAAACAAAACAGAGTACATAAACTACTATGAAATTCAGCAATATTTCACACCAGTACATTCAGTTATATTCCTCCAGGTTTATTTTTGATTTTTGAACATGCATTCTTTAAGCCAGGATACAATATCAGGTCTAATAGTTGTTAGAGCTTCTAGTTTAAGGAAAAACAGAAGGGCCATTGACACTTTGCTAGTTTTCTACTTTACTAAATCAAGAGAAAATTGCTAGTAGTCATAGCACCTCAGAGCAACAACCAAATCCTCTGAAGCTAAGCAGGTTTCTGCCTTCTTGCCTGTGAAAGGTTTATCGTGTTCTCCCTGTAACTGTATGGGTTTCCTCCCACAGTCCAAAAATATGTTGCCTTGCAATGTACTGGCACCCTGTCCTGGGTATGTCCTTGCCTTGCACCCCCACCCTATGATACCAGATCTAAACCCACCCGGATGCCAGATCAGAATGAAGAAGCTACGGAAGGTGACTGAGTGAATATGAATGAGACGGGTTGTTACACTATTGTGTAACTGCTGAATCTGTCTCTGTGGCCACTTCTGGTCTCCTAATCATCCCCATTTTCAAAAGGACTGGGTCATTCATTCCCTCTATGCTCCTCTCTAACAATTGGCTGATGTGTGGCAAGTGTACTCGTATGGACTGGCTGTAGACACAGGAGAATGCTGCATATTACTCTGACTTGAGGCAACTCCCTGATGTTCCAAAGAATGTAAAGCACTTTGGGTGTCTAAAAAAGCAAGTCTTGGTTGGTTATGCACAGAAATATTTTTGAGTGTTTTGGTTCTTTAAACCAAAAATCATCATGTTGGAGTCGACAGGAAACACAGTGGAGGAGGCACAAACCTTTAACATGAGCTGCAGCAATATTTACCAGATTAACACTGTTTAAACTCTTGGAAACAGATGTCCATGTGTGAGAAACCACACAAAATAAGCCATGAAGCAGCTGCAAAACGCAGCACAATCTGTGATCTGAAACCCTGGGTAAAGAAACGGGCCCGAAGAATATTTTGGTGAAAGAGTTTGTACTGACACTACTACCTCATCATCACAGAACTCCTATCTCCTGTTTAGTCTCACGCTTTGTTAGACCTTAGTTATTTTGCTGGCTTTTCAAACACCGCTCTTCCGTGCAGTTTTGCTGTGTTCCATTTAAACACAAATGTAGGATTGCTACTGGAGATTTCAGCTGGAACGCCCCACGAGTCAGATTTCTTATTCGGAATGTCAGGGGAGCCTCAACAACCCGAGTTCAGAATCCAATACGGCTGCCCGCACATCAAGAATGTGTAAAAGCGGTAGGTTCCTACAGTTTATTAGAGCTTCTATCAGTTTGTATTTCATTACATCAGTCATACAAACAGTACTGGCCAACTTCTCTATGCGGATGTGTTTCCATGGAGTCTGGATGCGTAAATAAAATATTACAGAATTTGCTTATATCAACAGATATCGCAAACAATGCTAAATGGGAACAATGACAACAATGAAACAAATAATGAAAACCTAGGGCATAGGGATTTCTGAATGTATAACTGGAACCCAGTCAGCTTGGGTGTGATGTCATTCCCAGCTCCGACATCTGACTTACAAGGGAAATGGAACCCAGCAATAGTGGGCAGGGCTTAGTGCAGTTAGTGGCCGACTGCACAGTTAACATCTTTAGAAAATTCGAACAATAAAATTGAAATTAACACATGTCTTTAGGGATTTGGAGACCTCTCGGTGTTCTTGACCTGAATCTACCACCTCCGGTAAAGATGGCTGTGCTTCAGACTCCTTTGATAACGGTGAATGTGTTGGAAGAGTTTTCGAAAGAGACTAAAATCAAAACATGATGACAGACATATCTTTCAAGGATGTAAGTGAATTATCTACATCATATCTTCACGGGTATAATGGTGATTTTGTGTTTGAGACTCTCTCAGATACTCACCTACCAGCCCATCGAGACTGACCTTCTCCTTGAGCTGTACCTGAGCAATTAATATAAAGTGGTAAATGGAAAAGAAATCCAGCCAAATCAGACTCCCCACCTCTGGCTTTTCTATTTCAGTCTTATACAGTGATCATGTTAACCTTTTGTGCAAATATTTGGGCTTCAATAATTAAAATCCACTTGGTATATCAGAGGTTAGGACCTTGTGCTTATCAGGCACTTCATAGTAGACCATGGAGACTACTATAACATCTATTTGTGTGGGTGTTTACGTGTGTGTGTGGAGGACTTGTATTTCTTGCTATTGGTTGTGGTAATTGTAGATAAAGAGGTGGACAGTTGGCACTATTCAAAACCCTGCTGGCTCTCATTCATTCAATTACAAACAACAATTCACATCTAAGACTATTTTAGCATAGAAATGCAATATTCTCCTTTTAGGAAACACATTTAACACAAATAACAACAGAGAGAAATGTTGCCCTATTACGCTAAGGGCTATTTAGAGAGAGAGAGAGAGAGAAAGAGAGAGAGAGAGAGAAAGAGAGAGAGAGAGAGAGAGAGAGAGAGAGAGAGAGAGAGAGAGAGAGGAAGTTTCAACAAAACATGTACATTATTTACACGTTTATTGGGGCCTGAAGTATGAAGAGTGGTTTCCTACTCATCACAAGGGTGAGATATTGTTTCTGAGGACATCATTAAAATGTTCCCTCAGACCACATGAATTAATTACAGCCTTCACCTCTCACTCTCTCTCTCTCTCTCTCTCTCCCGCTCTCTTTCTCCCTTGGCTCTTTTCTTTCACTTCTGACATAATGAAGAAGGAAAGCAATTATGGCAGGATGCTCTGCAAGTGAACATGAATGCTGACACAACACACACACATTTGCGTGTGGACAGTCTGTGCTAAAATAAGCACTGGTGAATGCATCAGGCAATTATAACTTGTGACAATTACATGGGAAATCCTCCAAGGTGTTACAGTGGGTTCCTGGAAGGTTCGGTTCAGTGATTTCCCAGCTAAGAGAATGACCAACTCAGCAGAGCTAAATGAGCTGTTGTCAACGGAGCTGCTGCAATAACATCAAGAGCTTGGGCTTCTTTAATGTATATCAGTATTTTGAGTACCCACACATATGAAAATACTCAATGACTCTATCAAATTGACACCATCCAATCCTAGCTTATGCCAATTGTCACTTACTCGTTGACGCTAAAATGGGAGATGCGATTAGGATGATTACAAGGGCCCAAAATCAGCAGTGATCTACAAACTTTGTGCTTGTTTTACATGTGATATTTTGGTTTTAATTACACTAACATGAGCAAGGGCTCTTTCGTCCCTCTAGGTTCTTTGTGGATATTTTTGTGTGCTTTATGTAAGATAGCTGTGTTCATTAGAATGTTTTGTGTTGAATTTGTTTTAAAAAGCACTTTAGAATTTGATAGTATTGTATTCTGTACACTGAAATGCTGCCATCTCTGTTGTATATATTGTACACAGCTGCATGTTGAGTAGGAATTGTTACTGGAGATATAGCAAAATTGTAGGTCTATAAAATGTTAACATTCAAACAGATTTACTATTGGCAGATGTTGTTAGCATTAATACCTATAAAATTATAAGCCTTTGCTGTTAGCATTAAAACATTGTTGAAATGTGGTCCAGGCCAGGATGCACAAGATTATTGGCTTATTTTTAAATTCAGAAGCTGAGCAGATGGACTTATTACCTTATAAGCAGGACTATGATTTATATACTTTTATATTCTGTTCTGCTATTGTTATGATGTCAAGCTTGTTACAAAAGAAGGACCTTTTATGGTTCCACACAGAAACCTATATAACCACACAGAAACAATATATATATATATATTGCACATTCTCCATGAATCTGAAGAACCCCTTCATTATGTGCAAATAACTGGGAACCCATTCTGAAATGTTGTGGTTTTTGTATAATTCTAAACTTGGGTGTTATGTGTAACGTTTAACAAGGTTTAAATAAAAAAACACAACACAGAAATATGATAAATGTCTCCTCAGAAATGAGCAAAATATGCTCCTCGGAGCTCTGTGAGAACGGTGTGGGCTAACGATGTGCAGCTCTCTATCATCGGAGAACAGAATGCTTTTTATGTTACCATGGCAACACAGCCTCGAGACAGAGCAGTTGCAGGGTTTTTTCTTGGTTTTTACTCTGTAGCTACTGCGGTGGTAATTTTACACAAGATAACATTAAACAATAAAATTGCACAGGTGGGTAGAATTAGCATTATATAGCCATTCATGTACAAACCTATGGACATATTTTGTGCGTCTGTGGTGTGGTTTTATGTGATTATTTATTCATTCATTATCTGTAACCACCTATCCAATTCAGGGTCGCGGTGGAATCATTGGGCGCAAGGCAGGAATACACCCTGGAGGGGGCGCCAGACACAGACACACACACATTCACTCACACCTACGGAAACTTTTGAGTCGCCAATCCACCTACCAATGTGTGTTTTTGGACTGTGGGAGGAAACCGTAGCACCCGGAGGAAACCCACGCGGACACGGGGAGAACACACCAACTCCTCACAGACAATCACCCAGAGCGGGAATCGAACCCACACCCTCCAGGCCCCTGGAGCTGTGTGACTGCGACACTACCTGCTGCGCCACCGTGCCGCCCATGATATATATATATATATATATATATAATTGATGAATCAGTGAATAGCTGGACAGCTAACTCGTTTACTAATGGCTCCTAAATTTTAGCTCACCAGGCTCTTTGACTCAGAGAGGAGGCATGGCTTTGGGCAGCCTTGTGATTGGTCAGGGTAATAGTGACATAATTTTTACCCACTTTTAGGACTGCTCATTCTACATTGAGAGGAGAGCAGTACTGGTAATTTTCGAGCAGAGATTTATCATATTTCTGTTTGATGTTTTTTATTTAAACTTTGTTGAACATTTCACATAGCATCCAAGTTTAGAACTATACAAAAAACACAAAATTTCAAAATGGGTTCCCATGGCCTTTAATTATGCAAATGTTCTTCAAGCGTTCAGGGTTCTATATAATTCATTTAATAAAGAATCCTGGTAGAACCATCATTTTTTAATTGTGTAGGCTGACATTTCACAATTGATATAAAAAAAGATAATTTGTGTTCCCTAAGTAAAGCTACTGAAAGCTACATTCCTCTGACTGTACCAGCTCTGAGCTTTGTTGACAGTATTCTGTCTGTTTAGCTGTTTTCATAATCCTTTAAGTGCTTGTTAGACTGTCTAGAGACCAGCACTATGAGATGATCACACCGTGTGCTGTCTGCCGTCTTCAGATGCCGACTGGAGACCTGTTGTCAAAGCAATGGTTACCATGGCCATCTGTCCCTCACTAAAGTAGAGAGAACACGTCCTTGATCTGAGAGTTCATGCAAACTTCCCAAACAGGTGTGATGCATATTAGTATTACAGTCACATTGTGGATGCTTGTTGGTTCTGTACTCATTGCAATTTTATGAGTGTGATTCAGGCCAAAAATCTCTCCATACACAGTAGCAGACATTCTGTTCAGATATGCATCCATTTAGATCCGTGCAGGGAAGAATAAGCTTGGTCAGCACTGGGATGTTTGGTACCGTGACAGTACAGGGAAGTTTACTGGAATGTAGCAAATGAACAATCCCTCTTGAGCAATATTCAGGTTTTCAATCAAGAGTTCTGCAAATTACAGTCTGTTAAGGTGGGTATACCTTCATTATAACCTTTGAATGTTGTGCTAACCTACCCCAAAACACATATACAATGTGAAAGTATATAGTTTCTCAGCTGGCATGTTTATTTGCTGCTGTTTGCGTTATCCTAATTTATACCAAGCCTGCAATATACAGTGGGGAGTTGACTTCTTCCCCTCTATTTAAGAAAACCACTAATGGATTGGTCCGTTACTAAGTATACATAGGCCTACTTGTACATAAGATAAGATAAGATAATCCTTTATTTGTCCCACAGTTGGGAAATTCAAAGTGTTACCATAGCAAAGGAAAAACAAAGAAAACAATTACTGTAAATATAAATAATGGAATAGAAAATATAATAAAAATAAGAAGTATCAAAAACTCTGAAGTATATTTACAACTAAATGAACATGACTATTGTACATTGTATATAGCACATGAGATATTGCACATTGGTCACTGCTCTACTCCGATGATGTCGTAGGAACTTGCAACATCAAATCCAGCAATGGAGGACCCGTCTGGATGATTACGACCTCAACACCAAGACAGAATACATTGAATGCGGCCTCCAGACTGATGACACCATCTGCATAAGTTGCGAAGATCTTTAAAAGACCAAGGTATTTAAATACATTGGCTCTATCATCAGCAGTGTTGACAACACCCTTCTTGATGCCCGAACTTGAGTCAATGCAGCATGGCTGAGGTCACAGGGGTGCTGTGCGACTGCCATATACCTGACCATATTAAGGCTAAAATATACAAGACTGTAGTCTGCCCAGTAAAATGTGAGCAAATCCTCCATGTCATTGAGATGCACACGCTGAACTCTGCACTGCGGGATTAACACTGGGACTGAGAGATATTGCACATTGGTAGATAGATTGAAATATTAATTCATTCATTCATTATCTGTAACCTCTTATCCAGTTTAGGTTCGGGGTGGGTCCAGAGCCTACCTGGAATCATTGGGCGCAAGGCCGGAACTCAGCCTAGAGGGGGCACCAGTCCTTCACAGGGCAACACACACACACACATTCACTCACACACTAACACCTACGGACCTTTGAGTTGCCAATCCACCTACCAATGTGTGTTTTTGGACTGTGGGAGGAAACCGGAGCACCTGGAAGAAACCCACGCGGACACGTGGAGAACACACCAACTCCTTAGACTGAATTATTGCACATCATATTGTATAATATATCACAGTATTGTATTAAGTATTGCACATTATATATCATCCAAATAAATGTACATTCCGTATTCTTAATGTAGTGTAAACTGTCAGTGTAGATGTGTTTTACTGGAAGCAGTGAGGGTTGTAAAGTCTAAAACATCTGAGCACGTATGTGAGAATATGAAGCTACTTTTTATTCATTCATTTTACTCATTCATTAATTTTCTGTAACCGCATATCCAGTTCAGGGTTGCAAGAGGTCAGGAGCCTACGCAGAATAATTGGGCGCAAGGCAGGAATACACCCTGGAGGGGGTGCCAGTCCTTTATGTGGCAGCACGGACACGCTTGCACACACCTACCAACAGGAAAACCCACACGGACATGGGGAGAACACACCTTTAACCCCAGGCTCCTGGAGCTGTGTGACTGCAACACTACCTGCTGCTCCGCCATGCTGCCCAAAAAGAGTCATTTGTTTCCTCAAACATACCAGTCCACATTAAAGGAGTTTTCACATCTACTTTGTTTGGTCCAGACTTTCTGACTTTTCTGTTTGGTCCGAACCAAATTTGCAGGTGTGAAAGTTGCCACCAAAAGAAGTGGTCTCGGTCCGGATCAAACTGAACCATGGTTTGGTTCATATGCAGTGTGAAAACACGTTTTGGATGGTTTGGACTTTTGGACCAATTACAGGAATTTGAGACACCCAGTAAACAATAGAGGAAGAAAAAATGGAAAAAAGAAGTAAACACGAGCCGCAGTAGCACATAGAGAGAGGAGGAGATAAAATGTTTAACTGAAATTTGGTCGCATGAACACATGAAAAAACAGCTTGAAAAAACACACAAAAATGCTTAAACATACTCTGAGAGAGAGAGGATATGACAGGGCAGAGGAACAAGATAAAGAAACTGCGGCAGCAATATATAAAGGCGCGTGATGCCATCCGGAAATGCAATGCATCCACTAATGAGGAAAGTTTTTCGTTTTATGAAGACCTGGATAGCATTCTAAGCACTCACCCATAGCTCGAAGGACTGAGTGCAGTCTTTGCCTCCTTATATGTTGGCAACGATATAACTGGTGCACGACTGCATTCATTTGGCAATTTCGAACTAGTCTCAAGTACTGCGAGTGCTGCACTTGAAGTTGGTGCTGTTGATATTAATACCATATAATATTAGAAGCACTGTGACAAGGAAATGAATCTGTTCATTCATTTATTTCCAGCTACCTGGCAAATTGATCACACATTAATTTCAGACGCACACCGTCTACAAACCAATCAAACTCAAGTGTGGGGAGATGAAGTCCACGTATGTGATGATGTCAGGACATGTGTATGTCTTGCCAAGTTCTTTAGTTCACTCATTAAACTGCAGTGTGAAACCAAAACTTACCGTATCAAATGTATACAGTGTAACAAAAACACAAACCTTGGTTCAGACCTTGGTATGGACTTTCAGATGTGAAAACGCTTCTGAACATATAGCAAACCAGAGAGAATTGCAGTTCCCCACAATCATTGGCGTTCATTGATTATGTTTTCTGATTCTTTATTTAGAAAACAATAAAGGTCTATGTGCAAATTCAAACTCTAACTTAGTTCTAAGTTTAATAATTCAAAACTGCTCAGAATGCAGAGAGAAAGGTGATAACAATAGGACACTTCCATGTCCTTCACACACTCCTGCTCTGCAAAGTTCCTCTGCTGATAGATGCTGGATGTACTAAGACAGTGGTTCTCAAATTGTGGTACCTGTGGTACACCAAACATCTTGAGGTGGTACCCCAGATGACATCTGAAAATGTATATATAATTCAGTTTAAATAGAATATGTATGTGTTTTGCATTTAAAACATAACATGTGAGCAAATATCAACTTAAAGTTCTGATAGCCATACAAAACTGGTGAAGAACTTTGTTTACCACATGCCAAAGAGATGAACAAAATCAAGACCACATACTGTAAACAAATGAGCGTTGAGCCAGATCTTTGTTTTTACCTCACTGATCTAGTCCCTTCCACTGTATGGCTAGGTTCAGTCCTTTCAATAATATGGTAAGCAGTAAATGCATTACCAAACAAATGCATACAAATGTCCTAAGAAAGTCCAATTTGTTGTGCAGGTAGTTCATTTTTTACTGAGATTCAATACAAGACTTTGCAGTGACTTTCAGTTAATTTTAATTATTTCATTGCAATAACAACACATTTATTATACTCACCTTTGGCAGTTCCATGGTCAGTAAAATTCCACATGGCTTGTGTTCCAGTTCAGATTCTTCACGATTATAGTGATCAGACCAGGATTCACTATACTTATAAACTACACATATAAAGTGGCCACTTATAGGGAAGAACATTACCACATGACTGCTCTCCAGGCACATACTTTGCTTCATTCAGTATCCTATAAGTGGTTGAATGAGGGGTAAATGACTTGCAAAGCAGTGAAATAACAGAGCTGTGTTTTACCCAATGCAATGTGAAAAAATTAATTTTAACAGCACTGTGGGAATCAATGGCCCACTCAATTTTCTAAAGATACTGTACTAACACTAGCATAAAAACCAAGGGTGGAATTACTACTGTGTTTTAATACCCAGATCCAATTATCAGCCTTTGCTGTTAGCATTAACACACTTTTGTGGCCTAGGCTGGGCTGCAAAACACTCTTGGCTTATCTTCCTATTCAGAAACTAAGCAGATGTAATTTTCTAGGTCTTATTTCCTTATATGCATGTATATGATGTAAACATATCTGTGTCCACACAATGTGTGCTTAAAGGCGACATACAATTCTATTTTAAAAACATGTATTTTATAAAATTCTGACCATATTTCATCACCATTTGCTAACTCTCCAGTCTCTTTGTGTGCTGGAAACTGGTCTAATGTTTTATGAAGCCTGGTATTTATATAACTGTCTAAGAAAAAACAGTGTCTCTCTCCGGTATGCTAGACTTTCTTTCACTGCTCAGGGCACAGAAAAGGCATCTGTGGGTTTTAGACACAGAATTCCAAACAAAACGAATTCAGATGCAGATATTGCATTCATGGGTTATATAGAGAGAGAGAGAAAAAATAGGTTTTTGGTTTGTTTCTCGCTCTGAAAGCACAGGGGGTGAAGAGCTGTGGACCACAGTCATGGGCCTGTTGCGAGACGGTGGTGGGTCTGTTTACTGCCAGCACTCTCCATCCTCAACAAGACAGTGACGACTGTGGAGTTCCTCGGGTCTCTGGATCAAATCGCCAGGGACATAGAGCGGGTCACTAACATCAACAACACAGAGAAAACTCATCCTCAGCTCCAGTTCTACACAACCATTCCAGAGTCCAGTTGTAATTCAAACAGTGAAACAGACAAGTTAAACTTCAGCCACGTACAAACCACAGTCGTACCTTAAATGGCACAGAGCTACTGAACGTAAACAAAACAGAGAGAACTACAGTTCCCCATTACTGTAGACGTTACTGAGTTGGTGAAAATAGTTAGAATAGGACTGTCAGGGTATCAGAGCATTATCAAAAACAACCACTAGAGGGCAGGTTTGCTTTTGAAGACATTTAGCAAAGGGTTTAGACACGTCTTTGTGATTTCCTAAACATGAGACAGTTCGTCAGTTTTACTTTTAAAAGTCTGATTTAGAACAGTCAGTTATAGAGTAGAGCTGGAAATTAATTACAGCAGTCACTGATTGGAATTTATAAGTCTTAGAACTTACTGGATGACACCAGGATGCAACCCATGTCACATAGACTCATGGGGAGAACACACCAAACTCCTCACAGACTCTGACCTAAGGTGAGGACCCGGCGACAATATTAGTATTTGTACTGGAACTCATGTTTATGTTGAAGTTTGGGACTTTCTCCCACGGCTGTGGTGTTACTCCGTGGTCGTGAGGCGGCGCTAACGCTTCCTTCTTCAGTCCGCGGATTGATCCTTTTTTTCTTGAAGAACTGGACAGAGTTCCTTCCGCCAAATTAAATAAAATAGTCCCGACGGACTGTAGTCTGCAATAGTCTCTGCGTCGTTAGTCGCACACTCACGTTTCCAGACTCAAATATTTCGAGATCTCTACAAAGTGTATAATGTAAACATTACAACCGGGCGGTTGCCGTGCAGTGACTGACTGGACTCGTGGTGTTCACAGCACCATCGACCTCAGCACCACTCCGCTACGGAGACTGGTCGCGGTGTGGTGACGACACACGTGTGCGGCTGTCTGCATTGTTTTGGTTGGTGCTGTTCTTTTCACCAGATCCTCTCAAACGCTCGGTTTCTGTCAAACTCCAGGTCAGTGTGCTCTTACATTATCCCTCTCGGTTCGTCTGTCTCTCTCAGTCGCTCTCAGCTATTTTCTCGGAGGATATCGACTCGTGTTTTGGTTTGTTGTGATTGTGATCAACGCCCAGTTGTTAAGAGTCACTCAGCTCTGCGAGTCTCTTCGTTTAAAGAAAAGGTTATGAATCACAGCTTTAAAATGTAGAGCGTACTGACTCTTACCACTGTAAATGACACCGTGAGGCTCCATCGTGTGAATTCATCTGTCTCTAACCTGACCCTCCTCTCTAGTGTCTTTATGTGTTGATAACAATAACGCAACGCTGGAGGCTTGGGAGATTTCCATACAGCAGGATTTCTCCGTTTAGCCTCAAATCAATTGAACAGAGCCGAGGGACCTGTTTTACGGTCCTCAACATGAGAAAATTTGGCATTTAGTTGTCTAATTTGTGACATAAGCTTAACCCCCAGGTTTAGAGACATACGTTCGACTTAAAGCCTGTTCAGTATGAAAAACAGCTAACCCATAAATCCTGTCAGTATTACACAAAGTAGGGTTTGTGTCAAGAGAGATACCTTTAGAGCAATGACCCTCAGTACTATTAGATCAGAAATATTAAACGTTTTTAGATTAATATCACAGTTTGAAAAAAAAAAAGTTTTTGGATGTCAAAAGATTTAAATTTGACCTGATGATATTTACTTGTAGTTTATATTGTCTACTTTGTGTCTAACACTGTCTTAAATTTTAAGTGTGGAAATTTAACCCAATAAGGCAGAGTCTGCATCTCACAGATTATCCCCCGTATACAAATCTTACAGCCAAAGAACCCTAGATCTGATTGTTGAAAACAATCATGATTTGGTGAGAAAACCTGGGCACACACTGTTATGATACAAAGCACTGAAATGGAGAGGAGTATTTAGTTAACTGTGAGTAAGGAACAAACCAGTTCATGAGGTGTTTACCTATAACAGTTAGAGACTTTGCCTCAATGGGGTAACCCCCACATCTTGATAAAACATGCCAAATAAAGTGTGTGTGTGTGTGTGTGTGTGTGTTCTGTGGTTCACTTCAGTGTAAGAAGAATTTGAGGTTATGGAAGAGCAGAGTGCATCACCTGGGGCAAACACAGATAACAGCAGCCAGAGGAATGGAGAAGAGGTATCACGTGCCCCTTTTTTATATATTCATATTTGTTTGTTTTTTTGAATGCTTTTTGAACTCTCATACTCACCAAACCAGCCAGTTCTCAGTCTATTTCTAAACTAATTCTGACGCAGTTCATTTCAAGTTTACACACTGTGATTTAAAGGCATCTAAAAAAATGTAAATGACATGATGTGTAGAGAGTATACTGAAATCGAACATTGAACAGAGGAAATAATATAATATAATTAATATATATTGTTTCTTGCTTATTGGTGGTAAAATAAATATATATTGCTCCTATAATTATTTGAATTGCAGTTTGTATTTATGAATTTTCTTGACTATCTCTCTATTTCTGGCCCTGTAGAAGCCACGCAGGACAAACTGGACGAAAGGGAGAAAGAGGAAGAAGCCTTTAAAGGATAGCAATGCCCCCAAAGCACCATTAACAGGATATGTGCGATTTATGAATGACAGACGGGAGCAGCTTCGGGCAGAGAGGCCAGATGTTCCCTTCCCAGAGATTACCAGGATGCTTGGCAATGAGTGGAGCAAACTACCTCCTGATGAGAAACAGGTCTCCTTCTTTTCTTTTCTGTTTTTTTAATAATAGAAAGTAACAGCTTGGAGTAGGCAGCATAAACAAAGAAATTCCTAGTAGGATGGCTACAGAATTTTGCTGTTTATGTGTTGCAGCTGACGTCACAGAACATTAGCTGCCATATTGGGGACATACTCATTAATAAAGTTCAAAAATAAGAACTAGAACTGTGATGCTTAAATAGTTTTATACTTCTTATCAAAACAATTAGTCCTTGTTGAGAAGTTACATCATATGGATCCTTGACCCATGTATCTGTGCAAAATTTGTAAACGGAGCTCTATTTATCACGATGAATATTATCCTCCAAAAATCGGTTGCACTCTTAGAGTACAGAGACAGCGGGATCAAATAATTTACTCTGTAAGCATAGGGAAAAGAATGTCTTGTGTCTGTAGTCTCTTATACACTTAAACAAAATAGGACTGAAATAAGATGATTATTGAAGTTTGTATATGATCTGTGTATGAATAACTCACTCAGATTCAGATAGAAGGGCAGAGAAACGCATTACAGACTCACATTCTAACAGTTTAACATTAGATCCTAGGGCAGGGGTGCTGATTTAAATTTTTTTTATTATGCTGCACTGCGGAATGCTTTATGCCCTTGATGCACGGAGGTGGTGGGCTTCTGTGCTTCTGACTGTTATGAGACCCTCTCCAGCACAAGGAAGAGAGCTGTGTGTGAGATTAATTTAACAGTTTCTCCTGTTCGTTTACATTAGAGCTGCAAACAATAACATGGGCTAATATCACTATAGTCATAAACAAGCAGTTCATTGTTTAGCCCTGATCTGTATTTATAATCAATATATTTTTGCCGAGCCAGCCTAGAAGAGGCATTTCCGCTTACTGACTGAATGACTGATATCTGATGTTGTAATTCAGCCGTATTTCACAGAGAGCACTTAACGTGGCACTACTACGCCGTCTGTTGTTCATTCAGTGATATTTCATATTCCAGTTCGTAAACTAAATTTGGAGCCAAATGTCCTATTTTCCCTGGACAGGTACTCTTTTTGGGACCTCAAAAAGGCATGTTCAAGGGTTCAGAGAATTGAGAGTTGAATTGGGACACACTCGCTCCGCTTCAGTGCTGTAGGTCCACCATCCACCGCGGTGCAGCTCAGTGTTTTACTGGAGCCTCGAACAGAAATGTGTTAAACATTGTTAAGGTTATATTTATCAGAGTCTCTTTATGTTTGGAGAATGTTTCTGTGACCCAGCCTTTTGTTTTCTACTCTATACTTAACAAACAGAAAGTCATCTTGTCTGTCCCTGCAAATTACACAAATTCTACACGAATACAGGGACAAATCTCACCGCTACTGGCTTTCTGATGATTAATTTACTTCTGCACAGCTTTTTGTTTAACTTTACACGTAAACGGGTCAAATCTCCAGATTATTAAAGTCAGAAAACCGGAGTGAGGTGTTACTCAAAATAAACGAGGCTGTGAATTTATTACAGCACAGTTTTATCAGTCAGACCCTTATAGAAATGTAATAAGTAATAAATATCTAGTTCCAGTGATGCCTGCTCCGTTATCAAGTGTAGATTACTTGGTTTATAAAATGTTAAGGTGCTTGGTTTTAGAAATGTTCAAAAACTTAAATGTTAACTTGTTGCTTTCTGGGAAATGACTTGTTTTAATATCATCTCAACAATGCTTCCAGTTTTGTAGTTTTGTATGAACAGAAAATAACAGGCTTTCCACAATCATACACACACTGTCAGCAGCTGACAGTATAAACTGTTTTTATAGTTTGTTATTATTTGTTATTACTGCAAAAAAAGACATTGATATGAAGCACCAAAGCTTCTCCAGACTTTTCAATGACAAGGGTATGTATTTTGGGATTTCCTGTTTTTGAAATGCCAGAAAAACCATGTGACAATGGGCATATGGGTAATAGTGGTCCTGCTAAATTAGGCTTGCCTAGGTTCTCTTTGTTCTTGTTGATAAAGCAATAGAAAAAGTAATTACAAATGATATCCTCTTCTTTTTTTTTATGTCACACTGATGCTAGTTGTATTCTTGCTTGTTTTAAGTGCTATGTACCTTTTCAGAGCGCTCTTACACACATTTCTGCTTCTCTGTCTCAAACTCTCAAAAGTAGAAGACCATCTAGTTTTTAATAAAGCTCTGAATACCCCTCAAAAAGCCTAATCTGAAATTGCACTCTATTTCTATTCTCGCAGCGTTATTTAGAAGAGGCTGAGAAAGATAAAGAGCGCTACATGAAGGAGTTGGAGAAGTATCAGCAGACGGAGGCCTATAAACACTTCACCAGAAAGGTGCAGGAGAAACAGAAGGGAAAAAGACACAGAGGAGGTACAGACAATGAAACTCCAAACTCTTGCCAAATGAAAAATTTAGTTTTTCCCCACCAGGTGGTAGAAGAAACCTTCCTTGGTGAAACAAGGTGCTGTTTGAATATTTAGCAACTGAAAGCAAAATGAAAGAAATGGATATAAAACAAACAAGAATATCTGTGCGGAAATCAAATTTGGTAGAAAAGCAAGGACATGCTTTCAATGTTCAGAAATGCTTAGACAGTAAAACTATGGATTAAGTCGATTTAATTGAATATGTTGACCAGTGTGTGTCACCTGATTTCATGTTTATGTTCATAATCATTTTTTTCTTTCCCTTCACACCACAACTGCTGTTATTTTCTAAAAATGAATTGCATTGGAGAATCACACTAACATAAACTTCAGGTTTCTCCCTAAAAACTGACTAAAATAAAACTATATTATTTATAAGGGTCTTAGGAGTGACAGATTAAATCTTCAAAATCTACTGATAAGGCAGATCCATTTTTTTCTGTATCACATTACTGCTTTAGAAATGCCCTCCAGTGCAGAGGCCAGATAAGCTGTTCACATGCTTTGGTCTCTTATCAGTTCAAGATCGAAGCAAGGCTTCAGACAGGAAACATTAATCAGCTGCTACTGTTCTTAAGCTCTTTTTCTCTTTAACAGATGTGAACCGACAGTCAGCCAGGGAAGCTCTTCATGAGGTAAGAGAAACAACAGCACTTTGTCTTTAAGTAAAAGTCACCTTTTCTCATCCTTTCTTGTTGTTCATTTCACACCAACCCCAAATGTATTCAGTTCTGACACCCAGAACCGAACCTGTTGCTGTAGAAGTGAATGCTTGTGCTCTGTTCTCATTTAGCTAAAGAAAATTAAATGATGTCATTACCAAGCTTAGCTACCAGCTGCTTGAGACTTAATGGGACTGTGCAGTGTCAGGGCTTAATGAAATTACAGTCCTTTAAATTCGCAAGTGCACGAAGCATTGGGGTTTTTAGACAGAAACAATTAGGTGTGTGTGTCTCCATCAGTGCCAGGGGCTGTAAGGATTAAAAACTTTTTTCTGTGTGCTCAGTCAGCGATGGCTCTACAGAAACGTTGCAGAATGTTACATTGTTACAGAAATGTAACATTGCGCACTACAAATAGGATTTGATGTACGAGAGATTTTCCTGAATATTTATGTCTTTGTTTTTCTCTCTTGTCTCTCACACACCTCTCTTCCATCTGTCAGAATGATGGAGTGATAAAGGATCGCTCTGTGTTTGATATTCCTATCTTTACTGAGGAATTCCTCAACCATAGCAAAGGTAAGCAAAGGTCCAGAATCCTGTCATAGTCCTGCCGCTTTTTGTTGAATGCAGAGATTTTGCCAGCTGGAAGGGTTGTGTCACTATTCCAGTCTCTTATTAGATATTTATGCTGTGTCAATAATGCAAAGTTCCTGTCTGCCCTAGCAACCCTGATGCTGTTTTGCTTGTGGTTATCCACAGCCTAGATGATGAAAATTTTCCTAATCACCTCAACTGACTCTGAAGTTCTCCTTTTACACTGATTGCGTACTAGTAGTTTTTTCATAAATCAGAACCCAATTCGACAAGATGCCTTGCATATTAAACAGCAGTACCAAAGTTATTTATGTATATCTTTTGATTTATAGATGATATGCATTTACATTGGCAGACAAAGCAGCAAACAGATTGAAGTGACAGAACAGCTCAACAGTACATTAAAGGCATACATTACAGAATATAATCATAATTAACAGAAGACACACCAAACCTGTAAGAACAAACATTAAAAATGTTATAGAAAACAATCATAAGATCCTTTTCGGGGAAACCTCCTGCCTGTCCTGTTTATACTTATATTTGCATTTTCCAGAAGACAAAGCTTTGATTTTTTGCCTTGGTAACGAAGCCAAGATGTTTTTTCTCAAACAGTTCGTATATTTTGAAGACTTTGGAATCCACAGGTGCCTTGCAACACAGACCTTGGTGACAGCTTTTGGCTGTTTACTAAATATTATTTATTGACTGAAATAAATTGAGCTCTCCCAACAAAAAACTATTTATGTTTATGTTATTTACATTTTTTTATGTCCTCTATTTAAAATAAAGCAGCTACTAAAGTATATCCTTTTTGTTTATTAAGTCATATTTTAAAAATAAATGTATGCTCCTGAAAAGTAGAAATGGCTGATTTTTCATCAGAAGTGCTCAATATATTAATCCCTGCCCCCAAGATATTTTTACCAAGATGCATAAAACATTAATTATGTAGAAAAACAATAGCTGTATTATGGTGTTTGTTTCATTTTGCATGTGGTTACTTGTAGGTCACACTAAAGAACCCCTGACAGAAATTGTCCTAAGGGTGTTGTTTTAAAGGGAATGTCTACGACTGTGGGGAAATGCAAGTTTATCTAGTTTACATTCAATAGCTCCACATCATTTAAGGTGGAACAGTGTGTTTGAGGAATAAAACGACTGTTGGTTGTACATGACTGAAGTCTGTATTTGTTATTGAAGTTGTTATTCACTGTTTGATCCACCAAAGAAACTCATTTGTAACTCAAGTAGTATAGTTTTTTCTAACTTTCGGTAATGCCGTTAGTCGTCTCCCGAGTTTGGAGACATTTCCACGTTAATTGATCCGAAACAACAAAAATAAGTCAACAGTCAACCTATTGAGCAGGAATAGAGAAATATTCTCATCTCACTTTGTGCTTTTCAACATTTGGAGTTCTCTCTGTTGTCCAAATGCCTCTGCCATAATAGTGATAGTGAGAGAGAGAGCCTAGCATACCGGGCCGAGGTTTTTACTCATTTACAGACACTGGAGCTTCATAAACACATTAGACTGGTTTAAAGCACAGAGAGCAGCAAATGGAGAGGAAATATCTGAATTTTATACAAAAAAATATTTATTTTGACCACAATTTTAAATTTTGCCTTTATGTGTACACTAGATGGCAAGATGTTCATAAATTAAGAGTATGAAAGCATCTTTGTTTCTAGGATTAGTTATTTATTTTCAAACTATTTTGAAATGACACACACTATATCTTAATATTCGGTACAGTTAGTGTGTGTGTGTGTGTATCTGTCTGTTGTTCACAGCGCGTGAGGCTGAGTTGCGACAGTTGCGCAAGACCAATATGGAGTATGAGGAGCGGAATGCAGCGCTGCAGAAGCATGTTGAAAGCATGAGGAGTGCAGTAGAAAGGTTAGAGGGAGACGTTCTGCAGGAGCGTACACGCAACAGTCTGCTGCAGCAGCACCTTGACACACTTCGCTCTGCACTAACACACAGTTTCGCCGGTGTGCCCCTACCTGGTAAGACACACACACTTTCTCACAGAAGCCCCCCCCCCACACACACACACAGAGTGTCCTGTTACTAATTACATTAATATTCACCTAATATTCATGCTGTAACTTATTATTAAAGGAGCAATCTGTAATACTGACACCAAGTGGTTAAATTCAGAATTATAATACAGTCTCAAAACAGTGAAGAGAGAGCTGTCTGCGACCTCCCCCTCCTCCCAGACTTGAAACTTGACCAGGTTGCCAGATTGAGGAAAACTAAATGAACAAGCAAGAGATGAGTATAATAAAATATAATAATAATTAAAACATCTATCTAAGCAGAAAATGTGACCGCCACTGTCCAAATTCCTCCTTAAATGTTTAGACTAGACCAGGCTGGTGTTACTTATCAGTTTTCCTTTCCACCACTAATGTCATTTAGGAAGCAGATCTTATCCACAATTTTCATAGTCAAACATTTCATTCCACCTTACATGTCCGTTTACGAGTCCTTGGTTCTTGAAGTCCACCTTAAGAGCTGAAACTAGCGCTCTAGCTTTTGAAACATTTGAAGCAATTGTTATTCCACTTTATCAATTTAAAACACAAACCAATTGTATTATTCAACCAATTATTCACAGTTTTCGTATTCAAGCATTTAGTTTCACCTTAAATGTTTAAGAGTTTTATTTGCGTTTTTGTCCAGCTTCTTATTGAATACTCAATTCCACATTAAACAGTAATGCGAAGCTAAAGCTAGTGCTAGTTTTTATAAACAAAGCTTGTTTTGAATTACTTCTTATTTCCAATTTTATCCATTTAAAACACACCACCAAGTGTACATTGTCACTAAATCATCAACCTACTAGTGAAACACTTATATTTGCTGTGTGTATATGTGCAAGCTTGATTTCTCCATTCCACCTTAAATAGGTGAATATTCGAGGCTTTTCAAACAAAATTCTTACTCCTTAATTTGTTTAAAACAAACAAACAATGGTATGTACACTTTTCAATCATGTTGTTATTCACCTTCTTTATATAAAACACACAAAACACAGCCCTAACACCATTCAAACGTCACTATGCCTCACTTTCTTTAAATGAAACACACAACCTATGGCGTTTACTCCTTTTAATCTATACAAAGATGTCTGTACTTCTACATTTTTTTTCAAAAATGATTTGCTGTTACCTGTTCAGGAGAAAATTAGCCAGCTCTGGCTCTGTTCTGTAGTGCTTCTAAACTACCTCCACATTTCAAACACAGGGCCAGTATTTCCTCTCATTTTACTCCATCTCTGGTCATGGAGATTTTTAGAAGGGCACTGGGGCTTTTTGAGTCTGGTAAAATATAACATTAAGTCTGTTCACTTGGTCATTTCATGGCTGCAAGACACTGTTTGTAGACCTGGCCACACAGTGGACTGTAAAATGATTGGACAAAGGGCAGGACCTCGGAGGGCAGGATCATAGGAGCTCCGCTTTGGACTGGGCACTTCTCAAAGAGAATATATTGCTTTAGCAATGCTGTGAGAGGCAGTAGTGTTAACTTAATCTATGATCACACACCATGGACAGTTTATGACTAAGTACAGTAAATATCCTACAGTTTGCTCCTTTAAGCTCCCAAACTTAAAAATAAGCTTCTTATTTATTTATTTATTTTTTATTATATTTTTTAAACATTTTGATTTAAATAAATAAATAAGCAAAAAAATAAATAAGGCCAGTATTCTCCTAAGATGTTTTATGCATCATTGCTCCTAGGTCAATCAATGCTTTGTGAATATTATCTTCTCACATGTTTATTTTGTATTACTTTATAATTAAAGCTGTTAAAGGTATTAATTTTTCTCTTTTATTATAATAGTAACATAGCACCATTGATTTGTGAAATGGAGCTCAAAAGCCTCATAGTGAGATTTCATTCATTCATTCATTCATTATCTGTAACCACTTATCCAGTTCAGGGTCGCAGTGGGTCCAGAGCCTACCTGGAATCATTGGGTGCAAGACAGGAACACACCCTGGTGGGGAGGTGCCAATCCTTCACAGGGCAACACACACACAGACACACACCTACAGACACTACGGAGGAAACATATGCGGACACACAGACAGTCACCTGGAGTGGGACTAGAACCCACAACCTCCAGGTCCCTGGAGCTGTGTGACTACTACACTACCTGCTGCACCACCCTGCTGCCACTAGTGAGATTATAGCCATAGCTCTGACCAAGATGAAGTGGTTATGGAAACTGAACGAATAAATATCTTTCAAACAGTAATGCTATGAAACATTTTCCCATGAGGTATGAGGGAGTAACTTGTTTTGTTTCGTTTAACCTAGTAATTAACAGCAAAATCAAATGTACACAATTTTGCCCATACCCAAACATAGTAATTAAAAGTACGTACAATTGTGCTCCAGTAGTATAAGGATTGTGAAGCTAAAACTTAATAGAAGACTGCAACACAAATTCTCCAGAGCAATTTTAAAAAATATGATTTTAGACACACAACTTGTCTGATTTTATATGTAAAATCATGTGAATTTAGTTTTTTAGTTAACCGCTCCTGTAAGATAACTGCACTGCACACCAGAGAAGCAGTGTACATATCTGTTCACTGGAAATTATGGTCTGTAGCGCCCACATGTGTTTGTGCTGTGTTCTTGCAGGCAGTGGAGAAATTGCTAGTCTGGACTCAATTGATTCCTACATGAAAAAGCTACACAATATTGTAGTTTCCAACCCTCAGGATCACGAGCACCTAATTAATGTGGTGCGGGATGTGGTCAACCGCCTCGATAGGTAAGATGTTTTCAATACAGTGAAGCTCCTCTAGTGTGTGCATTTTTATTTTTATTTTTTTTGTTAAATGTACATTACATTTTTCCAGGTTAATTTATAATTTAGTTTCTCAGTTGTCAGGAATTGTATTTTAACTATTTCTAAACAAATAGATACCACATTCTGCAGGGTATTCTTTTTAACTTAATACAATAAAGGATGCTACAACCAGTCCTGCTTACCTGTTACCCCCATGAGTTTAGTGCTATGCACAGTGTAATTATGGCAGATACAGTAAAAACGTGCAATTTGACCAAATAAAATATGTTGCAGGTAAAGCAACACCTCATATTCTAATTAATTTTATTTAATGCTCCTGTAAATTATATAGGATAGAACTTTCATCTTATATTTTTATGGCTGTTTGTAGTGTCCTTCTATGTTTAAGTTGAGGTGGTGATGCAAAAATGCATTATGAAGCACAGATCCTTTATATATCATCATGACAGAATTAAAGATTTTTTTTATTATTATTTTAATTGCTGGAATCACTTATTAAGGTATTTGAGATGGGTTTAAATTTACCTAATGCACACTGTGATGGTCTCTCTGCAGGTAATTGTGGAGTTCTGATGACAGTACGATGGAATCTGAGCTTCCCTGAAGGCTGTTTTATTTAAGACACACATCCTAAACTATTTTTAAGTCTTATTTTACTAGACACATACATGACTGGTCAGAGGTTTTAGAACACCTAGTTTTAGTCAGCGATTGAATGACACTCTCAGTCAAAAAGGCTACCAGAGCATTTTGCAGGATCATGCAAAACCTGGGCTTCGTTTGCAGGCATGGAATGGCCAGAACTAAGCTTAATCCAAATCTTGCTGTTTGGGATGACCAAGACAGTGGGGAAAGCAAACAGCCAATAAGAGCAAAACATTTGTGGGATCTGTGCTGGGACTTGATTAAATTTCTAGATTTGTAGAAAAATTGACTGAAGTTTGGCTGTTATAAGGACACACATTTATTTATTTATTTTTTTTTATTAAGCATTTATTTGTCCTATGCAGTTCTTTAATTTAATTTGCAGGTCATCTGGGCATTAAAAACTGCACAAATATAAATTAAAATGGGAAAATTAGAGGTGTTCTAAAACCTTAGACCAATAGTCTATTCAGAAGTCAATAATTAGTCTTTTCTACAGTGCTATTTTTATCTTTTCAAAGTTCATTGTTCCCTTTGGTTTCACAATTGGCCGTTGTTTATTCACTTAATGGTTACCTTGCTTGCTTTTCATTATTTTCTGTAGCTGTGGAGAAAATGTGCTTCAGCATTTCAGCATGTTAAATACTTCTATATTTTAAGGGAGATTTTAGATTTTAGAAATACTTTTTATTTCATTTGAATTGTGTTAAAAAGTGACATTTTGTATTTGTGTTAAAGGATAATGATTGAAGCTGTAGTTAGCGTATTTGTGCTCTGCCACTCTTCTCTGTGCCAGCATTAAAGAGAACCCAAAAAAGAATAAAACTGCAGTGACCAATAAATTGCATTTCAAATGTATGCTTATGCTATTTTTTTCATCAGAATGTGGGTTGTGTATCTGGTACTATAAGGATGATGCATGGATCTTTCTCTCTCTTTGAACCCTCTGCAGTAGTGTAGCATCATATGCAGCATGCTCTGCAGGATCTGCTCTCCGCTCTCTGGGGTAACTGATCATTTCATTTCAGATGGATTTTAAACCTGCCCAATTTCTCTGGGAAGTGAAAAGTTTAGAAGCAGTAGTTCAAATATACTGAACCACCTCAAGCAAGAATTGTTCTGCTTCATGACTGCATTCTGACGAGCTGATCAAATGTTTTGGAGGACAGGAAACACAGCATTTTTGTGTGCACACCAAATCACAGATATTAAGTGCTCAACCTATTGTATATGATACTTTAATATGAACAAAGTTTCATGATGTTAGTGGCTGTGAAATGGCAATGTGTTGGGATTATAGTATTGTTGTGCATGGGACCAGTACTAGAGAGGTTTTTATGGGCGGCAAGAAGTCACAAGACAATCTGATCACGTTGGCATGAGCAGCTGCAGTCCTGCCAGTTTACACAGATGTTCAGGATGAACTGTGGCTTTTAGCTGCTGTGCTGCTTTAGGGGAGTAACAGGAATTGGCTGCAATACACTACACAGCACTACTCTCAGAAAAATAAAATAAAAATTGCTTTCTTGATCAGTTTGTGATCATTTTTGAGTGTTTGACTTTTTTTAAACTAAAATTGCTCAAGGAATGTTTATATACAAGTGGTAAATAAAGCAGCTACAACACAAGTTTCTACTTTATGATGGCCATTTCCTGTCAAGCAGCAGGACTTCCTTTCAATAATGACTGCTGTGTGGCACTGCTGTAGTCCCTTTCACATGATTCAGATGAACTCATATCCTCTTAATCTTGACCCTTCTTCCTCCTGCTGTGTGTGTGTGTGTGTACTGTGCAACTTTGACTTTTAGGAGTTGAATGGATAATGGCACTGAGCCTTTGTTTATCTCTATGCTTTCTTTTTAAGTGATGGTTTGTCCAAATTAACAATTCATAGACTTTCCATTTTACCTTAAATATAGTCCATCAGTGGGTGCAATTTTAAGTTCATTCATTCATTTTCTGTAACTGCTTCATTCTGTTCAGTGTCAAAGCCGGATTCGTTGGGTGCGATGCAGGAGCATACCCTGTACAGGGCATCACACACAAACACACACCCATGGACACTTCTGAGTAACCAATCCACCTACCACCATTTGTGTTTGGACTGTGGGAGGAAACCCATGCAGACTCAGGAAGAACACACCAAACCCCTCCCAGATAGCGATGAGGTGGGGCCCTGGAGCTGTGTGATATCAAAGCTACCTGTTGGGCAACCATGACACACCCCCAATGCATGTTTGCTGTCCTAATTATACTTTTGTTTTTTAGTTTTGCATTTAGTGCTAACAAATAATGCAAGTGTAGCCAGTATCACAAATTTGCCTGAAACCATGACTTTCAGTTATGGGCAACTACTACTTCTACAAATGTCATCAATCATTCAAGTATTCTTTTACCTCAGGTATCAGAACTTGTTTAATTCAGTTCTTGAGCTACCAGGCTAATATAGCTAACAAGTCATTAAAGCTTTATCGACCAATTAGCACTGTGCTAAATCACGTATTTGCCAAAATCTGTTGAGCTGTTAAGTAATGTCAAATAGGCTATTTTATGTGTTCTGACAATATATCAGACTGCTGCCTGCACAAGTTAAGATCTTACAGACAATATTTTTAATTTTAGTATACTTTGAGTCTAGTCTGATTATTTAGCATGAACCGATATTAGCTGGTAACTACATCAGCTTTTTATCTTCATGTATCTAATGTGACACTGGAGTAAAGGGAAAAGATTGTACAAATATCAAATTCAAATTTGTATCACAGTGAACTTCACTCTTCTCCCAGTCTTCAGACAATTTCTACACACTGTCCATTGAGCAGAGGAGAAGTAAGATCACTTAAGCAGCTCTTTCTGCTGGTCAATTCTGTGTTTTATGTGGATCTGCTGCTGTGAGAAGTCGAGAGCCTCTCCACACCTCTTTAGGAAGAGCCCAGAGAGAAGAATAGAGGGAGAGTCCAAACTCAAGCTCACATGCTCTGTCGCCCCGTGCCCTCAGGATGGCCTTCGTGCTTCCTTTCACTGGCTTCCCAGAGTGAAAGAAAAAAGGCAGATGGACATTTAAGAGAGACACTGAGATGAGATAATGGGGTTGTTTCCCAGGGCTTCAAAATTAGTTTTTGAATAAAAATAGCTTTATATTGTTAGAGTAAGTAAGACATCAATTAAAAAGAATTTGTCTTGGCAGGAGCTCACATTGAGACAAGCGCACAGTAACAAAAAAATAAATAAAGTGTGTGGGAGAAAAGATTTTATGTATTTTCTATATGAGACAACCACAGGATCACCCCTGACCAGATATTATTGGACTGTATTATTACATTCTTAATATAGGAGTGACAGTGATATGGCAGTGTGTGTGGTGCTGGTTTTAAATATTGTGTATATTTACTGGCCAAACCTCCCATTTGGTCCATCTATCCATCCCCCTGCCCCAAATCATTGTAAAGTGACCTTGGGTTTGTGAAAGGCACTATATAAGTGTAACTTATTATTATTATCTAGTAGGGCTAGACATATAAGACGCTGTAAAGAGATAATAGTTCTTTATAACTAAGGTTATACGTGAGACCAAAACTTGCAAAGCGTACCCAACACATATTAGGGAAAACTCATTTCTATTTTATTATTAATCTTATTGATTGTCTGGGATTGAGCAGTTAGATATTTTTCATTTAGACAGTAAATATATTTTTTCAGCCATGGGTAGGGTGTCAAGAGGATGGGTGAGTCAGAATTCACAACATTGCCCTCTCATCCTGCCACCCTGACCCTGACCCTGACCTTCAGCTTACACACAGGAGACACAGCCCCTAACACATTACTCACCCCGCTCCTTTACTTCATTCAGATCATATTATGTTTAATTAAAAGAAGGAAACTCACCACTCCAACTGAAGTCATGTTATATTTGGTAACAGCACGTTTTCATCTCTACCAATGTGATAGGAACTGAAGCATATCTTTAATTATTCTGTATAAATGATTCATTTTTTCCCTTTCCTTTTACTCCACAGGCGTGCTCTGACTGCTCTGTGTGCTTACTAACCAGTGGAATAAACATTTCTCTTTCATCGTATTAAATTACATTCAGACAATGTAGGACTGCAGAGAGATGATTAACATAATGCTATTAAGCCAGGCTGCACTGCCATTTTGTGAGTTCTCTGAGGCGAATCAGCACTTTTCAAATGAACAACTTAAGTTCATTCATCTCAAAGCAGAAAAATTAGAGATGCCCTCACTGCTGCGATATAGACTACTTTGTCAGGACTCATTACATTTTAATATTTTATGTGGAGCATCTTTGATGCCTGAACTTTGTTAGAAGTTTCGAGAATCTTTAACAGAGATGCTTTGATGTTTCATGAGCTCAGCTGCTAAGATTTTACAGCTTCATGACTGAAGCAGGGCGGCATGGTGGCGCAGCAGGTAGTGTCGCAGTCACACAGCTCCAGGGACCTGGAGGTTGTGCGTTCGATTCCAGCTCCGGGTGACTGTCTGTGAGGAGTTGGTGTGTTCTCCGGGTGGTCCCGTTTCCTCCCACAGTCCAAAAACACACGTTGCAGGTGGATTGGTGACTCGAAAGTGTCCGTAGGTGTGAATGTGTGTGTGTCTGTGTGTGTTGCCCTGTGAAGGACTGGTGTCCCCTCCAGGGTGTATTCCCGCCTTGCGCCCGATGATTCCAGGTAGGCTCTGGACCCCCCGCGACCCTAAATTGGATAAGCGGTTATGGATGACTGAAGCAGAACTACTACCTCTTGTGGTGATCAGTATTCGTCACAACATTATACAGGCCTATAGTCAGCTCCATACTTTCTTTACTTCCTTATTTCTCATTAAGTTCACCCTCTCATCTCAACTCTGATAGATACATGGATTTATACACATTCACTATATGGCCAAAAGGCACACTTGTGGACACACTTATTCAGGATTTTTTTAAACTAAAATTATTAGTGATCTAAGGCTTGACATTGAAACATTTATGTGAAGATTTGATAGCATTTTGCCTTAGGAACATTAGTGAGGTCAAGGTCAAGTGAGGTCAATTATTAGTGATTAGCTCTGCATCTTAAACACCACTTACACTCATCCCTGAGTACTGAATCTTGCCTCAAAACTCTACTGGTCCACATCAGCCAATACTTTTGGGGTTTATACACCTATGTTTTTAGGTGCAGCAACAATTGTCTTGGTTCTCTTAACAGAAGGAGAGAGAGAGAGAGAGAGAGAGAGAGAGAGAGAGAGAGATGTCTTGTTCAGTTAGTATCCAGGGAGGGAAACAATCTGAGGAATGTGAAGAAGTGGAGTTAACTCCCACGCATTGCAAAGACCAGGAATCTCCTTCAAAAACACCATGTGCACTGTCAATTTTCTTCATCTCTCTCTCTCTCTCTCTCTCTCTCTCTCTCTTTCTCTCTCTCGCTCTCTCTTTCTCTCTCTCTCTCTATCCCCCTCTCTCTCTCTCACACACACACACACACAGCAAAGTTCAGACTGTACCACTGAGGCCACTGAGGATGTTAATGGGCAGCATGTTCCCTTAATGACCCTCACCAGTTGAAATCCAAATTTAACCTTGTTAACATGTCAGTGCAGTGTTGTTTATGCTAGAAACCATGTTATGCACAAAAAAAGCAGTTAAGCAATAAGCAAAGGCTGACCACATCCACTTTGAATCTAAAGTGTTCCAAAGAGTTTAAAGAAAAAGGCAAATTCATACAGCCAGAGTTTCTTCTGTCATAAACCTAAAGAACCAATTGCATCAGCTTTCAGGGTAAGGGTCCTAGCAGCAGACAAGTGGCATGGTGGGTGGCAATAGATGTGGAAACTAATTGCATATAAGTACACTTTTACTAAATGAAAGCAAATATTTATAGTGACATCTACACTACAAGTGAAATACAAGTGTCACATTTTTTATTTATTTAAAGAAAAAAAATTGTTTACCCGTTTCCAAAAACATCTGTTCTGCTCAACTGAATATTTGGGTTTGGATATTTTTGGTATGACACAGCCAAATAAAATAAATTGTCCTAGATGAAACGTAGGTGTGCAACCTAACCCACTTGCTTTCACATTCGTTTTTCTAAAATGTTGAAATGCACGTAAATAATTCGCTTCCATCCCGCGCACATTTTCCTCAGCCCGTATTAGGGCAAGTCCCACCCCTTTTGTTATGATTGGCCAATATATCGAATATCTTGCATTACGGTTGGTCAACTGTCAGCGTAGTCAACTTATCAACCAATCACAGCACAGGAAGGTGGGAGTTGTTCGAATACGGGTGGGAAGTGGACAAAATTGGCGAGCTACAGATTTAATTTCAAACAGACTGAAACTTGTCCTTAACTCAGAACACAGGGAAATATGTTTTAGAATTTTTGTGCTGATTAACGCTGTCATCTTCTAAATTCAAAAGACGTTTAAAGTCTTTACATTGTTTAGAAGTCTCTTATTATGAATTCATAAAATATGAAAGATCAGTTTTGATTTCAGATTTATTCACACATATATCAATTCTGACATTATATATTTAGAGATATTGACTTAAATCTACATAAACAAATCAAATAAACAACAGCATATGCAATCTCGATTCCCGAATCATGCGCGCTCCCGACATTCCTGCATGAAGCATGAATCGCGCCGCGAGACCGCCCTGCCTCGGCTACGTATGCGCGCTCCCGCGCGAGTGAGTGAGAGAGTGAGAGAGCTAGAGAGACGTTGCCGAAGGCAGAGAGCTGTTAGTTGTGAGTTTAACGGTGTGAACCACGGCTCGGTTCGGCGCTGAGATTCACGGCGACGGAGAGGGAAGAAGAGACACAGAGAGAAAACGGGAAGCAATGGGCAGAGACACCCGGAGCTAACGGTGAGAGGAGGGCGAGGGGCGGAAAAGTTGTTGGGTTACTCCAACTCTGAGCGGTATGAAATCTTCTCCCTCGTTCTGAGCAGAAGTTTATGCGTGTTGTCAACACCGAGCTGACCAGTGTCTCTGGTTGTGTAGGTTTCTGAGTCTCTGTGTTTGTGTGTATCTCTTTTTAAATGTGAGTGGGAACGGCTGTAGTCTGTCGACATTTGTGACTCTGTGTCCAAGCCCTCCAGCCTTCTTCAAACTTGAGCCTGAAGACGTCGTGCTGTTGTGGGTAGTCTAACGTTAGCTGAGAGTGAGGTGAGTGAAATGTGGCGTAGGAAAGAGTTAATAAGACTCACCGTCTTTCTACTTGTCATGGAGACCCACACAGAGAAAGAGAGACTCTGAAAACTACTTTTAAACTGCAGCTTTTTCAGTTTCAAACGTGGCAGATGCGTGTTGCCGTTGAGGAGTTGTAGAGAGCTACACGAGGGGGCTGAAGTGGGTGTCTCAGAATTGCTGTTGTTTTTAGTCGCGTATCAGGCCTAACATTTGGATGGCCTTTAGAGAACATCATGGCAAATCAGCTGGGACCATTCTTCTCTAAACAACTAACAGACAAGGCTCTGTTAACCTATTCACACTAGTCTTAATGAAAGTTCTCTGAGGAGAGTGCTATATAGCTGCACTAAGTCTAAAAGAGAGATATTGTAACATTAATGTAGCTGTGCTGTTTTCCATCAATTTCTGTTCATTTTCATCTCTGTCAAATCAGATTCCTTTGCATTACCTTCTTTTCTGCAGTGTGAATAACACATCTCATCACAATGTCATCCTTATTGTGGCATTGTGTTATTCTGTGTATGGTTGTCTTTGTTTGTAATCAGAACAGAGAACCTGTCAGCTGCACAGAGGAGCTGTTGAGAGGCCGTGGTTATTTGGTGGTTATGTCTGCTCCCTGAAGCTGTTGCTCTTCAAGAGGGAACATATCAGAAAAATTTAAGCCTGCACTCCAAACCTGGCCATCAATAAAATTGCAGGCATATCTCGGAAAAAGCCAAATCGTGCTGTTGACTGTGTGGAAAAACATCACCTTCGGCTGGTAGTTTACCTGCTGAGTCATGATGTAAGTGGATGTGTTATGACAGGTAAGATTAATAGCATCATTACCATGTTATAGAAAGGGATATACCTGCTCAACCATGATATCAAGAAACCATTGTTTAATTTAGGGTGCGTATAGGAGTACTGACAAAATCAGCATTGGAATGATGTTCAGAGCTGACTGGTATTTGATGGTGTCTCTATTGTACTTCAGTAGAGAGAAATGTTCTGGTGGTGTTGGGCGGTATAACAATAATACCATATACCATGGTATTTAAAAATGTGGACGGTATCTCAAAATGAGAGGGTGTATGTGCTGTGTCAAATTTCTGTTCTGTGTCTTTAAGGACATGGCCAAACATTTTTGTGCATTTAAGTGAACTACAGGGAGGGGGCACTGTGGGAGCTCACTGATTGGAGGTCAATCTGAAAACGAGTGGAGAATATCAAGCCCAGTAGCCCACTGCAGTTGGGAGTTTAGGGCTGAGCTTGGGTTAAAAGAGAAAGAAGGATGAAAACAGACAAAATACTCAGAGGACCCTTCACTTGACTTTATGCTCACAGGTATGAGGCTTTATTCTCTAATTATGTGTGTTTTGAGCCTCAGTTTGCTGAAAAATTATGTGCTGTGGTGAGCTAAGGTGCCTGTTAGCGCCAGCTCTGCTTCTAAACTGTAAAACCACCTTAGTTCACTTTTTTTTTTCCTCCCCTCTTTCTCTTCCTCCAAAACCAGTCCCTGAATTTTTTTTAATCTTCAACACGTGTGTTGGTGTACACTGTTGGGCTGTGCTGAGCTAAACTGCACAGCACAGACACTCAGAAAACCATTCACTCGACTTGGTGCTCAGTACACTCTCCCCACGTAACACTGAGACCATATGTCGGTATGAAATATGTGGATACTGCCCATCAGTAGTTGGTCTTGTGAAAATGTCTGCATTATGTCTAATTTACTGCATTTGTTATCCTCAGAAATAAGTCTCACATTTCACGGTAATTTGAATCTAGATTAATCTTATATTCGTTTCCATAGATGTAGTTGGTATTTTGAGTGCTGGCGAAGGGAATGGGCCGTGCACAATGAGTAACATTGATGTTTAGGTGTAGGATACTATTGGATCATAAACAGCCTCAGTATTAATGGTGGTTAGGTGTAAGATACTGTTTCTTTTAAATGTTAATTGATAGATGATATCCGAAATGTTCTCAGCTGGGCACTATGTGAAGCTCTAATCTTGTCCTGTGTATAATTACAATAATAGGCTTAAAAAAACGATTATTTATGATTGAAGGAGGTTTTAGACCATGTGTTGGAACATTTCAGTGAGCGTTTCATGCAGGCAGGAGTACGTTGTTAAGATCTGGTTTGGATGATTAGTTCTGGATCACAAACACCACTTCAGGTCATCACAAAGGTATTGAATGGAGCTCCATCATTCCAGAGAATCAGTTTCTCAATGCTGCAGGGAAAGGCGGGTACAGCCCAATTTGGCATTGGATATTGTTTCCATGGTCTCATGTGCAGCTGTTCCTTTTAGGCTAGTGTTTGTAAAAAATTGATATTGACAACTGAGCAGAATTTGCCATATCCATGTAGGTACGTATTTCCTGTAAGATTGGGCTGATGGTGTTTGGGTGATCCTGAAGGGTGAACTTATTGTGACACATTAAACACTGTAATTATTGATGTAATTGCTGTGTTTGCAGTAGTTTACTAACAAAGACAGGATTGTTTTGTTGTGGTGCACAGTTTGGTTCGGCTGGTTGTGATCATGTAAGTGGATTGTTATCTGACACCAGGCTGTTTGAACTTTCCCTGCCCTTCCTGCACCCTCTGCCCCTCTCTCAAAACTCAGAGCCGCAGAACAGGTGTGACCCAGGGGCCTGCAAAGGGTGTGTGTGTGTGTGTGTGTGTGTGTGTGTAAGAGAGAGTGCGCGCAAAAGCAAGGCAATGAGTGAGCTGGGCCTCATATGTCACATGAATACACGAGCTGTATGTCCAAATAGTGTTTTTGAAAGCCTCAGTAATTCACTACAATTTGTACATCTCCACTTTAATCAGAAGAACATCAGCAGTCAATCAAAAGCTATGTATCTCATTGAGTGTCTTTATCCCTGAAATCTGTATACAGGCCTTCTTTGTCTAGTTTCTGCACTGTTCAAAAATTGTATAGATTGATCTGGAGCATCTTGACTGTGTTGCTCATATGCTAGAAATATACTTGATATACTTTGAATTGGTGTAAGCATGATGGTTGCGTTGCATATTCTGTGTCTGTTTGACACATCCATTGTGCAGGTCCTCAGAAATTGTTACACGTACACGAGGTGCAGTACATGCAGCAACGATAGGGGCAGTGCTGGCAATAACCAGCAGGAAAATGGTGGAATTTTGAAGAAAATTGGCTCTGGGCTGTGAGACCTGTGTCTTTCTCTGGTCTGCTCTCTAGAGGAAGCCTCCAGTTACAAGTGAAGCACATAGGCATCTGAATTCTGGAAAACAGCAAAACAAACGTTTGGATGTCTACACACCGTCTAAACACCTCTAGATAAGGTTTTTGGGCCGTGGCTCAGCCAGCAATGCATTAAGTGAAAACCTGAAACATTCTGGATTGAGATGCTTTGTTTCTTTCCCTTTTAAGAAGCCTCTGTTCAGTACAAACGTTGCAGCTTTTTCCACTGGCCAAACAGGCCAGAGAGTTGTCAGATGTTGAGGATGCCTTCTCTTAATTTGATAAAAAGAATATTTGAATTCTAATAATTCAAATATTAAATAATTGAAGTTTTAAGTCTTAGATATAGTCCTTTAATGCTGTTAAATTTGGAAATATATTGAATAGTGAAGCCTGAACACATTACTTAAACACATTTTTATGTAAATTGTCCAGAGAATCGCTGTAAATTTTAAAAGTTTAATTCTGGAATTAAATGAAAGTACTAAGCAATCTAATTTCATACAGACCTTTAAATCTTGAAACCCTGAAGCAGCTTGAAGTGATAAGCTCATTTTTGCTGTGCCAAATGCACAATACAAGGCATATGCTGATGCAATTTTTTGGTCCTTTCAAGAGGGAAATGGATTCAGTTGTAAAAGAGAGAAAGGCCTCAGGCTGAAAGGAACTGATTAAGAGCTGTATTTCCGGTCCTGGTCAACAGCAGCATGATCAGAGGAAGCAGAGCTCAGGCATCTTAATTAATTAATTAATTAATGCTAAATAGGTCCTGATCATTGTAATCCTCTGCATTCATCATGAATTAAGTCTACTATGGTGGTCGAATTAGTGTGGTAGCAGCAATTCTTTACAAGATTTGAATTTTGTCATTACCAATGCAAAATGTACTGTAAACTATGGTTTAACTGAATGGCTTATTCTGGAATACTTCTGTTGCATTTTAGGGAAAATAAAAACATGACAGTATTTTATTCCGTTTGTCTCTGAGGGAAGAATACGGAAAGAATGTAAAATATGAAGAAAGAAATATGAAGAGTACCTTAATACAATATAGAGTATCAGCTTTTAGACTTGCGTCGACACCTTCAGAAGTGTTCTCAGGGCTGCTCCTGGTTGTCTGAACAGTAAGTTCATCAGCATGCTGTAAGGAGAAGCTTAAGCATTTGCTTCATCCTCAGAACAAGGAGTCAGTCCATCAGTCTCTGAGGAAGAGGAATCTAAAACCACTGCACTTCCTCTTAGCTCCAATAAGCTGCAATTCTATCCCAGTCATTGGATACCTCTGTTAACACTGTGTTTTTATGTCAGAGGTCCTTCAACAAATGGGAGATTCCAAAGGACATTAATATGGAAAAGTCCCATGATCTGGAATAATCTTGTGTATTATTCTTGTTATTATTAAAAGATAATCTGATGGAAGAGTACTCTGGATATATGGCATAATTGCTGTAGAAGAATAGAATTTGTGATTATTTTATGTTGTCCATTGTTCTGACCCATGGGTTTAAATGTAATATCCTGGCCACATACATATTTAGGCACATTCTTGCCCATTAAGCAGTCTAGATAAATGCCTGATTCCACAGTAGCTCATTGATTTTACAAGCTCAACACAGTGCTCAGCATGGTAATGTGATCCAAGAGAGCTAAAGCTATTCCCAGAAACTGGGAGCACGAGAGATGTTCATTTGCATCTGTTTATTTGCCTTAGAACACTAGAACATCATTATGAATGTTCCTCAGTGCACTGGGGAATGCAATCAAGTGAGCAGTAGTAACAGACCAAAATAGACAAGAGCAATTTTCATTATCTCCTGACCAGACATTGTGATCAATTAAAAACTGATGAACATTTCTGAATAATTGATCTTCAGCACATTACTGTTGTCACTGAAATTATTCATCCTTGGTAAAGGGAAAATCAAGAAGATTATGATTGTGTTTAATGGTGCCTTAAAATAAGTGTGGTACTTTGATTAATGTAATAGGGCCTTGCTATTCCTGGTGAGTCTCTCTCTCTTTTACTCTCTCTCTTACTCTCTCTGGTGCAGTGTAAAAAAACATCTAATCCTAAAATAATGAGCAATGAATGCCTGCTTTCCTCATTGTACTTTTCAGTGGCTGTTTGTGTGTACAGCCTGTGACTCATTCCATGTTGTAAAGCTTGGACCAAAATTGGTTCTCCTGTGACTTTCATTCTCTGAAGACACACAATAGATGTAATGGATCAGTACGCATATAATGGTATTTGGGAGAGCGGTGTGAATTTGTCCTCCCCTGCATACCTCTCTGAAGTTTATAAAAAAGCAGTTTGGCAACGTAGTCATCTCTAATTATTGTTAAAAAGAAACTAGGGCATATTTTCAGTTGACTTTATGTAAGAGTTCTAGAAAATCACTTTATCTTTTTTCCTGGCAAATAGGCTGTAGATTCTGGCTGAGGTATTGAACTTGTGCCTATTTTGTCTTCTTTTCACTTAGAAGTGTCGCCTTTCAGCTCAACAGCAACAGATTGTACGTTCTACTTTTTCAGATGTGGTTAAAATTGTGGTGTGGTGTGTTGTGTGTGTTCACATTCCTCATCATGTGCCACATTTAAATGCAGGGTGATAATTAATTAATAATCCAGCTAATAAGAATAATAATAAGAATAATACATGCTCCTGTATAGACCACAATCAGATAGTGCTAGTACTATTAGGCCATTCAGAATATATTTTCTATACAATTAAATGAGGTGGGTAATCCATTTAAATAATGAGTTAAATATAAGAATATTACCCATATGAACACCTATAACTGCTTTTTCATTTGGAACTTTTGTAAGTTGCTAAAGGGCAAAAAAAAAAAAAAACACTTTTATAAAATTCTGAAGATTTTTCCTCACCGTTTGCTTCTTTCCAGTCTGTTTGTGTGCTTGAAACTTTGTGTTTATGAAGCCTTTGTCTGTAAATGGCTCAAAAGCATAGTGCCTTGGTCCAAAATGCTAGTCTCTTTCTCTCGCTCACTTGCTCTTTCTCTATAATGTCTATAAATTTGGGAGACAGCTAACTGCATTACCAAATGTGCTACAAAACTAAGCATGTCAAGGTACAAATGAGTTTCTGTGGTTATTCAAACAGTGAATAAAAACTTAGTTAAGTTCTGCCACGTACAAACAACAGTCATTTTTATTCCTGATTCACACGATTCCTTAAAAGGTGTGGAGCTTCTGAACGTGAACAAACCAGAGAACAGCATTTCCCTGTAATTGTAGATGCCCTCTTTAAAGGGTGACTATCTGTTCTGCAAAGGAAAGGAACAAACAAACTGCTTGATGGTGCTTTTATTGATGCCAAACTGTTGGTGAGTATGTGGTACACAGTCCTTAAAATATTTGCATGTTGACATAGTGTGATTTTAATCCAAAACATTTTTTATAAAATTCAGAGAATCTTTGCTTACCGTTTGCTAGCTCTCTGATCTTTTTGCATGCTGGAAAAAGCTCTAGTGTTTATATGCAGCATTGGCTCAGTAACTAGGGGAAAATACTAAGGGTCTCAGTCCAAAATGGCTCAGGGGTTTACTCTGTGAGTCACTGACACAGCCGAGAAATGGCATCTGAAAGTGAAGCCAGTGGAGAGGCTTCAGAATGTTGAAAAGCAAGAAAAGAGATGTCAATGTTCCTTTTCCTGCTCCATAGTTGGGTAATATCGACTTATTTTTGCTGTTACAAATTACTTATGGTAAAACTGATCCCAAATTAAGGAGACCACTGACTTCATGAAAGTAGACCCCCCCCCCCGCAAAATGGTGCCGTTGACGTCGCAAAACCCCATCTCTAACAGGAATCACTGGCTTTGAAAACCACAACAACGACAGCAGTAAAGTTAGGTGCTGTTTTCTCATCATATTCACTTGCTGTTTCAGTTTTTTGGACTGAACACCGCTCCGTGCCCCTGTTCACAGATCAGTTTTCCTTGTTGCATGTTCGGCTTTCACTGGACTTTCTTGTCTGCCATCAGCCCACGAAGCATATAAACCTCTTCAAAACACCACAAGGTGAAGTTATGAGCTGTCGTTGAGTCCAGTAAAAATAAATGTGAAAGCTGCTGTAACTTAAGAGATTTTACAGGTGGTGGTTTGTTCTGGATTTAAATGAGCTCTGCATTTTGTGGAAATGGACATGTCTCTCTGGCCAATCAGCACTCTGCAGGGTTTACACATCACAGTTTAGTACCTACTCAGCACAGTCTGAACACAGAGAGAGCTGGGACCGAAATTTTACCTGGTTCCAGGGACCAGATTTGGCCAGTGGAATAGCAAAAGAGCCATGCCGAGTCAAGTAGAGTCGTGTAGGTTCCATGCAGTGGAAACATGTCAATACTGGATGTTAGTGATCGACCGATATATTGGCCAGCCGATTAATTGGGCCGATTTTTGGCATTTTTTTTTTAATAATATTTTTTTATATAATCTGCATCAGCCGATATATTAGCACAAGAGGCCGATATTTACACAAGGCACACAGGCAATCCTGTGGGCAGCTCTGACATTCTGGCTGTTAGAGCACACCTTGCGTCCATTTTGCCATCTTACAGGCAGACATCATTGAGCACAAGTACAGGAGTACAAGCCTCCAACCTGTAGCTGCATGCCGTCTCATCAGAGAAAAAGGTATGAATTATTTTCTCTTCTTTAGCTCTCATTATTTGTTACTGGCTGCTCTTTGTAACATACACTCAATAATCTGCATCATAAACGACTGAGATGATAGTTGTAACCTAGAAAACCAGTGTAATTTAGCCTCTTATTTCACTCATTGGTCGGCGGCACCTATAAAAAAATCACTCATCCGTCAGTGTATCTCAAGTACTACAGGTCCAAAGTCGACAGTCAGTGTACCAAATTAAAGCTTAAAGTGACTGATTGTCATTGATTTAATCATGATATATGTAATCTCATTTGATTAATAAGTATTTTTGCTGTTGTTGGAAAGTGTTATGAAAAAATATTAGCGACAGTACAGATTTTCAGATTTTTCACGGCGCCATATTTAAGTAATGTGTACATATCATAAACCAATCGAACGGGCGGACTCTCAGGATCATGAGGATATACACTAAAATGTAGGAATAAGGAATTAAAGCTGAAAAAATAAGATATTCCAGACTTCAGGTTTCTTCCTCATCAATGACAAAACCATTGCTTCTCGAAGCCTGAAGAGCCAACAAGTTAGCATCGCTTACCTTACCTTACCTTACCTTACCCTTCAAAACGAGACTAAATCTGAGTCTCTATATTAAACGGTTCGTGAGTAATCCTCATGTTTGTGTCAAGAATACTGGCCAAAAAAATAGTACACATTTTCAAAAAATAATTAAAATATGATCCCCGTGGCTGCAGGTCACACCTACTTCTGCATAGGCTCTCAGCTTTCCAATGACATGGCAATCAAGTCTGTAGACCACTCAGGAGCAGAGTTATGGTGATGTGCACCCAAGGAGGCGGGACAAACACGCAGCAGAGCAAATATGTTTTCAGCGCCTAACAGACCCAGACTCAGCGAGAGAGACTCAAACGGTTCTGTTTGACAGCCACAAGCTCCACAAACAATAATCAAGTCTATAAACGTTTTAAAGCTTAGATGTCTTTTACTAGTTACATTTCCCCCACTGAGGACATTTAAATGCAGCAGGGGTGTCGGGGAGGTTGCCTTGCTCTACAGCCAATCAGAGTGCAGCTCTCGCCTTTTAACACGTCAGTCATTTAAAGGAACACTGTACTCTGTGAGAAACAAGTGTAAACATCAGAATAAAACGCACCATAACTAAGGGTTTTTACTGTTTGGTGAGGGGTAAATGGCCACTTGGTGAGGTACAGGAGAAAGTAAAGAATGTTGACATTAGGTCTAGACAAGATATATACACTGTATTTTTGCAGTAAAAGTAATCATTTTCCTTATGGAGAGCTTGGGGTCTAAAGAGACACTGCTCCAGCTTGAATAACTTCAAATCAGTATGAGGTATCAACTCCAAATTTTACCTGATGAAAGTAGACCCCTGGAGACACAAGTTTAAAAAGAAGAACGTAATGGGACTCGTGAACTCAACAATTTATAGTCACTAACATTTTATTTTTTTCAAAAATAATACAAGCGCCTACATTTTTTTGTGGTTTTCATAAGCTTTTGACCACTTCATATATATTTCAGGACCTGTAACTGGTTTCTTTTACAAATTTGAAGGGTTTTCTGTAAAAATAAATCATGATAATGCCTCTAATTTATTCACTGCCTGAGGAATGGGAATATCGGATTTACATATAATTGCCATCGGCCACTACTGCTGTCTAAATATCGGCATCGGCAATCAAAAAACCCATATCTGTCGATCAGTACTGGATGTGCTACAAAACCGAACCGCTCAAGTTACAAATGTGCTTCTGTGGTATTTAAAACAGTGGATAAAACCTTACAGACAAGTTCAACTTCAGCCACATACAAACAAAATTGTTTCTTATGCAAATATGCCGCTCCACCTTTAAAGATGCAAAGCTTCTGAATTAACACAAACAGTGGGAGTTTGTTTTACTGTGAAAAAATGTAGTTCTCCAGAATTGTGTACGTTGCCTTTAAGAGATTCAGTGCAGCTAGTTTAATGTGACAGTCGGACATTAAAACTGACCTACAAAGAGCGAGAGAGAGAGCGAAAGAGGAACTTTCTCAGCCTTCTCACCTGTCCTCAGTGTAAATCATACGGCTCTCTCACAGGTCTGCAAACCATTATTGCTTTTTTGCCTTTGTGTGCTGGCTTTCTTGTAGAGTCTCTTTTAAGGAAGAACACAGCACTGTTGATTAAGATTCAACATGATGAGACTAGTTTATAACAAATATAGATTTATGCTGATTTAACCCATTTGAAATGATCCCGATTTGTAAAGGTACCAGGCCTATTTTTATCAGACACATATTGCTGAACACACTTTGTTTTCAAACTGACACATTCGTCTGAGAGTGTAACAGTGCATCACAATACCATGATAACACGAGCAGAATGTGACAATGAATGGCAGGGAGTAGGATTTCTGTTAAAGATGTCATCTAATACAACTGCATTGTTCGAGCACCAGCATTTGTAAATGATCAGCACCAGTCACTAATTCACTCCAGATCTGCATTCCAGCTCTTGTGTCATTAGTAAGCTGTATAGAAGCATCATATAGACTTCATATTTGTATATTCTGTTTTCTTTTTTAATCAGATCTTGGGATGAGTGTACCTTTACATCCTTAACAAGTACTGAAAACACACACTTCCATTTTGACAGAATAGTAGCCCACCTTCTCTTATCCTTTCCAGTGTTCTGAAAGTAAAGGTGATTTCAGTGCGGGTACATAAACATTCATAAATTGTAAAATCTAAATCAACCTGACTTGGTTAAAATAATAAATAGTGCTGATACACACTATAAATTGTAGCATGCAATATAGTTTTCTACTTATACCATATGACGTACATATACAGAACATGAGTCATTGTTCCATACAGTTCCTTGAATGTGGAAAGTGGTAATTTGTGCTTGTGAAATGCCAGGTGCTCTGTTTGGAAACCTTACAGAAATCACAGTGCTGTGAGAAACAGGGTAAGAATAGACACAACAGTCAGATAAATCACTTGCCTCACACTCACTCACAACATGTAACGTAGATGGCGTGAGAAGCATTGGCAGGCTGGAGTACTCAAAGGAAGAGGAACATATTCAGGGAAGCCGTTGTCGTACTGTGGGAAGATTTGGCCTTAGGTGTTTGGTATGTGATATGTGTCTCCCACACCAGACCTTCACCCACTCACACACTCAGTTTTAAGTATAGACCTAAGGCCATAGAAAGAGACACACGTACATACACACGCTCACTTGCCAAATAACACTATCTGACTGCCTTTCTGAGAGCTTTTGATAGTAATGTTTGTAAAACATCTCAGTGGTTAACTCCTGAGTCATGAACTTTATGCAAAGAAAGAAATACGTACTGTTTTTTTTTATTTATTTTTGTTTTGTCACCCTCCAGTTATATGCCATATTAAATGTAATGGTGAAGTGTAAAAAAGTAATAATACCTTTAGATATTATATGATGTGTTTCACTTATGTCATTCATTCCACTGAAATGAACAGGTAATTTTCTGAGTGTTGTTTGTGTATGACCACTGTTCTTGTTGCCTTTCACAAAGTATGTGTAGAGTTGGGGTGTGGGCCTTGTAAGGTGTCTGCCACATCACAATATAGAGAGACCATTCATGTTTGTTAGATTTTTTTTTTCTACCCTAAAACTAAATATAATTACAGATTCATGGTAATGTAGCAACTAGGGCATGTCGTTACACAGAGATGAACAAATGGATTGAAAGTAGCTTTTGTTTATGTTAGCTTCATTTAAAATAATCTGTATCAAATAAATGGCAGTGAATGTAGGCATTGCTTAAGAACTTCATCAAATATTTATAGCAGAAGCTTGTAACAGTCATTGAAGTGTCAGTCACAAGTATAGAACTATAATAGCAAAGTATAGCCTAGAATTGATGTCATTTAAATACAGTGTTTTTTAGTGTCTATTAGAGAATCACCTATGTAAAATGGCATCTTTGATGGTGAAAATTTTAGGCTTAGTGGACATGCGTGATCAAGGACCAGTCGAAGCAGCCTGTAGAATCACCCTTTTTGTGGAAAGGAATACACCAAAATGGCTTCACATTTAGTTTTCTTGCATGGTGGATATAGTTTTAAATTATGCGTGGACTGGGATATGCAGTTTTGTTTCACTTTTTTGGGAAAAAAAAGAAACATTTCGACATTTAATTTCAGCTTAATATAGTTAGATTGGTGTATATACAATGTGTGTTTAGTACTTAATGGTTGTGTTTTGTAGCTTTCTCACTGAAGCTGTGAAGCTAACAAGTAGACAACAAATGATACATGCTCATATCTCACCACTTAGCTTCACGCCAACTGCATGACAGTCATCACACACTTTCCTCAGGCTGTGTTGAGTTGTTAAGTAATCTCAAATAGACATGCTTATGTGGTTTCTAATGCCACACGACATTTAAACAAAGTATGTTGCATAGCTAAAGCTGTTTAAGAAATCTTGAAGCCTAAACTGTCTGTTCTTTTGCCTTTAAATTGTGAAATGTGTGCTGTATCTGTTTTAGCCATGTGAGAGTTGAATCTGATTGCTATAGCAGGTTCACAAAGTTACTCCCCCCTTTTCTGTGTTTGTGATTTTATTTTTTAAATTTTTTTCCCCCTCACATTCTTCCACTTTAACTGTTCCCGGCAGGGATTACCATAGCAGCAGCAGCAGAAAAATACAACATTCCTGCTCATCCTGAGCCAACAGCGGCCTTTTACTACAACCTTCATATTCAGAAAAAACCCAATTTTTAAAATGTTTTTCTTCTTGAAGCATCTGGTTCTGACAACTTTCTAGTAATAGGCAGACTGTGGAGAGGAGGAGGGTTTCCTGCTGGTAGAACTCTTATGACTGATATGAAACGTGTGGTTTTAATGTTGATCTTTGAGGACATTGGTCAGGATGAGAAAGCAGGGCAACGCAGACATGAATCACCTGCTGTTGTTCAAACATTACACACACTGAGTGGTATAAACTAACCAATAAAAAAAAAAATCTGAAAGGCACATATTGAAGTTCAGAACAGGCCACAGAGCTTGTTGTGAGAGTGAAACCGAACAGCAGAAGGCTGTGCGTTTGCTGTCGTTTAGCAGCGGTCCCAGACCCTTCCTGCCCCGAGCACACCAGCCACAGAGACACACACTAAATTTAGCTCTTCTTTGGGTCTCTCTCTCTCTCTCTCTCTCTCTCTCTCTCTCTGTCTGTGTGCGCCTGCTGATCACTCTCGCATGAACTGTTTTACTACACTCTCGCACTGTGCCCAGTCCCAGTGAACACTGGTGTGAAGGCTTGGTTCCACAGGGAATTCCAGGAGATTGGTGCCACACTAATGTTTATTGACCAGAGCTGATACATTAGAGAGACATTTATATTGCAATTATTCAAGAATGCTTTTGATCTCTTGACCGCACACAGGCAGACACTAGGTAGTGAAGCAATGAATTGAGCAGTACTGATAGAGTTGTTTGTAGTAGGAGGCAGCAGGATAATTAGTGTAAGAGAATTAAAGTCCCCAGAGAATATTTCTCTCTCTCTAGATTTTTGATACTTCAGAAAACGCAGAGGGCTTTTTGTAGAATGGTGAAGGTCAGCATGGCCTAATCGCTATAGAAGGCTGTTATGTAATTCAGTAGCAAAGAGCTTACCACTGTTCAATGTTCAGTTAATGTATTGCATATAATAATTGGAACCATTTAACCATGTATTTAATGGCATAACCTATTAAGGCTTTTGAACAAATTTGTTGATAGATTTGTTACACAATTGGGTTTTTCCTTATCTATATTTATCTCTATTTTAGTTTGAGATCATTTAAGTTGTTGGTTTTAGCTGACAGACCCATGAAAATGTGATGGAGTACAGGTTATGGTTTTTATGATCTGTCAACATGAACATGGCTCATACAGGTGATCTTTGTTGGGGTCTGTTTGGCAGCAGGCTCTGTGCTGTTGGCCGAGGTGTGTGTGTGTGTGTGTGTGTGTTGGAGTGACGGCGTGACGTCCTTGTCTGAGAATGGTATATAATAAGTAAGTGTTGTGTAATGGGAGTGGACATGCCGAGGGGGCGCGTGTTTGCGAGTTGGTGTGGGCTAGTGTGTAGGTGGTTAACAGGTCATGTGCAGTTGTGGGCATGTGGCCACGGTTGGCACGGCAACAGCGGTGGGCTGCAGGGAGTAAGTTGAGGTGAGGGTGGGGGAACATGACTCCATTTAGACAAGATTTGGACAGACTTTGTGTTTGTGGTGTGTCCTGCCATGGTTGTGGTTTGTCACTCGAACACAAAGTCACATCTTTGACATTACAATTACCGAACAGTGGACCCTGTTGAATATGATTTGTCATGCTGTGGTTTTCCTTCTACTTTTGCTACATGTATTAGTATCTTTTGAAATGGTGTTTATGTGGCTACTAATAGGGGAGCACATGCTGAGCTGGAGGCTAATGGTGTGTAATAAATACACGTCTTTCTTTTTCTTTTTTGTGGCTTAAGTGATTAAGTAAGCTTCAAATTTCAGAGAAAATCAGTAAGATACAAAACACATGGCAGTAGTCACAGAATGATGAATTTATTTATCATTTATGCTTTTAACAGGCTGGAACGCTCCAACACATTTAACAGATTCAGACTTTTATTACATTTCAGAACTGTGTTTTGTCCTCTCACCCTGTGAGGAGGTAGAATGCTGATTCAGAAAGCTGCAGATCCCAACAGGAAGTAGAGGAGCTTCATTGTGTGGCCTTTCGGATGCCTCACCAGGATTCTGGCATTGGGTACATTTGTTTGTGTGTATGATAGAGTGAGAGAGCGAGGAGTGCTGGGGGTGGGGTGGTGATGGTCCTGGCACTTTTACAACACACAGTAGTGTGCTCTGACTCAGGTTTCCATATTTGGCTGAACAGGTGGGGCTTCGTGTTTTTAGGTGTGTGTGTGTGTTACTGATGGTGGAATGTGTAAGGCATGTCTGATGCTGTTCCCTTGGCTCTGCTCCAGCCGTGTGATACAGTAGAATTCCTGCTCTGTCTAAAGAATCTTCAAACCGACCAGAGCCCAATTATCTAAAAAGGTATCCTTTAGCTTTCAGAGGACCTGGTCAGTGTGAGCCAGCATTACATCACTCCTGGGAACTGTCCTGCTTGACGTGATGCTTTGTGCCATACCACACTGTGCAGCGTGTCATGTGCTCCTGTGTTAATAAACTCTTTTCACACTAGCCACATGCATCAAATGACCATTTGTGAAATACAAATGGGCACTTTTTGTATATGTTGCAGGCTTGTAGTTTCTAGGGTTGGCCCGAATACCATTTCTAGGGCTTTGGGGCTTCTGCAAATATTTGAATATTCCAAGGCTGAGGTAAGGGAATGGGATGTCGTTCAGAAAATCAACGTCCGCCACACATTTTTATATCCTGAGGCTGCACGGCTCGTACTCGTGCATACAGGATGTCCATAAGAGCACAGAGTTATACACAACACATACACAAGTTCATCAGAGCTTCTTGGAGGTTCTCTAATTCATGGTATAGAGCTGACAAAATTAATTGTAGCTTTGCTATGCCTCATTATAATTATGTTGTCGTAGCGTGTTAGGAGTTTTTTTTTTTTTTTTGATGTTTTTTAATAAACCAATGTGGAGTCTGAATGTGCATGGAGTTGAGCGTTGCCTATATCTATAGCCATAAAAAAAATAAATAAATAAATAAATAAAAAAAAAGAAAAACGCCTACCCAATGAATAAATATACGAATAGCCAAATATTCTGGGCCAGCCCTATTATTATTTAATAATTATTTTTATCTATTCAGCAATCTAGCAAATAGATATTTTAGTTATAGTGCTGCAGTGACACTAGTACTGCTTTAAAGGATGCTTTATACTAGAGCTGGGCAATATGGCCAAAAATATCATGATAAGTATTTCAATATTTATCGATCTCGATATTTATCACGATATTGACATTTTGTCACACTGTGACAAAGGATATCCTTCTAAAAATGTAGACTGAATGCACGAAATGTTCATTAATATACTTTATATATTGTATAGTGATGACCACACACGCACTTTACTCAAATTCACAAGGAAGGATTTTACTGGAACAATTACATTTTCTTACCACAAAAAGTAATGATATTTATGTCTTTTGTCGTGAAAATGTTCTTAGGGCATTACCACATTAAACGTTTAAAGAACAGAAAGAGTAAAACGATAGATTAAGGCAAGTTTACAATAATAATTAACTCTCCCAAGTGCTGAACTATAAGCATATTTCACTTGACCCATTAGAAGGTTTAGAACCATACTTCGAGCAATGGGAAAGCTAAAATGTTTTCAGTTTTGCTCATTCATTCATTCATTGTCTGTAACCGTTTATCCAGTTCAGGGTCACGGTGGGTCCTGCAAAAAATGTTTGCTTAAGAGATGCAGCCTGATCTATAGTGTTGGGTCCAATTTAAAATCTGCAAGCGGAGAAAATTATTTTGTGTGAGGAAAAACCACGTCAGGCAAAGAAGAATGCCCACGCAAACTGGAAAACATTTCACATGAAAATACACTTTGAGTGAAGAAAAATCCACCTTGTACGAAGACAGACAAGACGAGTTCTGTGCTTGGGTTCTGACTGGAGGTCACCATGCCATGCATGTACACCCTAAAACACAGTGAACAGGAGACTATAGCATATTTAATATACATATTTAACACGTTTAGCAAAAAAATGTATCACAAATCTGTATCGATTTATCGCCCAGCACTATTTTAAAGTCTTTTGGAGTGATATAAGTTCTTCGTGAGTTGTGAGCAGTATAAAACTGCAAGTATTGGACAGATTTTATTAGCCTATGTTGCCATGTCAGCCATATTAATACTGGTGTAAAATTCAAGTCAGTCTGACATCAAATGATTACTCTGATTATTTAGCCCTGGAGGAGAAGCCTTCAGGGTGAATTGCCCAGCATCATGCTGGGTTCCGTGGCCTAATATCCTGGACAGCAGATTAAATGTCATCAAGAAACAGAGCAAGTTACAGCACGGGCCAACTCTAAATTTGTGCTTTTCTGAAAAAAATCAGTCCTTTTGAAGTGTCCTCATTAACTATGTAGGTCACGATTACAGAAACACTCTGTGGAGATCACGCAGTAATTACTTTTATCTTCACTTGTTGCTCAGAATTCACTTCATGATGCCTGACATCAAGCTCATGCTGTGTTAGCTTGGTTATGTGCATCTGTGCAAAGGTTTCTACAGCGTAGCTTAGATAGATAGTTCTAATTACACTACATTTATTACTCTGGGGTTTCAGTGTTCCGTGAGCTGACATGCCATTAATACTCAGAGACTTTTTTTTTCTTCATAGGTAATGATTCAGCTCTCCTTAAACCTTCGAAGCAGATCATCTCAGTGCAGCGAGTCAGGCTGATGATGCTGCACACTGCATCAGCTCCTATCAGCTCTCAACTCATCAGATCAGTGCTAATGGCTCTTCAGGGGTGGCATTTATGGTGTAGGCCTCATTGGGGGAAGTGGTTGGGTGTTGTGTGTGTGTGTGTGTGTGCGCGTGTGGGCATGCACTGCTGTTAAGGGCTTGGGAGTCTACCAAACTGTAATTACTGCCAGGCATAAACACATTGACCATTTCCACGGGTGGCTGCATTCACCGTGACGAGCCTTCCTTTGGACCCAATAAAGCCAAATAAAGCTTAAAAGAGTAGAAAGGCCTTAGAGTTAGAGTTTATAATTCTACTTTTGCTGCTGTTATTTTTATCATATTCATGTTAATGCCAATGTCATTTACTGTATATTTACTATAAGTATCCACAGGCTACAGATATTGGAACCTTGATTATTGGTTAGTGAGTGGACTATCATGATGGGACTACAGTGCTATTTTATTCCATCTCTAGTTCTATGCTTTGGTCATACAAGTGCAGGCTGCTAATATTTGGCCTATCAGTAAAACTCAGAAAAGATGGGAGAGAGAGCAAAGAGACAGATAATGAGAGAGAAATGCAGCAGGCCTGCCAAAGTTCTCCATTGCTCATAGGGAATATCAGGTGTAAATATAGAAAGTGATGTTGTTTGCTCGGTGTGTGATGTCATTGGTATGGCACTTTTTCCGTTCGTTCTCTTATAGCAGGAAAACAGTGACATCATGTAGATTCTGGACTGGTTGTGTGCTGCTCTCCTTCATGTGAAGGAACGTTTGCTATCGTAGATATTTATTGACACCCCCCAGTGACAGCTAATTTCCCTTAAATCGCCATGGAGACGGTGTGTCTTTGTGCTTTGAAAGCAGAATTAGTGGAGTGTTTGTGTTGGCCTGGCTCTGGCTTTCTGTCTGTCTCTGTTAAACCAGGCTCTTTCCGGCAGGTCACTCAGTGGCACACCCACACTTCTGGCCTAAATCTCATTTTTCCTTCTTTTTTGGTCTGCAAGTTTTAATTTATTTTTAAAAATGTAAAGTTTGTTTTTGTGCAAGTCATACTTCTGAAGTGGAAGTGAACTGATGAGCCATAGCTGATTGGATATGTTAGGAAAGGGATATAATACAGGAATTCAATAAGGCTGCATCTGTTACACAGACTAAAAGATCAAAGAACAAACAGAAATAATGTTTCTTCCAATCATTCCAACTTTCCAAAGACAATAAAGGTCACTGTGAAATTTTGGCTGACACACAAAGAGCTGTGTCTGTGTCTGTGTGTGTGTGTGTGTGTGTGTGTGTGTGTGTGTTGAGATATGAGATATTTTAACTCCTGGATTGGTGACAGTACAGCTTGCTCTGGAGGAGGACAGGAGTGTGTGTATGCATGCGCGCGAACACCATTACAGCAGACAGAAGGGAACAGAGTGAGACTTGAGGCCAGACTCCCCTGAGTATATTCAGAATAAAAACCAGAAAGGCAAGTTTGCCAGATTCGTAGAGTCCAGCCCCTTTACAGTCCACTACTCAGCTGTGAGACTGCATCCAACAATTATTTTTTTAATTAATTAAAAAATTAATTACTCTATTGACTCTTATTGAATTAATCTGCAAATTAAGCCATTATGAGCTCTACCATTTTGCTTTTCACTTTGCCCATCACAGGCTACAGTGGGAAATACTTGAAATACTTCTTATCGTGTTTAATTACATATCTTTTAAAAAAAAAAAATATGTGTTTTACTAAAGTTTTATGGAATTTCATTTCATTTTTTTTATACTCATTCTCAGCTATGTCATATTTATTTCAGCATAAGATAAGATGACTCACACCTTTGAATACTAAACTTACAAAATAGTTGTGGCCCACAGTGTTTGGCATATGAAGATGGCTTTAATAAAATGTGTTTATTTATGTGTATATAAATTAGATTTTCACTCAAAGTTTAATCAATGCTTCATATTTCTTTTGTTATCTGTAAGCATATAACCTGCCTTTAGTATATGATTTCCAGCATACCCTTCCAAGATTCAATAGAAGTTGTAGGCTGATCTGAGTGAGAGTAGGCTGGGAGAAGGGTCAGGTGGGTTTGTGTTAATTGCCTGTGTAGGATGTGAGTGTTAAATGTGTTTTCTCTGAAGCGGCAGATCAGAGTATCCTTACATAAGCCCCTCTTGCTCTCTCCCACCTGATCAGGAAAGTGTGAGCTGCAAACAGCATGACTTCAGGCCTCTCCATCCCACAGGCTCTCTACGCAGGTCGTGTGGGAGATGGTGTTTTCAGACAAGGAAAAGTTTGACTGATGAGCATATGGAGCCGTTTAGGCTTCGGCTTCCGAAACGTCTCGGCCCTTAGTCACGGAGGAAGCCGTCCCGTCCGAAGGGAAAAGGCGCTGGATGGAGAAAGAGTGCAAGCTCGATGAGCACAGTTTATTTCCCCTTCCTTCCTATCTGCTGCGAGGCTAATCAGGCTGCAGTCAGAAAGATGGAGTTCCTCTCCCTTCCCACCGAGTCTCAATGGGCTTCTGTCATGCCCATTATGAAGAGAGAGGGAGGGAGGGGTGGGGATCAGCAAAATATGAGTGTGAGTGAGAGGGAGCTAGATGGATGAGCACAGGAGGGAACATTGATGTGATTCACATTCAGAAGAGGACAGCCCAAGAGATTTGGAGTAAAAGTCAAAGAGAGAGGGAGAGATGGGGAATGAGGAGAGACACCCTGACACTGTGATAGATGTGTGTATCTAGTGTATGCAATGTGTGGAGCCCCAGAAGTTAATAGGAAATCCTGTGCAGGCCACAGCCTGCCTATTCTTCTAACAACTCTCAATCTTAACAAACCTCCATCCCTTACGCACTTGAAATCTAAGTGTCTCTGTGGTCCCACATTTCCATTTGCTTTTATGACTGCACACCTTTGATATGAGCTTCATAGTATTTGTTATGGGGATGGGAAATGACAATATGTGGCAGTGTTTTAATGGGGCTTAACACTGTGGTGTGAAATATTACCGTCCTAAATTCCTCACTTTATCCTGCCTCTACTGCTATACTCTTGACTTTCACCTGGAACTGGCCTGAACTTTTCTTTTTGAGGCTACTCCATAACTTGCTGCTGGTGGAGGCAGTTGGGCTTTGTTGGCTGGGTTATAGATAGCTAGATGAGAGCTCAAATTTGTATTTTCCCATTTCACACTGACATTTCTGGCACAGATTTTCAATATTGCCTGGTCTAAATTGCCTGGCTTTCGCTTTTCATTTGGCTGAAAGCCAAAACTCCCAAACTGGCGAAGTTAAATTTGGTTTTGCAGCTAGATTTGCTGCCATGGTGTTCATTGTATAAAACGAAGACTGGCACTCAGCCGTTCAACCGCAGAGTTCAGGTGCCTGCAGTTTTATGAAAAATTACACTCTTAGACCTTTTTTTGTAAAAACAAATCTATTTAACATTCATTACTCACACGCTAGAGTGTAAACCATGAAGAGCATGCCAAAAAGGGAAAGCATGTATATATCGCCGTGGTGATGGTTTCTTGTTGTTGGCTGGTCAATAGTGCCATATTGCGATATTGCATTGGTTCTGATGAATATGGATGTTTAATGGATATCACTGCTACTTAAAGAATGTTCACTATTGAATTTCATTAAAACCTGATTGGCCACCAGCTGAATGACCAGTACTACACTCTCAGAAAAAAGGAATGTTGGGGGTTATTGGTCACTGATGGTACAAACAGTGTAAATGGTCCTTAAAAGTGGTTTTTAAAGTCCAGTTTTGTTCCCTAAAGGTATATTACATTCTCTTCTCACAACCCCCCCTGCATGGCTTACACTCTGCTTTTTTCTGGGTTAAGCTACAACATAATCACTGTCAGTTTCTAAGCTATTAAAGACAATATTGTTCATGAGTTGGTAACAAAAGTGCACTGTGGCCTTGTTCAGGATGAAGTGGTTATAGAAATTGAATGAATGATATCGTAAAGATAGCTTTGATAAAGTAATTCCAAGTAGTATTGTTACATTCAAATTATAGCATCAAAATCACGGTGATTGGCCACTGACCTGTAACTGGGAGAATAGAGTCACCATTGTTGCTACTCTGCTCAGCACTGCAGAATTGGCACTATGTAATATGCACGAGTTTGTGGATTACACTCTTCAGCTGTAGGGGAAAGCCCAGGAGAAATGATTATCTTATCAAGTTGCTTTATATGATTTGCTCATTCCTCCAGTCTTTTCTGTCATATATATATATATATAAACAGCATCTTGTGCAGTATGGAAATGATGTCATGTTGCTTTGTTGTATTGCCCTATTTCTAGTTCCTAGGTTGAGCTGATTTGAATGAAATCCTAACACAGTATTAAAACACTTGATTGAACTCTTAATGTAACAGGGGATAAAGACTGGCCTGTATTCAGCCAAGATTTAGTTTGCTGGTACACAATAAACCAATTTCAATTAAAAATGACATCAGAACTATTGTGGAACTCTGATTGGTCAAAAAAAAGAAAGATATTCATGGCACAGCATAAAATATTTGTGTGTTTGGTTGGAGGGCTTCTTTGAAAGTTGCAGCCTCTGATGACATCTGTGTTGTACTCGCATATATTAAAATAACAATTAGTAAATATGTTATGCCCTCAGATTTACTGAATAATTTATAATTGTTACTGAATAACAAGTCTGAAGATTTCTAACTGCCTAATAAGCCTGCAGTTTAAGGGGGCAAATCCCACTCACATGCATCCCTCTGCCCGAGCTCATTCTCACTAGCAGCTGGCCACATCGCAGCACTAGGAAGAGAGGCTCTAGGCTACCAGTTCTCTTAAAAAGGACATATGAGAGAGAGCAGAGAGTAAACAGTCTCTAAACACGTGGAGCTGTAACACCAAGACCTTATATAGCATTATTTTGCTCACACACTATTTCCCTCTGCACGTGTATGCAGGGGTGTTGTGAGTTGTGCCATACATAGTGATTAGAGGACAACTCTTCTGAGATTGAGGTCACAACAGTGGTTAACCTCGGCACCATCAGCATCATGACTCATCTGTTTTAATGGAAATATGACTCATGAGTTGTGAGTCTAGAAAGGAACAAGCAGCTTGTCCAGCACCAATCTGCTCTGCTTCATGGCATAGTTAGGCAGGGAGGGGTTTTAAGTGCATCATTAAGTTAAGATTTATCCACACTAGGTGTGTTTTACCACCATCTTGAAAAATGCTGTACCAGAGCCCTGAAGGTTCTCTTCAGGGTCGAAAAGTCTGTGTCTTCAGTCCATGTGAGGACATAGACAAGAATCTGGCCCAAATGCAAGTGTTTTTCTCTTGCAGTCGCTCAATTCCCTCTATCAACAGTTCCTTACACTTCTTTCTCTCTTTCTCTCTTTCCAGCAGTGAGGAGAAGTGTGGCTGTGGCTTTCCTCCTCCAGAATCTTGTTCTCTGTACAGAACTCCAGCATTAATCCAAACTGAGGTGAGATTGCACTCTGCTTTGATTCATGTGTAATACAAATATTCCCTCAATTTTAAGGTACTGACAGTTGGGGTGTGATATATAGGTCTTTGCAGTATTAATACTGAAAAAGGCTGTTTGTAGCTTTGTGATGGTCAGACTATACAACTTAGGAGTGCCCACAATGTTTATTTTTCAGGAGAACAGAAAATGGCTACTTTAATGCTTGTGAACACTTTGTCTTGATTAAGTAATATACAATGGAGGATAACGCAACCTGCTAACAAACAAAGCAGAAGTACAAAGTATACATAACAGGACGTTGCAGTTTGAAGGATTTTGGAGTAATTTCCCTCGTTTTCCTCAGCCTTCCACAGATAAACCTGAGACCTTGCATGAATATATAACATTTGGACACCAGAAAAGTCTGGAGAATTAGGTCCAGACATTTTCCAGAATTGTCCTTTCACACGTAACATTCAGCCCAAGATTTTCTCTCAGCGGGAAATGTTCTGCATACTTTAGGCATGGGGGGGGGGGGTGTGCCTGTGAGGCATAGTATCATTCTCTGGAACATTCCCGGCTCTGTTCACATATGCACTCACTCAGACATTGCGTGGACTTTCACTCTATTTTCACATAATAATGGTATTGAATTTCTGAACATAATTACATTCTGAAGTTTTTTTTCCTCTTTAATGGGATGCACTGCAATATGTTTGTTGAAATAATGGGTGGACTAGCGTTCACTTCCCAGATTGGTTTGGAACACCTCACATAGCGGGTAAGAATCCTGTGGCAAGACTTTGTTTAGACTGTATTTAAGAGAACTGTATGTCATTCTGGATAACTAATCCTGTAGTATTCAATTTCATACAATGCAAAGGGCAGCTGGCATTCTTAAATTTTAAATAAGGGAAAAGCATGAGGTTTTCATATGTCAGTGATGTAATGCAATATGCCGTATGCTCTTACAAATCACACAGTTGTTTATTGTGCACTGTAAGTGTCCCAGCCAACCTCAGATGATTGCGATGAGAGTTCTGTGGGTGTTGGGATGAATCAAAGCATTGAATGTTCAAATAAATTTGGTCAGAATAATGCAGCCAAAACTTTAACCACATCCCATCAAAGGTTCATCAATGTGTTTTAAATATATAGTGAGGCCTTTCTCTGCATCAGTATTCAGCTGTAATCCCGTATTTTGTCAGAGTCATACATTTCTCATGGGGCTCAGATTTGTCTGTGGGAGGCTGAGAAAACGACATGGGAAATTAGTCTGAACTCCGGAAACACAGCCAAACACAAACAAACACAACGTATATTCAGGAATGCAAAGCAGCCTTGGGTGTGTAAAAGCCTAGAGCTGCTAGGCATACGAGAGCTTAAATCCATCTCACACAGAGGTACAGCTGCAGACTTGGACAAACAGGACACAGACCTGCTCTGAGGCCCAATTTTTGTGTTGCCCTATGGCTTCTTGTACTTCAGGACGTTCATGGATAAATTACTAAACACAGTTTCTTGGTTTAAAAGACTATAAGTCATTTTTATCTTTATTTATCTTAATAGAAATATGATAATGATGTGCACAAGTTGGATAACATTTTTGAAGATAACTTTCAAGCATTTTTAATAACCAGCCAGTCTTCCTTTTCTTGCTTTATGAATTTTAGCCCACAGGTTCTTGATGAATGCTTATAGATCTGCAATATTCTTTAATATCTTTTTTATATGAAAAGCTTTTCCTTGTTTAAGCTCTAACCACAGGGGGGGTCTGTGAGGGCTTTGCTTTGCCTTTATGGACAGCATACAATCAGACTTTCTGAAAGTTTTCTCTGTTCTCTAACTTCCATAGTTCCTCTTAACAGCCATTTCTTAATCACATTTCAGGCAGTGGACATTACAAGCTGAAAGTGATTTAATCTTTTTTTATAGCTCCCCCCTACTTTGTAGAAATAATTTCGCTTAATTTAAACCCACAGTTGAAGAGTCAGAGAATTTATTACATTGTATAATTGTCTGACAGTTCCTAATGCCAAATTTTCAAACTCCTGAGACTTTACAACTGGAACCTATGCACATGACACAATTAATATTTTTAGGAGTGTTTTTAAAGTATGAATATGAAATTGCTGGCCATATTTGTATATATCATAATCACTTCCTTTCAGTGCTGTTCTCAGGTTTAGATAGTTTGTCAATTCCCTCTTCTATCTCTGTCTTCGTGTCTCTCCCCCCTTTCTCTCCCACCACTTGCTCTGTCCAGACGCCCACATTTATCTGGAAGAGTTTAGGGAGAATTTCACTGTGTGACATAATTGGGCTGGATGCTGATTTGATGATAAGTGAAGTCATTATCGTGAAATTGCTCAGCAAACTCAGGAATGCAATGCAGAGATTTATTTTCTTAAAAGCCACATCCTGCTAACACACACACACACACAAAGTCCAACCCACAGTGGCCCAGAGGCACAGGAGACCATGAGACAGAATCAGACACAGAATTACACATTCACATATGGCCCACAAATGAATGGCAGACCGATTAATTAGTCAGAGAACAAGAGACAGTGAGGATTCCCATCCATTTTACTGTAATTGAATCAGCCATTCTTCTTCTGCCTCACACCCTCGCACAGCATTTTTCAGTGATGCTTTTTTTTCTACATTACTGAAAATGCCCTGAAGAAGAATTCTAAGCACCCCATAGCTTGATCCTGTGAACATTTTCTAAGTCACCAGATGTGTATTGTTGTATTATTAGGTATCTAGGGCCCTGGTGCACTTGTAAAGCTCCTCAGGGCACCTGAAGAACACCTCAGTAGCCTAATGGAGAACAGCTCACATCTACTTTTTTGTACTAGCTGGCCTGCTGGGCTTGAATTGTACAGCATGGCAGTGAATATGAATGATGGGTATTGTTGATGTATTTGTATTCTGAACTCGGCTGAGTTGTTTAGTCCTGCTGGTCTGTGAGTGACCCTGAGAACTGCACCTGCTACCCACACACACACATACAGAACTAGCGAGCGAGCAAGGACACAGCCTGGCGATCCATGATTTGGATTTTTTTTTTTTTTTATTGTCTTTATTGCCAAAAGGGCCATAGGGCTGTCTTTGTTTATTTCAAGGCTGCTGTGCTGGAGTGAATGGCTGAGACAGACTGAGGTGCTAAACTGCAGGACCGCTGGAGCGGTGTGGGGTTGGCTAATGTTTCTTGCTCCAGGGCACAGCAGGAAAAGTGATAAGACGAAGGGCAGAGAGGAGAAACTGGCTTACTCACGCATATTAAGCTCCAGCTTAACCTAAATTGTAAGTTCAGTGGAGTCTCTGTAGAGAATCCCTTTCCAAGTCTTGGAATCTGAGAATATGCTTGAGCTGTGTTAGGAATACTGACTCTAGAATCAGCAGGTATCATCACGACTTTCCAACACATCTGTCCTTTGTGTAGGAGAATGTGTGTGCGCTTGAATGTACATGCATATATGATTGTGTATTTGCACAGTTCATAAAGGCTTCTGTTGTGAGCCTTAGCAAATTTCGATGCTGAAGAACTAATGAATTTTTAACCAAATTTCATATCAGCAAAAGCTACATAGAGAAAACCTCCTGCTGATCCATCTGGGTGAAAGTTTTGGAAATGCCGGAAAAGCATATTATTACATTGTCATGTTTATCTGAATCATATTGATCACGTCCGTCTAGTGAAATAGTGATAGTCCTTGTGGCTGAACACTCAAATTATGAGTACATATGTTTTAATAAAAAGGTATTGTTCAGGTATTTTTTTTTCTCTCTCTCCTAGATTTGTAGCAAAGGAAGCTTTAAAGCTTTACACACAGTTTCTCTGATGGTTTATGGGCCTTGTACAGTTGATGTACAGGAATCATGTTTTCTTGTAATTATTTTTTGAACTTCACTTTTGGAGACTTCTGTTTTTTCACAAGTGGGCCAGGTGGGTTCATATGCTCTGAATTTCATCTTCAGAATGTCTCAAAGTTGGCAGTATGAAGGGAGGACTTTGAAGGGACTCTCTGTTCTGTCTCTGTTCTACTGTGTGTTTGAAAGGAATCGGTTGCTGGAGCTGCTGCATTGGGAGTGAGTGTGGGGTCTCTGAAGCAGGGTAGAATTACAGCAGAGCGTCTGCTCTCTGAAGCAGGGATAAAGGAATGTTCCCATTCCCAGCTGAGGTTTGATCGGATGGTTAAAGATGACTGGATGGAGGAAAAGCATTTTTAGTTGGGTGATATAACTATGTTATTGATATTGTGCTAGATTAATTTGCTGTTCATTCTTCTGAGTATGGCTTGGGTAGCATTATTTAATAAGAACAGTGTACGGCTGAAATTGAGCTCCACATATAAAGCACGCCTTTAAACAAGAGCAGAAGTCTGTATGTTAGGTGTGTGAATTCAGACATTCTCCTACTCTTTTGTCATTTGATGGTAAATGTTACATAGTGCTAATTTGTATAAAATTGTTGATAATTAAGTCAAAATTGCCATTTGTATATTACAAAAAACTACAAATTAAATCATTAGTTTCCCAATCATTAAATCTTTTAACCAAAACTCCCACCTACTGATATTATCCCTGAGAACAGAACTCTTTTAGTGCTTTTTTTCTTGATGAAATTTGTAATGAATGCAGTGACTAATACATTTTTCCTGTATGCCATTTTCAAACGACTTAATTTTAGGATATTTTATGTTGAACAAAATTACAATTGTCTTGTTTAATATTAAGCAAAAAAAAAAAAAACACATGCCTTGAGTGTTGCTAAAGACACGTTGTTAAGAACACAATGATAAGGTAGGCTGCAATTAGGCTGGTTTCTTTAGCTGTAACCACCCACAACTGAATAAAAATAATAAAGAATAAAATGTTCCTCATTATATCTTAACAAACATGTTGGTTCATCAGCAAGTCATCAACATGTACGCTGTCCAGAGTAGTTTAGCTCATTAGTTCTTTCAAAGCAGCTTCCGTTGCTCAAGCACAGTGACCAAAATATCTCCCTTGTGCATTTGGGAATAAGAAATGTCTACACCACATGAGTTTCTAAAGTGTTATTTGTGCTGCTGTGTATTTGGCTGGCATCTATGCACCAGTTTAACTTTTGTTATGTGTTATGATAATTTTCCTTTTTCCTTCCTTCCCTTTTCTCTCTCACTATCTCTGCTATTATTCAAATATCAGATCATTTACCTCTTATGAAAACTCGGATATCAGTTCGACAGGAACAGGGCTGAAAATGTTATGTATGTAAATATGTAATTGTGATTTTTCTGATTGGGGCAGCACGGTGGCAAACAGGTAGTGTCACTGTCACACAGCTTCAGGGTCCTGGGGTTGTGGGTTCGAGCCCTGCTCTGAGTGACTGTCTGTGTGGGTTTCCTCTGGGTGTTTGCTTTTTTTTAATAGATTGATTGTTGACTCAAAATTGTGAGTGTGTGTTGTCCTACAAAGGACTAGTGCCCCCGCCAGGATGTGTTCCCACCTTACACCTAGTGATTCCGGTTAGGCTCCGGACCCACCATGGCCCTGAACTGGATAAGCGGTTACAGGCAATGAATGAATAAGTGGTAAATCCCAGCACATTCGTCTTTTGGGTAAGCTAGACATCTGTTTTTTCGCAGAATGCAAATTGCTCTTTCTCACATTTTGTATGAAATGAATCAATCTCTCAGTTCTAGTCAGAACTGCATTCCCCTAATGTGTACTGTCATGTGGTAGCAAATGATGGAGCTGTTGCTATTCATCACAATCATTGCATAAAACCAGTTCAGTTGCTTGTTATCATATAAACTCCATTCCTACACAGACAGACGTGGAGATGGTTGACCACCACTGGCCCTTTCTGCCTCACTGTTGACAATGATGACGCCATATGGAATGTAAACATTTAAGAGAGAGGGTCTTAGAAGGCATTATATCCTGTAAACAGGTTACTGGGAGATTGGAACACTTAAGACTCGTTCTGTGTGTGTGTATAAGTGTGTGTGCACACAAGTTAGTAAGATATTGAGCGACTGACTGGCGGCCAAAAAGAACTCTCTCTCTCACTCTCAAATGTATGACTGATTCTCTGCGTACAGCAGATAATGCTTTAGAGTAGCAGAGACTTTGGGTCATTTATCATTCTGTCTAGGATCCCTTGACCCGCTCTGTGTCTGAGCTACTCATCAGACACTGGCTCACTGATGAGAGCAGACAAACTAATCACTTTGCGTGTGTGAGAGAGAAAGAACGAATGTGTCTGAAGAGAGTCAAGTTTCTTGTATAATTTGCCTGTGATTTTTTTTTTTTTGGTAGAAAGATCTGAGAGAGGACTTTAGTGATCTAGGGGAGAGGAGAGCTTTCATCTGTCAGTAAGGATAGTACATAAAAGTATGTTAGGTGATGTGTACAGTTGTGGCTCTGTGTGTCTCCGGGTGTGTTCCTGCATCTCTGTGCGTGTGTGTGTTCTCTTTTAGCTCAGCAGTAGCAGCAGCATTAGGCTTGGAGCTATCATAATATTTACTGAGTGAAGCTACTCTTCCCAGCTCACTGAGCACGCTCAGATCACAGGCTTGCCTGGCGGCCAGAATGTTCAGCACAATCCTTCACCTTTTGTTCATGTGAAGCCCTAATTCTGCTCCGTACATGGGATGCACCAAAATTCCAGTCCGCAAGATATGCCCAGTTTTTGTTCAAAAAGTAGGAATGCCTTAGATTTTGACAGCGATTTTAAATAGGTTTCTAACCCAGGGCTGAACTAGGTTGTTAAAATGTGACCAGCCCAGCACCTCAGCCCCAGTAAACAATTTTGGCAGAAATTTCAAGTAGCCAGCTAATATGAAACGGTAGTCATTTGTAATTGTGTATATATTTTAAAATGCTCTCCCAATTTTCAATTATATTGCTTTTATAAGATTTAAAGAGTTAGACAGCCTCATATTTCAAGAGTCGCCTTGTATCTTGCACCTTGCTCCTCAGTCTCTCTCAGGTGTCTTCCACAGGAAATCTTTTAAAGAAATGATATTATTTATTGATAATGCTTAGGCATTAAGACTGAAACAGGTAAGCCCTTATATCAGTGTGTTCAGTCATATGCACATGTTTGAATATGTGTCTGTATCTGTATGTCCTGCAGATTTTATGGCACATTTAATGAAATGTAAACTAATACCAAAAAAGTAACAAAACATTCATTCATTCATCTTCACAAGGTGACACACTCACACACTTGCACCTACGGACACTTGAGTCGCCAATCCACCTACCAACCTGTGGGAGGAAAACGGAGCACCCGGAGGAAACCCACGCGGACATGGGGAGAACACACCAACTTCTCACAGACAGTCACCCGGAGCGGGAATCGAACCCACAACCTCCAGGCCCCTGGAGCTGTGTGACTGCGACACTACCTGCTGCACTTTGACCATGTCTACCCAAATGAGATCTATTATCTATTAATGATGAGTATGAAATCAACAAACAAAACAAAACACAAAAACTGAAAAATGTAAATCTGGTTTCAGTTCTAACACTGAGGAAGAGTCTTCCTCCTAATGGTCTGTGCTAAAAGACTACGGTCTTATCAGTTCATCATGCTGCTGGCCCTGCTGCTGCCCCACATTGCTTCCACTACTGCTGCCACATTGTGACCCTGCTGCCTTGTCCAGTGCAGTCTCACAGGCTTGTTGTTGCAGCTGTGCTTGGCGATGCAGTGAACCAGCAAGAGAAAAGATCAAACGAGCGGCTGACTCTGAGACTTAGAGAGACACGCACATCCACACACACTCACACTCACTCCAGCCTGGCTGGCTGATTCTCCAGGGATTTCTGACACCTGCTGATCAGAGTGTGAGGATGATATCCAAAGAGCTGCACCCGCTCCCTCACACTGCAACTTTTTTTGGAATCCGAGGAAGCAGCCTTTGTTCCTGTTTTCCACACCTGTTTCTGCCATTAGGGATTTAGTTTGGAAAAAAGGGATGTTTTTATTTCTTCTGTTCTCTTTTAGTGGTCTGTTTTTTTACACTATTCTTTTTTCCCTCTTTGCACACACCTCTCTTTCCTGTTACAGCCCGTTTCCTAGCAACGGCTCCTGTGTCTGTGCCGAAGAGATTCTCTACGAAATGAAAAAGTGCAGCTCCTCTCTAGGGCAGATCTGATCACTTTGTGTGTGTGGTCTTAGTGGGAGAGGGAGAGAGAAAGAGAGGGTGCAGAGCCGTCAGTTGGGGTGAGATGAGAATGATTTGGGAGCTGATGGCTGTATCCAGTCGTGCAATTTGAGCCACATTGTCCAGTCATGCTTTCTGTGATCAACATAACGAGAGAGGAAGAAATACACAGAGCAACTCATTCTGCAGTGGAATTATTGAAGAGGTGTGTGTGTGTGTGTGTGTGTGTGTTCATTCCAATTCAGAGTCAGCATTTGGAAAATATGTCTGTGTCATTGAAAGTACGCCAAGCAAAATGACTGGGTGACGTTTTTAAAAAATTCTGGGAGAATACATTTTCTCATTCCAAAGGTTTAACTAATAAATTCCAGTCCTGTTTACGATGATGAACGATGAAGCTCAGTCCTGGCTCTGTGTGTGTTTGTGTGACATAGAGAGCATTTTGACACACTGTTTTGTCCCAGATAATAACTCGCAGCATAAGTCACTTTTCACAATGCTACATGTAAATCTCTAACGGTGAAATTACTCCTAATTTGGCCTTTTTTATCTTCATAGTATTACTGAAAGAAAGAAACTAGGGAAATATTTCTCTAGATAAGAAACATTTTTTAAAGCTGGACTGGTGATTTACCTGTCAAATCATCTGTTGTTTTCTATGGCCCAATTTACTTTCCTAAATCAATGAGAGAGATAGAGCGTACGTGAGAGGGAAGGAGAGAATAGGCTGAACAATATGAAAGGGAGGTATTATGAGAAAGATGAAGCAAGTTATGTAACTCTCACGTGTTGAAGCCATCACTCGGGGTGTGTGTGTGTGTGTGTGTGTGTGCTGTTCTCATTGTCATTCAGACCCTGAGGAAAGCAGCTTTGATCTCTAATTCACTAAAGGAATCTATTGAGTCCAGAGTGAGAGAGAAAAATTAGCAAAGCTCATTTGTTCCTTGGGCATGACGCAGACCATAGGCATTAAGTTTTAAATTTTAACAAGTTGGTAATTGTGCTTCTCAGCTATTAAACAGTGGTTATACTTTCTGCTGATAATGCAAGTCGCTGTAATGTAGCAAACTGCTACTGCTGCCAAATTTCAGGACAATTTTTGGCACAGTTCAGCCAAATTACTGGGCAAGTTACCTATTCAAGCCTCTTAAATAGCAACTGTCATTTGTGGGTAGGATTTAGACTGTTGGCACAAGTCCTATACATACTAATGAGAATGAATTATAATTATTTTTCTGACTAATTACAATAAATTTGAGTTTAAGTATAAATTGCAGACAAGGAAACCTGTTGGTAGCAAAGTTGACCCATTTGAAACAGGACTGACTTTAGCTTAACTTCAAAACAAACTGCAAGCAATCTGTCCTAACAGTATGTCCATTAGTACACGTGTAAAATAATTATCATATGCTGTTAATAACACCATCAAAGTGCATTGTCTGCTATGATTTCTTCTTCATACTTGTCAAATCTTGAGGCAGTTGCTACAGAATTATACTTCTGTAGGTGGGGCACAGATTGGTCAAATCACTTAATTACCTGTGTGTTTGGTTTATTGTTTCCTGGAAAGATGCATTATCATGAAAGAATAGTTAATTTTACATATCCATTGCAATAATAATGAAGCAGTTAGGCACCTTTGCTTTGTATCTGAAAAGTGGCTTACTGGTGTCTCAGTTGTTTGCAGAGTGGCTTGGTGTTTGGATGCTAGAGCATTTTAAAATGTTTTGGTTGTGGAATCTGACTGATTTGCGTACAGTGAAAACACCTTCTGTAAATTCTTTCTTATATAGGAAACCTTAGCATAAGCAGCTGTTTAGGTCACTTTCATATTAACATGGATGAATTAGGATGCATTTCCAAGAAAATTCTGTTGTATTTTGTACTGTTGGATTAAATCACACCATGTAAAGAGAGCTAAAGCATGTGGTTGTCTTCCTAGCACCCAGCCTACAAATTGCCTTACTCTCAAGGCTTTAAATTGTTCAGTTGTTTAATCGTATTTGTCACTGACCCATGCCGACCAGGTTTGCTACTTGCTGCTGTATAAACACTGATAGGCTGTCTTTGATTACTGGCAACAAATGAATTAGAACCGATCAGAAGCAACTTCCTCCAGCCCAAACTTACTGGATTTGCAGCACCCTGGAACAGCACGGCATGCTTTGATAAGCTAAGTTGCTTGCAGCTGGGGCAGAGTGTGAGACATTTACCACTGAATGCTTAACCTGTGAAGCAGATAAAGATTGCTGCTGTTGATAATTGCAGCAAGAGGTGAGTTTGTGAGGCAGGCGCTGGTGATGCAGGCTTGGGCTGAATTTCAGGGAAATGAGGAAAGATGACTGATTTCGAGAGGGTGTGTTTGTTTGAGGTTGCCATAGCAACTAGGTTGGTGGTTTCAATCTCAGTTTAATTTAACCCCTCACCAGCACCATCATTATACACTCTCACTCATGCTTTTGCTCCCCCGTAGCTGCATGTTAAAGTGTTGCACTTCACACACTGGTTAAGTTTGCTGGTCTGTTTCACACTTTTCACAATATACTTAGATTCAGGTTTTTCTTATTAAAGTCCCCCCTGAACTCGGTGCAGGTTCGTGTACGGCTGCAGTGTACCGCAGGGAGTGCAGCGAGCAGATGGTGTATCCTCAGTAATGTAGGGAAGATGAGTTTATCCAAATGTTATTAGGAGAGAGAATAGCATGACCACTCTCTAGGAGAGAAAGAGAGTAAGATCAGACTCAGGCTCTTGCTGGTGTGGCATTAATGCTCTGACACAGCCAGACAGAAATGGCTACACAGCCACACACTGTTTTATCAGGTTTTAATGAGGCCTGCCCTAAGCAGCTCGTTACCAGTGTGACCAGTATGAAATATCATCATTGTGAATGTTTGCATTGTATTAGGTTTACATAAAATAATTAGAATATGTACAAATCTTTTTATATTAACAGGGTAGACTCATTGTAACCATTTCCGCCAGTCCATCCATCCATCCATTATCTGTAACCGCTTATCCAATTTAGGGTCTCGGGGGGGTCCAGAGCCTACCTGGAATCATCGGGCGCAAGGCGGGAATACACCCTGGAGGGGACGCCAGTCCTTCACAGGGCAACACAGACACACACACATTCACTCACACCTACGGACACTTTTGAGTCGCCAATCCACCTTGCAACGTGTGTTTTTGGACTGTGGGAGGAAACCGGAGCACCCGGAGGAAACCCACGCGGACACGGGGAGAACACACCAACTCCTCACAGACAGTCACCCGGAGCGGGAATCGAAATTTGCGCCAGTCACCATTGCGCTTTTCCACCAGCATGCAATCAGTAGATTCCCGTTTGCGAATCTATTTTAGAATCGTTTCTGTGCATTTCCACCTACATAAATAGGTTCTGGAACCAGAAAAGTTAATTCCCAGCTGGAACCAAAGAATAGTAGATACGCCATTGTGAAGTGTGATGGTGTCTGTGAACGTGTTTAAATAACGCTCCAGAAAAACCACAGAACTTCAAATAAAGTTTATTGCACAGTGGAGTTGAGCAGGGTGTTGTATTGTCCTTAATGGTTTATTCGGTAATAGACTAGCAAACCAGATAGTGTTTCTACTCATTTTGAAATGAGAAAGAAAAACTGTTGTCTAGTGCTGTGCGATATGAGCGCAAATGTATGTCACAATTAATTTAACATTATACTATTATGATTAATGAAAGAATATTTCAATTAACTGCATTTAAGTTGCTTCCATGTGGCAAATAGGAGGCAGAATCACGTGACTACAGCTTGGTAGCGTGGTTTTAAAGAGACAGTACATGAACACACAGTGGGGACATAACAGAATAAAAAGAATTGATATAGACAAGATTATGTCGATTATAAGCTCTGAATGTTATTTTTCGATGAATTGCCCAGCCCTGCTGTTATCCATTCAGAAGGAAATGAAAACAGGAAAATGCTGGGTTTATATGATTTCTGGGGCTGTGGTCAGCGCAACTCAAGACGCATTCTCTCTTAAGCTTCTTTTCTCTGCTGTTATCACTGTTAATAATCTCAGCAGGATGGTTCTGGAACGCCAAAATACCTAATTGAATAACAGACTGAGCTCTGCCTTATTTACACATGACTCTATCCATTTATCTCTGGCTTTAGCACTGAATAAAGCCACAGTGATGCTATTACTGTGCAACCTCACAACATCCCAATTTTATTCTTGGTTCCCATCAAATCTGATTGAAACCAAGGCTGGTTCAGTGGATAGCACCACATTTCTAAGAATCCCGAAAGGAACAGGTTCAAAAACCAGAGTTGTTGAAAAAAGGGATACCAGGCCATCAAGTCAGTGAGTATTGAGTCTAAGTATGTACACACTTATTCTGAAGCAGTCTGTTCCATGTATGGCTCTGGATCTCATGTGGGTGGGTGAAAGAGTTTTTACGATGCAGCATATTTCTGAATGTGTGAAAATTCCCCTGGCCTGTTAAGTTGTATAACGGATATAAACTCTCCAGGTCAAGTAGCCTCTCGGGCCACAGGCTTTGCTTTTTTTTTTTTTAAATAGGCAAATGTGGAGATGTGGTCTGGACAGTAGGCAGTGTCAACCCATGGTTAGTGTTTTGTTTATTTCAGTATCAGATGTTCTCCTATGAAGAGTGCATTTGATGATGCGCTTCGAGAAGCTGTATGCATACTAGTCCAGGTCTGCTTTAACATGAAAATCCCTGTGCAGAGTCTCTGTTGCCTGCTGATAAATGCATGCCACAGAATAGTGAATCAATAACAACATCCTTGCATCATTAAGCAGAGTGAGGAATGTTTGTGTTCTTCCTCTGCATGGTTCTGTTTAAAGGCATTTAGCTGACTGTATTAACTTACTAATGGATGTGTTTGCCCTGGTATACATTACTGCATTAATGCTCTTCCTCTCTTCCTCCAGGTCGTCCTGCGGTGCTGAAAGGAAACACGCCTTAAAGGACTGGAGGAGGTATGGTTACTTGGGTTCAGTTTACATGAGTAGGGTCTGAAAAATGTCCTTGTCAAACATAAATGAGTTGACCACAGAGCATGAAGTCATTGAATTTATCACACACATGCCCATTAAGGCCTCACTATATATAGCTTTAGCATCATCATCATGGTGTGCACATTCGTAAAATCAAAACATCATGCTGCCACTCACACAGTTCTCATTTTTCTTTTCTAAAAGTGGGCTCTGTCGTGCACGAAACAGCAGCGGTCACAATGACTCTTGATCAGTTGACTTTAGCTAGGATTGATAGAGTATTATATGAATAAAGTTGTATCACAGTGAGTTAAGTAGTGCATTAAGCTACCTCTTTTCCCCTCCAAAATCACTTCAGAAGAGCAGTCACAGCTCTCACCTGCTTTTGTGGTTGATACGTTGAAACCAATTGTGTAGCATTTTATTATTATTCCCTATGCAGATGCACTCCACAAAAACCACACAATATGAGTCTGAATGGTCCCTTATATTTTTGACACAGAGAACACAACATCTTTTTTTTTCACGGAAACAAGCTGAAACATGGACTCCCCTGATGACAGCACACATTTTTTGAGCCCAGAAATCTCAGCAGCATTTTTGTATAGGTTTGATGTATGGCTTTATTCTTGCATAGTAGTATTTCAAGTTGCCTTTCTTGATGCAGCAGTAGACTGTTTTCTGAAGAACTCTGGTACCCAGTGTCTAAGGGTTTGAAGGTCACGCACGTGCAGCCATGGTGTCCAGCCTTGGATTTCTCTGGTTTTACTGAATCTTGTACTGTAGATACAAAGGACCTTGCTTGTGAAGACTGAGCATTTGGTGAATGCTCTTTTTTAACTCAGTTAAATAAAGCTTCAAGAGAATGAACAAATAACTGAGACAAGTTTTATAGCATTTAACAACATTTTTGGAAATGGATTTGCATTTGATTTGATTTATTAACATTTATTTATTTTGTTTTACTCACAAAAACACTTTCTCCGTGCTTTTAAAGAGTCTGCTTACTTTTGCAGCAGAAACATATCTCCACTGTGTGAATTACGCATTCAAAAAGAGTGGACAACCTCCATGGTCCTCAGGTCCTCTTGTGTACCTGGTAATAGATTGCATTAGCATTTGCAGAAAGCGTCACTGTTACTAGACAGACAGAGAGAAACAACTGAGATAATATTAAATCAGCTGTTCTTTCGTGGATGTCTGAGGTTTCAGTGTTCAGTAATCTTGTCTAAATTACTCGTGATGAAAATGAGGCTGGAGCCCCTGCATCAAGTATTCCCTAGTCTCTGTGTGTGAGAGAAAAACTGGCTTAGTCTTATAAATCTCATCCAGTCAGCTTGAACTCTGAGCATTTTTCATCATTACAGCACTCATCTCCTTCAGGCCACACACACACACACAAAGCGCGCGCACATTCTTGAACACTCATCACACACACTATGTGCTCTACAGGAGTCAGTTGTGAGAAGATTCTAATGAATATCAGTGGAGTATAGGTGCTGTCAAAGGTTCTGCTGCAAAGACCAGTATATATGGGATACACACACACACACACGCGCTTTGAACTCTGCAGAGTGGAGGGTGTCTCATTATACACAGCTTTTGAGTGCCTTCTCTCTTAAGTGTGCTCCTCCCACTACAACACACACACTTATACTTGCACACATGCATGCACACACCCGCACACACTCAGACACACACTGTAATTATCGTCTCCCCAGAGAGACCACAGTGGTGTGGTTGAATATTGGGGAGAAGTAGCTTCCTGTCTAATGGGCTGAAGTGTGTGTGTGTGTGTGTGTGTGTGTGTGTGTGTGTGTGTGTGTGTGTGTGTGTGTGTGTGTGTGTGTGTGTGTGTGTGTGTGTGTGTGTGTGTGTGTGTGTGTGTGTGTGTGTGTGTGTCTTGTCATCTGTTCTACACTCAGAATAGATGACAAGATGCGGGAGGAAACTGCTGAGAGAAGGGAGATATTTGCAGGCTGCCGTGACAGACAGGCGTTGGCACCTTTCATTTACCAGAGTTTATGGTTTTCCTCAGTGGCACAAAGGAGATCAGTCATGAGTTTTAATGAACAACAAACACCCTTAACACCATGTGTTTTAATATTGACAAATGCTTGTGTGTGCTGACCATGGAGGATTTTTTTAAGCAGATTTTTTTTTTACCTCTGGAAATAATGTACATTTAGATAAATGATTATCATTAAGATTAAGTATGTGATTTTGGTTCAAATAAATATACAAAGGTTTGCTAGCATAACTAACAAAAGATCTAAATGAATCAGCTATGGCCAAAGATGCTGCATAAGTCATTTTAAAAAGAACTCTCTGTACTCAGCAGTGGAAGAAAGATCTGCTTGGAGATATAGTTTTGGTTTAAAGAATGCTGCCAGATAAAGTCTGATATGGCATGCCTTTCAAATAATGGACGTATTTTAAGAAGGTTTGTTACTTGAAGTCAGTATATATCCATATTCCCTATAAAGTTTCTGAAAAGAGAGTTTCTAGGGTTTTTTTGTGTTTTCTCTCTCTCTCTCTCCTTCTCTCTCTCCTTCTCTCTCTCCTTATCTCTCCCCTCCTTTCCCCCAAAACATCCTGGCATCATTTACTAATAATCTGGTGACTCTTAAAAATTACTATGTTGATTAATCTGTCAACCAGAGAGTCACCTGATTTCTCTGCCTTAAGGAATAGTTTTTTTTTGTTGTTTTTTTTTTAAAGGGGGAAGAGAGAGAGAGCATTTAAAACAAAAGAAAAAAAAAGTTTTTTCCCTTCACATATTAAATTTTAGGGACATTCTTATACTCTCAGGGGATTTTTTTTAGGCCCAAGTCCTCAGTAAGTTCTGATGGTCGATAGATAAATGGTATTTGGCTCTCTTGGCTGATAGCAGTTGGAATGCACCAGCTTCAGAGGATGTGATCATATGGCAGGATGCTCAGCCTGGGGCAGGGATCTTCCTCCATTCTCATACAAGGAATCCCACAGATTGGGTTGCAAATCTGGAATGAATAAGCAGTGTGTAATTCTTTCAGTGCTGAGAAATTCCAAGTGAAAGATGAGAACTTATTAAGTTAAAAACATGCTTGGTTTCAGTTTTATTTCTGCGTGAACACAGCTGCTTGATCGTCATTAATGGCCTAAAAAAGAAAGCAATGCTCTTAATTTAACTGACCAAGTTTATATTGGTACTGCAGGTTGTTGACGTAGCTGAGATTTGACATTTCCTGGTTGAAGGTGCAACATGCCCTGCTGACCCCTTCTGACCAGTACTGCAAAGCTGAATCCCTGCAACCTGCTGTTTTGGGGGAAATATCTTATCTACAGTTTTTCAGTCTGGTATTTTCATTGCCCAGTTTAGGGAGTGAAATAACACATCATATCATATGAGATGAAAGGGTGTCGAAATCCCCCAGAATGCTTTGTGGTAGAGAGCAGAGGTGTAGGGTGCCAGAACATGGGTCATGCTATTCTGCATATACAATAGTTGTGTTTTCTGATCCTGCATCTATCTGTGTGTGTTGTGGGGTGGTGATGGGGTGTTGTAAGTGCAGACATAATTTGTGCGCTATGCAAAGATGATAAAAGTGAAAATGTATGCCAGTTGTAAATGTAGTTGTGCATATTTTTTGTATAGAAGTTCGGACCCAGTACACAGACTCGTACAGAGTGGCAGATAAGAGAATCCAGCAAGCACACAGAAAAACAGATTTGTCTCAGTTTGTGTTAGAAATGCATGTGTTTTTTGTCTGTTGTTTGTAGGCAGAATCTTTTGTTCTCTTGAATATTTTGTTTCAGAGTTGTATGGAAAGTGCTTTGAAATGTCCTGGACTGGACAATAATTCAATGTAAAAATATATATAAAAATATTGGTCAGCACGGTGGCGCAGTGGGTCATGTCACTGTCACGCAGCTCCATGGACCTGGAGTTCCGGGATTGATTCCTGCTCCTGGTGACTGTTTGTGAGGAGTTTGGCGTGTTCTCCCATGTCCGCGTGGGTTTCTCAAAAGCGTCCAGCGGTGTGAGTGAATGTGTGAGTTTGTGTCGCCCTGTGAAGGACTGGCGCCCCCTCCAGGGTGTATTCCCCGCTTGCGCCCAGTGATTCCGAGTAGGCTCCGGACCCACCGTGACCCTGAACTGGATAAGAGCTTACAGACAACGAATGAATATAAAATATTTCAATAATAATAAAATATTTAAACACATTTTCAATATTTCAATATACATTTTTACATAATTAGTCACTGACTCTGCACTCAATTTTAAACTTAGTTTAAAAATGTTAATATTGAAAAAAGCAAAAGTTTTTGACAGTGGCAGTTTTTTGTGGCTCTTATATTGTTCATATTCATTCAATTCAGGAACCAAGAGCAGCATCACTGACCACTGTGCATGGCCAAACACCAAACACAGCCACAGAAACACACACAAACGAAGCGTGTTCCTGATTTATTTCCTATTATTTATTTATACGAAACATTGTAAATGACACTGTCTAGCTCTACTGGGCAATAACGCTTTATTTGAGCCTCTGAGCATTTTCTTGAGTTACTGAACCTGGACATGCCCACGGACGATGTCACGGTTCACACTTAACAACCAACTCTTGTTTGGTTTTAGCTGGGAACAAACTTTTCTGGTTCACAAATCAGAATATATCGGTGAAAATGCACCGAACGGTACCAAATTTTTTTCACGAGCTGGAACCGTTCAAGTTCCCTGTTTGTGGAAAAGTGCTATTTGGGAAAACATGGTCTTCCATTGCCTGAAGACTAATTTTTGCTCCATAATAGTTCATTGATTTAACAATAAAAGGAAAGATTGTGTGTTTGTTTGTCATTTAATATTATTCAGAAAGATTTATGAAGATTAAATTCATCATCGGTAGGTCCTTAATTTTTCTTTAAAAAAAAAAAAAATGTGATTAAGGCTTTTGCAGCTTCACCACAGGTTTACTCATCAATCACAGATTACACAGATCTTGTTACACCACATTTAATTCCAAAGATTACATTGTAAATATAATTTTATTAATTTGTCTTTGCATTTTCATCCTTTACTACTTAAGTGCTTTTCATCGTAACCTTTTTTTTTTTTTTCATTTTTAAATGGGACTTGCTCTTGTCTTCATACAGTTTGCCCAATTGTTTATTGAGAAAAGTCAAATCCACCGACATTTTAGCTTCACAGCATGTGTGGAGCAGGCGACTACTTCTCATCAGCCACCAGCTGGCACTTTTGGAACTGCTGAGGATTTAGGAATCGAGAATTCTGACATTCCATTAGGATGTCCACAGAGAAATAGAAGGGAATATTCAGCTGAATTATTAATGAACATTATTGATAAGCTGTCAGACACTGATGCTTTGTTATAGATTTAGGATTTATGCTTCCCATAAGAGGCGGAGAATGGTGGTTTGACCTTGTGGTTGTAATCCTCTGCTATCTCTCTCTCTCACACACACACACACACACCAAAACCATTGCTTTGCTTTTATTTGTGCGGGCACCATTTTATCTGAGCTGGAGAAGAGACAATATTCTGATGCTATATAATAACGCAATAATTACGCTTCTTATGCTGTGCTGTGTAAAGGGAAAAGTACAGGATTAAATATTAACTCCACATTGCTGGATCTTCAGCGTAAGTGAAAGGTAGCATTAATTTTACATGTCTGTGACAAGTGAGACTAAGTGGTTAGTTTGAACTTGCGAGAGCTGGAGGAGAACGAGCAGTTCCTATAAAGAGCAACTTCTAAGCACACGTTAACACATTCCGTCATCAGAACATCACTGTGTAAAGAGTGGCTGGAAACTTTTAGTGACTTCCACAGTGTTTAATGTGGTTATGTCCTTCAGTAGAATTGTGGCTGGAAAATTGAATGTGGGAACTCAAGTACAGGAATGACACTTGAATGACTCTTTCTGTGACACACACTTTTTTTTTTTCTCCCCTTCCCTTCACTCTTTTTTTTTCCCCTCTCTTTTTCATTTTTTCCTCTCCCTTTCTTTTGGTTTGCTACTCTCTTGATTATTGTTTATTGTTTATCTATTATGTTGTATATTATTAAATTCCAGTATATTTTCTGTGCCCTCCCCCCCCCCCCCCCCCCCTTATATTCTTACTGGTTAGTTCTGTCTTTCTCTCTCATTTTTTTTCTCTCTCCCATTCAATCTTTGATTTCTCTCTCATTCTCATTTGGTCTCGCTATCTTGCCACTTTTTGGCTATTGCTTTTTCCCTTCTTTCTTTGTCTTCCTGTCTTCCATCCGTCCAGTAGAGGGTCATATTTCTGTGCTTAGTGATGTGCTGGTTCACTCTGGTTAATGTTGCGAGTGTGCTGTAAATGCTGTTTAGCTGGCTGTAGCGGATTGAGTTTGAAAAGGTCAGTATGATGAAGGGTGTGTGGTGTAGTCTTGTTGCTTGAGGTTAATAGATGCCCTGAGTTTTTATCCCCTGTGTGCGACTCTCTCCATCAGGCTTTGATGGTGCAGGCCAGGGCTGCTCTCAGGAGCCTGTCTCTGTGACAGCAGGCTGGGGGATGTGGGCCCTCTCAGCCTTTGATCTGTGCATCGCTTGCTTTTCCTCTCATCCAGCGGCCAGCCTGATCTGCTGTCAGACCTATATTCCAGCCCAGAGGAATTCTGCTCGATGGATCATCTAATATTCTTCCATTCATTGTGTTTGTGTAGGAGAGAGAAGGGGGAGAGCGTGTGCTGCTGTCTTAATGAAAACTACAGGTCTGTTTCATCCATGATGTGAAAAGGATGTGTGCCTGTAATGTGCTGAATCCAACCAAAGTATGTTTTCTGCAAGTAGTGACTGTGTGTGCGCGGCACTGAGAATGAGAGAAATGGCCTCGAGCAGAAACATCTGATTCATCATCATGTCTTGTTAGTTAAGGTCTGTCCAAACCAAAAGCCCCCCCCCCCCCCCCCCCCAATTAATGTGAAGTTTACTGCAGTTCAACAAAGTCCTAAAAATGTACAACATAACAACAGTAAATTAAGTATCCTCAAACTATTTGGTGGTCCAAGCCATGCATAATGATAATCATAAATAAAAATACAGCCAACCCTGTCATAACATGCACTGAAAGCAACAGTGTTTTTATGCTCTAGTTATTGTGAAATTATCTACTCAATTATAATTTATTGACATTTCCACCCATCAGTGAGTGTTCCCTGACCACCTTGGGAGCGTGGGTGTGAACACTTCTTCTTTCTCTAAACATGAGACTAACAACACTATGGTTGGGCGGTATAACGATAATACTGTATACCACGGTATTTAAAAATGTGGACGGTAGCTAAAAACGAGTGCGGTATTTATGACGTGTGTTGTCTGTCAAATTTCAGTTCAGTGTCTTTAAAAGTCAGCTAAAATGTTTATGTGCATTTAAGAGAGCCACAGGGAGGGGGCGCTGTGGGAGCTCAGTGACTGCTGATGCTGAAAATGGCTGGAGAATAACACAAACCCTGTAGCCCACCGCAGTTGTAAATTTAGTGTTGAATTTGGGTTAAAAGAGAAAGGAATTAAGCTGTAAACAGATACAATTCTCAGAAAATCCTTCACTCGACTTTGGCTTTATTCTCTAAAAATGTGTGTTTTGAGCTTCAATTCGCTGAAAAATCTGCTGTGCTGTGCCCGTTAGTGCCAGCTGTGATTCTAAACAGTGTACACCGCCTTATTTCACTTATTTTTGAACTTTTCTGTTCCTTCAGCACCAGTTGCTGAAATTTGCTCCCCCAGAAACAGGTTTTTATCATCAACATGTGTATGGGTGTGCACTGTCAGGCTGTGTTTAGCTAAATTCACTTAACCTTGTGCTCAAAGGCTCAGCGCACCCTGACAGAGCACCCCCTGCCCATGGTAATACCATATACGGAAATAATATTTTGAGATGGTAATGAAAAATCTGGATACCGCCCACCCCTACACAACACTTTTTTTCTGCCGCTAATACGACATCATTGACCAGCTCAACACACTGGAGGAGAATGCACACTGTCCAGTTGTAACATCAGATGAAAGACCCCCATGTTACCTGGACAACACCTAGAGAACAAGGCCAGCTGTGTTGTTGAGGACTCTCAGTCTCTTATAAGGAGTGCTTTCTTGCAAGCATGTAGGGTGTATTCCTTAAGATTATTTAATTAAAAGAAAACATGCACACAGGGTACACATGTTTTTGTGCTCCCCGGGGATATTATAGGCATCTTGTAGCTTCTCTCATTCTAAAAGGACCAATCAAATTGCAGGGAGCTCATCATGATGCATGTTTGATTGCATTTGCAGCCCTAACAATAGTGCTTTGATTTTAATGTATATGTACATGTATTGCCTCTGAATATATTAAAGGTTCAGTATCATTCAGTTAGTTTCAGATTTGATTTGGAAAAAGGTTGTAAATATGTGTTTTGTGTTTTTAAAATGTTTTATTTTATTTTATTCTATATTTTTAAAAATGCATAGGCTTTGCTGCACACATGCTCCATCACTTTCCAGAGTATTTTGTATGCACATTTATAGCGTTCTTTCAGTCTATCTTCCTGAATCAAACCAACAGGTGTTTTCTAGAGATTTAAAAAAGCAAGCGTTTACGCATCTGCTGTTCAGCTAAAGCTATGACTAGACCCTGAAAGATAACTGCCTGGCCTGAAGCATCTTAAAATATCTCTCCTCTTTTACTGTCACTTGTTGTACAAAGTATTTATTTTTTATTTTTACTCTTCTAGCCCACAGTTTTGGGCTTACTGCACCAGAAGCTGGCTGTTGACTGTGTGAGTTAAAGTTATAGCTGTAGAATGGACAAACATTGGTTTTATTGTCAGATAATAACTAGTGTCATCAAACATTTTGTTTAATTAAGATACACAAGCAAAGACAAACACAGCTGTCTGTCTGAAGCAGACGTACAGCAGTGGAGGCTGGGGGTTGTGCTACAGGACACAGAGAGAGAGAGAGCGAGCATGTGAGAGCAGAGCTGAAGCTCTCTTGTCCCTCATTTCTCACAGCTACCACTATGCTGCCCTAGATCTGATACATGAATGCACATGGCACACAAACACCCAGGTTGGGGATACACTCTAATATTGGTTCTGTATCCATATCGAGCACTAATTATAGGCTCAGTCCGGTCTGATGCCCGTGCTAATCCCATTCCTCAGAAACCCTGCGGCACTGGAGCTGGCATTGAAGGGTGATCTCACACTCCAGCGTCTGCTGCTGGAAGAGCTGCTTATCTCTCCCTGCCACTCGCAGCTCTCTGCCTCACCACACAAACATACAACCAGTCCTACTAGTCCCTTCAGAGATGCACACCATCCTTCCAACCCAAAACAAACCCTCTTTATCAGCTGCATTGCTGGGCTGGACCCATGCTCTGGTCGCCATCTCAGAAAGACCAAGAGACGAGTATATAGAAGAAGAGAATTGGAAGGAGCTGAGCTTCAGCCAGCCCTGAGTATAAGCTCATTTTGAGATGAGCTTAATCTTATTTTATTTTGATGTAGATGAGAAGTGTATGGTGTGTGTCTGAATGCTGTAGTAATACATACAAGGCTTCGAGAGACAGAATTTGATTTATGTGTTTAAAAAAAGCAAACATTAAAGGTTGACGTGACACTGCTGGACTGGTCTGTCAGCTGCTCCTGTTCCCTTTGAGATTGTGGTATTAGAAGTGTTGAACTCTCTACACATATAGACCCATAGCTTCCATTATGTGGCATTGCCCAGACTGTCCTGCACATGGAGTAGAATAGGCAATGATAGACTGGCAAACTAAAGCTCTGGAGGCAAAATTAATTTAGTATTCATGAGGAGGTGCAGTGGTATGGAATTTCTCAGTCAGTAATCCTCACATTGTGGGAGTTGCTTATACTGTTATAAACCATTAATATTACTAAGAGTGGGACAGTATGGGGTTTTGATGATGAGATAAATCTTATCAAACCAGATCACAAATGATATTGCATAAAAATAGATGAAACAGTAAACATAGAGCTGTATTCAGATACACAGTCAGATAATTGATTAATGACAGTTTACATAATGTTCTCATGTGTTTTGCAAACACTCTTATCCAGAGAAGATTACAATGGCTGTTAAGTGTGACATTATAAGTCTTGCCCAAGATTTGTACTGATAAAATGGTGGCATTAGTGCCTGGGCTTGGAAACAAATTGTTATATGCAGGGCAGTTCTAGTACCCACAATGATTTGAATTGCAAATTCACCGTTGCCCATGCTGTCAGTACCACAGTGCTCAAAAAGACCTCCACCAACTGCGTTTCTAAATCATCTTCTTGCCAAAATGTCATAGCAAGTCTGCTCTTCTCCAGTTCTGATATTAGCTTGTGCAATTGGTGTAAAATGGGAGCTGGTGGATGAAAGTAGGTCTTGTATGTACTTCATTTCTGGGTTATTACTGTCCTACTGTTCCTGCATTTCTGGGTTATTAAACTCTGACTGACCCGAATGCAATTTATTTCAGAGCAAAGTTCATAATTATGGTAATTCCGAAGTTATACGAAAATGACATTAATAGACCTCAGTTGAGATCTTATCTAGAGCCATGCAAAGAAACATTTTTTAACATAATTATGGGGAGTGCATAGAGATGTTTTGAATGTTTATTTAATCCCACCATGTGCAGAGAGGTTAAGGTTCATGTGAGGCACATTATATGTCTACCTGCTTGTGCTGAGAGTGGACTTGCAGTGCTTCTAGACAGGCAGTGTGGAGAGAGTGCGATATGCTTACGTACAGAAAGTGCGACATTCCCGCTCTCCCTCATCAGCATAGTGAGAGAGTGTGAGGTTCATGGTGTGTGTGTGTGTGTGTGTGTGTGTGTGTGTGTGTGTGTGTGTGCCAGCCACTATGCTGTTTTTAAAACATCAGCTAGACTGAACCTGGTAAAGACACAAAGATTCCTGTGGTAGTGTCTACCTGACCTGCTGTCTGTGCAACAACCAATAAAGACCTGCAACTTTTTGTGTCCAGGTCAAGGACCTCAGTGAAAGAGGGTATCTGAGGACAAATTTCTAAAGTGTAAAAAAAACAAAAAAAAAACAGCCTTATTCAAACTCTAATTATGTTCTGATACTGCACTTTTTTGTAGGGGAGCAGATCTGAGCAAATCTCATTACTCTCTCACTATGTATATATTATTTTCTACATTGTATATTGCTTGTTCTCTCTCTCTATCTATCTGTTTTTTTTTCTCCACTCTCACTCCCCTCCTCCTTCCCCTCTGTCACAGAAGCATCATATTTACATGTTTGTGAATGAGTGTTTTAATTCTCTTGGCAGCAATAGGAGCATTCTGCATTGCGCTTTATCAGCTGCAATAAAATTAGCGGACATGAGAACTTCATTATGAGAGTGACAGCTAATGCCGCAGCTTTATTACACCCATTCAGAAAGAAAATGAAGCTTGGGAGCCACCAAGAATTCATGATGATTCTAGTGGACTCCTTTGTTTACTCATAATTCTGCTTCCCCCCCCCCCCTCTCTCTCTCTTTCTCTCGGACTTGGTTGGTATCTCTGCCCCCTCAATAACACCTTTAGGAATGTGTTAATATTAGAATGTCTGTGTTTTGGATTATATAAATATACATACTTACATGTTGTGCAGTGCTGTTAAAACATAAACAGATATTTTGCTGATTGTTGGCCTGTACGTTTCCTTGTCCATGTCAGTCATAAATAGTGTTTTCAAAGTTTGATTTCTGTATTTGAATACTGGTGCTTTAGGGGGTTAACAGAATGACCAGTTACCTATGCATATCCCTTGTGTGTGTGTTGGTTGGGTGGTGGGAGGGGGGGGGGGGGGTTGGGTGTTCATTAGTTGAATGGGTTTGTATGTATGTGAAATGTTAATGCATAATGACATTAATACATGCTCCGGACAGACACCTGCAGAGCTCTGTCAGCCTCTACATTGTTCCATTTAAAGCTCTAAGTCCCCATGAAAGTTTGACTCATGCTCTTTCCTTTTTCACAGCATGGTGCAGATGTAACTGGCAGATTTACACTGAATGACAGGGGGTGTTGTTTGTTTGTGTGTGTGTATGTGCTGTTTCAGTGTTACTCTGTAATTACTCAGGATGAGGACGTTTGTTCAAGTGCCTCTCGCGTGTTTAAGGTCTAGTGTTTGTCAAGAGATAGTGTTACTCATCCTAGGTCAGTGTGTGTGTGTGTGTGTCTGTGTGGATTTATGTGACTAGACAGTGGAAATGCTACACTACTTTATAAAAATTCAGTGTTTATATCCAGAAACACTATGCTTATAGTGTAGATGCTTGTTTTAAACTCCTCCTGTATTTTTAATCCAAGTGTAGGAGGAGCTCCTGTGTTTTTAGGAAGCTTTGTATCCACTCAGCTCAGATATTCAGTGCAGAAATCAAACGGATTGTGGTCTCAGAAGCTGGGATTTTCCTTTGTGTGTGTGTGTGTGTGTGTGTGTGTGTTGCAAAACACTTCATCCTTCCACACACAAAATCTAAGCATCTTTCACATTGATTATTCATCACACTTGCTTCATTTACTTTCAACAATACGGGAAATAAAACCTGAAATAAGTCTCTAATTACATTGAAAATCATGGTGTTAATTGCTTTGCTTTAAGGGTATTTGTACAAACATTGCATTGCAATTTTACACATCTATTTTCAGTCCCTTCTAACTAGAATGTGAATGGCAGTGAAGATCACCATGACAACGTTTAGTATTGTCACAGATATTACATAATAACCTGATTGCAGTTATTTTAGCTCATCTAGAGTATGAAGGCCACAATTATATTGCATAGTTGTTAGCTTTCACAGTGTTATATTTATGTTGCATCAGAAGGTGAAGCAGTTGTGTATTTATCTGCTGGGTTGAAGCAAATGCCTGTAACATTTTCTTGTTTTCTGTAAGAAAATAATCAAAGCAGAAAAAATAGAGGTATATTGTGGATAAGTATGTTTTAATACACACTGATAAGGTGATTGCTGTATTGATATTTGACATTAACCTCTACATTGGGCATGAATGTATTGGAGACTGATATCTTCCATGAGACAAATGAGCCTTAATAGTAATATTGAACTACATATTTATTGCACTGGATTAGAAAATGTTTCACTCAAGATCATTTGTAATATTTGTTAATGGAGCACAGATTTCTTTTTTTTTTTTTTTCTCCATTGACTGCTGTGTAGTGAACAAAGTGCCTTTTGCTAACTGTTCTGGGCTAGGTTTCCCAAAGACCTCTCAGCATAAAGATAACCCCTAAATAGTAGTGCATGCATCACACATAAGCCTTGCATTTTAAGGTGGTCTTCTGAATGTTCTGCGTTTGGGAATGTAGGCTATAGTTTTTTGTGTACTTAGTTTTGCTGTAACAGATGAGGTGTGGTTGACAAAATATATTGACCAAAAATACTGAGATTGTCATCAGTAATATCCTGCGTTTCTGTCACGCTGTCCCAAAGTATGCCACTTTGCATTGTCTGTCTGAGCAACCGATTCTGAATCTTTCATAAAATACATCAGATATCAATTGTTTTTCTCAGTTCTGATATTCATCTCTTTCTGTTGACTTCTTCTGTCAATAGCAGTGGTGAGTAATGTTATTTGAGTTTCAGCTTTGTCTGTCATCAGTCGGAAGCTACTAATTTGACTGTAGGGAATTATGAAGACTAATCCCTAAATTAAAGCTTGTTCCTTATTAACTGCTAGAATAAACAAAACACTTGTAGTTAATGGTGTTTTTTTTTTTTCTTTTTTTTTTTTATATACACACATGTATGTACCAATTTTATGCTTATATTTCATGACTGTCACAGCTGTACCAATATAGCAATCTCCCTCTCTCTCTGTGTACAATGGTATAAACGCACTGACCTATATAGGGCTGTTTCTGCCATTATCTTTTATAGGAAAATGGCAATGGAGTATTATTTATTCATCAGCATACTGCATAATCCTATAGAGGAGCTCAGAGTGTGATCCGTCATCCCTGTGAAGAGTGGTTCAGCTAAATCTGTGTGTGTGTGTCTGCATGCAAGTAGCTGATGAATATTGAGTGGTGTATATCAGTATGGCTGTCATTCTGTGCTCACCATTCTGTCACTTTCACACACAGTCGCCTGATGTACACAGATTTGGAGACACGCTCATGGGCTCATATGCTTACATACTATGTGAGTGTGAGTGTGAGAGATGGTTGCTACAGTTTTCTTTTTAGGCAAGACAAGCATTTGACAGAGTAGTCACCTCAAGTGCTGGTATTCCATGGTACAGAGTTCATCCACAGTGGTGCCCCCCCCACCCTATTCTCTTATTACACACTACTTTGGGCCTCATCCAATCAGTGTAAAGACTGAAGAGTCTTTGCATGGAGAGAGAGAGACTGAGACTGACAGAGCTGCTTACTTTCTAAGATCCGGTCATTGTGGTAATGGTGGAAGATAGAGGAAGGGAGGCGTCAGAATAATGTGATGCATCATCCTGTTGTTTCAAATCAGATCTCTCTTGACAGCACTGAGACTCAGCACTGAGCTTTGAAATCAGAACTGGCTTATGGAACACTGCTGATACTAGCAGTGTGAATGAAGCAGCATCTGTTCATTATGCTCAACATGTGCTTATTTAAAGGGGTACTCCAACGTGTAGCATTCAAAGCTGTATCTCACAAATCTAGTAAATGTGGTAGTCTCCTGCTCTTTGAAAAGTGATATCTTGCTAGAAATGTGGGCAGAATGTTTTATTTTTTCAGTATTAATGTGTATTTGTTGTACATTGTGCATCAACATTAACCCACAGTTCTTGTGTCAATGTATCCCTAAAAAAGGGATACACATTGTCAGTGATGCAAAGCCCACTAACAACCCCCTTAAAATGGTATTTTGTATGAGAATATGTGAGAAACAGCTCCCCCTGTAGTGCAATTACATCTCCACAAATGACTGTATTTGTATTTGAAGTGAGTTGCTAGCTGTTTTCATGAGGTATATCACATCTATTAAAAAAATTAATAAAAGTAGTAAGTAGTAAACCTCTCTGATTGAACATTTTCAGAAATTGTTTCAGAGATAATAATTGTGCTCCAGAGAAATAAGTTTTTTGAGTGTGTTTATATTCACATAATAATCAGATAAATAATTTTTCTGTCATTTCTGAATACCGGAAAATCCAGAGCACCTATAGTTGCCTCCAGAGCTCATACAGCTTAGGATTCTAACCCTCCACACACACACACACACACACACACACACACACACAAACATACCGTTAATCCCTCCTCAGAGTGCAAGGCTTTCCTCCTATGGACGCTAATGCTTTCTTTATGCCAGTGTTTAAATAAGGATGTAAAGCTTTCAGCTTCTAAGACTCAATACGAGAGGGATCCAGCTTCTTTTTATCTGGCTAGTAACATGGCATTAGGTTTTAAGTGAATTTTAATGGGGATACTGATGAATATAAACAGTCTGAGCTACCTTCTGAGGCTTTTTAGGTCTTTTTACACTTCTCTGTCTACAGCTGTATCTTCACTGGTATTGTCTTGAGATTTCCTTTGTATTTCTTTACTGAGCATGTTGGAACAGTGGGTAATAAGTGGAGATGTGGCATGAGCAGTATATATATAGAACCCAAGAATGTAAATGGCTTGAAATGCTACTTTGATGATCATTCCTTACAAGTTTTTTCTCAAACTTTTGTAAATTGAATGTGTGCATAATTTGTTACATTCCTAACTATCATTCATTTGATTATTCTAATGTTCAAAACAACAGCTCAGCTTTGAAATGTTAGCCTCTCTCTGTCTCTCACTCTCTCAAACCACAATCGGGGTATCTTCCAAACCGCAACCATGCACTCATAGTTGACAGTGTTTACCCCTCTGGACATATCCCGACATGCACAATTACAGAATACCAGACAGCACTGTGCAGTAAAGAAAATAACGTGCTGCATATTCCCAATTACTCTCTCTCTTTCATTCACTCGCTTTCTCACCCCCTCTTTCCCTCACTGATGACACTCTATGGTGCAAAATTCACTGCCCCCGTGATTGTTCTCCTAGATCATATGTTTACCTGATTTCTCTACTTTGAATAACTCTGTGATGGAGCCCCACTGGGGGAGGGTTAACAACTCAGTCTGCAAGTTCTGCTAGTAGACAAGTGCATAGTGTCACATACGCATACATATATGTGAGCAAGCATGCTCAAAACTGCAACGGTATGGTAAGTTTTGCATATTATTGCTGTATTTAATGATGAATTATGGGTAACCATGCATCATTAATTTGTGATCTGTCATTGTACAAATCTTCATTAAATGTAGCACTGTAAAACTGTCAAACTTTTTAAATAGTGCTTGACAATGACCGGCCACTTTTTCAGCAGCTGTGGTTTTGAAAAATAAAAAAAAAAAGCCAAAGGTACAAGGCTGTGCACTAAACGTGCTGCTGGCAAAAAAGCATGCTACAGGGCAGTGACAGGTTCAGAATCGGAAGTAGGCCCATGGTCACACTGGAGCTGAAGGGTTTGTGTTTTTTTTATTGAAATGAAGTTTGAAAACTTTGTTTGAATTTTTAAGGTAAAAAATATTTAAGTACAGGCTGCATATGCTCAGTGGAAATATTTACATAGGTTAAACTAATGAAACTCATTAAACACCTGCACGTGTGCAACGATAAAACTGGTACCTGGCACTGTTATACACTACATTTCATATTCAGAAATAGATGATTGCAGATCTTGCAAAAAAAAAATAATTTATAGGAAATGATCACAATTTACATTGTAACCTCAAATTGTACTTGGATGTCTTCCCCAAATCCTTTATCCCTAATTCACAGGGCTTCAGATCAGATGCTATTGTACAGAAGTTCTCAGATGTTCCTAATTTCTCTTTTGTCAGTAATTGACATATTAGAGATTAATTTTGATAGGTTTGCTTTGTATTTAGAGTGTGTAGTAATTTCAGCTTATACACGTGATTTGGATCTGCAGCAAAACCATTACTTTAAAGAAGTGTTTAAACAAGTGTTGACTGCTTCAGGAGTAATGCTGGCTGGGATTTTAAAACAAATCTTTTTTGTATTTAATTTGAGGGCTATTACACATGCACTGGTACAGATCTTTAATTGTTGATTAAATACTATCCAAATGTGAAGAACATAACTGTTTTCCTCTCTAGAAAATCCCCTCTCCTTATTCTGCTAGTCATAATTAATTCTGCATTAATGCTCCCTCAAATAAATAGGCCTCTAGAGTCCATAAAAGAGTTCAGATGGCTGGTCAGTAGCAGTCATTTGTGCAGCCCCAGGACTTATGATTGTGTGTAAATGAGAGAGAGAGAATGTGCTTGGGAGTGTTGTATTTGTCATGCTTACACACTGTTTGTCTTTCAGCAGATGTTTGTGTTCATCAGCCGTGGTCGTGTGCCAATGAGTGCCAGTCAGCTGTCTCTAACAGTGTGTGAGTCAGAGCTGTGTGAGGGGATGAGTGCCAGTCTGTCGTCCTTTCAGAACAGCGTAGAGCTCATGCACACAGAGACAGAGCAATGCTAGGAGAATAATCAGCATAGGCCAGGGGTCAATACACATGCTGGGCATACTGATACAGGAGGATAGTGTCTTCAGTAATAATGTGACATAGTGACATCAGTAAACATGAGTGAGGAGAGACCAATGTTTGGATTTAATTATTTTAACACGTGTAAAGGTTAGTTCACATTATTTATCACATCCACAAAATGTGGTTTTCAAAAACGCTCTCCAAGGTTGAGATTTTTGAAAACGCTGTTGAAACTGTTCTCATGTGGACGAAAGAAAACATATTTTTGGAAATGCTGACGTCACATAGCATGCCTATCTCTGGATGACACACAAATAGATTCTCACTCCCTCCATAGTGAAGTATATAAGTCATTAAATTACACTGTACATGCAGCATGCACTAGATTTCAGATTCCCACATATGAATAAAAACTAATGATTCTGTATTCGACATATAAAAAGCACTATTAAGATCTAGATTCACTAATTTCATGACTTGCATAGTGCACTACATAAGGAGTATGTAGTGATATGGTATTAACACCTCTGTGATTCACTTATTCATCATGGTGTTTTGTTGCCTCTCTTTAAGAGGTAATGTGGCCCCCTACAGGACTGTATTCTGGGATATTTTCAAAAATGGAGAGAGAAAAATCTCAGGTTTTAAAAATACATGGATCCATGTGGATGGGGCCTAAGTTTTCCTGCTCATCCAAACATGACACCATGTGGCCTCCATTGCGTCAACATGTGACACAGGGGTCTCTTGACCAAGCGGCTAAATTTTATGAGTTGGGAACTAGAATGTGTCATCTTTTCATTTCATTCTTTTCATTTCATTGGGCCAGCAATTTATTCATTTCATTTTACTGTGTCAATGGGCAAATTGGGCTTCCAAGTAATCATCTGTGAGTGTGGTCCGATATTTGTACTTAACTACTTTTATGTAAGGAAAAGCTGATTAACATTATTTAAATGAGGTGTGATTGGAAAAACCTGCACGGTGCGATCAACTGGCTGATTATCATTGCCACCTTATACGTATGTCGTTATCGCATGGTTTGCAACTGATAGTAGTGAAAACATTCACTCGCCTTGCTCTCCTGTGAGTTTATGAGCACTTGTGCACAGTTCTGTGTGGATTTCTGGAGTGACTGTGTAATTATGACAGTGAGGGGATCGTCAGTGTAGTTGGGTTGAGAAGGTTATTGCTTTTAATGATATGCTGTGGAATAAAACCCAGTGATAATCATACCAATTCAAATAACAGTGAATGATTACTGGCTTTTAAAAAACTCATGGCAGACGTAAATAGCCTACTCCTACAGTCTTCCTGCTAGGACAACATGTGTTCACATAGTTCTAACTGTAATTTACTGGAAATATTTTCACATAGAATCCTACTAAGTGAGCCTTGCTGTGTCGTTCCAGGACTCTCCTCTAATCGTCTGCTCTGGCATCCACTGAGATAGTGGCAAACACTCAACTGAATTTCATCAAAGTAGTAATGGCTATCCGTCATCTGTGACACTGACCCTTGCCAATGTCCTTGTTTGTGTCTTTGCAAGTGTATATGTGTAAATCCCCCCCCCCCCCCCCCCCCACACACACACACACACACACACACACGTGCGCACACACACACTCTCACACACTTCACTCTTTGGCTAATTTCACTGGCAGTGTGGTAGCAGTACTTGTCTCCAGTCTGCTTCTCTCTGTCCCACTGCAGATGCTCATTCAGTTCATGTGTGTGTGTGTGTGTGTGTGTGTGTGTGTGTGTGTGTGTGTGTGTAGTTCTGTAAGTCCTGTAATGCTGTTTCAGTAAGAGGGCGGAAACACTCTCTTGTAGTAGGATAAAGAATCAGAAATCTGGCTATTTCCCCAACCACATGGCTCTTTGAGAGAGAGGGTGGCCTTTCTATCATAACACTTGAAAACCCTCTCAGGTCTGGAGAATTAAAGTCTCTCAGAGCATTGTTCCTCAGTTTTTGTAACATTTCATAAAAGATATGGCGTATGTTTTTGCTCAGAAAGTTGGCCTTAGCTTAGCGTGTGGAATTTCCTGTTGAGCAAGGGTTTGCATCTCCTAGAAGAAACCTCCGAAACGTTTAGAACTGACCAGGAAATTAAAAACAAAAAACCATGACTAAACAAAGTGACCTGCTTTTATCAGAGGCTGGATCTAGAGGCACTTTGAACCAGTTTGAGGAAGGGAATTTAACCCTGGATGATTCCGAAATCGCCTCTAATAATGAAATAAACTTTGTTTATTACATGGAGCAATTATTTTAGGTTGTGTGAATTCCATTGTCATTCACCTATTTTTTAATTGGTGTAGGAGTGTTTTATTATAATAAACTTTTGTACATTCAAGAATGTCTTACATTTTACAGAAAAAACATTTTGCCTTGTTTTTGTCTATTTTTGGACTTTAAAACTATTGAAAAAGTATAAATAGCAAAACAAGAGCAATTCGACTCGACTTCAGTGAGTCTTCTGCAGTGGAATAAGTACAGATTGGCTTTAGAAGAAAGGACAAACAGAGCTCGCCTACTGTCAAGAGTGTGCCAGTATCCTTCTTTTAGCATGTAGTGTCCCAGTCTCCCAGGCTTGTGTTCCCACACAGGTCTGTACTGGCTGCTGTCCTGGTTTCACTACTGTAGTGTGTTTGAGGGCTGGAGTACACTGCAGTAGGATTACTGAGTTATACCTGAGCATTAAAATTCACATTCTTTATACATCAGCACTCCCAACAAGCACTGTAAAATTGTTTTCCACAGCTGCATTCCCTTTATTCACTTCCTGATTTCGGTCTCTGATGTCTGCTTATAAAGCCTAAATCTGTTTGTTGTTTAAAACACTTCTCAAACATTAAGAGGCATAGAAGACAAGCCTTAAACTCTTCTCTGTTAAAACACTCATGGGGGTGCACACTCTCAACTGGTTGTCTGAACAGAATCCCTCCCTGAAGTATTGAACTGAACCTTAATTGGGTAGGTCCTGGAATGTTTTGCAATCTATATTAATAATGTCATATTTAGGTTTTGTGTAGTGTTCTCCCTGTGTCTGTGTGGGTTTCCTCCAGGTGCTGTAGTCTCCTCCCACGGTCCAAAAGCACACGTTTGTAGGTGCATTGGCGACTCAGAAGTGTCCATAGGTGTGAGTGTGTGTCACCCAGTGATGGACAGGCGCTACGTCCAGGGTGCGTTCCCACCTTGCACCCAGTGATTCCTGGTAGGAACAGGACCCACCAAAACCCTGGACTGGATATGTGGTTACAGAAAATGAACGTACATGTTGTGTATCTTTTATGTCTAGGCATCAGCACTGCCCAGAGATTCTGGCAGTGTTTAAGGGTAAGAGTACACTGTCCGAAAAAAAAGTTAGACTGCACTCCCTTTTTTTAGATGCAAAGCATCTCACATTTTATGTGTGTGCCATACTCACTCATTAATGTTTAGCAAAATTCTCCTCAGTGGTTGATGTTCAATTTGATTTTTAAATAATTTATTACACTTTTTTCCCCAGTAAAGTGTTTTGGAATTTTGAACCTTTTTGGAAACCTTTATAAGACCTATTCAATTAATCATCAAGAATAATCAATTAATTAGTCTGTTACAAAGAATACTTGCTGATGACTGCTGTAGACTGCTGCTGTCCAGTGGGAATGCAGTGCAGACTGGAGTGTGGATTGTCTGATGGACTGGAGGAAAAGGGCTTGTTTGGAGGTGAAGTTTGACATTTAAATGCCAAGAGTCATGGTGGAAATGATAAACACATGCTCCCCGGGTTAAACAGATGTGTGTGTGTGTCTGTTATTTTTTGGGAGAGAGTTGCCTAAGCTTTTCCTGTTGGTGGATATTTCACTGTGAGGATAAGCTCTGTATGTCTTTGTGCACATATCAAGTTGTGCAAGGCGCAGAATTAATGAGTGGAGGTGACACGGCTGAAACTTCAATGAAGAGAAGATACTCCTACTCTCTCCCACTTTATTTTATCCCTCCAAGCATTAAACCCGGAGGTTGTGCAATAACACACACATGTGGAATGTTGTTCTTTAAATGGTTTTAACAGAAGCCCCTATAAACATGTATATATATCTAAGACCTGTAGGCAAACCCTCTGTTTAAATAAATGTTTAAGTGTTTTAATGTAATCAGTGTACAGTTTCCCACCAGAATTTTCCACACCAAGCTCTTCGTAGCTGTGGAATCTATGCGACCTCTCTCAGTCATGGCCATGGAATGCACTTTGGGTCTGTGCAGTCTGCTCCATGCCCACAGTCAGTTTTGAGTCATAGCAGGTGACACTGGCCGTGTGGGGGAGCAGATTCCTTTTTCTCTTCATGTTTTTTGGAGAGCACATACCCAGCTGCAGCCCAAGGCAGCTTTCTGACTCCTGTGGAGCTGCATGTCAGAGCGAGAATAGAAAAGGCCATTTGCCTCTTGAGATGGGTGCCTTGTGCATTCAGCCTAAGCCACACACAGGCAGTGAAGAGTTCATCAGAAGAGCTGAAGGGTTATAGAGGCTTCCACTGAGAAATGCTATTAGCCGTGCTGGCTCTCCCCTCATTCTCTCTCACTAGTGGCCCATGCATTGCATTCCCTGTGAAGACAGTGATGAGGTTGAGCTCGCCACTGTGTTTTAAGTCTCTGAGTGGCACAAGACGAGAAAATCCATTGTTATTTCAGCACTTCTTAAAAGCTGTGTCATTAGCATGGGCTCATTTTTAACCATTACTATCTCAATGAATACCTTCCTCAGTTTCTCAGTTTGTGCTTTGCTCATAAATCATAGCCAAATTTGTATAAACAATAAGAGTATACAGCCAGCAAATCATTTAGCTTTGTAAACATTACCAGTGTATGTTTGGTATTAGTGGTGCTGTTCATAAGTACAGAAAAATCTAATTGAGTTTTCTTTGAAGCTTGGATTTTGTCATTTGTTTGCTTGGATTTCTATAAGGCCAAATTATTTGAGGAAAAAGCTAATTGTGATTTTTCTGACCAGCATTGCAAGTACCATTTGAATTGCAATGATTTTTTTAATAAACTTCTATGCTTGTTTTAATAACTAAGTAGTCCAAGAAGATTTGGCTTTAATTTTGAATGCTCAATGTAGGACCATTGTGTTATGGTTGTTGTCATGCACACAGTACAGTGTTTGGTAGCCTCTGATTGATCTGACGCTGTTATACTACCTACTACTAACTTAATTGTCTCCATTTCAAATTAAAATGCTGTTCATGATAACAGGTTATAATGAAATTGCTGCTCTGGTGTTTTAAAAATTGCATTTTTACATATTGTAATTTTGACATTATAGTGATCAGTCTTCCAGCCCTAGTGTTTAATGCCCTAGAGCGTATAGTGTTCATGTTGTCCAAATCTCAACATCGTTTCTTTGCACTATTGTCCTGTGACAGCAAAATTTAAAACATTTGAGCTCTTGCCAGATTGCTCTATTGTCTTTTTTTGGTGCACTACCATTACTAGTGACTGTCGATTTTATGTTGCTGCTCTTTTTTTCAAATCAAATCAAATCAAATTTATTTATATAGCGCTTTTCACAACTGATGTTGTCACAAAGCAGCTTCACAGAATTCCAGTAAGACAAGATTTGACATGAAATGTAAAGACAAATGTAAAACCCTCAAGTGAGCAAGCCAGGGGCGACAGTGGCAAGGAAAAACTCCCCCAGCTGAGGAAGAAACCTTGGGAGGAACCAAGGCTCACAAGGGGTGACCCATCCTCCTCTGGTCAATCTACTGGTGATGATAGTTAGTAGTCCATGAGAACTTCAGTGTAGGGACAGCTTCAAGGCACTTGGTGGTTGCTGGAGCGTGGGCAGCTGGTCTGAAGCGTGGAGGAGGATCTCGACAGTCATCCATCAGTGTCCAGACAGACAGGTGGGCAGTCGTTTACTCGGAAAGATGTAAAGGGATGGAATTAGTTTTGAACTGTTTTGTGTTTGTAAAGTAGAAAATATGAAAATTTCCAGAGTGTGGCTAATGACTCCGGCAGATCTGACTATGACAGCATTAACTAAAAGGAGAGAACCAGAAGGACACACAGACACGGGAGCATCCTGAAACACTGGCATCCCTCCGCTCCACCGTCAACAAACCTGAGTGATCGCGAGAAGCGGCGGGACGACAGCACCAGCGTCTCAGTATACTATAATTCCCTGTGTCCATGGACCCCCCGGATCTGCCGCCTTTATCTATAGGGGAGCATTAGCTACCAAATGATAAACTAAACAAATGAGTTTTTAGCCTACATTTGAAGATTGCGACTGTGTCTGAGTCCCGAACATTTTTTGGAAGATCATTCCAGAGTTGGGGGGCTTTATAAGAAAAGGCTCTTCCCCCAGCTGAGGCCTTCTGAATTCTGGGAACATTTAAAAATCCAGTATTCTGTGATCTGAGTGAACGTGGAGGCTCATAATAGGAAATTGTATCTTGAAGATATTCAGGAGCAAGCCCATGTAGAGCTTTATATGTTAATAACAAAATTTTGTAGTCAATGCGGAATTTAACAGGCAGCCAATGAAGTGATGATAAAACTGGGCTGATATGTTCAAATTTTCTAGTTTTAGTGAGGACCCTAGCTGCAGCATTTTGAACTAGTTGAAGTTTTCTTAAATTGCTGCTGGTGCATCCTGACAGTAGTGCGTTACAGTAGTCAAGCCTTGAAGTAATAAAGGCATGTACTAATGTTTCTGCGTCCTGGAGGGATAAGGCATTTCTAATCTTAGCAATATTGCGAAGATGTAAAAAAGCTGTCCTAGTGATACTACCTATGTGTTGATCAAATGATAAATCCGGGTCAATTATGACACCAAGATTTTTTGCTGCTGAACCAGGTTTAACTGGAAAGTTAGCTAGATCTAAAATTAAATCTGATAATTTATTTCTTGTCACTTTTGGACCCAAAAGCAGGACCTCTGTTTTGTTGCTGTTTAGAAGGAGGAAGTTACGCAACATCCAGCCTTTCACGTCTTTTACACAGTCCTCTATTTTCTTTAATCTGTGTTTGTCATCGGGCTTGGCTGAAATATACAATTGTGTGTCGTCTGCGTAACAGTGAAAGTTAATGTCATGGTTTCTTATAACTGTGCCTAGCGGTAACATGTATAATGTAAATAATAATGGTCCTAAAATAGAGCCTTGTGGAATTCCAAATCTTACTTTAGAATAATTTGAATTTAGATTGTTTACTTTTACGAATTGATAACGTTCCGTTAAGTAAGATTTAAACCATAATAGGGCTGTCCCTGTGATTCCAACCATGTTTTCTAACCTTTCTATGAGAATATTGTGGTCTATTGTATCGAAGGCTGCGCTTAGGTCAAGAAGCACCAACAGGGATACGTGGCCTTGATCAGAGGCAAGAAGAAGATCATTTGTTATCTTGACTAGAGCTGTCTCTGTACTATGATGTTGCCTGAATCCAGATTGGAATTTTTCATATATATGATTCTTATGTAGATATGAACTAAGTTGTTGGGCCACAGCTCTTTCTAAGATCTTAGACAGAAATGGCAAATTAGAAATAGGCCTGTAATTAGACAGTGTACTAGCATCAAGATTTGGTTTCTTGATCATAGGTTTAATAACTGCTAGTTTAAAAGCTTTGGGTACATGGCCCAGACTAAGCGATGAGTTTACTATAGTTAAAAGAGGATCAATAATAGCTGGTAGTACTTCTTTGAGCAACTTTGTGGGAATTGCGTCAAGTGTGCAAGTTGTACAGTTTGCGGAGGTGATAATCTTCTCTAGTTCTAATTGTGGGAGTGGGTAAAAGGTTTCAAGTCTTTCTTTTACAGTTATATTATGTTTTATTTCATTCACATCAGGTGGCAGCCAGGATGGATTTGATCCTGTGGCTAGAGTTTGTTGTCTAATATTCTCAATTTTATTATTAAAAAAGTCCATAAAATCTTTACTGGTGAGAGTTGCTGGAATTAGTTGTTCAGAACCTGCTTGATTTTTTGTAATTCTAGAAAACACACTAAACAGTGCTCTCGGATTATTTTTATTATTGGAGATCAGCGAGGCCAGATATGCTGAGCGAGCTTTAGTGAGGGCATTTCTATACTCTATAAGGCTGTCCTTCCAGGCAGAATGAAACACTTCAAGCTTGGTTGATCGCCATTTCCGCTCTAGTTTTCGTAATGTTTGTTTTAAAGTACGGGTCTTATCGTTATACCATGGTGCGAGCTTTTTCTGTCTTATACTTTTATGTTTAAGTGGTGCTACCTTTTCTAAAGTAGATCGACAGGTATTTTCTAGGTAGTCAGTTAGTACATCTAGGTCCATTGGGTCTGATGGAGTTGGAACTGGGGTCGATAGTTCTGGTAGGTTTTCTATAAATTGTAGGGCGGTAGATGGTTTTATTATACGCCTTGTAGAATAGCGAGGGTTCTTACATAGATTATGGATAAAACGTAGCTCATATGAAATTAAGTAATGATCGGAGATTGCTGAGGATTGCGGTAAGATATTAATTTTGTCAATGTTAAGACCTAGTGTCAGAACTAAGTCTAAAGTGTGGCTGCAGTAGTGTGTAGGCCCTGTTACATTTTGAGTAATACCAATAGAGTCTAAGATTGAGGTAAATGCCTTTTTTAGTGGGTCACTTTCCTTCTCGAAATGGATATTGAAATCTCCTACAATTATAACTTTATGATTGCACACCGCTAGGTTTGTAGCAAAATCGCTGAATTCTTTCAGAAATTCTAAGTAAGGCCCTGGTGGTCTGTAAATGTTGCATAATAAAAATGCGTCCTTTTTTGTGACCGGATTTGTAATAATAGTGGAGAGAACCTCAAAAGAAGAAAAGGTGTCACATTGTTTAAGACTAATTTCTAGGGTATTTTGGTAAATTACACATACTCCACCTCCTTTGCCTGATATTCTTGGGCTATGTGCATAATTATAGCCTAGGGGGGTGGCTTCATTTAGTGCTAAATATTCATTTGGTTTAACCCACGTTTCCGTGAGACAGAAAACATTGAATTTATGATCACTTATAATATCATTTACGATGAGTGCTTTTGAGTTTAGCGATCTTATGTTGAGTAACCCAAATTTTAGTTCTGAGGTGTTGCTGCTAGGTGTTGTGTATGATTTAATATTGATTAGGTTGCTGAAACAGGCTGATTTTGTTTTTCTACTTTTACATTTAGTTCGGGGGAAAGACACAGTCTCAATACAGTTGAACCTGGGTGACGCCTCAAGACAGTTCGCAGACGGTCGGTTTAGCCTGTCTGTCTGCGGCCTGGTCCCGGCTCTGGATTGTCAGCAGCTATCTACACTACTCTGCCGACTAACTAAAAGACTATGTGCTATACTGCAAGAAAGTAAGGCAGCACCCTCCCGCGTGGGGTGGATACCATCCCTACCTATAAGACCAGGCTTGCCCTCAAAACGTAACCAATTGTCTATAAAGCCCACTTGATTTTCGGAACACCACTTGGACATCCAGCAGTTTAACGCCCAAAGTCTGCTGTAAGCTTCGTCGCCACGCCGCATTGGTATGGGACCAGAGCAGATTACGGCATCGGACATCGTCTGGGCCAGTTTAATCACCTCTGTAATATTACCCTTAGTTACCTCAGACTGCCGCAGACGAATATCATTGGCCCCTACATGAATGACTACCCTCGAATATCTCCTATTAGCTAACAGTCTAAGGTTGCCACTAATATCCGGCGCTCTGGCTCCCGATAAACAGCTAACTGTTACTGCCGGCGCCCCTAAAGGAGTAGCTAATTTCACGTGCCGAACAATAGAGTCTCCTATAACCAGAGCACTCTTAACAGGCTCCTCAGCGGGTGCTTCGCTGAGCGGGGCAAACCTGTTTGACACGCGAATCGGAGGAGCGTGGTGTCCCGGTGGGCTAGCTTTGGCCTCAGCGTTAGCATCAGCCTTAGCTTTCCGGCTATGACGCCGAGACGTCACCCATTCACCCCACTGTGAGGGCTCTAACGCCGGAGTCGTGGGGGTGCTAACTCTCCCTAAGGCACCCGGAGTTGCTAACACTGAATCTCGCTGTTTATCCCTCAACAATAATAAGCTCCGGATGCGCACTTCTAGCTGGTCCACTTTATCCACCAGAGAGCTAACTAGCTGACACTTACTACAAATACAACCACTATATTTATCGCTAGAGGTGGAAAAGGGCCTTAAACTAAACATGCCACACTCTGAACAGGCAAAACAGCCAGTAGTAGCCATGGAATTGCAGGTACTTACCGCTTTTAGTGAATTTTAGTAACTTACACCAAGAACGTTACTCCAGGGTCCGGTGGCAGTTTTAGTGCCTCTGTAATGAATATTCCTGCGGAGACAATCTAAAAGATAGATCTATGGATGGTTAGTAGGTTATAAAAACAGATATAAATATAGAAATAACAATGGAAACGATTAAACAGGAAAACCCGAGCGATCAAAACAGCTTCCAAACGGGTACAGAAACAGCCAAACGGGTTGCCAGATCTCCACTCTCTCCTCTTCTTCTTTTTTTTGAGAAGTAAATTTGTGTTGAAACAGTACTAAGGGTGTAGGATACCCCTTTTATCCTTTCACACAATGAGTGGTAGGATGGACATCTATTAGCTAACAAACAGGAACTGACTCTTGGTTTTCAAGCATTTTGAGCAATCCAGTGATGCTGCATTTATGGCCATTTGAAAAGATACAAAGACATTTCGCATTTAAGTTTCCAGTAACTTTCTTTAATTGCTAATATAATTGATAATGGCTGCCCTACACTTTTTTCTGTGCACTTGTATTCGTGCTGGTCAGCTTTTCCACAGTTGATATTTCCATGCCTTCCAGTGTGACAAATTGTGAATTTCAGAAAGTCTAGTCAGTTTCTCCCGTACTCTGTCAAGTCACAACATTTCAAACAAATTCCTGCCACGTCAGTTATTTCTAGAACTATCACACTGTCAGTTCAGCAGTTCTTTCTCTTGCTCTTATTCTCTGTCTTTCTCCTTCTTTCACTTACTCACTACTTTTCCTTTCTTTCTAATTTGTCTTGTTTTTTTTTCCTTCAAGGGATTTTAAACCATGTTTTGATTGAAAGCCAGAAAATAGATGGGAGCAGATGTGTGTTTGTGCTTAAGTCAGAGTGGCTGGTGATTTTACACATCTTTTGAAGCTTAAAGGAGTGTGAAATGTGTGTTATCTGTTGCTGTTTGTCCACCCTCTGGCAGGCGCTGACTCTCACACATGTGCAAAGTTTCCTGATTTGACTCACAACTACAAGCTGATTCATATTCTGTCGGTCATTCTGACAGTAGGACGTGACCTCTGACATGGAGGTCTAGGCCCTCTAGGTCAAAGATCAGCTCCAGGCTTTTTTAGTTTTCTTCTTCATTTTCCATTTCAAGTAAGAAACTCAGGGCAACAGATCCATATTTTAACATTTGCGTTGTTATTACCATCATATAAAATCATAAATGCTTTCTTCAGACTATTGTTGACAAATGCTTAATACTAAAAATGTAAATATATGAATAACAATAAAAGCAGAAGAGGTTATGTTTAACTTACAGAAGATTCTAGGTGATTTTTTTTAATACAATAACTTTATAGGAATGCCTCATGTCAAGAGCCATTTTTTTTCTGGTGCTCTACTGCAGAATTAAACTCAGTAGTAACAGTAGGAACCCTCTAAGCAGGAGTACATTTTCAGGGCTGTGAGCAGAGATTTATTCTGACACATCAGTGGGATTAGTCGCTGTGCAAGTAGCCAAATCTGGATTATTATGTACTCATTATGAGGTAGGCTGCAGTAATCTGAAATAACACTATAGAGATGTTTGACCCTTAACCCGTGTGCAGCTATAGCCAGAGGCCTACAAGATATGCTTTACTTGACACTTGAATCATTGCATCATTCCAAATGATAGCATTTGTCTCCAATCTTAGATGATTTATATATGGATGCATAGTTTTTTTTTTCTGCTGCGTACCAGTGGGATCATTGAATGTAATGAATATTTTAAGCCCATAGCTTTCATGAGCCAGGAAACTGAGACCAGTGCAGTGCAACATAGTAAAGAATAATGTGTAAGAGAGACATGCTTGGGAATGAATAGACAGATGGATGGTAAGATGATCAGATGCGTGGCTTAATGATTGAGAGTTTATAGAGGAAGGAAAGGATGCGCACAATCTGCCACTGTAAATTCACATGTTCTTTGGTAATGATCAGGATCTTAATATTTGCCCTCAGAGTAGCATTCATTTTCACAGTGGTCAAAGTAAAACTATTAGTATGTGGAAATAAGCCTGTTATTGTACAATTGTCTGATTGTAATATGTGGCAGTTGCGATTATTTCCCACAGTGAGTGAGCTGTCATGGTCAAATAGTTGTCACAAAAATAGAAAGGCAAATGGAGACAAATGAGGCAGAAAGGAATCAGAAAATGCCTTTATTTAGACTGTGTCTGCTTCTCACTGGTCCTGTAACAACGTCAGCACTCAGTGAATAATGTCTATGACTTTGAGCTATAGCAGTGTGTGTCATGATTTGAGACCTGCTAAACATCAGCAGCTAGGAAGTAAGATTGCTAATACAGACCAGTTCATAGTCAGATGAAATGACTGTGACATGCCTGCGTGAATTTGCAGCTATGTTCTCTATTTTCATACAGATGTATCGCAGTGCTTTTTTTTTTTTACATTCAGATGCTCTCCAGTAATTTCAGAACTCAATTCAGACCACTAGAAAGGTATTCTTGGTTTGTTTCACCAAAGCAACAAGATGATGTCAATTATATTCATAATTATTATTCCTGTATCCTCACTGTCCAAAAAAACTGTCTACATATTGGACAATTTTTATTTACTACATCTTTTAAATTCAGCAGCTGTCCTTCACATTTTGTGAAAGTTACATGATGAATGAACCAATAGAAATGCTGCAAAATGACTTGGAATGAAATCTTTTTACACTGACCTCCATTTAAAATTTCCGTCTCATGTGAAGTTACTACTTTGGAGATTTTTATTGTTTATTTTTTTGATGATAAATATATTCTTTATCATTTGCTCAGTTTCTAACTGTTTAACATGTGCTGTATATATCAAACTTAATGTGTTTACTGCATAGACGAATATGTAGGAAACAAGTGGAAAAGAGCAGGGCCAGAGTTTTTTTCCCGAACAGCCATAATATAAATTGTATGATAATATTTTTACTGTTCACTTTTGAGGCTTTTTGGTCATCCTTCTGGAAACATGCCTTGGGGAATAGAAACATGCTCACCCCTGGATGAACTCAAAACAGACACATTTTTTTTTTCTGGCATTTAAACACAACAGTTGTTTTTCAGTATTGTCTAAATCAGATGTGCACACACTCTCCATGGGAAATAAAGCCTTTTGTTTCTTAGCTTGACTGTTTACACACTGAATGTTCATCGGTGTAAGGAATGACACAAGACATCCATCTACATTTGGTACCAAGAGAAGGGCCAAACAAGGCCAAGCGAAAGAAAAGAGTGAGCTTTGTGTCACCAGCCCCCGTGAGTCATGTTGTGTTTGGCAAGACAGAATAGAAGAGAGGAGAGAGACAGGGGAGATTGAAAGTCTGAATAATGCTCTGAACTTCCCTTTGCTTTAGACACTTTAGTGATGTGTTCCCTGAGGGTGGAGATTGAAGAGCAGAGATAGCATTAAGGTCAGAGTCAATGGGTGTCAGGGAATACACACACACACACAAGGGGACATTTCTTTTACAGAATGTGTGTTTTTGTGTATGCGTCTGCTGATATAGACGGTAAAACTCCTTATCCTTCTGAAAACATAAGGTCAGTACAGTGCTTTCCTGTACATATCTCTACACATGCCATACATCTACCACACACACTACTGTCCAAACTTTTGCAGTATAGTGTTACATAAATTTTTTTGTCATTGTTTATACTATTTACCATTCTAAACTAGAAAGCAAAAGTAATTTGTAGTTTTATTTAGCATTCCAAGCATTTTTACTCTATCTCTAGAGTCATCTACATAATCTCAGTACGGTTATCTACTTTCTTTGTCTCTCCAGAAATATCTTGGTAAGACATACACCTTTCTGGACACATCTCCCATTTAAAAAAATTCCCAATTCTTATTTGAAATTCTGAAATGGCATTGAAATATCATTCTGAATTAATTTATACATTTATCTGAAATCAATTAGTTTTTATATTATAGATTTGTATATGTCTGGTATATTTTTCACATTATTTCTGTTTCATCATTCAAATGGGTTTTTGGGAGAATATTTGATTAAGTGGATATATAGAGAAAACTACATAGACTCATTCACATGCGAAGAGTGCGCTACAGAATGATGACTCATCCTCAAGGGTCTTTGAACTTCTTCAGCACTGCTTTTTCAGATGCTGGGATCTTGCCACTTGCATCTGCAGATGTCAAGTACCAGCTGCAGAAATACGCAGTGTTGTCCAGGAGACGATTAGTGTGAATGTACTCAAAACTGAATCACCTCAGCATCATAATCAAAACGGGAAATAACCTGGGATATACCTCAGTAGTATTTGAAGAGTAAAATTCCAGGAAAAAATATCTGAATTTAAAAAGACATAGACAATTTGTCTATGTTGTCAAACTATATATATATATATATATATATAGTTTGACAACATGTGCCTCTTTCATGTATAAACTCAGGAGAAATTCTAGAGAAACTCCAGAGTTTTGGGTCCGGAGACATCCCAATGTGGTTGGTCACACATGCAGCACACAGCAGGAGATTCTCTGCATCAGGCACACTCACACAGTGGGAAATAAAACATGTGCTTTAGGCAGGGCACAGCGTCTACTGCTGCGCATTTTACCCCGGGTCTTTACTATGGCACAAGGAGGATAAAGTCTGGGTAAGGTTCAGAATGAATGTTGCGAGTGGTCACGTTCACACATACAGGTCCTCTGGGTAAACTCCGGAACATTTCTGGATTACTGTGCATGTGTGAAACGGGCTATTATGTAATAGAAACATTTTTCATAATATTAAAATAAACAATATATATATATATATATATATATATATATATATATATATATATATATATATATATATATATATATATATATATATATATATATATATATATATACACATACACACACACACACAAACCCTGAAGAGCGTTAAAATTTGCATTTTCATTTAAAACCCTTTCTCTCAGTGTGAAGAATGTTCTATTTCAATATAGATATTGAAATATCTGTTCATTACAGAATTGGCTCTTATTTGTTACTTTTTCCTGAAGATATCGGATCAAATTTTTCTGCTGATACCTGAAATTGGCTCAGTGTGAACTATTTTAAACAAGATTGGATTGGATGCATTCATTCATTCATAGGCACTATTGTATCCAACATTCCTGTTTGGCATTATAGCTATGCCATCTGTATAGGACACAACTGTTCATAATAATAATAATAATAGTAATATAATAATAATAAATTAAAGGGGAGATATTATGAAGAAAACTTTTTCAGTGCATTAGCCCATTGATGTGGGGTTCGGGCACTCTTACCAACTCACTGTGAAATAAAACATCCCAGGCCATTTTTTTCTGTGATCTATCTAGGTCTGAAAACATGGGATAAAACAAGTCATTCTGATCTTGTGCTGTTTCTTGCATAGAGTGCAAGCACTTCCAAAAACTCTATAATTCAATTCATGTGAGAACAAAAAGACTAGGGTAAACGGAGCAAAAAAACACTCAATCTGCACAGAGAACTAATTATTGTGATAAATGTGATGAAAACAAGAACAGAGAAGAAAGAAAAACGACTAAACGCCTCTGTATCTGTTCCTTGCACTTCATTGACAAGCTCCTTCACATTTGGTTTACTCTTTGGCTGTTCAGACAGTATAAGAAAAGTTCTGTTTTTGATTTTTGTGGTATTTTAAACAAAGGATGTCACAGACATTTAATTAAGACCCCAGGGATCTGTTTTAACTTGTGGAAAAAGGGTATAATATGTCCCTTTTAATACAGAGATGATAGCTATTAACTTCTAAACTAGCCTGACATGCCTTGACATTTTTCACCTACAGAAATAATTGATCCCAGAATAGAACATAGGTCCATACACCCAGAAACAATATGAGAGCACTAGGAATTGCATTCATCTATTTTGTATAAATCAGCTTTAGACATAGACTTCTGAAAAGCCTATTTTCAAAGGTGTTGATAAATTAAAAAAATGTTTTTCAGACATTTGGCCTTTGAAAAACAACATTAGAAGATTGTTCTTTGTTAAAATATGCATGTGCATGCAGTGAACATTTTTCCATTTATTTAACTGTTAAAAGTGATTACATTTGGGGAAAAAAATGAACAGAGTTGAATTTTCTGCCAGCTCATGTCCAGGTGTGTCTTGGAGGCACTTCCTGTAGGGTCAGCGAGCACAGCCTTGACCTGTTGGAGTACATCCAAAATCATTGTAGGCTTATTGTACCATGTCCTTATTAGGTCATTCAATAGAAGACATTTTCCTGTGTGTGGACTGCTGATTAGGTGTGTGTGTGTGTGTGTGTGTGTTTGAGAAACCTTGTTAGTAAGAGGGTTTGATTGACTGATGTGTTTTACAGTGAATCAGTGTGAGTGTTCCTCTGTGACTGGTGGACTGCGAGTCTCAGGTCAGCCTCGTGCAGTGGGTGTTCCGGGTGTATTGTGTCCGCCTGGGGCTGAACAGGGTGTTACTTGGTGATATATTCAGAACAGGATCTGACCACTGTGACCTTGTCTGACAGCCCTGTCCACCTTTCCTAGTACACAATTTAAAGGTCTAGTCATCCCACGTCAGATTTTTTAAACAAGGAAACAAATACAAAACAAACTGGGTTTTATTTTTAATACACTGAATCCTCCATAGCAAGTCTATTTTTTTAAACACTCAGAATGTAGGAGGATGATAAAATGAACATGTCTAGAATATACCTATATAAAGAAAGAATGCTATAAACAGTGTGTATGTAGTACTAATCTACTCACTCTAGTCATTCTTTTAGGTATGCATCTTTATGTACTTTCCTGACGCCAATGTGTTTTCTCATATACTTTTTTGTGCTTTCCCATTATCAAGATGAACAGATCTACTTCATGATTACAAGGCTCTGATTGGACAGATTGACTTTAATGCACCTCTACAAAACTGTAAATTAGGCTAATGGCAATTAATACCTCTTTAACAGCTCTGTGCCTGTCAGTTAGTGAAAGATGGTATTAGTATGCATGTAATTCTTAAAGCTCGATGTGCACTTTTTGTTCATGAATTCTCACTCTCTCTCTCTCCCAGTGAATTAATGGCTAACGTAGCTGTGAGTGAAACTAAATACAGAATTGTTATTGTGTTTTATAAACAAAGCTCAGTAAACCTATTGAGCTCTAATTAGTAGTGTAGGCTTGTGACAGGAGATGTTCCTTCTGTTGTTTGTTGTTTCCTGTTGTTATTGGTTGAGTGGTTATGAGAATGACTTTTAAAAGTGCTCTACCTTTTGAATACCATGTATTCTCTCCTTCTCAATGTCCTGCAACAAAAAATCTGTCAGATTCATTGTTTGAGAAGGAGCTAAGAGGAGCAATCTCATGGTATTACTCCTACCTGAATGCTGTTTTTCATTCAGGACTCGATTTCCCCTCAGCTCTGTGGAATTGGTTTGGTTGGGTGCATGAGTGAAATGGTCAGGGATGACCAAGCAGGAACAGTCAAAATGATCCATTTCTCTTTTTCTCTAACCCGAGGGTCAAATAGAGTAGTTCGGAAATGAAAATGTGTGATGGAATATTCACTAGCCGTTTGCCAGGGTCCAATGGGACTTTCTCTCTATTAACCTTTGGTTACTTGGTGACAGACTACAGAACCTGCTCATTATGTGTAAATCAAACTAAAAATGAGTTATTATAAAGAATATCTGTAGAGAATTCAGAATGGAGTTGATTCAGGAACGCCCTGCCTTTTCTTCTTTAGTGATTTTGTGACTGTTAGAAACAGCAGCCTGAAGTGAGAGACACATTAAGTGGGAGAATTGAAGAGAAATGTAGCAACAGTTTTGTGTGTATGTGTGCACGCACCAGGGGCGTCGCTGCAGGGGGGCCTGAGGGACATCTGTTTCTCCTCTTAGAAGCCAGCCCTGCCCCACCCCCCACATTGATTGCTGAAAAAAGGTTGCCAGCTACCCATAAAATTAAAGTTTGCTAGATACAAAGACAGTGAATTAAAAGTACAAAGACAAGGTGCATTTTTCCATCTTAAATAAATACTAACAAATGATGTATGGTTATTGCAAATTTACAGCAGAAGTGTTTATACAACAGCATGCCACCATTTCATGAAAAAAATGCACAAAAAGGTTTTAGTTTTTTTAACTTCAATGTGTACACACTGCATTGTCATGCTTCACTGTATCTCTCATGGAATAGGGAGTAGTGATAGGAATGGATGGGATGTTTATTGTTACAACGTTACAAGACATGAATAGAGTAGAAAAAATAGTAGTTCTATAAGATGTATAATAGGGATGGCTGGTATCCACAGTTTTCATATATTAATATCGTCTCAAAATATTAACACGGTATCTCTGTGGGGTGGGGTGTGCACTATGTGCCTCATATTTGTGAATGTGGGTTGATGGAAGGGTTTTCGGTGCTGTGCAGTTCAGCTTAGCACAGTCCGACAGTGCACACCGACACATGTTGATGATTAACAAAATAAGTTTCTGAGAGAGCAGATTTCAGCGACTGGTGCTGGAAGAGCAGAAAAATTTGAATAAGACAGGCTCTACACTGTTTAGAAGCATAGCTGGCCAGCTAACAGGAACTTGTGGTTTAGCACACCACAGAAAATGATTTTCCAGTGAACTGAGGCTCAAAACACATATTTAGAGATAAAACCTCATGCCTGTGAGCACGAAGTTCAGTGAAATGTCTTCGGAACCTAACAAAAATGTATTTTGTTTGTTTTCTCTTTTAACCCAAACTCAGGGCTAAATTCACAACTGCGGTGGGCTACGGGGCTTGTGTTTCCCCGTCCCTGTTTTCAGAGTGTGACATCACCAGTCAGTGAGCTGCACATGAATGAAATTTTGGCCTTGTTCCTAAAGACACAGAACGGAAATTTGACACAACACACACTTGTCATAATTTTAAAATACTGCTCTCGTTTTGAGATTTTTAAATACCAAATTATACAATATTACCATTAGACCACCCAACCATAGTGTGTAGAATATGTACTACGAACATATAGTAAAAGCGTTGACACGTATTGCCCTATATACACTGGCATTGATCCATGATACAGATTGTATTTGACCAGGGTAAAATAACATTACAGTTATATATAATATATATATATATATATATATATATATATATATATATATATATATATATATATATATATCTTATTTTATTACTATTGTTGTTATTATTATTATTTTTTTTAAATGGTCAGACATCTACTTCTTTCACTGTTGAACTTTTAAGCAGTTAACTTGTGGTATGCTTTCGGTTTTAGTAGACAAACTTGGCACTTTAATGTAAACTTGATCCATGCTCTTTCAAGATTGTGGGTTAACTTCAGCTGGTTGCTGTGCTGTAATCATGGGCAAGGCAGTAATAAATGCATCAGATGAGAACAAGACAAAGATGTGTTTTGTGTTTTTCAGCTATGCCTTTAGGACACAGGCACATGATTTAACCAAATGCTACCTGGAAAATTCTTTCTCAGATTGTTTATGAGAGAGATATTTCTGTAATTAACAGAAAAATATACACAAAATTCACCACAGAAATTTATTTTCTATATATTTTTTTCTTTAAATGTATTATTATTTTTTATATTCACAATATATATATATATATATATATATATACACATTTCAATATATTTATTCATGTCCAATTGTTCTTAATTGAACTAATTTGTCTACAGTCTCACCCCAGTTTCTCTACTGAAGACAAACTGTGGTTGTGTATGAGTCTGGGCTTGTCATGTGGCAGCTGATAACTACCTGCGACTGGTCTGAGTTTACTACTGAAAATAATGTAGAAAGTGTTTGGCAAACCAAATGTTTGGTGAGTGGGTGGGAGGATGTCCATGCATGAGTGACTTCTGAAACACATCTTTATGACCAAAGAATTGTGCATTTATTGGACAGGGAAAGATTAGACATTAAGTAGAGCAGTTTCATAGTTGGGTGGAAGAACACTGCTCCCCCTGCTGGAAGCCATGCACTGATAAATGTCTAACATCTACAGTGGCTGTGTCTCTCAAAGTGAGCGAGGACATCCATTTTTAGGCTGTGGGTGTTTGTGTTAATGATCAAAGCCACAGATTTCACAATGCTTATGTTAGTAATAAATAGTGCCTCCTCTGCTTTTTTTTTGTTTTGTTTTTCAGGTTCATTCCAAGGTGTTCAAGCAAGAGTGATTATTTGCTCTTTTCTTGGTCTGCAGCGCCATCAGTAGCAGTGGTGTGTTCCCAGCCTCAAATGTGATGGAGGGTTTTCCTGTCCATTGAGTGTGCTGTTCTCAGCACTGCAGCCATGTCTGCTTGCAACACCTTTACAGAACACGTGTGGAAGCCTGGCGAATGCAAGAACTGCTTCAAGCCTAAAAGTCTTCACCGTCTTCCTGAGGGGGGCTCACGTAAGGGTCCCCCTGAACAAGCCCCTTCTCAACACATCCAAAGTCCCACAGGGACTAGGGCTAACATTAACCAGCACATCCAGTCTCCTGTGGTAGGCGGAGCTAGCGTGCACACTAACATTGCTAGCAACACTCAGCGAAGCGGAGGCTCCTCCCGCTCAGGTCAGGTCCGGCCTCCTGTGGCAAAGAAGCCCACCATTGCGGTGAAGCCCACCATGATGCTGCCATGCTCTGGGATGGGGCTAGATGCAGAAGGGAACCCACAGATATCTGTCGAAGGAGCTGAGCCTGGTAAGACCTCTGCCTTCACTGTCTGGAATCACAATGGACTGAACCGAAAGAGGCCAGCAGGACCAAACAACAACGAAGGAGACGATGGAGGCGGGGAGATAGAAGGCTATGCTTCCCTGTGTCCACCCAGTAGCAGCAGTAACAATAACAATGGACTGACTGACGTGCTTAAAGAGATAGCTGGCCTGTGCCCGAGCCCGAGCACTAGCAGAGATGACTTTCTGGGCCGGATTAGCTGCTCCTACAGGCGCTCACTAGAGAGAGGCCTGCCTGCAGCTAGCTGCCTCGCTATGGGCAGCACTAGTGGCAGTGGAGCAGCCAAACATGTCTCTCTCAGCGATAGCGCTGAGATAATCAGTAATGAAGGTGGACGCTTCTGCTACCCTGAATTCTCCAGTGATGGAGAGGATGATGACGAAGGTGCTGAGTTGAGTGAGGGGGATGATGAAGATGATGGTGAGCATGAGAGCTGGGATGAGAGTGATGAAGAACTTTTGGCCATGGAGATCCGGATGCGAGGGCAACCACGCTTTGCTAATTTCCGTGCTGCAACCCTGTCTCCTGTTCCTTTTGCAGCTGGTAAGAAGTGGAACACTGTCCCTTTACGGAACCGGTCACTGCAGAGGATCTGCGCAGTGGACTATGATGACAGTTACGACGAGATTTTGAATGGGTATCCTTCCATGGACTCCAGTGTAGCACCTGGCCTGCTCCCCTATGGCAGGGATCACCAAGGCAGTGGCTTTCTGTCCAACTCAGAGTCCACTACCTCTCCGGAATCCTCCTCTTCACTCCCTGAGGATTCCTGCACATCCAGCACGGGGAGTAGTGCCCCTTGTGGTCAACGGAATGGACTGAACCTGGCTTCAGGGAGTAGGCAGCTCGCACCCCATGCAGATCAAACCCAACGAGCACTGGGCTCACCTAAAGCCACTGAGACTCACAAAGCTGTTCTGGCAATCCGACTACAAGAGCAAGATGCTAATCAAAGGGAAGGTGTGCCGCTTCCACAGGCTCTCCCAGGCCAACCAATCACAATCAGCTTCAGCCCCACAGAGGAGCAAGCTAAGCCGTATAGAGTGGTGAGTTTGGAGAAGACTCCTATCTGTAAGCCCTACACTGTGGTGGACGTGTCTGCCTCTATGGCTAGCACAGAGGAGCGAGCTTCTGAGGGCACCACCAAACCAAAGGGTCCAAACCCTGCATTTGGTCCACCACCCTACCCTGGGGCATCCAAAAATATCCCCCATTCTGCAGGTTCTCCCTTTTCGCCAAAATCACCCTTATCACCCAAGTTGCCTCTTTCTCCGAAGTCTGCAGCTATATCTCCAACTTCTCCGGTATCTCCATTCACTCCAGTTTCTCCTTCAGTACCAATCGCTCCTAGCCCTGCTGCTGCTGGAGCCCCCAGTCCTTCCCCCAAGAAGCCTGGGAGCATTAGGTACCAGGAGGTGTGGACATCCAGTACCAGCCCAAGGCAAAAAATCCCTAAAGTTGAGTTGCTGAGCGGGGGGCCTGCTGGGCCATCGGTTCCTCCCAGACAGAACAACCATAAATCGGCTCCCACTTCCCCCATTGCCGGCCTCTCCTCCTCACGCACTGTACCAGTCAAATCACCCAACCTCTCTGAGATCAAGTTCAACAGTTACAATAATGCAGGCATGCCGCCTTTCCCCATCATCATCAGAGATGAGCCTACGTATGCACGCAGTTCAAAGAATGCTGTGAAAGTGCCCATTGTGATTAACCCCAGTGCGTATGATAATCTGGCTGTGTATAAGAGCTTCCTTGGCTTGAGCGGGGAGTTGGTTCAGCCCAAGCTCGGGGCAGGTAGCCGAGTGACCAGCCATACATACGAGGAGATTGGTTCATCTGAGAACACACAGCCCTCTCAAACAGAACATCTGGCCAGTGCCAGAAAACCTGCCTCATCCATGACTAAGGAAGAAACAGAGATGAGGGCAGCAGAAGCGCCAGCAGAAGAGAAAGGCAGAAATGTTGCAGAATCCAATATAACACCCACCAATTTCTCAGTTACTTTCTCCACTCCCAGGGCCAATATTACCCCTAATGCCAGCCCATTATCCAGCAGCCTGACCAAGAGCAGCTCTGCCACAGCCAACATCAGCCGCAGCCGAAACCCCAGTGGTGAGCCGCCAGCAGGCAGCAACGAGTGCCAGTCTTCCTCCACCAGCGGATCAGGCCACAGAGAGAAGGCCAGCATGGTGCTGTCTCAGATAGTTGCTTCCATCCAGCCTCCTCAGTCTCCTCCAGAGTCGCCCACTGCCCAGGTTAAAACCTGCAGTGCTGAGGAACTTTACTCCCTTCCTCCTGATGCTACTAAAGGTACTCTCAGCAGGCCCAAGTCCCTTCATTGTCCTGCAGACAGTGGCCTGTCCAAATCCCGCAAAGATATGCCATCCAAGCTCCTGCCCAAGTCCCAGAGCGCCTCTGCAGCTGAGGCCCCCACAAGCCCAAAACAAGATCCTGCCGCCCCTTTCCCCCCACCCAGATCCACTTCCTCTCCTTACCATGCTACTAACCTGCTCCAGAGGCACTTCAGCAATTGGACTAGGCCCACAGGCTCCAAGCCCAGTGATGGAGAGGTCAGCCCTGGGGCAGAGGGCAGACGCTCGGCCGACAGCAACAAGCCCAAACGTTGGATCTCCTTCAAGAGCTTCTTCCGCCGGCGGAAAGATGAGGATGAGCAGAAAGAGAAAGCAGAGAAAGAGAAGGAGAAAGGAAAGCTAGTGGGTTTGGATGGAACTGTCATCACCATGTTACCTCCTCCCCCCATCCAGAGGCAGCACTGGTTCTCGGAGTCAAAAACAGATGACCCCAGCCAAAAACCCACCATCATATTTACTTATAAGCCTGACAGCGGGACAGGTGGCGATGGGGAGGGGGAGCTCAGGGTGGAAGAGTGTAATGCATCAACAACAAGCAATTTCAACCAATCGGGTGTCCCCAAGAGCAGAGCAAGCCTACTCATCAGCAAAGTCATGAGGTAAGTCAATCTCTCTCTCTCTCTCTCTCTCTCTCTCTCTCTCTCTCTCTCATATCATTGAACTCCCATTAAATCCTCATCAAATTCCCTGGTGACATTGGTTCAGCCTTTTCTGTCTGATTGTTTTGTTAAGTCTGCAGTATGTGCAGTGTGCTAAGTAGGCTAAGGTATTCTGATGACTGCATTACTTCCTGGTGTGCTTCTGGATGCTGAGTCACTTCTGGGCAGGAGGTTTGTTTATATTTAAGTTGCTGTGTTTATGTCTATATTCTCTGTTGCTCTACAAAGGTGTTCTTACCTCAACTCCAGATAGCCACTGTCATTTCCTGTCTCTCATGATTATATCGCCTTATTTCAGCGTATATACCTTGTTTGATTTGTGCAAAGGTTATCCTGTTTGATTGGTCCAAAGGTTAAGTGTTGATTTTCCATGCATATGACAAGGAGATGTGATAGAATTCCAGTTGGTGAAGCTCCAGTAATAAACAGGCTTTGTGAATAGTATTCTTACCCAGATAGTTTTACAGTTGGAGTGATCAGGACATCTCTGAAGTCCCTTTTTATTAGTACTGTGTGCAGCCATTTAAGGGTTTATTTTACTGATTCGCTTAATGAGTTGACTCTACACTCAACCCATCGTGTAAGTTCCTCAGAGCATCCAAACAACAGAGAGCACATAATTCACAAAATATCAGTGGATTTTTATAACACAGAATGATGACTCAGTTCGTTTCTTGAGCTTTGATTCCCAACGGGAGAGTGCATGGGAGTGGGGCAGATGACATCACTGAGTTCTTTTTTTCTGTTTTATTTATGTATTTATTTATTTTTAGAGATTTTCTGGTTAGGAGGAAGTTGTTGTAGCACACAAGAGGTGGTGTTGCTTATGATGTTGTTTACTAGCTCATACAGATTTGCGATATGACGATATCAGATTGTGAACGATAAGAGCTTACTACTTTTTTGGTATACGATACACCATCACAGGGAGACTGTTGAATCGTGCTAATGCACATACAGTTCGCTGCAGTTCTTATAAACTGTTTACGTGCTGTATACATATTACACATCAGTCGACTGGGCAGACTCCCTGGACACCGATAATGTAAGTCACTACTCTAAAATGTACGACAACTGAAGTGAAACCAGAAGAATTCGTTATGCAATACATGAGATCTCTTCCACACAAAACAGAAAAAACTGTGGTGCAACAAAGCCTGAAGAGCCCACAAACACACCCAAGGAGTACCAGTGCTTACGTAAGTTGTCCCCTTCAAAACAAGACCAAATTTGAGTCTTTCCGTCAGTCCACTCGTTAGTAATCCTCATGTATGTGTAAAGAGTACCTGCAAAAAGAAAAAAAAACAACAGTTCCAAAAAAAATATGTGGATCTCCGCTATAGCCGTGTAGCTTGGGCTCTCAGCTTTAACGACACATCCATCAAGTCTGTAATCGGGGGGATGCTCAACCAAGGAGGCTTCGGCACCTAACAAATGCGCACCGCGAGAGACAACACAGTTTTATATGGCAACAACAAACATAAAAAACAAACATAAATAAGTTTTCAAAGCATAGATCCCTTTCACTGTCTACCCTTTCCCTACTGAGACCATTTAAACACAGGAGGGGATGGTGGCGGCCTCACTCTACAGCCAATTGGAGAAAGCTCCCTCTTTCCAATGCATTTCCGAGTGCTGGGTTAGAAACAAGACTAAATATTGGAATAAATCTAGGTGAGTCAGAACTTTTTTCCTGTTTGATGAGGGTAAAAGGCCATTTGGAGAGGTGCATGAGATTAGAGATTAAGAAAAGTAAAATGTTGCCATTAAGCTTGGATATTTTTTATTTATTTATTTTTTTTTTATTCTGCAATAAAATTAATCATTTTCCTTACAGAGAGGTTTGAGTCTTTGAAGATTTCAAAAAAGATTCTAAATTAAATTTAACCCGAATTAAATAACCCTAACCACTAAAGATTAATTTCAATATCTTAAATTCTGAAGGCTTTTCAGTAACATTACTTCATATAATTCCCTCTAGTTTTTTTTTCACTACCTTAAGATGTGAGTATGTAATTTCAGGCGGAAAATTGAAAAAATACCTGGAGTGTTAAGAGGTTAAAAACCAGCATGAAAAATAATTATGATAAAATTGAGATTGTGATCCTAAAAAAAAGAAAAAAAAAAACCATCATAATAATGTATTTTTGCCATATCACCCACCCCTATTAGTACGTATGGTATTGCAACTGTTATTGCACTTTAACTGCTTTGTTAATTTATAAATAAAGAGTAAATGAACGCCCGCTCAACAAGGTACCACCTTGACTAACCAATTTTCTGTGGGAAACTCTTTAATTTATAATTTGTTAGTCATTTTTAAGACTATGCAGAAGTTATCATTACATGACAAGAATGTGAATTTTAAATTACGGTTATACATTACACAAAAAAGCATTCAAACTTTAATACAAATTTGTACAACTAAGACATTTCTTGCTAAAAATGAAAATCAGTGCCTTCATGTTACAGGATTTTTTGCGTTTCTTGGAAGATTGGGAAAAATTACTTGCTCTGTTTTCCTGTTTTCCCTATTTTCTTTCATTTTCTCAGTTGCAGGGTGACATATATAATGTCTCCCAGACGGAGGAAGGGTTAATCACTCTTTCGTGTTTATCAGTGTGAACATTAGTAGAGGGTGTGTCTTGATGCCTGCAGAGCAGAGCATGCAGGTGAAAATCAGAGAGAGAGAGAGAGCGGAAGAGAGAGGGAAAGAAGGAAAGAAAGAGGAGAGGGGAGATCACCTGAGGGTTTCTATCTGTGGGCCTGAGTGCGAGAGAGCTTCCAGATATGGGTAGCTGTGTGAGCCGGTACAGCAGGTAAGCTTGGACTTGACCTAAGTATTGGTTTACTTGGGTGTGTGAGGAGTGTGTGTGTGTGTGTGTGTGTGTATTTTCTGAGCAGTGAACACACCATTGGAGAGGCTCATTTGTTCATGTTTTAGAACAAGTTTCAACAGTTTGGATTTTCTTTCACAGGCATGAGTTTGTATCCTTGTACCTTCACTGGTGTTTGTAAAGGTTTTGAGGTTGAAAAGAGCACAAGCTCTAATTTTGTCCTTTTTTATTTGTTGGAGAATGTTAATAATTAATAGTGAAGGTACTAGTTCTGCCTAACATTGCACTTTTATTTATTTATTAAGTTGTTTTCTTTTTTGAGGAGTGGAATGCATTGCCAGGAATTAACATATGAACACATACCTGTTTAAAACTGCTGGAGTGAAATTCCTATGATTGATATAATTGTAGTTATTTTATCAGATAATTTTGACTGTGAAAATAAGCAATGCACAACCACAGTAGGAGTGGTTTAAATCCAGAGGCATATTATGGAGCCTCCAGTGCTCTGTGTGCACTGTGATTTATGGTGTGTTGACCATGGAATTATTTTGGCAGTGACTCGTCTGAGAGCAGAATGACTGAGACATTCAGGTATGCAGTATGTAACAAAACTTTTGGAGGTGATTATACAGTTGAATTAAACTTGTGTAACCCCCCCCCCCCCCTCACCCTTTGAATATTTGAATTATATATGTTTTTGGGATGTTGTTGTTTGAACCTGTATTTCATGATTGTAATAGTATAAAGTGATTTAGTAATTGCCCTTGGAATAACTTTCCAACAACATATCAGAAACAGACCAAACACCTTATTAGTGTCCTTTCACATATTTAGGTGTTTCCATATGAAATTTGTTTTCCTAATTCTCACATACGAACAGCGTCACATTCACCAATCAGCTGTAACATGATCATCACTGCCTTGTTTCTGCACTTACTGTCCATTCTCTCAGCTCCACTGAACGAAAAGGAGCGCTTTGTAGCTCTACAATTACAGACTGGAGTCCTTCTGATGCCCTGTATACATTTTTTTGCTCCTGCTCCCTTTCACCCTGTTTTTTAATGGTCAGGACCACCAGAGAGCAGGTATGATTCTGTGTCTGATCCACATTTACCAGCACAGCACACACTAACACACCACCACCACATCAGTGTCACTGCAGCACTGACTATAATCCACCACCCAGATCATACCTGCTCTGTGGTGGCAAACAGAGTATACAGAGCAGGAAATGGTCTATAACTGTAGCACTACAAAGCCCTTCTATATGGTTAGTGCAAGTCAGAATATGGACAGTGTGTGAAGAAACAAGAGTCTGTCATAATATTATGGTTGATCCCTTTAATATAAAGTAATCTTACAATATTATTCTGTACACACCACCACAAACCACCATTCAGCCTGTTCATGTTACCATGTTTATTTAGTCCTTTAGAGCCCATGTGCCTGCATGACATAGCTCACATAGGCAGTGGTGTTTGGGAAACTCTATGATTACTGTGAACTATAAAAGTTTACAAAATTGGTGGTGTAAGTGTGGCTGAATGTAGGAAAGAACAACAGATGTTATACCGAATTCCTTCTCAACACAATGTTTTGCAGACATATAGGCGCTACAGATGACATTACATTTGCAGTGCTTTTTATCATATGGTTTTATACTGAAGATAATGTTTATAAATAGAAACAACAAAACTAATTGCATATAATTTAGAAACCTTGTGCCTCCATGACATGCACACACAGAAGAACTAGATTCTGTTGAAGAGTGAGGATTTAGCTGGAATGTAAATTTGGTGGAAAGTATAGAAGCTAAAAACCTCTTAAGTACTTAGTAGAACTGCTGTGGGACTTGGTACAGCCAGCATCTGTCAATATAAAAACTGTAGCTTGTGGTAGTTGTGATAAATTATAAAGCAGTACACATGCTCTCCCTAAACACAACATTATCAAGTATCATAAATTATTAACTACACCTTAATGACTAAAATGTAAAAAGTTCTTTCTTTCCACATTGATATACTTGAGCATAGATGTTAAAGCATTGAGATTTGTAAATAGAGATTTGAGATTCGATAAAGCACAATGTATTAAATCTATTAATTTCTTATTTTCCTTCCCCCTTTGGGTTATAACCCTGTTCTCCATCTGACCATTGTTCTATATCAGCAGTACTGTCCTGGAATATTTAGTGTAAAATAAATAATAATACAATAAATGTGGAACTATGAATAATAGCAGCAGTAGTTAATTAGTGCAGCTCTGCCCTCTGAGCTAAACTCAGTAATCAACACAAGCATTTGGGTTTGTACATAATGAGGTTGCTGCAGTCAAATCTCATCCAGCATCTGAGGCATCATACATTAGGCATCATGAGAGGCCACTTAGGGGTAAAACTTGGCCGTCAGAATGTGGCTGAGACGGTGTGCACCCTGAAGCCTGGTTCAAACATTCTCTAAATATAAACACTCACACTTCACACCTCTCTCTCTCTCTCTCTCTCTCTCTCTCTCTCTCTCTCTCTCTTTCTTTCTTTCTCTTTGTCTCTCTCTCTCTCTCTCTCTCTCTCTCTCTCTCTCATCTCATCTCATTAGGCAAGATGAAAAGAGATGGTGAAAAACAAACCTGATTATTCCTTAGATGTCTGGAGTTGATTCATGGTTTTTTTTATTTATTTATTTTATTTATTTATTTTATTTATGTAGTTTTATAACGGCATAATTACCTAATAAATTATGTTTACATTTGGTTTATCCCCCAATAGCATATTAACAATGTCAACAAAATAAGAAAAATAAAAACATTGTAAACAATATCAAGAATGCTTTTACTTAAACACAGCAATAACTTTTATAAAAAAAATTTAAGTCACAATATAAATGTACTCATATAAAAAAACGTGTTATTGATTGAAAGTTTAGAATCTGCTGTTTCTGCAGCAACTGAATGAAAAGCTGGTCCTTTCTTAGGGATGCACTGCATTGCAAACAGGCTACAGATGCAGGAAATGACTCTTCAATGCCTTTGCATGACAGTCTCAAATTTAGCAGCCAAACATGCACATAATGCTGAAAACTGCAGGGTTTTATTTATTTTTTTAACATATTTAAAAAAGCTTTTTCTTCTTTCCAATCTGAAATTTCTTTAGCCTTAGCCTGAATCCAGTAGAAAATGAGAGAAATAGTGCCCCTCAGTGGAGGCTTGGACTGAAAAATGTCTGCTACAGTGTACACTTTAAAATTTCTAAGGACTTTGAGTCATAACTAAATTAATATGGGAAAAAATGTTCAGTAAAATATTTCTAGCCCACCCAAGCTTCCAATTTGTGCATTTTATAGAAGCATGAATAGCCTGTACCTTTACTAGTCTTGAACATGACTATCATGAGAGACTGATATTGATTGAAAGCACACAAACATGAAAAGCAAAGAGCAACTGGGGACTCAAGCCCCAGGAGCATATGAAAACAATATTTTAAGACAGTTTCTTTTTTAAGAGTGACATTGAACTGGCAAAAGATTTAAGCATGTTTGTGTTTGAAAGTCAAGCCTTGCAGTCTAGCTTACAGATATTTGCATCATAGCCGGTTAGGGTTGCCAGCAGCTGTTTCAGGTTCTATCACCACCCAAACATATCTGACACCAAATAAAAAGATGCAACATTGAACCATACTGATGAAACAAAATTGTAGACACTGTTTAGTTTTTTTAGTACCATCAGCAGAGTTTCATAAAGATTGACTACCTAAAAAAACATTACATTAAAAACATTTCTGGACGGTTGACATCAGCATCAGCTGAACTTAAATATGAAGGATGGCATTAAGAGTTGTTTCTCATCAACCAGCAACCCTGTGCATATATTTTTGTGGGCACTGCTTGTTTCCAGTTCTTTAACAGGACACACTGCTCAAAATGTAACCTTTGATGTAATGGCTGTAAAATGCTAACTGGCATCCCATAGTAAGTTCTAGAGAGACTTTCCAGTTTAAAATAAATGAATCATCCTGAGGATTTCTCTTAGTGAGCGTAAATTTTGGACACAATCATATCCCACCTCCCAAAAGTACAAACAAATGCAATTATGTATTTATTTACTCTTTTACCTGGTAAATGCATAAAAACAAATACGTACATCCTTAATGTCCTTTAGTTTATCAGAAAGACTTATCAGGTGATAACTTAGTGTGCTCCTTTTTACTTTGACATTTATTATGTGTTGGATAATAACAGAAATGCTGTTTTTGTGTTCTATAATCTAGGTAATAATTGATTAGTTATTAACGCTTGTTGGGCTGAACGTCTTTATTATTATTGTAATATTGAAGTAGGCAAATATGTTTACATGTTTTCATATATATTTCGTTAGAAATATTTTCAAACCTTTCAAACCATGTAAGCTTTAATATCAGTTTTTGGATGTTGGTGGTTCTTAATAGAACCAGTGACTGTACAATAGGCCTGAGTTTATATTGTTTGTCTTTCTCTCATCTCCTGTAGTCAAATGCCAGTTGAGGGTCCAGAGACAGAGATGCCCGCTGCCACCTCTCTGCCCGCCAAGCTGGAACTGTCCCCCGTGTGTGAGGCTGCCAGCCCCTCCGCTCGCCCTGCCACTCGTCCCCTCTCACCCAGCGAGGGCAGTGCCAGCCTAGGGGAGCCAGAGGAGGACGAAGGGGCGCGCACACACTCTCACTCCCACTCGCCGGCTTCCAGTTCCTGCAGCGCCACCTACACCAACCTTGGTAAACACCAAACAAACAAAACACAAAAACAACCACATGTTTGATTCTGGGGTACCAGGCAGGTCTCACTGATGAAACTGTGTGGGAGGGGGTTGGTTGTTTCTGGTGGGAACTTGATTAGCTCTGAACTGATTTGACTGGCTCTGCTAGCTTGCTGCTACAATGGAGATAAGCAATTTTTTCGCCAGAATTCTGTTCTGTCTACAAAATCCAATCTGGGCAATGTTTTGTGAGTTCATGAATTAATGTATTGAGAACCACAGGAAATGGCATGCTTTAACCCTGGTTAAAAGTAGCAGATGCACCAGCCAGTGTGAGATATTCTTGCTGAAATTCAAGACTCAAACAGTCAAAAGTAGGCTCTCAACACCAAAAATATTAGGTGCATTCCATTCTGAAGGCAGCTGCCTTCAGTTAGGCAGTCAATCATTGCCTTCAAAAGCAGCTCTCTCATTAGGCTGCATTTTAACCGACAAGGAATCTCATTAGGTAGCACATTCGGGACACTCTTCAAATTCACCATACGTCATTCCATCTAGTGAGTTGTGCTTGTGAGCTCTGTTTAATCAGATCTGTCACTCAAGTTAGCCAGTTAGCTTACCTAAGTTTGTACCTGTGATATACCACCTGAACAGAATGGATCCAGACTTTCCTGGAGCCCTAAGCTAAATATTGATAACGGGCCCTCATTTCTGAAAATATGTCAAAATATGGCATTTTTTGACAGTTGCACCTGGCTCTCCACTATTATTCTCCTTCCTTTTTTGGCTTAATAATAAACAGCCATATACAGAACTAAATGAGGTGTAAACTAACACTATTTGTTCAAAAAACAATATATAAACAGCTGCAGCACTTAAGGCAGAATAATGTAGCTGTTTATTCTCAAGCTTGCAGCTTTGTGTCACCTTAAATAATGCAGTAGTGTTATTTTGCAGGCACCTTTAACTGCTTCACTCTTTAAGGTGTAAACAAAACGTCAAATTTGCTAGTATTAGTGTGATTGTGTGAATCCAGGTGGAACTGAAACTTCGAAGAGCTCAACTTAGCACTTGGCAATACCTAGGTCATGTTTTAATGTGGAATGGAATACGAAAGAAATTTTAGAGTGTACTGGTGTGCTTGCAGAAGTTTAATCGAGTACCAGACAGTATAAAACATCAGTACATGATCACTTTTCTACTTCAAAGTTGTTTTATGACACAGTGGCGCTGCGAGGCTTTTAAGGACGTGGAGAGCATCTGCGCAGTTCATGCCACCTCTAAATATATTCCCGCAGCTATGTCCATAGACTATTATTTATTAACTGACCGCTGTTCCCGCAGCTCAGTCTCGTGGAGTCTTTTTTTCCTTTATTTCATATCCTGAAGAATAGTTTTGCTTCATCTTCTGATAATGATAACTCTCCCTAATCTGACATGAGGGGGCTTTCATTAATTTGCGGGGTCCTATGCAGCATGTGTAGTGAGTGTATAGGGCAGTCCAGCTCTGTCTATGGGCAATAGTGTGTGAAGAGGAGGGGACTGCTTTAAGGAGACAAGCCAGCCGCTATATAAAATGACATAAAACTACTAAAATTTGTACACAAACTCTTCTGGAGAGCCGACTCCACCCACCATGTTTTCAAAACTGAGTGCTGGAACTCTGAGCTGCATCATGTGATTTTTTTCTACACCATTTTTGTTTTTGATTTCATTCAACCAAAATTTGCTACCTTCCGAATGGGGCCGTCTCTTTGTTAGACACAGTTCACCAGATATCTTAAATGCATGGAGCTTACACTTTCAGGAAAAAAGGTACAGTAGAGGTACATTACTGGACACTAAAGGCACACAGAGTGTAATCTACCTTTTAAATATACAACAGTGGTTTTAAAGTGCAGTTGTGTTCCCTAAAGTTACATTTCATTCACTTTTCCAGAAAGAAAGGATGTGAGATGAAAAAGGTGTATGAAATCAACACAGTTTTAAAAACCTACAATTATATTAGAATATGGTGCCAATATGTTCCCTAATTAAAAGGACAGAATATGTACCCTTGCAGGTACTATCTCAGCAAAGGAGGGAGCTTGAGACATCTGTAATTCTACTGAAAGTCATTTCTTCCAGAGATTTATTAAAGAGTGCAGCTGTCACTGTATGTCTAAGTTAAATGCTGTCTATGTTATTATCTGTGTAAATGGATGTCTCTCTTTCTAAAATCTCTTGCAAGGAATCTCCATTACCCAATTTTACGGGCTAGAGCCAGCAAGCGGTTATTGTACCATTTATTGATTTTTCCCAGCCGCAGACTTGGCCCTGCATGCTGCTGAAGAGTAATAGTGCAAGTACTGGAGTATGCTTTACTGAAGCTTTTGGGGTTTTTTGGCTTATCTCAGTATTAGATGCATAAAGGAGAAAAGCCTGTGTGTTGAGACTATTGAACGTGTTTGAACAGCTGCTGGTGCTTTTTTTATTTATTTTTTATGTTTTTTTTTTTTTTTTAATGTTTTTTTACCCCCCCCCCCCCAAATACATGTGAGTGCATTACTTGTATCTGTCTGCTGCCATTTGCAGAGAAGAGCAGGTGTAGGGTTAAAGCTAGGTAGGTGGTTTCCAGCTTTGTATGGAACACGATGATTTCTTCAGGTGCTTTAGCAGGTCCTAAATATGTGGGATGACTCTGTTCTCTGCTCCATACTTATTCCTTTCTGAGTAAGTTGGTGTAGGTGTTTCATGACTTATTGCATGAGTTATTCACTTTGTACTTAGTATCATGCATGCAAGCACATGCTCGTATTCTCTCTCTCTCTCTCTCTCTCTCTCTCTCAAACACACACACATCTGACTGACTCAGAGCTCAGACAGAGCAGGACTATCTCTTCTCTCTCTATTTTTTCATCTCTTTCTCTGTCTCATTCACTATCCTCTAACAGTGGAGTGTGTGCTGTCCTATGCTAGCACCTCTCTGAGCTGAGAGGGTGGTACAGAGAAGGTAAGTCTTCTCTTTTTCTCTTCTCCTTCTCCCTCTCCTTTTCCTTCACTTCTTTCTCCTTCTCCCTCTCATTTTCTTTTTCATTCACTTCTTTCTTCCTCTCCTTTTACTTCAAATAATGTATTATCACGGCTCTTGACCTGACTCTTTTGTCCATTGTCCTAATCTTTTTAAAATACTTAATATGCTAAGAACATAAAACAGCCAGCTACTGCGATACTACTTCTGGAGTTCTTAATAGGATTGTATTCCTTTGCTGGCTGTAGTCATCAAGGAGAGTTTGGATAAAACTAAATATTTGATTTAAATAATAATAATAATAATTTTGCTTTTTTGAAGACAATGCAAGAACCAGCAGTTAATTTTTAAAAGTTGTGTGGATGTAATTATTTGCAAACAGTGGAGTGAAAAGCCATAATTTGCTCTTGATTAGTTAAGATAATTTTGTTTCCTTCACAAGGGCTTGTACCAGAAATTATGTGAAGAATTATTGTGTAATGAATATGTAGAATAAGTTTTATGTACACACATTAACAAATTACATTTTAAAATGTTTGTGACTTAAAATAAAAGGGCAGAGTATCAGCAGTAGAAGATGCCAGGGAGAGGTTTTAATCTTCAAGTAATTCATTGAATTGGCAGGAGGGCATTTGGAAATTTTAAGCTTTGGCAAATTTTCCCATGAGGCTTTGGTCTAAGGCTGCAGTTTTAAAGGAGTCTTTGACTGCTCTGGGACTTCAGCACAATTTAAAGTCATCATTAAGTTTTTGCCACAGGTCAGGGTTAGAATGAAGTGTTTTTGCTGTATTTTCTCATTTGAACAGGTCTATTTTTAAATACGTGATGGAAGAACATTCTTTAGTTGTTGATGTGCACTGCTCTCTAAGGGCTTACGTGCCAAAGCTTGATTATTCTAATTTAGCATTTCATACTAATGGTAAATACTTCCTGTTGCACTCAAAGCTCAAGCTACATGTTTGTTATAAACTGCTGTTAAGAACCAGCTGGTGTGGTTGTGTTTCCTTGCTCACTCTCTTCCTTGCCTTGTATTCCCATCAGTTCTTGATCTGTCCTGATTTCTGCTACATATTTAAACAGATCTTGCCAGGTCCAACAACTCCCCTCTCACTAATCTCTCATTCATTTAGTCAGTAATTAAGGGCTTAGTTAATATTCATGCTCACATTTCTGCAGCTCTCAGTTAGTAAACTCTGCTTGTGACCTTGGAAGTGTTCAGCATGCTCCTCACACTGAAACTGATCCAGGGAAGGAATAAAGGAGCTTGCTCTGGAAGTACAAAGTTTATCTTAAATGCTCCCAACAGCAGGTTGCTATGGGTGTTTTGGTGAAAATTTACCTTTACACAGTTTTACAATTTCCAATTTTACTCTTTTAACCCAAATATAATAGATTTGCCCAAATGTGGCATGGTCAAGGTTAATGTAGCTGTGTAACATGCATTATGGAAACCTATGCCTTGTAGCATGTGTAGACAGATATGAACATTTCTACTGAGCCACAAAGCCATTGGATCTCGTAGCCACATCAAGGATACACAGATACAAGGACATGCTAAATCAGATATACATTGTGTATATAAGTAATAAGCATGCTTCAGTATGAACAAATGTCCAGTATTGACTTAAAAAATGAAATATTGTTTAAGTTGCTAAATATTTAAGTTGTTAAATATTGTTTAATATTGTTTTAAATTAATATGAAAATTTCAAGATGTTAAGATGATACAGATCTATGACAAATCCAACAAGGTGAGAAATGTGCTTGACAAATTATGTCAAAATTAGACTGCACATATTAAGTAGGGCTGGACAATAATTTAATATCTATATATTGCAATATATATTGTTTCAATAACGATATTTTTGTACACATTTTCAATATTTCAATATATATTATTTACAGCATCTGTCACCCACTGACGTTCATTACAGGCCACTGCCATCAGTTCATTGCACTCGATTTTAAAGTTAGTTTAAAAATATTAATATTGACAAAGCAAAGAGGTTTTTGTTTGATGGTGATGTCATGTTGCTTTCAGTTCTTGAAAGTTTTTCTGTGAATTTTATATCATTGTCAGAATTGATATATATCAACCGTATTGAACGAAATTAAGAAATATATCGTGATAAAAGTTTAGGCCGTATTGTCCAGCTCTAACAGTAAGCCAGTCTATTTCATTGTCTAACAGCTCAGCCGAGTTATGGGATGTTTGCACAATACTAACTTCCATCCATCCATTATCTGTAACCGCTTATCCAATTTAGGGTCGCGGGGGGTCCAGAGCCTACCTGGAATCATCGGGCGCAAGGCGGGAATACAACCTGGAGGGGACACAATACTAACTTATGGAGATTAAATTTCCATAGTAGTCACTGTAGACTTATAGTTACACTGTATCTCTAGTTGAAAGCGTCATAAGAATCTTCAGATGGTTAAACATCTTTTGTGTGTTCAACTACATTTGAAGTAATGATAGAATTGTGTAAATTTAATGATATACTTAACCTTTACTTTAAACCCAGCTCCTTTCTCAAAATAGCCACAAATCCTTGGACTCGTTTAATGAAATAATTTTCATCACATAATAAAAGGTCTAAGTCATAAGAGCATCTGAGGCGGCTGCAGATTAAGATTAGAGTGGAGATTATGCATCCTCAGAGAGATTAAGGCAGATTAGAGAAGGGCTGTTCAGTGATGTTACAGTTTTCTAAGGATTTCTTACTCTTGGTCTTTACAGACAGTGCAGATCTTATCATGATGTTTGGGAAGGGTTACTACAAAACATGCATTCATTTACAGATCATTGGTTACTTGTTAAAATTGAAATGGTATATTAATTCCAAATATGACAATGTCTAAGTACTTGATTATCTTAAATTTAATAAAGTAAAAAAGAAATGTTCAAGATCAGACAAAGATGACATTCATTTGAAAAGATGTTATACAGAGTTGCAGAGAACATGTGGATGTGAATACCTGGCATTCTGACTCACCTATACCATCACAGATTTCATTATTAGCAAAAGGGCAGAATATTAGTGGAGCAAAACATGGAGATATTTCCAACATAAAAAGGCATATATATTGTACTTGTACTGTGTAATGTATTTAAACATATTTGTATTTAGACATAATGAGCAAAAGGTAGAAATTTTCACAAAAATATATTTAAAAATAATAATATTAATTTTTATAAATAAATAAATAATTCAGATACTAAGATGATGAGAAAGAAGTAATCACTCTAGGATGATTTAGTTAAGAGTCCACAAGGTATGCAACTGATCAAAACATGTAGAATCTTAAATTATTTGTTAAATATTTGTTGTTCACCACACAAATGAGGCCTATCCTAAAAACTCTTAATGTCCATTATCTTTGCTCTGTCTGCTAAAAAGGCCTGTACTGGTTCATTAATCGTCATAAGTCCAGACCCCAAAGGAGCCCTAGGCCTTGCGGTCCCCCTCAGTGTCCACACTTGTGACATCAATAGCATATAGAGCTATAGGGCAAAAGACGTCAAGCATGTGTGTATGGCACAAACTTGCACAATTTACAGTTCCGATTACCAATATAATGCATCTTATTGTCAAGTTAAATTAATAAACATATGCATTATAATTCACATCTTAATGTCTTAGAAAAAATAATTGTGTCCTGATTTTGTAATGCAGAAGCATGTGATTGCTGTCTATTAAACCTAGTTTGTTGTAGTATAGAATGTGAGAAACCAGCAGAAACCCAGTTAGGACCCAGTTAGAGCCAGACTACAGGTGCAGAGGGGAACTGACATTTTCTTCAATAGATTTCCAAAATGAATCACAGTATGAATCGTTTCTATTTTTGACAGATTTTCTCTGGAATAAAACCTCTCCAGCCATGAAAAATGTGTAACAAATCATAGGTTTAAAGAAATACAAAATAGGACAATGCCAACAAACACTCCTGCTGTTGCTTGTACTGCCAGTCTGTCTTTCTCTCTTTGGCAAAAGCTCTGAATCAGTTCAGTTCTTTCCCAGCAGGGCTCAGAATCAGGGCACAGTTAACTAAAGCCTTCAAGCCCAATCCCAGTGTGTGAAAGAGAGACAGACAGACAGACGGATATTTTAATGGAAATCAATTCAGAGCTTGCTCTATTGGCATTCCTGTTAGTATTACACATATAAACTAAGCTTTGGACATCTGAGACTCAGCATGTTGCTTCACAACAACATAGCTAAATGTTTTATTGATAGAGCTGTAGGGCATGGATACAACAATCAAGCTTTTTGTATTCCTGGACTGTGGTGGACTGGTATACTATATTTTAATTGTTATTGATCTTCGTGAACTATTTCTTATCTTGTAATTAAAACAAACAAGTGTGAAATTCACTTATTCACCCACCTCTACTCTACTCTATTTCTCTCTCTCTCTCTCTCCTTAGGTCAGTCCAGGGCCAGTATGATTCCTCTAAAGCATCCCAGACACCCGAAAACCTCTGATGACACTCTACACTCTGAGCCTGAAGGTTCTGATGCTGGCTCTAAAGCAACTCCTCCACCATTGCCAAAGAAAGCTGTTCCACGAGCCCACACTGAGCCATCTCTGTCCAAAGAGTCAGGGGCTCAGAGGCGACGGGGTGAGGCCAAGCCTGGTGGCACCAGCCTGAGTGTGGCCAACCCTCTATATGACCTGGACTCCACCTGGGAGACAGCAAGTCAGAGCTCTTCCCTCAGCTCCGATGCCAGGCAGCTGGATGAGTCTGGAGACTCTTTGGAACGGCCAGCAGGGGGGAGGAGCCTGTCTTGTCTCACCAATAGCAGCACAGCACAGGGCCGTGAAAAGAGGGCCGCAGAACGCAGGGGCTGTCGCAGCACAGAGTCTCTCACAGCCAGGGGCCGCTCATCTGGCAGGTGAGTCTATGACCCCATCTTACTCCCAGCTAAAGGACCAAACAGCCATTTTCACCAATGATTCTTCTTCATGTTATTAATTAGTCATTATACTGATATTTTTTGCCCTTTTTGACCAGATGAGTGAGGAAAGAGTCATGGTTCACAGCAGATTAAGATAATAGTGACGGTGCCTCCAATCATGCTGACCACAACCCAAGAAAAAAAAAGCTATTTTTTATATTCTTTTTTGTTTTTAAATCCAAAAGTGGATAACAAGTCCACTGTGCCATATCTCTTTAGTGTCTGTGCTCTGTCTTGAGCTTTGTCTTGTTGACACGTCCATGGATGTCATCAGGGTTTGTGTTGAAAAACCTGCTGTTTCTTGGTTCCAGCTAGGAACCTCTCCAGAACTTATTTACATTTTTTGGAAACTGTGTTCAAAATTAGGTGAACGAACTGGAATGGAACCATTCCACATTGGTGGGAAAAGGCTACTTGTGGCCTATATGTTTCAAAGATTCAGTAGCAAACCTATATTAAAAACCTGTGTTTTAAATGTGGTGACTTGCACTATGGAACACCAACTGGTGTATTCAAGGCCTACAAATTAATTTGATTCTTTATCTCATGCAAGTTCCTCTTTAAAGAAACATGCACAAATAATAAATAATCACCAATATTGGTAGCTCATACTGTCAAAGAATAAAGCAGATTTTCTATCAGCATAGTGTACTTCCTGTGGCACCTAATGATTTATTTAAAATTTTCTTTCAATAATTTGATTTGAAAAGAAAATTGAATAAACCTAATCATGAGTTTATTTGTATATTCCAGAAATAGTGTATTTATTGATGTTAAAACTCTTGAAATTTACTGATAATAGAGATGTTTGGAGGGGTACAATTGGCATTTAATGGGATTTGGCAGATGCTTTTGTCCAGTTTGATTTAAAGTTTTAAATCATGTTAATCAGAGTCCTTAGGCAAGTTAGGAGTATTGGTGAATTAGACTGTGGTGTTCTGTCCAGGCTGAGAAATGAACAATGGTCTGCTGTGTGGAGTGGTGTTACCCACCATGCTTTACCAACCACATTTTATATCACTTTTTAAGTTTTAAGCTACTATTGATGCTGAAAATAACGAACATTATATAACATTACGTAATGCACCTAAATTGATTTAATTTCATGGATTTATATATGTATTTATTTAATTATATCCAAATATTAAAATCACAGTCATACCATCTCTATTTCTAGGGGCAGAGATGGCGGCAGTAAGCCCCAGAGACAGGCCCTCTATAAGGGCATAGACAGCTGGGAGGAGGTGGTGGGCCGCATCCGCAGCCTGCACACAGAAACCCTGTGTAAACTGGCCAGCCGCTGTGAGGACCGCTTCATGGCAGGCCAGAAAGACCACCTGCGCTTCGGTACGGACAGCTGGTCCCACTTCAGGCTAACCACAGGCAAACCCTGCTGTGAGGCTGGAGATGCTGTGTATTTCACCGCTTCTTACGCTAAGGACCCTCTCATGAACTATGCTGTTAAGGTAGGTCACTTTCCTCTCTGTACATGAGCTGAATGCCAAGGAAGGCAAAGTAAAAGTATGGGAATGCTTTTCATGGGAATGGGAAAAAGAGAATGGGAAAACAAATTGATTTAAAGTTAGATTTAATTAGTACTTGTAGCATATATAGTTGTTTAAATAAAAACCTGGAAAGGTGTGAATAATACAAATTACAATTGGAGAAACTTAAATATTATATTTTTATATTAATAATGTGCATTAATTCAACATTTTTGCAGAGGCCTATTTCCCCTCAAAAATTTACTTAGAAATTTAACAAATTAAATCTCATTTGACCATGGTCCCTTTGGTGTAAAACAGCAACATATTTTGAACTTCAATTTTTTCTTGTGTATTTTGTTATTTTTTTTATTATTATTATTATTATTTTATTTTACATTCATTTCAAAGCATAGCACTGCCTCACATTCTACCTCAGACCCAGACACGAGTATTGGAAGTGAGTTTTGCAGCTGATTGACAGTTGAGCGGGATCATTAGTATTCCTAAGAGTGGGTGAGATGAGCAGACTGTGAATGAGCGCGCCAGAGTGAAAGCTGTATTATTTACATGAGAATCCTTCAGTGTCACAGCACATCAAAGAGTTTTCTACATTAAAGAGAAGTACTTGTTTTGCCCGTACACACACACACACACACACACACACACACACACACATAGATAAACAACCGCAGCATCCGCATAGAGACACTCACAAAGTCCCAAATTATAACCCACCCTCTGCATCCCACCTCCTCTCCAAACACCAGCCCACCCACCCCCTGCTCAAACTTGTCACACAACATGATTTATTCATGAATCTCAAATGACTTTGCAGAACATTAGTATTGGCAAGCTGCTTTTTGGGGGAAAAAAGAACAGGATGTTTTGGTCTTTATACATTTTTAACTGTTTTAAAGGAAACAAGATGCTTTGGTCGAAACCTGCCCTGCCTGGGAGGAGTCTGATAAATAATGTTTACGCTACAATACCAACTGCCTGCTTTTCATTATGTTTTTGCAAAACACACATTCTATGGCTTGTATATTCATCAGCTTTATCGTTGATAGGTGGATGTATGAATAGACTTGAAGATGTGTACATAAATTTAAAGCAGGGCTGAGTGCTTTCAGGAAAATCTAGAAATTTCAACATTTTGTTAGAAGATTAGATTATTGTATATACATATATTAAAGTTATATTGAATTTGTTATTATTATGTGACTTAAATCAGGAAGGAGGATTTAGGGACGCTTGGAAACAATGTGGTCTATGTACAGTGGTCATTTTCATCATCAGTAATGACAGCATTAGGAGTAGGCAATATAGCAAACTGGTATCATGATACTTGTAGGTATTTTCAGGACATGTGAAATTTAACTTCCTAAATATGGAATTTTAACAGACGCGATATACCAGGAAATCATTAGTTCACATAAAAATAAATAAATGGAATAAGTTCATTCATTCATTCATTATCTGTAACCGCTTATCCAATTCAGGGTCGCGGTGGGTCCAGAGCCTACCTGGAATCATTGGGGGAATACACCCTGGAGGGGGCACCAGTCCTTCACAGGGCAATATAACGCATAATTTATTGTGTATTATGCTATGCACGTCACCATATTCAGTTACACACACAAAAATACGCTGCCACTTGGGCCTTGCTAAATTTCTTTCTAATTAAGCATAAAGCCAATATGCACGCAATGCACAGAAATATGTATAATGTGCAATTATTTGTCATTGTATCATGAACAATGAAATGCGTCTTCCGCATTTAACCCACCTGTGGCACTGAACATACACGCACACTAGTGCACCAGGGGGTGTGAACACATACCTTGAGCATCAGGAAACCATCCCCAGCGCCCACGGAGCAGTTGTGGGTTCTGTGCCTTGTTCAAATGCACCTCAGCTGTGGATTGAGGGAGGAGGACAGTGCTGTTATCATTTTTCAGTCCAATTTTCCTGCCTGTTGTGGGAATCGAACCAATGGCCGTACAGTTTAACATCCAAAATTGCAACCAGTGGCGGATGCTGGTCTTTCAAGGAGGGAAAGCTGAATTTCGGCCTACATCATAAAATGTGTTGGTTTATTTATACGTAAATTCTACCCTCCGTTCCTTTTCAAGAAAATGATCTGTGACCCTGTCGTACCAACAAGGCGTCTTTTCCAGGGACTTGGCTAGTGTCCTCTCAATGGCCAGCAGAGCTAGGCTGCTTAAACACCCTTGGCCCATGTGAAGTGTGTCCGCCTGTGAGTGCTTTTTGACGGTGGAGGGGCTCAGCAGCACCTGCTGGACAGAAACTGCGATAGAAGTCAGAAAGAGTGATAGAAGTCAGTCTCCAAACACAAGCAGCTACAAAAAAACCCACCAGAAATAGAAGCTCGATTTGTCACTAGTCCTTTTTAACAAAGAAAATGCCACTAAAAGGTTTAAGAAAGTCTCCGGTTCAACTCAGAACCGAATGAAAATGTAATGCTCCCACGGATCTTTACACCAAAGGATCGCTGATTCGCTCATTTCGCTGTCAATCAGAAAGGGATTCAGCCTCAGACAGATCATCCAATCATCATGCAGAAGCTGAGCGTCCGGACCAGCCGAGGCCAGCCCACTGCCCCATAGACCCCCAGAGACGCTGAGTGTCCGATGGGCGGGACAAAGCCCAGCATTTATCCAATGACTCGTCTCATTTCGCTGCTCCACTATTGAACTCTGTGGACGCTGTTTAAAGAACTGTGAATCTGCGCGAATGATTGAGAGGAAAGCCGCGTCTTTACCAGTGATAAGAAGCTGATTCTGAACAAAAGTTGAGCGCGTTGTAGTGCATATTTATTCAATGACATGTACACACAACAGAATATATTTGATCACTTATTTTTTGACATTTTAGGGGAAGCTGAGCTTCCCTTGCAGTCTTAGAGCAATCGCCTCTGATTGCAACTGTTTATCCTCTGCTTTTGATGTCTTGCCAGTAGACTGTGTGTGTTACTCCTATTTTGAACACGGCTGTACACTAGTATAAAGTAACAGTGCACCGGTGTTGGTGTGCTGGGTTCCGGTAATTAAAGGAGAAGCTGTTTTCAGTCGTGCCAGTCAGCATGCCTCACATTTCTGTTCTTAAAGGTGCAGTTTTCTTCTACTCTCTGACAGGAGACACATGCAGATGAGCAGCTGGGAGACAAGAGAATAGATAAGATGACTGATGTGGCTTTGATCAATCTAGAGGAGAGAGAGAGAGGGGGAAAAAGGAAGGAGGACTGAGCGGGTTGGTGAATAGGGATATTGGGAGAGGCTGTCACTCTGTATTAAACTCAGAGGGGCTGCTCAGCCCATGCTCAGCCCTCTTTATCTGAGATCGGTACCTGAAAGTGTAATAAGCCCCATAGTCAGGCAAAATGAGATGGAGCCAGAGGAACAACTCTGTCCTGTCACAACCCATTAGATTTCAAAGAGTTCAGAAGCAGCTCCAGGCAAAGCAGCTGATCAGGCAGCTCATAATCATGGCTATTAACATCTGTACTTCTCTCTGAGGGATGCTTTAACCTAGTGAGTGGATTATGTTTTGTGCACCATCTATATATTGCAATCATTCTCTTGTTGGGAACTGTAGTGTTTTTATTAAAAACTGTTTTCACAGTGGAGTGATCGATGTGCTGAAATATAATGTATATCAAACCTCATACAATTTCTTTATATTATTCAGTCTATTTGAATATTTGATAAAGCTATACTGTGATATTTTGATGTGCAGTACATGATTACATACAGGTACATCTCAATAAATTAAACCATCATGAAAAAGTTAATTTATTTCAGTAATCCAGTACAAAAAGTGAAACTCATCGATAGATTCATTACAAACAGAATAATCTATTTCAGGAGTTTATTAATTTTAATATTGATGATTATGGCAACCCAAAAGTCATTGTCTCAGAAATTTAGAATATTCTATAAGATCAATTGTAAAAAATTATTTTTATAACAGTAATGTTGGCCTACTGAAAAGTATGTACAGTATATGCACTCAATACTTGTTTGAGGCCTCCTTTTACATGAATTACTGCATCAATGTTGCTTGGCAATCAGCCTGTGGCACTGCTGATGTGTTATGGAAGCCCAGGTTGCTTTGATAGTGGCCTTCAGCTCGTCTGCATTGTTGGGGCTGGTGTCACTCATTTTCCTCTTGACCATACCCTTTGTATTCTCTATGGGATTTAGGTCAGGCGAGTTTGCTGGCCAATCAAGCACAGTGATTATGTGGTCATTAAACCAGGTATTGGTACTTTTGGCAGTGTGGACAGGTCCTGCTGAAAAATGAAATCCACATCTCCATAAAGCTTGTCAGCAGAGGGAAGCATGAAATGCTCAGAAATTTCCTGGTAGACGGCTGCGCTGACTTTGGATTTACTTTTATCTGAAAACAAGATTTTGGACCACTGTGCAACAGTCCAGTCCTTTTTCTCCTTGGCAAAGTTTAAGACACTTCTGGCGTTGTCTCTGGGCCATGAGTGGCTTGACCCAAGGAATGCAACAATTGTAGCCCATGTCCTGGATATGTCTGTGTGTGATGACAATCCTTTGAAGGCTGCGGTTATCCCTGTTGCTTGTGCACCTTTTTCTACCACACTTTTTCCTTCCACTCAACCATCCATTAATATGCTTGGATACAGCAGGAGGTCAATGACTGCCTTCTGGACATCTGTTAAATTCAGCAGTCTTTTCCCATGATTGTGTCTGAAGGACCATTTTCAGGGCTTAGGAAACCTTTGCAGGTGTTGTGTCGATTATTCAAATTTTCTGAGATAATGACTTTTGGGTTTTCATTGGCTGTAAGCCATAATCATCAACATTAAATTATATAAACGCTTGAAATAGATCACTTTGTTTGTAATTCATTTATATAATGAGTTTCACGTTTTGAACTGAATTACTGCAATAAATTAACTTTTTGATGATATTTTAATTTATTGTGATGCACCTGTATGTAATTGATATTTACGTTCAATATACATTCTGTAGCATTAAGCAAGTCTACACTTCTGCAGTTGTAGATGCAAAGAACCTCATGGAACTGGCTTGTAACTCATTTTCACACTCACTAAGTGTTACTAATGTTTAAAAAGAAAATGCTCCACAAGGATTGATACTTTACATTGGTGCTTTACATCAGTCATACTATGTCCTTGATAACCCATTCTTCTGATGTCAAGACTATACTCAATCCAATTTTTTATCGTTCATCCAAATTACGACAAAATCAGGTGTCAGTTGAAAGCTTTGAGCTTCAACCTGAAATTCTCTTCTCATTTAATGGTCTACCATTATGTTGTTCTCAGCCCTGGTCTTGTACACTATGGTGTAGTAACCCTATTGTTCAATCCTTTCCCGTTTCTTCTCTCTTTCATCAGATCTGCAGGTACAAGGTGAAGGAGACACAGCAGCAGTTCTTCCACAGCCTGGCTGTGCGCCAAAGCCTGCCAGTGCATTTCAACATCCAGCAGGACTGCGGTCACTTCCTGGCAGATGTGCCTGCCCGCCTGCTGCCCTGGGAGGAGGGGGAAGAGGAGGAAGAGGAAGAGAGCGATGAAGAGAGGGAAGAGAAGGGAAGGAAGAAGAGTAAGGGAGGAACAGATGAGGAACGGAAAGTGGAAAGGAGCGAGGAGGAGGAGGCACCTGGTGATGCCAAACTGCGCAGTCGTGTGGTGGTGATCACACGTGAAGTGCCCTTCCAGACAGTGTCTGATTTTGTCCGTGAAGGAGTGGCCCGGCATGCCCGCAACCCAGAGCTGTACGAGCGGCAGGTGTGTCTTTTGTTGCTGCAGCTATGCGCTGGCCTGGAGCACATGAAGCCCTACCATGTGACTCACTGTGACCTGCGCCTGGAGAACCTGCTGCTTGTGAACTGCCAGCCAGGCAACCCCTGGAACATGGACCTGCTGGAGCCCAACAACAACAATGGTGCTGCCACTGCTGCCTCGTCATCCGCCTGCCCCGCCCGCCTCATTATCAGCAACTTCTCCCAGGCCAAGCAGAAGAGCTCATTGGCCGAGGAGCCGTCTGTTGTACTGAAGGATCGCTCACGACTGGCCCCCGAGCTGCTGAGTGCCACACAGTACCGTAAGTGCGACGAGTTCCAGACGGGAATCCTCATCTACGAGATGCTGCACAGGACAAATCCGTTCGAAGAGGCTCCAGGGCTGAAGGAACGGGAATATGCTCGCTCAGACCTGCCTCCGCTGCCCACTCGCTCCCTCTACTCACACGGCCTTCAGCGCCTGGCCTCCCTGCTGCTCGACGCCAACCCGTCTGAGCGCATCCGGATGGCGGACGCACGCGCCTGCCTGCAATGTCTGCTGTGGGGGCCGAGGGAGGATCTCTTTCACTCTCTGGGCCCCAGCGCCACGCCCGCTCAGCGGCAGGCCACACTACAGAACTGGCTGGACCTGAAGCGCACGCTTATGATGATCAAGTTTGCCGAGCGCTCACTGGACTCGGGCTGTGGAGTCAGTCTGGAGGACTGGCTCTGCTGTCAGTACCTGGCATTCGCAACCACAGACACCATCGACAGGGTTATACGCATCCTGCAGGAACTGCAGCCACAGCTGCTCTGAGCTCCACATGGCTTTTAAGATCTTGGTGTTGGAATATCTCTAGTCCTGTGCATTTTGGATTTTTCCTTTTTGTTTCATTCTTGGGAACGCACTTCTCAGGACACATTTGTTTCTCTGCTAAAGGTTGGCGTTTTGGCTGCAATGTAACATATGTAAAAAAAATTAGGTACACTGTGTCATGATTTTTATTTTCAAAGGTTTAATACTTTGAAAGGTTTTAAAACTTGGCCTTCCACAACCATAATTGCATTTTAATTATCTTTGTTGTTAAAATACAAGCTTTGGTTCCTGGCTGTAAGTATTTAAAATCACACAAGAGTTCCTGCTTGAGCTTAAATATATAAAAAAATATACACACCACTACCCTTTTAAATCTATTATAGCATCAGCAAGAACTTATTTGCCTCAACCACAAAAACCAATCGTAGCCAATCGCAGTCTTTTTCTGTGAAATAATTGTATTATTCTAAAAGCTATTAATTGGAGAAGCTAATATCTGCCAGCTTAAATAGCAGAAATGACCATTTCAATAGGATTTATTTAAGAAATTTGAAAGAGCTAATTAGAACAGACAAAATGCAGCAGTACTTTAAAACAATTATATCCAAGAGTGATTTGTTTTTTATTCTTTTTAAATACAGATTCATATACATACACACCTTCAATCATATTCTCAGAAATATGCATAGAAATTTATCATGAATATTATATCCTATTATATTGTCACGCCTATTCCCTGCCTCAGCGCGTCTGATTCAACTTCTGAAGGGCTTGATAAATAGCTGATGAGTTGGTGCAGTAGCACTGGGGCCGGGAATGTGTGAAACCTTGCAGTGCAGAGGATTCCCAGGACTGAAGTTGAGAAACTGCTTTAGCCTGATCCAACTAATCAGCTAATTAACAATCCCTTCAGAGTTAAAGCAGCTACGTTTGATAAGGGAAAGCATTAAAATGCACAGGACAGGGCTAATCCAGTACAGTTGTTGGGAGACAGTGATCTGCCACTGTAGCAGCTACCAGTCAGCTCTCAAATCACACGCCACAACCCTGCTGGTGACTGCTAGCACATGCAAATTTGCGCTGTACACTTTTTTTTGTTTTGTTTTTTTTTTCTTTTTTGGTTTGTGTCTGGTTTACATTGCTATTGAGTGGTGAAGAGCAATTCACACGGATTAGTCAACTTTTACTTTTGCTTTACTTCATTTGAAAGAGTTTGACACTTTTTTTTGGCCAAATGAAATTGTTTGGTGGATTATTATTATTAAGGTTTCATTTTTTTTATCATCTGAATTTACAGTACAGTTAGCCCTCTACATACGAACAAGTTCAAGTTCAAGAACTTGTATGCTGTTCTGTTTGTCCAATAAAGAATAAAATTAGCCTAGGTATCCAGCATTGTAGTTAGCCTACAGCGAATGGCACTGTACGGTAATAAACACTGGACTGGCTTTGAGTGTCGAGGTGAAACGAGGTACTGAGTGGAGGAGGAGGAGGAGGAGGTAATGGGATATGGTGAGATTGGTCATCAGCAACAGGAGACGAAGGGCAAGATGTAAAACCTGATGTCCAGGGCAGTGGTTTAAGTTCATCACAGAGAACCAATCTAGTGATGACTGTGTAATGAGGCACTACATAATGGCTCCTGTCATAAATGAAATGGTAACAATGCATTGCCTCATGAAAAGCTCTTATTTACACAAATTTTAAAGGAATAAATACAGACGTTCGTATCTTTGAAAGTTTGCAAGTTGAAGCTTCATATGTAGAGGACTTAACTGTATGTCAAACAAGACTGAATGACTCCTCCTTAACAGTCCATAGCTGCAGCTGGTTTGGAGAGCACTGATCTGGCATCAGCAGCTTGTCTCCTGTGCTGTGAATATTTTTATTATTTTTTTTTTTTTTCCCTTCTCTTCTCCCCTCCCCTGATTTGGGTTTGTCAGAATTTCAGCCCGGGCCTGAGAGTTTTTAGTGTTACAGCAGAATTTCAGTGTTGGATCCAGTAAGGTAGTACCTTTTTACGTTTAAATCCTGTGTGGTAGGATAAAAGCATCAAAAGCACGAAAGTGATACCACTGAAGGCCACCTGTTTTTACTCGTCTGTCTCAAATCTTCCTGTGCTCAGCCCTCTCTACTCTTTATTTACATTCTCCTTTCTGCCCCTCTCTATCTCTTACTCACTATCTAAGAGACAGAGCCGATACGAACAACTAATCTCAAATTCAGAATGGAATCTACTTCTCTACCGACCCAAACAGTAATGTGTTTTGCAAAACAAGTGATCCAAATTTTTCCAAAGCAGCTGAAGTGAGATATTTTTCTACCACCAGATATTACCAAAGGTTACCAAAGTTGGCTTCTCCAATATTTTGCCATTCAGACCATTGAAGATATAGTGTATTTTTAAATGTTTTTTAGCGCTTACTTCAAAGCTTCATCAAGGAGCGCAGAGATGGACAGAGAAGGTACATATTACTAAAGTGTCCTTATGCAGATGTAGACATTTGGTCCTCCGATCCAGGATTGAAAGTTGGAAATAGAGGATGTTTGGGCAAAGTGCACTGTGGTTTAGCGCTCCATTCAGAGTGAGCTAGTTCCATTTCTGACGCCCCAGAGGAGTTTCAGCTCAACGGAACTGCAGAAGTGGGGCAGCTCACCCCTGGAGGATCATGGGCTGGAATGACTGTCACTCTTTATGGACACCTTTATGGATTAATGTGCAATCATTGTAAATTTTGTTACTTATGAAAACAGTATTTAAACATATTGTTCATACTTGATATTATGCAGCATTCAGTTATTCAGTGACTTCTGTTTGGCACATAATTGATGACAATGCCTGCATCAAGGCACAGCTTATTTCATTCGTTTGTTGTTTTGTTTTCTTTTTTTATGATCCATAAATTTCATGACTTATGTTCACAAGCTTTGAGAAAATGCTGTCAGTTTCTGTGAGTGTGTGTGTGTGTGTGTGTGTGTGTGTGATTGGTGCATTTATATATGAATGTGCATGTTCGACAATGGGCTTGTCATGGAGTGTACATGCATTATTACTTTTTTTTTTATTGTTCTTTTATACCTATGTTTAGGATTGTCTGGGTGTGTGTGTGTGTATGATTTATTTTAAGTTTTGAGACAGGAGGAAAGGACTTGGAAGGTGAGAATGGAGCTTTGGAATCAGCAGTAGGTCCCAGCAGAGCAAAGTATTTCCATTAGGTTTACATTCACACCCAGCCACAATTAGTTAAATTAAGTAATGATACATGACCACTGCAGTATATTCTCTAAAACCCTTGCACTGACTATATAAAAACATTACTTCCTTGTAAACTGCAGCTAGTAACTCACTAGCTAGCTACTTTCTCACACTCACACTGCTGTTACAACATTGGTACACCAGGGCCAGGTTCACAAAAGTGTCAGTCAGATTCCAAAAAAGAAACCTTTCATTATTAATTAATGGTTAATGGAAATGTCATTTTAACTTTTCTTTACAGAAAGATTGTAAGAACAAGTGATGACCTTAAATAAGTATTGTTTTTTTGAGCCCATATTTTCACATATTTTAGTATGACATAGTGTATAAATATTGTTCAATATTTATAACACATTATTCACTCCTCACAGAGGTAAAAATAAAAAGTGTTGAATTCTTTGTTTCGGTGATGTCTAGGAAGAACCTTGTCATTTAGATGCCTCATCTGTTTACATGGTTTTACCCCCAATTATTCATAAGTAGAGTTTTAAATGTAAAATCATGGCTACTCTAAGCTTTTGTGAATCTGGCCTCAGATTTTTAAGAGGGCTTGAGAAAGTCATTTCTGTTTGGTATTACAAAAGAGTTCTATTTAAAAATTACAGAATGCAGAAACTAGGCATCAGCTGCAGTACTGAGCCCTTAGAAACTACAGGGTCAACAACTAATGCCTCAGTCACTATAGCTGCACAGTTGAATAGTTTTTCCAGCCTTCTGTACAGGAGTTTAAAAAGTGTTCCGTGTGTCTTCCACATGCTGTTTGTTTTCATTTTCAGAAAGCTATGGATATGAGAGCAAATCAGACCTTATACTTTTGCAGCTTGACACTGTTGAGTAGTGTAAACCTCTCAGAACGAAACTGAAATAATTATGAAAAGATGCTGGTTGGGACTGTTTTGGCACAAGCGGTTACACCGTGCTGATGCAGTTAAAGCTACTGTCACTCAGAAGGGACAGCTATGTGGGGGGAGAATGGAGAAGTATTTGGCTGAACAGAACAGAACATTTAATCCTGTCTGCGTTGGGCAGGACTGTTTGCTCTTTTGTATTGATCCCAGTGCTGCTGTAATTGAGTTGCAGTTCTACTGTGGAGAAGGGATTTTTCAGTCTGTGTGTGTGTGTGTGTGTTTTATGAGACTCCATTTGCTGCTGAGCTGGTTGACGTGCTGGGGAATGATTGTGGACTGCACTGGTGGCGGTCCTTCCATCAGAGAGTCTTCAGTTTTATCACGTTTTATAGAATTGGATGAGTACCGTCTGAATGGCATGCACACCTGCAACTCTCTTTACTCCAGATGCACCATTTTGTATGTCAGAAAAACAGAGGAACTCTATACGCCCATGTCAACAGCAGTGACGGACTCCTTAAGGCCAGCTGTACAGTCCATGCTGTATGGTAAATGCGCTGTATGCTCCTCATGTCATTGTTTAAGAGACTTTTACCACTTCCCACAGAATCACACAAGACAGATAACATTTCTATATGGTATTTCTTTCTTTTTTTTCCCAGTAGTATTGCCAACAGTGTGTTTTACTGTTGCTTACCAGTGTATTTTAATGGCCACTGAATATATAAAAGAGCTCTACTGGCTTTATATATGTATATCTCATGGCATACAGCCATTCATTGTTGTCTGAGTTAACTGATAGTAATAAAATTATGAATATATGTTTTTATACAATGTGTGTGTCCTTTCTTTTACAGAACTAACACAAAATGAAAAGTGCATAATAAATACATGCAAAAAACATTCATTCATTCATTGTCTGTAACTGCTTATCCAGTTCTTTTTTGGTTGCAAGGCAGGAACACGTCCTGGAGGGGTGCCAGATCTTCAAAGAGCCACACACACACACACCTATGTAGAGTTTTGAGTCACCAATCTACCTACAAACGTGTTGTTTTGGACTGCGGGAGCAAACAGGAGCATCTGGAGGAAACCCACTGGGAGAAAATGCCAAACTCCTCTCAGACCCTGGAGTTGTGTGTCATCAACAATACCTGTTGTGCCATGTTGCTGCCTTGCATAAAAACATTGTAGATAGTTTGTGAACATTTTTAAAAATAAACCTTTAAGATCTGTATCATGAAAAACATTTGGAAACTTATCTGCTGTCAAGAATTCATCTTGGTTGTGATGTCATCGAACATGAATATTGTCACTGTCCAATCAAAATCATGGATCTCTAAAGTAGCATCTTTACAGAAGGAAATGCCCTTATTAAATTTTAATTAAAGTCAGTGTAAAAAGATTTCATTCCAAATACTTTTGGAGCATTTTTGTTGGTCCATTTTTCATGAAATGTTTACACATTGGGACAGCTGCTGTGATAAAAAACAGATGAATGTTTTTGATTAGACAGCGACAATATGCCTTTAGCAGTTTAGACTAGTCGTTATTTTTAAAGCACATTTGTTTCAGTGGACATTTATATATTTTTAAATAAAACACATTGCAGTCAATGAGAACCAATGTTATCTGTATTGATTCTTCCTAAAGGATTCAGCCAGTACAAATCATGTTTATTTATTCATTACGGTTCTAAAACTGAAAAGGATTACTTACAGTCTCAAATTAAAGAAAAAATACATTAAAAACAAAGTCTGCATTTTGGTAATACTGGTTTAAGGCGGAGACTGTTCGTTCGTCTCTTAGCAACGGTGCCGCTGTGCGGAGCAGGGAGCTTTGTTCAGACGCGTTACGGTTTTATTCACACACAAACCAAAAAATAACGGCAGATTTTCATAATGCAGTGGAGTAAAATATTTTTGACTTTGAAATGTGTGGAGTAAAAGTAAAAAGTCGCCCAAAATGGAAATACTTCAGTAAAGTACAGATACATGAAAAAAGTACTTAATTACAGTATCGAATTACATTCACTTCGTTACTGTCCACCACAACAGTGTAGAACTGGTGATTGAGAAGAAAATTCAGCAAAAACACGTAGTATTTCCAGGAATTTATAAAATGGTTGTGTACATTAAAAACAAAATAAATACAGCAAGAAATGTAGAAATATTGGCTCTTGGAACTCATTTTCAGGTGTAAGGTAAGAGATGTACCAGTAGGGGGCAGGAGATGCTACATTTCACAAACCTTATAGCTTTCTCACATGGCGTGACTCACTACGAGTGTGTGATCTCCTTATGTCAGCCATGTAATCTCTGTCGGTGTTCTCTATGGTTCATGAATCTGATATCTCAGCAGTTTTCCTGATCCTCTTCTGGTGAAGTAAAGGCCATGTTCCCAGCATGCAGTCTGTATGCTAACACATGCACAACATTACACACATACTTACAAAAACCTTTTCCAAACGCGTTAAGGTGCTGTGTTATATGTAAATAAAAACAGAATGACAAGTTGTGCAAATCATTTAAACAATATATTTAATTGAAAACAGTTAAAGGTAGCATTTTAAATGTTGGAACTTTTAAAAAATGTATCCCTATTTTGAATTTAATGCCAGCCACATTTTGTTGGGATGTGGCAACAAAAACTAGTAAATAAATGTACTTGGCAATAGGTCAGTGACAAGATTTGGTTTTTAAAAGTGCATTTTAAAAAGGCGAGGTGGGTGCAGAACAAAGATTGGAACAATTTAAGAATCACATTTCGCTTCATCTACAGCATATAATATCATTACAATTTTAAAGATTAGGAAAATCCGGAGAAACAGCTTAATGCATGGTACAAGGCCAAAAATGTATATTATCCGCTATGATCTTTATGTCCTCAGGTGTCAGTGCATTAAAAACATACATGATTCTGTAGTGGAAATTAGTACATGGGCTGAGAAACACTTCCCAAAACCACCATCTGTGAACACAGCCCATTGCTTAATTCATAAATGCAAATTAAAACCCACAAATGCAAGAATCAGCCTCCAGAAACACCACTGCTTTCTCTAGGGCCTGAGCTTAATTAAGATGGACTGAGGTGAAGTGGAAAATTGTCCTGTAATCTGACAAACCAAAATTTGAATTTTTTTTGGGAAATCCTGGATGAATGGTCCTCCAAACTAAAGAGGATTGGGACCAGGTAGGGTGACCAGATCTAAGATGGTGAAAAAGAGGACACGTGGGGGGATGAGTTCTCGCCCCCCGCTGCCGTTGTATGCTTAGCTGAACCTATGTGTGCTTTTAGGTCCTTTACACCTTTATCTGCTACACATGGGAAAACTTGAGAATTTCTTTTTTAATTCATCTGAGAACTTAAATTTACATTTCGGCATAGCTGCTCCAGATGAGGGTAGGTACATGAGCTTTGCCTGACGTAAACAAGGACTACTGACGTGCAGACTGACCAATTAAATGTTTACAGAGAAGTTTATCGACCAATAACGGTACTCTACAGTCAGACCGTCCAATCAGAAGATTTTAGGCTACTTCACCACGCCCCCTTCTCACTCAAGCGAACCAATCGGAGTAGGGGAGGGCGGGACTAGTTTGTGAACGAAACACTTCTCGAAGTTCTACGTAAGCTCGAGAAAAACTAAATCCAGGACCTTTGTGAAATTCCACCCGGTCATTTTTTTAAGTTTAAAAACGAGGACATGTCCGGGTAAAAGAGGATGTCAGGTCACCCTAACCATCCGTATTCTTATTAGTGCACAGCTAAAAAGCCAGCATTCATTATGGTATTAGTGCTCATGGCGAATTGTACATCTTTGAAGGAACCGTTAATGCTAAGAGGTTTTGGAGCAGCATGCTGCCATATGCACACCATTGGTCTCCTCAGTTCATAAAGTTTCTATCTTGTTATAATAAGAGGTGACTTCCAAATCTAGCAAGTAAAAAAAACACATTTCTCTGTTTATATAACTCCCTTTAAACCATTAAATATAAGTCTTGCTTCTCTTTATCAGGCAGCTATTTCTTTGACCCATGAATGTGTGTTTGTAAACAGGTGATGAAATGCTTAGTGTATGAGTCAGTGTGCGTAAGCCTGAGTGGACATTCTGTACTCCTGCGTGAGAAGCTGCAGCAGGTAATGCTCTCTCTGTGACAGGTTCTCCGAGCTCCACTACAACTTGCACACTGTCTTCTATCCACAGTCTTGTCTTCACAGACATACACCAGCCATGACTACAACCAAAGAGTACTGCAGGTCAGTCCAAGACTCAAACTTATACGTGAAAAATTCAACAGATGTAAAGTCTTTGTGTGATCTTTTTTCATTTTCAAGACAAAAATGTCTTTTTATCATAGGCTAACTACAGAAACACAGTGGTACTTTGGCCTTGATTTTGTAAAGTGTATCAAGTTTCATCTTTTTAATATGACTATGACATTTTTGTTTACTGTGCATCATATCAAAGCAGCAGGATCAAAACTATTTACCTCTTTATAATTTTATTTTTTTTAGGAAAAGTAAAATTCCTAATATCCTTAGTGATTTATAGATTATTTTTTTTGAGTGAAAATCCACAGACACGTGAAGAAAACAAACTCCTCACACAGTGAACCTGGGACCTTGTGATCCTAGAGCTGTTGGCAGTGATGCCATGAATTTTGAATACACTTTGAAAGTCCAGTGCTATCAAATTATGTCAAAAAGTGAAGAATAGACAGACGAGGTTTTGTTCTGACAGTGAGGATACACAGGTGTTGAATCGTACTCTAACGTTCTATTCAGATTAGTGTTGATATGAGATTATTGTTGGTCTTGTTTTAAGTGACTATTTTTCTTTGTCTGTTAACGATAGAATGGGCAGTCTGGATGAAGTTCCCTTTAAGGTTCCTTTGGGTTCTTTGGATGAGCCGCTGGGAATGATTACCCTTGTTACAGCTCCAGAAATCATTATACCAGACTACAATCAAATACTGAAGGACACACAGGTCTCTAACACACATACAGTGATTCAACAAGTCATTAGGATCAATAAGTCCTTTTTAACCACCAGAAAGTAAGGAAAAATATTTATGAATTTAGTCTCCATAGAGTGGGTCCTCCGAAAAGGGGTGACCATTATTTAAAGCAGATTGAAGGCATAATCTCTGAAACATCCAGGCCACCAGAAAGATATCTTCATACTATTTAAAAGAATCATTAACTTAACCTTAAATAAATATCTATAACACCAAGTTCTCTGTAAAGGTAATAATAACTGTCCATTTAAATAATATAATGAATATTTGATGATGGGGTAATGCATTAATGTGTGTGTGTGTTTAATTTTTCAGTATGAGTTCTGTCTGGAGAACTGGGTTCTCGCTGGGCTCCATCCAGATTCTAGTAAGGCCTCTGGTGCGTCTCTCTGTATGTCTGAAGATGTGTGTACGGTTCCATCCTGCCCACCACACTGGCTGCTGTTTAGCAGTCCCCAGGAGAGGACTTCAGCTTGCCACTCCAGCAAAGGATTATGGGAAGAAAGTCCACGGCCACGCAGTCTGAGTCTGAGTGCAGTGGCAGACCCCCACAGACGCCGTCTCCCACGTTCTGTTCATTTCCTTATGGCCGACTCTGAGTGTGAGGGAGCGGGCTACCGCGAGGATGACGAGGGCTCTTCCAGTGAAGAGGAAGCCCCAGCTTCACGCTCTCACAGTGCAGAAAGGCCACGAAGCTCTGGACACAAGAGACCACCTTCACTCCTCCGTGAGGCCCAACGACGTTCAGCTTCTCAGCTTCTGCTCCCGGGTTCCCCTAGGCTCCCTGCAGCCCAGAACAAGAAAACTGGCTCTGGCAGCCCCCACAGTCAGAGGTCCTCACGGAAGAAACAGAGCTCTGGGGGATCCAGTGGGAAACGCCACACGCTCACACATAAACAGACAACAACACACTCAGTTCTTCAGCAAAGGCCCTCTTCTGCTGGCCCTCAGCCATCCACCCGTGAGCACAAGCGTCCTCTGCAGGTAATAACAAACAAACAGCTGCTCAGAACAGTCAGTACAAGGTTTCACATAGGAAAGGCTTCAGCTCCTCTCCTAAGCCAGATAAATCAAGCCAAAAGTGACCGTCTAATACAAATGTTACTTACCTTTTCATTTCTAGGATAGTGCTGACTTCTGCTTGTAAAGTACCCTCCAGAGAAATCTTAATTCAAATGTCACAGCTGAATAACTCCTGATTCTACTGTTATGCACATCCCAAAAATGTCAAGTGAACTACTTTAAAGCCGTACCTCTGTATAAGTTTATACATGCAGTGAGTGTTAGAAATATCCCCTTGTAGTTAGGAGGACCTACTGTAGGCTAAACCCCCAACACTTACTTCAGTATTATGAAATAAAATCTAATAGTTATTACTACTACATACTGTGAGTATAATAAAAAGAGCATCATAAACATGTACTCTATTTTCAAACTAAATCCACGCCACGTACAAGAGCCACTGTCCATAATACATGCCCTATATTTGTGTTAAAGTAAATCAGACTTTACAAGCTGTCCCATGCCGCCTTTGGAGGGGTGCACAGAGTGAGAAATCTCTTGCTGTTTTCTCCAGGGGACAAACAGGAGTGAGACAATTCACAAATTTGCCACAGCACCACCCCGTGACAGAAGGGCGTTGCTGCACAAAAAACAGGGGCCTGATTTATAAAACTGCGTGGATTCTGGAGTGAAAACCAGAAAATAGAGTGCTCCCAAAAAAAGTCAGATTGCGTGCGCAGATGAACGTGTCTCAGCCTCAGTTACTCGCCTGTGTCGCCCACATATGCCCATAAATAGTCAATGCGAATAACCTCGGGAATGTTTAAATAAGGGCTACTCTGTTCATTTTCGCGTGAGATAGTGGAGACAATGGGGGACCGAAAGACAAGAAAAGAGAAAACAGACCGCGCAGTAGAAGATATTGTTTCAGAGGTCGAGGCGAGGAAAAATGTGTTGTTTGGTGTTTGGTGGCCTCAGCCGTGGTTCGCTACAGTTCTGTCTCACAAATATGTAGATATATCAGAATTGTATGCGAAAATAAATACATTTGTTTAAATTTACATTGAACATATTTGTAAAGTCGAAGTCTCGAATTTAAAATGTATTTGTAAATTGTTGAATCTGTGTTTGTGGATCTAGTCACTCACGAGTTTTCCGTGACGTGCATTTGTTAATTTCCTCTCGCGGTTTTTTGGATTATGAGTCTTTCCTTTCGCATTTCACCCGATCTACATACAAATGCAGAATGATCCACAAAATGTGACCAGCAGGCGAACAAGCCACCGCTGGGTGGCACTGTTGTTTCCCCCAGTGTTTCAGGACTGACCTGTTGCTGTCAGGGCCACAGCGAAACAACCCCCTGTAGGCGGGACTATGACTCCATTGGCTGCCGCAGTAAATGATAGACAGCTAACTCTGGCTGCTGATTGGCTAAATTAAAGTGATGACCAATGAGAAGCGCATATTCTGTTTCGGAGCCGTGGGGTATCGCGTCTGTCTGAAACAAATCATCCGTCTTAACAATCCAATCTCAAAAATACGAAACATATCAGTCCAATAAGTAACACGATTTTAGTCCAAATACGGGATGATTTTAACGTATTTTATTTGACAACCATAGTCTGCAGCGAAATTATGGAAGTTCCATTTGATTTTAACGTTGTTAAATTTAGGGCACCTTCAGAAGCCTTCCCCAGTGATCCCCCTCCTAACTGTCTGTGATATGAAGCTGTATTCAGCGGTTTGGGCGGCATTTTGTTCAAACCTCCACATTAAATGTTGCGCAAATACGTCTCCATTTAAGTTGCCCCCTCACGTCCTAAAACAACAGTGCCACCTAGCGGTAGGTTGTTCGCCTGCTGGCCACATTTGTGGATCAGGCTGCATTTGTATGTAGATCGGGTGAAATGCGAAAGGAAAGACTCATAATCCAAAAAAGGAAATGAACAAATGCACGTCACGGAAAACTCGTGAGTGACTAGATCCACAAACACAGATTCAACAATTTACAAATACATTTTAAATTCGAGACTTCGATTTTACAAATATTTGCAATGTAAATTTAAACAAATGTATTTATTTTCGCATATAATTCTGCGGTTTATTTTTGTCACAAGCTCAGTTAATGGACACCATAACACTATAACATATTCTTAAAAAAATGAGGGATCTCCAAAACAATTATTTCATGGCTTTTGGGGATCTAAAGGCTATTATTTTGCACCTTACCTGCAGTGAAAGCCGGTTATGGGACTATTTAAACGATGGCAGAGCTAAGTAATTATATTCAACCAATTAAAATGTAAAGTAGCTATGTCAGTCAGTATTATTTAATGCCAACATTTTTAAACAGGCAGTTAGAAAGCAAATAAAAATCTTCCAATATCCAGCACCACAAACTCTGGTTTAAAGTACACCTACTTCTGGTTTCTTATTTAAAATTAAAATCATTACAACCTGGTGATCAGCCTACAGTTACAAAAGACGGGCAGGCAGTCACACGCCCAGACAAAAGCCAAACCTCCCCTTCATTCACAGTTTCAAGTATCCAATAAAAATGAATCATTTAAAACTGGAAAAAAATGAGGGAAGATGAGTGGAACAACAGATAGTGTTGCTGTAACTCAGCTCCAGGGTCTCTGAATTCTAGGCTTCATCCTCGCCTCAGTTCACTGGCTCTGAGGAGTTGTGTGTGTTCTACCCGTGTCTGCATGGGTATCCTCTGAGTACTCTGGTTTCCTCCTGCAGTCCAAAAACACATTTCAAAAGTTGCCAAAACCTGTAAAATCCCCCTACTAGATACTGTGCTGGAATTACTACTGAAAACTCCTACAGATTAAATGAAAATATAATTCCAGATCAGCAAGTGTAAATCAAGAATCCTGTACTTTAACTTGTTTGATATTTTAAAAATGATCAATGTTCAATACTTTAGACCCAAACCTAATTTCATATTGTAGGAGGAGGCAAGACTAATCCAACTAGCCATTCTATCATACTGTGAATTTGAGAGAGCGCATTATGTGAGATACCTGATACTCTAAGATACTCTAAGCCCAATGGGACAGAAGCAACAGGATTGGAGAGGCTTCAGACCATGATCTGAAAGTTTTTCTAGATGCCGTTTTCATGGATGGCAAATATATGCCCAAGTATTATAATATCATCTCAGAACTGTGCAGAATTTAGGCTGAAAGGTATGCAGATATGCCGTGCATGACAAACAGTGTCAGGTTTCTGATGGAGTTGCACCTAGCACTAACCATGTTAAAACTCTATTATTAACTCACAGTAGCCAAGTAATTGATGCCAATACACGATACAGAGTCTATGGCCAAATTCAGTGGCTTATTCAGTGGATGGTAATATGAAAAGTAAAGTTTAAGATGTACCATTGAAATTAAAGTGCCATTTGTTTTGTGTGTGTGTGTGTGTATGTGTGTGTGTGTGTGTGTGTGTGTGTGTGTGCATGTAACCTCACATTATGTAAAAGTGACATGTGCATGTTTGTGTTTATGGATGTATCAGTCCCTTCGTCCACGCAGTTCTCATGGAGGTTGTAGCTCTGTTATGGATTCTTCAGTAGAGCTGCTCTATGCTCTAAGTAGAGAAGAGAGAGCACTTCTGGAGACCATTACTGCTCAGGGCTACACACCCAACTCTGCTATTCTTGCCCTGCAGCGCACTGGACCACGCAGTACAGAACAGGTAGCACGCACACACCACACATAGGTTTGGGAAATCAATATATAATATAATATCAATATAATATCATTAATAAATAAATTGCAAGACCTTAAAATAAATTCTCTTTGTTTTTAGTTTCCTTTTTTTATTTTTGGAAATATTCAGGAAATAAGGCCATTTTTTTTATAATTTTGGTTAAATTAGGGATTAAGAATTCACAAAACATAAACCGCCTCTGACAAGAAGTACTCCATATGAATCCTCCCTCATTTCGTATTAAAGGAAAATAATAATTACGTGGACAGCAGGTATCACAGTTCTAGACACACTTTCATTTAATCTTAAGGCTGCAATAACAGACTTGAACCACTAGAGGTCCAAAATAAACCACATATACCACCAACACATACAAGAGTATGTGTTTACAGTCAGGTTTACAATGTGTATTTATACAGATTCTTAACTATCTGTTGGCGTGTGATCGTCTGTGTGAGCTTGGATATGAGAAGAGTCAAGTGGAGGATGCTCTGGAGATGTTTCAGAACAGTGAGAGCAAGGTGAGAAACGCATGCAAAGTTGGAGCTACATAGATTACTGCATGTTCTAAATGGTTCTGAAGAATATACGGCAGTGGAGCATGATGGACATGGAGTAAGTTCCCAGAAATTACAGAAAAGTCCATGAATATATGTGTTAAATGCATTTTAATATAAATTTAATATTATAATATTTAAATATTTTAATGCACAATACACTGTGCATTCTGATCTCATTTGTGGAACAGTAGCTGGTTTAAATTCCATTTCTGGTTTCTGACTGTCAACACTTCATCTTTGAAGATTAAAAATGGCTTAATTTTACAGAACAAAAAAAAATCACTCCATGTTCCTTTAATCTTACATTAAAGGAATCTTGCTGCGGAACATCTAAAGAGTAGAACTGCCTAATCATTGCCCTGAAGGTCTTTGATTGGTCCTTCTTTAGCTGAAACCTCAGCTAATTAAAGATCAATAGGACAGCCTTTAATCAAATACAAGCTCATGTTCTCTCTGTTTGAGGGAGCAGATATAAATGCAGAATAATATAATTCTACTCTTCATGTCAATAAAGGGTGTGAACAAGGTTTAGACATATGTTATGCAGCACGTAGGAGCCAGGCACGTTTTCAGGTGTGTGGGATGTAGTCTGAGTGTCTTTCTTTTTCTGATCGTGATGTGCTGCTGTGTATCTCTCTGTTTCTTTCAGGCAGCAGAGTTTTTGCGTTTGCTGGCACAGTTCTGTGAGATGGGCTTCCAGCCGAGCACCATTAAAGAGGTTTTGCTGTTACACGAGAATCACCGGGAGAGAGCTCTGGAGGAACTCATGACCCGTGTCGCCTGAACCTTCTAGAACAAGAAAGATTTCTCAGCTCCATTCCCAAGTTAACTCTCACAGCATATTTGCACACTGTCCCCCAATGCCACACACTTTGTCATATTTTGTGGTGTTTTTAGAAGCCTGTGAAAGGTGACACTGAAGTTTTTTTGTATAAAAGATTATTCAGCTACGTTGAAGTACTTGGTGAGTAGGAAGAACCTGAAATAAATTGCATAACCTTTGTTTTATTAGTAGAAGGACCTTCAGGGCTACAATCATTGAAAGAGAGAAATAAATTTCCACATAATGTAACATAGAATAAGGAAAACAACTGAGAGTTAGTGACCTCTTAGTTGTCTTTTATGCTTTTATTTTATTTATTTATTTTTTCGAGGGGTGGTGGTGGTCTGTGGTAGACTGAAGCTTTGTGATTGTTTAATCCTATTCTGAGACATCAGCGCCCCAGTATGACAATTAACACCTCCTTGAATTAGATTATAGGCGAAGATTGCATGATTATGCTGACTTTCACATGATTCCAGTATGTAGCCTAATAGAAGAAAAAAAACTTGATTAAAAATGTTTTCATTTGATGGGAGATTGTCGTACTGAATGGATTATAGCACTTGATTCATCATAGCATCTAACATTGCTTTCATCAAGATTTTTTGGTCCACTAGTTTACAAAGCAATGCATTAATTGTTAAAGTAGGAGCATTATAAGTCTGTTACACAGTGCATATGGACTTAGAAAGTAGCCCTAGTATTCCCAGTTACTGTTTTATACCTGTAAATGTATTAAAAAGCAAAAATGACAATGGCACATTTATTGGTCAACTGCATATTTAGTGTTTGAATCAAAAACAAAAAGGAATAACAGGAAGTGAAATTAGTCATGAGACTTTGATTGGGGAATCGGTGCAATACTTCAGGACTGACCCCAAAGTCAGTTGTATTTGGAGGAGGAAGCATCATGGTTTGGGGTCATGGCAAGATGAATGCTAATGTTTATCAGAACGTCCCTCAGTGATACACAGGTCCTTCCCTGATCTCCCAATCAGCCGTTTCACACTGCAAAATGTGTAAAACCCTTCTTTGAAGCTGTTAGCACTGAAATTATGTAATGTCCAGTGGTCACTTCTGGTGTGAACCAGACAAATAATTACTGAAAGGTCACTGGCAACATTTGTTATGAAAAGTTAAGAAACCCACTGTGGGTACTAAACTGTGGAAGAGACTGGTAGAAGAATTGGGGGAAAAAATTAGACCAGAGCAGAGTGAGAAACTGGTGGTACAGCACAGATGTGCAGTCATTCACAGTAAGATCTCTAAACTTCCTGCTAAATGTTTGAAAGTCGTAACAATAAAAAAATATTACATTTGTATGCTTCTTTTTTGCCGTGATGATTCTTGGTTTATCATTCGAATAACAGGGTTTTTTTATCTTCAAAATTACCTTTTTTTAATTGCAATATCTAATATCTTTTTCATCATAAACGATGCTACACCTGCTTTCATTAGGATTATTTTGTAGCTATGAGCAGTGAATTTGAAATTTAAGAAAATGTAGGTTGTTTTCTAATTTTTATATCTACCTCACAGAACACTAATATGGGATTATATAAGGATACACTAAAGGCAAGGTTTTATAAAAATAGTTTAAACAATTTTTGATGGGATTACAAGTGTTTTAGTTTAAAATCTATAAGATATTGTAAAACTTAAACCGCATATTTAATTAATGTAATAAGTATAATATGTAGTTTTTTATTTCTTGTTATAGATGTCTGATGATTTGGACACGTCAGATGTCTGGTTCCTATTACCAGCACAGTAAAGATTTCTCTAAAGAATGTAATTTTATAACAAAACACCTTGAATGACTTTGTTTTCTCTCTAAACCACATTATCGTTGAAAACATATTCATTCATTCATTCGTTGTCTATAACCGCTTATCCAGTTCAGGGTCGCAGTGGGTCAGAAGCCTACCTGGAATCACTGGTTGCAAGGCAGGAACACACCCTGGAGGGGGCGCCAGTTCTTTACAGGGCGAGATATTCACACCTACGGACACTTTTCGAGTCACCAATCCACCTACTAACGTGTGTTTTTGGACTGTGGGAGCAAACCCACGCAGACACTGGGAGAATACACCAAACTCCTCAGTCACCCGGAGCAGGACTCGAACCCCCAACCCCAGGACTCTGGAACTGTCTAACTGCGATGCTACCGTGTTTCCCCGATAGTAAGACACCCCCGATAGTAAGACGCAGTGTGGGTTTTAGGGGGGTCGGCTAATGTAAGACGTACCCCGAAAGTAAGACATAGTAAACTGTACGTTGGAAAAATACAAGCCATAGTACCGGTACCTTTTGCTGCATTAACTGCGGGATGCGGACGGATCTGGAGCGGAATGAGCGGAGGGATGTGGAGGCCGCGGGAGCAGCAGTAATGTTGTCCGTGGTCCAACACGCAGCCTCAGTGCCCTCATGTGCAGCCGCTGGTGGCCACTCTGATTGGCATGGCCATGGTTGTCATGGAATAAATCTGTTTTATCTTCCAGTATAACATATTCAAACTGTTCGTTCTTACCGTTTTTCATTGTTTTACATGTTATACATGGAAATACCGTCATGATACGGTTGTAACAAGACATTCTTGGCACTTGCTTTTATAAAACTGTTTTATGGTGAATACCATAATGTTCAGGTTGTTAATAAATGTTAATTTTATGGTTAAAACAAAAATCGACATTTTTTACCAATATAAGACATACCCCGAAAGTAAGACATAGTGGGACTTTCGGGGGTAAAAAGAATGTAAGACACTGTCTTACTTTCGGGGAAACACGGTACCTGCTGCACCAACGTGCCACCCTTTGGAAAAACAGTTGGCATTGGTGCAGCAGGTATCACTGCCACACCACTTCAGTGGCCTGGAGTCCTGGGTTCAAACCCCACCTCGGGTCACTGTCTGTGGGGAGTTTAGGGTGTTCTCCTTGTGTCTGCATGGTTTTTCTTTCAAAAACAAAAACATACTTTGTACTGACCATGAACTGTGTGTGTGAATTTGAGATTGTGTGGTGCCCTGAGATATACTGGGGCCCCCATCCAGGGTTGCCCCATCCTTGCACCCAATTATTTCTTGTAGGGCACTGGACCCATAGTGACCGTGAACAGGATAAAGCGGTTACACAAACTGAATCAATAAATGAATGAATGGTCTAAAGTGGATTAGTGACTCGGGTGATGCATTGCACTAAAAATGTTATGAGCTCCGCCCCTTCCAGCCAATCAGCTGAGGGGAACGAGAAGTTTCGGCGGCGTCATTCGACTTTTAGCCAATCAGAGACGAGAACGCGTTTCGATGCAGGATTTGAATCTACAAGAAGAAACGGCTGTATATTCACACCCAGCGAGTTTACTGCACACAGAGTACACTTCATTTTCTCTCTATCGATAACGTTAACCGAGGAGTTTCATTTTCAGGACGCGGTCTTATATGTCGGAGTAGTGTTTACTCTTCAAGCGGCACCATGAGGAAGAGGTAAATAACTTTAAATCCATAAGCCCCAGTGTTATTGGTCGTCAGCCGGATAAACTTCGTGTGTTTAATACGGGCTCCTTTGGGAAGAACTCGACTAACGGCAGCGTTAATGATTTATATTAAAACAATAGCTTTGTTAAAAGCTGGAGTGTGTTGGTCATTTATTCTAGTCTGTCCAATCTCGTGGATAAAATGGTTTGTCTAAGTTGCCAGTTGAGCTAGATATTTAGCATAGATAGCTAGCTAGCGATAACAATATTGAGCTACACAAGTCTACAAAGTATTTTTTATCATATGAATCTAGTAAACTAAACGTTCGGTTTAAGTTTCGTTTACATTTAACGTTACATAGCGCTAGCAAACAGTTGAAATTGAACGCAATGTAAATCGTATTTATTTTTTCTAGAGATTAGTGTGTCTCTTAAAGGGCATTCCTACCAACATTTCAGAATTAGTTTAGTATAACTGTCGATGGCTTGTTTGTCAGGTCAACGTGAGTGTTCAGCGATTAAATGGTTAAGGTAGGAATTTGATTTTGAAAATGCGGTTCTTAGGCGTGTTAAGTTCTAATATTTACAAACCATTCAATCAGCCACACATTAATAAAGGCACGTTTCTACATTCATCCACTAATCATACAGGAGCAGATTGTAGTTTTGCGATTTCAAACTAGTAAAACTGTTGCTCTGTATACTTTGTCCCCTTTCAGCCTGTTGTCAGAACCAACACAGTATGTATGACTTAAGTGGCGGATTATTTTCAGCGCTGCAGTGCAGTTGTGTTGGTAAGAATGGATCAGACACAGCAGTGCTGCTGGTGACTTTAAAACCCTTAGTGTCACTGCTGGATTGAGAATAGTCCACCAGCCGTTAATATCCAGCCAACAGCTTCCCGTGTGCTGTGTCCTCTGATGGACTAGACGACGACCAGCACAATCTGCAGCAGCCGATGAGCTACTGTCTCTGTCTTTACGTATACACAATGTGGACCAGCAAGGTAGGAGTGGACACCAGTGTTTAAAAACTCCAGCAAAGCTGCGGTGTCTGATCCACTTGTACCAGCACAGCACACAACCACAACTATCAGTGTCTCTGAAGTGCTGAGAATGAGAGTATACCTGCGTTCTGGGGGTCTTTACGATTTGAAATTGAGGGTGAATGTAGGTAAAAAAGTATGCAGAGCAACAGATGGACTGCAGTCTGTAATTCTAGAAATATAAAGTGGAGCTCATAAAATGATGTTAGAAACAAGGTCATTCTTACCTGCCAACCTCACATTATTTATCGCTATAATTACTTTCAATTGCTCATTAACCATTTAATTGTGTAGAAGAGTCTTTTTGAGTAGAGTTAGGGCTGCGGGACTTCCCATTTAACATCAGCCACTCTTTCTCAACTAAGTGAGGCTGTAGGTTAAAGCTCATATTTTGAGTCAAAAACTTTATATACTTCACTATGTCAAAGTAAAAAAAACAATTGTGTTTGTCGTTTTGCAGTGAGCTGCATGCCGCAGAGTCGGTGGCTTGTCTCAATAAAGCCCTGAACCACCTCAAAGACATCTGGGAGGAGATAGGAATCCCTGAAGACCAAAGATTGCAGAGGACTGATGCGGTTAGAATGCATGTCAAGGTGATTTTTAAATGTTTACTATCCTTTGTCATGTGACAGCTTTTCAGCTATGTCACTTCATGACCTTGGCTCCATGTTTCAGACTTTTCTAAACCTGTCAGTTTTAAGATTGTGAGTTATTTATTTTCAACTCCCAGAACCTTTTGGACATGATGATAGCAGAGGAGGAAGGGCTGAAGAAGCGGTTGCTGAGTAGCATTGAATCCTGTCGGAAAGAACTGGACACTTTATGTGAGGAGCTTCAGCTTCCTCCATATTTGGTATGTAAGATGGGTGTAACCTGGTAAAAAAAAACATCTTGAAATAGCACAATGTAGTAGAAACCGATCTTTATTTCTAAAGCACCTCTATTGGTTTTAGAATCAGAAAATGAAAGCTTGATATGTGCCATCTCTAGGACTTATTGCAGAATGTAGATTCTAGTCATTACCTTTCCATGGCTATGGTATTAGTCATCTTCTGGTTGTTTGGGTCTGGCTTTTTATTTATGGTATGCTTTTTGTCCATTCATCAGGAGGATGATGGCTTGACCATGCTGCAGCTGGAGAAGGAGATTCGTACACATCTGAAGGTGATGCTGAAGCAGAAGACTCAGCGAATGAATGAGCTGAAAGATCTGATGCAGCAGGACCGGGAGCTGTGTGATATTCTGTGTGACAACCCTTATGTCATCAACCCTGACCGCGTGCCCTCGGCCCAGCAGCTGGAGAGCTACGGTCAGCATATTGCCACACGTAACCAGGAGAAGGTAAACTTTTCAATTCATGCAAATAGATGACATGTTATGTCTTTGTTTGTTACCCATTAAAGCATATGTAAGTTTACGTTATGTTCTGAATTTCAATGTTTTTTAAGGGGAAAAATTAGCTGTGTGTCTGAAGTTTAGCATGTCTGTAATTGTGGGTATTTCCCTTCACTCTGGGTTACCACAGAAACTCATTTGATACTTGAGGTTTTTCATTTTGTAGTACTTTAGGTCTGTGGTTACTTTCATGCAGCTGGCGTTCCCCAGAATTTAGAGACTGTTTCATCAACAGCAAAAATAAGTAAATATTACTCACTTATGGAACAGGAATAGAACAATATCCTTATCCCAGTTCCTGCTTTTCAAAATTTGGCGGTCATTTTGTTCTCTGAAATCTTCCAAGTCACCTCTCTTCTGCTGTGATTAGAGAGAGGAATCCTAACATAACAGACTGAGACACTTACAGACACTGGGGCTTTGTAAAAATGTTAGATTGGTTTTGAGCACGCAAACAGACTGGAGAGCAGAAAGTGGTGAGGTATCCTCAGAATTTTATATAATAATTTAATTTTATATTTTTATATGGTGATTATCACATTTTTAGGCAGTGTTGTTTTTACGTAACATCATCCAAGACTATGTTAATGGGAAACTTTATATTTAGGAACGTCGTCATGCAGAGTTTGTGGCCATCAAACGGCAAATCATTGAGTGTATGGAGGATCTTGAGCAGATGCCGGACACTAGCTTTGAGAGAGACGTGGTGTGCGAAGATGAAGAAGCATTCTGCCTTTCAACAGAAAATATTGCTGCTCTCAAAGTTCTACTGCACCAGGTATACATATGTGGAAATTCACTGGAGAATGAACTCATTTCTGTTTGTGTTATGAGTAATCCTCTCTTCCAAATACAGCCTCTTTGTCTCCATGTCTCCCCCACTGATTGCTATTCATGTCCTTGAAATGAATCATTCTCACCTATTCATCAAATAGATTAATTTGTGTGACTGATTCCTCTATTTAACATCTTGCTTATAGCTTTTAATCATTGGTTACTGGTGTAGTTTCAGTGTTATTAGGATGGGATTCAGTGTGTTAATTAAATTGTTTTTCATTCATTTCCACATCGAGACAGGCTGTAAGTGAATGTGAGACTAGATTGTTTCACGCTGAGCTGTGTATTTCCGTTTCAGTTGGAAAATCGAAAAGCGGAGAATGAGGCATTGTGTGTCTGCTATCGTGGCCGTATTGGGGAGTTGTGGGAGAGGCTGCAGATTCCCCAAGAAGAGAGAGAGACTATTGCTGAACACATGAACAGCAGCAAAAAGAAGAATATGGAGGCAGTGAGTGTAAACTTTCATCTGTCACATCAACTGCATATCAGTGTCAATTTTATATATATATATCTTATCTTATATATTATCTAAATCTTATAATATGCAATATTTGGCAGTATGCAGGCAAATGCTTGCTAAAAGTGCCAAAACAACAGGGTTGGGTGAAGTGGAATGTGAATAGGAAGGTGTCATTCTAATTTGTCTTCCCAGTTGAATCACTTATTCTCCTCATGCCTCCTCAAACAGCTCCACTAAGCACAATGCCTAAATACACATGGAGCAATTTAGTTTTTATTTATTTATTTTCTTCTAACACTGCGACCCTGAACTGGATAAGTGTTTACAGAATTAATGAATATTTAGAAACTTTAAAACAGGATTAATTTCAGGATTAAATCTTTACAAAAGTTATTCTTATTATCACTCATTTACATTGCCCTTATACTTGTGCTGAAAATTCTAATGATTGCGTTAAGCATTTTAGCTACACATTCCATACATTTCTTGTGGTGTTTTTTTGTTTTTAAACTGTATACTGTTCTCACACCAGTTGCATGCAGAGCTGGAGCGTCTGGAGGAGCTGAAAATGAAGAACATTCGCAGCGTGGTTGAAACAATCAGAGCAGAAATCGCTCTCCTCTGGGAGAAATGCTTCTACAGTTTGGAACAGAGACAAGCCTTCACTCCTTACTACATTGGTATGTCAGGACCTAGCCTAGGTTGTATTGTGTACCACAGGGCATTAGTGACAATAGATATTTAACAATAATCTGTATAAATTTTGTGCACACAATCTATTAGATAATCTAGATATAAATGGACTTTTTCTTCTTTTCCCTGTTTTTCAGTTAATTTGTGGTGTTTTTTTTATTTCTGTCAGAGGGACACAGTAATATTCCACTGCAATTGTCTCTAATAGTTTCACCAATTTTATGTCATAGTTATCAGTTCTAATCTTTTTTTTTATTATTATTATTAGATGATTTTAATGAGGAGCTACTTGCTCTGCATGAGCAAGAGGAGCAGAGGCTGAAACAACGTTATGAGGAACACAGAGAACTTTATGATGGAGTCATCAATTGGCAGAACAATTGGACCCTCTACAAGGAACTGGAGGTGAGTTCTTGATTGTTAATTTTGAGCAGTTGCCATTTCACAAGTCACTGGCATGTATCACATATATTTGCAGGTATAGACAAATATAAGTGTTTGAACTGATTTATTGTATACGTTTGCAATTATGAAGTACTCTCAGGGTCCTAGTAGTGATGGCTGTTCTTTCACTGGATGTCTTTGCAACGCCCCAGGGCCATTATTTCCAGTCACACAAGATCAGACTTCTGTCTATGAATGGAGAGACCAAAATACACACACTCAGTACTGAAGCTCAAAGGTTGATAATGAAACAAGAAACATACGTTAATTGTTCCTACAGCTTGCTAATATGAACTTTTTTTTTTGTCTGTCTTCAGAAAAAAGCCACAGATCCATCTCGCTTTAACAACAGGGGAGGGAACTTGCTGCGGGAGGAAAAGCAGCGAACTGAACTGCAAAAGAGTCTGCCTAAGGTCAGCCAGTCGTATGCTGCCATCAGCAATTCTCAACTATTCATTATTCAGAAGTGTGCACTGTCAAGCATTACTGTTTTGATGCTGATATTCCATATTAATGGAACTTTACCACAACTGCTTACTTTGACCTTTTTCATTGCTCAGCTGGAGAAGTGTCTGAAAAACCAAATAGATCAGTGGGAAGCAGAGCAGGGAGCAGAGTTCCTGGTCAGTGGGCAGCCCTTCATACAGTATGTGGAGGAACAATGGAACCTGCACCACCTGGAGAAAGAGCGAGAGAAGCTGGAACGGGTAATTACATATTATGAATTAATAATCATTACTGCATGGGGAAGCAGTGTAGCTCCATGGAAACACGTCTGTTTAAAATAATTATGATAATTAGAAGAGAATGGAAGAAATAATCAAGATTTGCAGAACTGTATTGTAAGAATTATTAATATGCTATTTAAGTTATAAGGAAATGAGTGGGGGGGGGTTTAAATGGTCATTGTGACATTATTAGATGCTAGACAGAGTACAGGCACCTCACACTGACATTCATCCCTGCTGTAGTTTCAAATATCATAGAGAACGTCTATATGCTATAAATCTCTTTCGGCAGCAAATGAAGAAAAGTAAACAGACTGAAGAGGACATGCTCTATGGCACATCCCTACGAACGCCCACCAAGAGGAGGCTTGCAGGAACGCCCACACCAGGGAAATCACGCAAGGTAACAAGCCAACTCTGTGCATACAGATGACATTTTGTACTTTATCAAAAGTTGATCAATGTTTTGAAGTGGCACTGAATGCTGCTTTCTGGTATTTTAGCTGAATACCACCTCCAGTATCTATAGCTGCACCCCCAATACGACACTCCGCTCTATCAGCCACACTCCAGCCATGAGACCACCTCTGTCAGCAAGCAGAGTAAGAAGTAACCCTTTTCTGCTAGTAATGTCCTTGTAGTTCTTAGGCTTGAGACACTTAACCAGGATGTTGAGAACTGAACATTTTAACAAACAAAAAAATCATTCTTTTTCTACAGCATTGTCACATTACCTGATTGTATGTCTTTTTATGAAACCAGTGACAGCTAAATGCTGTGTTTAATATTGCTAATTCTGCTGTAATTGAAACCTGTGCCAACCTTGTCTGCTATGAATATTAAGCAATCACCAGCCATTTATTTGCAACACTCAATTTGTGTTGCATTTAGACTTGGTAACGGTGACTAATTTAGAAAACATGAATGTATGGAAAAGTATTGGTGTTTTAACTAAATTCAGGATTTTGAGGACATTTATAGATGACTAAAAACTAGTGTTAGACAAACATGGAAAACAAACACAGTGGATTATTAAATGTTATCACACTTCTATATTTGAGAATGCTAAAGTTATAACTGTTGCTAATGCTTTTCATATTGGTTCGTATCAGATTGGTTTAGGGTTACGTACGCCGTCTCGTGGCCGAACTCCACGTGGTTTGGAGAAGAATAAGGAAAACATGTCTCAGATGAGTGGAACCCTGCGAACCATGACCACCAGCCCTCATCGAAACTACTCCATCAACTCAGTTGCCAGCTCCTACTCTGAGTTTGCGGTAAATTCCCCACTTTAAACTTTTATCCTTTGTCATCCCAAACAGAGTCTCAGCAGCACCCAGTCAAGTAACATGGAGAGGACTAGCATATATATAATTACTGTTCTTCCAGTTCTGTGGCATGATTGTGGTGTTTAGACTGGACATGTGAAAATTTTATTCCATTAAATCTATAGTAGATTATATATAAATTGTTTATACTGTCCTGCTTTTTATGCTATTGTGTTTTGTACTGTCTGGAACTGTGATGTAAGGCTTGCTTGGTGTGCGGTAGTTGGTTGCAGTAAGCTTTTCTATGCTACTTACTTTGAACAAAACCGATAAACTTCCCAAAATAAAAGACACAGGCTTTACACTTCCATGTGGAGTTCAGACATCTTATGTCCTGATGTGAATGTATAAGCTTATTTAAAACTGAATATGGAGTATGTCCCAAAACGTATTGCGCTGTCTACATAGAGAGCAATTTATGTCGCAGTGTACATGCTCCTGACATATGGGCTGTCCCTTTTTTAGACACATCTGACAATTTTAAGGCAACATCAAACCGTTCCTCAGGCATTAAGGCAATCCCAGGATACAATGCAAGCAACTCGCATCTATTAAAACAATCAAACTTACTATTAAAAACCTGAATAGCACATGCATACAGGTTAAGAAATTTCTCCCCAGGAGCACACTTCAGTGCTTTGCATGAATGGACCTCCATAACCATTCAAACAAAACACTTTCATAAACTGTCCTAGGAGAATTCTGATTAGATTTGGTTCCTCCAAAACTAATTTGTTTAACATCAGTATGATGTAAAAAAAACTTATCTGGTTTATAGTCATGAGAGTTGAGTTCAGAACCCCCTGTGTAGGTACTTCATGTGTAGTGGCTGTCTAACTCTGCATTCTATTTATAGAGGGACTGTGATAACGTTGAGTCCACCACCATATCCAGGTTTGTATGAATTAAAGCAAATGCTGTATTAACATTTCCCACTTTTATGTATTTACTCGTTTCTTAAACTTTCCCACATACTCAAATTTGATTAAAAGCCGCAAGGTGCAGGAGATAGGCTTTGGCGATAATGAAGCATGTTTTGCTAAACAATTATATTGAGCATCTTAAGGAAAAGCAATATTTTTGTGATTAAAATTTAACATTAGTCAAAAGAACTTCTTCTGTCTATTACAGACTTGTACCATGGGTTGCTGTTGTGTTGAGAAATGGTTGGATCAGAGCCAAAGATAACTTTATTTACTAAATCACACTGTTGGTATATGGATATTTAATACATTGTCCTCATGCCTGAAATTTTGCATTTGTTTTATTTTTTTTCTGCATCTTGACATATGCTTGAGTTTTAACCTAAAACATCCTCAAGCAAGTTTACAATTCAGTCATCTGTCAACATCAGTTATCACAATATTGTGCAAAGTTTTATTAAATGGCAGTTCCAATAAATGGAAGTCTTTTGTAGTTTTTACTTGAGGGAAAAGTTTCAAAGTAACTCCTTGACTAGCTTTCCGCTTGTTAAGTTGTGACATTTCAACCGTGTGAAAAGTCACATCCAAGACCAAACCGCTGCTCAGTATGGCCAACTTGGTTCACTGGTAGCAGAACTCATTACAAAACAACTGTTCTGACTGTGAGCGGGTGACATGGCTCTCTCCGCGGCTCTTGTGCTCCCAGAGATGGAGCAGCCCAGTCAGACTGCACAGCAGCTCACACACATCAGAATGAGCTGTGAACTGTACAAATTGTGCAACCAAAGACACACATTTGCTTCTGTTTACGTTTATTCCTTTTTCTGAGCTCCTGCATGGAGATCATGGCGAAACGTCACTCGTGGCGTCACACTTATCAAACGGATTGGCTACATTATCATAATTACATGAAATAATGCGTTATCCATTTTTGTGGATTTTTACTACATCTTTTGAACACAGCAGCTGTCCTTCACTTGCTCTAAATGTACTTTTACCCCCCTTCCTCTAAAGTTAATGTTTTGGAGATGCGTGTTTTTTCTTTGAACAGCAATGATATTCCTATATTCTTAGAAAATGTAGAACTAAGTAAATAAGTATGAGCTTTTCCTGTATGAATAAAAGCTATGAACTTGAGCAGTTATTTGTTAAACAAAACATGTTTATGGGTAAAACAACTCTAACCCCACACACACACACACACACACACACACTCTCCTCTTAAACCATAACATTTTTTCTGCAGTAGAACAGAACTCCACACATGCTCACCAGTGACTTAAAGAAACAGTTCTGCTCTCTTTAGCCATTACAGTATGGAGTGTAATATCAGTACAGAATAATCACTTAACTAACATTTTGGCTTTTTTCTGCCTACTCTAACTCTTATTTGGCTGGACTGTGTGCTGCTGGCTCTGCTGAACTTTGTGGGTTGAACACTTTCTGCTATCTGCTCTTGCCTCTTATTAATTTCTTTTTCTTTTTTGCCAAAATGTGTGAGTGTACCTGGAGTGTACCTTTTACTGTTTTTCTGTAGAAGGGTTCCTCTGCATTAATGGTTGAATGGTTGTTGGCATAGTAACTAGCTCTCAGCAGCCAGTGAACAAGAACACAGGCCTTCTGTCAGAGGTTCCCTAAACACTAAATCTCTATATACATTCCATGTCCAAAGATTTGTAGACACTCTCTATAATGATGGAATTTGGCTACTTTTAAGGTGCACCCCTTATGGGTCCAGACACAATGGTGAACACACATTTTATATGATCTCCTAAGATAAGATTACTGTCACCTGCCCAGTGCAAAGCATGGACTAAAGGGATATAACCCCTATAGAGTGGATTTTGACATTCAGCTCTATTTTTGATTTTGTATTAAATCACATTACTCTTCATTCCATGAATTCCAAAAAAAGGCACAATTTTACAAGTACAGTACCACAACTGGCAGCATTTGAGTGTTACTGATGATGTCTGATGTCTTCTTTCAGCGAGAACTCTCACAAGCCTCTAAATCCAGCTGCAAGGCTGGAGTTTTGAACTCCACCATCACGCGCTGAGCTTTGGTTGGTTGGAACCATTGCATTGTGACTGTCGCCATCTTTGCCAAGCATTACTCCAGATGAAGGGAAAAGTGTTCAGGAGAATATTGAATGTAAAGCACCTTCAAAAAATTTGTTCCTGCTGGAAAATTTGTAAATATTTTACTTTGTTTTATTTTATCAATTTTATAGCATTGATCTTAGAACCAGTCAGTCTTCCATGTGATGTCAGAAGGACTTTCTGTCAAAAGCAAGATTGTTTTTGCAATAAACACTTGTCATTTTATTTTTAATCTTTTAATGAAAACATGTACAGTATGTGGTGGTTCTTCACTGGTTTCTGCTGGTTTGGATATACTGTCCTATGTATTTATTGTTCTCTTTTCTACTACCTTAACACTAGTATTTGTTCTTGACATGTTCAATTAACACTTGATAAGGTAATCGGCAACCTGTAAAATAAATGCTTCAAACCAGAAATCAGTTTTCTGCTGATTCATTGAATGGGATACAAGTGGCTTAAATGGACTGGGGCTGTAAGACGTCTTACTCTGGATGCGACAACTGAGCATTAAAGGCCCTTAACACATTAAAAACCGCCATGCTTATATTTGCCTTTTGTACTTTTAATAAGGCTATACAGCTGATGTCAAGCAGTCATTTAGAGTGGTTTCGTATTAAATGGTGCATTGTAGAAAAACATGGCTCTAATTTCTTCAGAGTTTGTGAATAGAGCTAAGGCTCAGGTGCATGACGCAAAAAAATGATTTTAGGCCAAAACCTTATCAGGAAAGAAAAAGATTTTTACATGTAATGTTTGTATTCGTTTCATTTAAATAACTTTTGGGAATTGGTCTGTTTCCTGTCATTTTCCCTGTAAACATTTGTAACTTATCAGTTTACAGACTATTTCAGGAAATTATTTTATTAATTTTTTTGGCAAGGCACATTAAATATGCAGGTCAACTGCAATAGTTTCACTTTAGAAGTGATTTGTCACTTTAATTTGAATTGATTCCAGTGATTCTGGGTAGGATCCACACCCACCATGATCCTGAAAATTAATTTGGAACGCAAGAATAATGCACTAAAATTGCTACTAACACACTACAGCTAAATGACTTAAAAATATAGATACTCCTAAAACTCATTTTTATAACTACACAAACCACTATTGGAGAGACTGAGTTACTGCCTCTTTATGCAGAAAGCTGGTGTGTATCCTAAATGTAGCTTCAATTACCAAAAGATTAATAAAAGAAAATGAGTGTTGCCAATCAGGCTAGTTTAACAGCTGGCGCAGCAGGTAGTGTCGCAGTCACACAGCTCCAGGAACCTGGAGGTTGTGGGTTCGATATCTCGCTCCGGGTGACTGTGAGGAGTTGGTGTGTTCTCCCCGTGGGTTTCTTCTGTGTGCTCCGGTTTCCTCCCACAGTCCAAAATTACGTTGGTAGGTGGATTGGCGACTCAAAATTGTCCGTAGGTGTGAGTGAATGTGTGTGTGTGTCTGTGTTGCCCTGTGAAGGACAGGCACCCCCTTCAGGATGTATTCCCGCCTTGCGCCCAATGATTTCAGGTAGGCTCTGGACCCACTGCGACCCTGAACTGGATAAGCGCTTACAGATAATGAATGAATTAAGGCTCTCTTACAGAAACTAAAATGTTTCCATTCGTCTTTCCTAGTGTGTAAAGGTTTAATATTAGACTTAGTCTTGTATTTCTTGATTAATCAAAGTCTTGATTAATATTAAATTATTAATTTCATTAAATTTCATTAAATTAAATTATTAATTTCAATGAACCGTATCTATTGTGCGGCCTGTGACTGATTTCATAGTCATCAAGGATAAATGCCTGTGTTTGTACAGTATGATGAATTAAATGATACATAGATTTAGTCATTGTTTTTCCTATAATTTTTATTAATTACACTTCTGTTTGTGACTTTATATATTTACTCTTTAAATCTTTGGTGCTGTTAGTCCGAGAGCCATTGATTTCGTCCTTGCCCTTAAAGTTACTTAGAGGTGTTGGAACAGAGGTGTCACTAACTTAAATGTCACCAGCCATGCAGACAGCCAACTGTTCCTATTTTCTGACAGAAATCATCTTCAAGCTGATATCATTTCGCTTCTTAATTTAAAAATAATTAATAAACTTCCACTAGGTTCAGCACGTACTTTCTACAGATGATATATTTGTTCAAAGAAGGTTTGTACCACCGATTTATCCAGTGAGAATATGATATAATTATAATTGTCTAAACAATGATGAGCCAAAATTCAATAGAACTGCCTTTAAAAACAGTGTATAACTCACTGCAAGGGGAATCAGTTTGGAGGAAGACAGACACAGAAACTGACTGCTTGGGTTTGTTAACTTTATATTTTTGGAGATTCTGTCCTTGCCATTTTTCAAACCATATTGGAAACTGCCAGGCACTGACTGTTTAAAATATTTAATCAGAGCCTGTTCAGTTTCATATCCTCCTTCAGAAGTTCCATAGTGCCGTTTCTGCAGTGATGAGACAGGTGTAGCAATGACAGAGGCTCTGTCTTCCCTACTACAGGTCACGGATGCATCACAATGATTTTGAAGCTGTTATCTGAAGGTAAAATATTGGTGTTCCTTTAAGAAGTACCCTAGTTTGTTCCTAAACCTTGGTGGAGAGGCCCTAAGCAATGTGCCTTTCTAAAAATAGTCGACTCATCTAGTCTGCTTTTTTTAGGCGAATGTCAGGAGCAACTTGCATTGAACATTTCTGTAAATTATTTTCTTGTAAACTGACACCGAACAAATGAGTAAGTAGCTCATGTTTGTGTGTCTAATAATTCATCATTATTCTGTTGGTTTGTTACAGAAACTGTGTCCCAGAACTCATTGTAATATTACAGATGTGTGATAAAACAGGTGTAAGACCAGGTTGGTCCTCATTACCACTACTACCATTACCCATGATTTAACTAGGGCCTCTTTGAGACACTTAAGGTCAGTGATGTTTTCGTCATTTTAGCTCTTTGCTGGTTAATTGTTCAGCTTTGGTTTGACATGCATTTGGTGGATGTGGATAATCCTTACTTGATTTAAAATAAAATGGAAGATACGACTGATAACAGCCCCTTTTGTAGGGCAGGGGGTTGACAGTGCTATAGGCTGAAAGGGTTGCTCTCATTGGTGAGAGGAGCTGAATACTCTGACTCACTCAGAAAAGCTTTAGAGGGTCTTCAATGTTGACCAGCGACTGATTAGCCACAGTATATGACATCTCTACAAAATGATATAATACTGTTATTTAAAAAATAATAATAACACATAGGGGCAAAATGGGTGAATTATTACCACAGGAGAGCACTGGAGGTGATATAAAGAGAGTGAAAATATAGAGAAAAGGGACTAAGCGTGTGGTTAAGCGCTGGAAGTTGCATTGCAGGGGTGGGACTCTCTCTCTCTCTCTCTCTCTCTCTCACTCTCTCACTCTCTCGCCTCATATGCAGGAGGAGGAGGAGGAGGAGAAAGGTGCAGCGTATTCGAGGCGACTGGTGTGAAACGGAGCGGGGTCGTAAACAAAGCGTCTTGTTTCCGCCGCGCGGACGACGCGCTCTTGAGGCGGGGAGAGCGCGCTGTTTGATGGAGAGAGGCGCGTGAAGAGAGTGAGGGCTGCAGGAGGGAGAGCGGACTTTCCTCCCGTTCACTGCACCAAACAGAAACTCCTCCGAGGTAAGAGCCTGCCCGCCATCTCCTCCTCCACAGAGTCCTGTAGAGTCCGTTAGTCCTGTAGAGTCCTCACACAGGATTCACAGCCGGGGGTAGAGCGAGTAACGGGCAGAACGTTCCGGCGACGAGCGGCTTCACTCGGCTAACATCACTCCCCCTTGCAGCCTAATGTCATTCCAGCTATCACTGCTATTATTTTTATACGGTAATTAGCATCGTCTGACGGTCCCCAGCTTCCTCACAGGCTCTGCAGGCTAAGTTAGTGTATGTAAATAAGCCTGGCACATGCTGTACATTTTCCACACATGACTGGACAGTGAAGGCCTGCCCTTTTCTGCAGAGGCTCTGGAAACCTCAAAAAAGTAAGAAAGAAGCTGCTGGCTTCATACTGGGGTTTTTCATCACCTATTCACTACGGCTAGACGATAATTGCATATTTAGATACTCAAAGGCATACCTTGTTATACAAGGCACCAGTAATACCTTTCAGAAACTATTAGAGCTTTAAACGTTTCACACTGTCCAGGAGTAAATCCAGTGAGCGAGGACTAGTGAAATGTGCTATCAGTGTTCTCTAAAGACTGATTAACCCTGGTATATCCAGAGACATGTTCACTTTTATTACAATAACAATAAAAACACATTTCATGACCCACATCCAATATGCACCTACTACCGTATTTAGCGTCTTAATATGATTTCAGCTATTGACACTGATATAAACAAGTCATATTCTATCATTTTTTTCATTCTTGTGAGAAAATATTGTATCGCCAAAATTATACTTTTACAGGACAAGGAAAATGCCTTCCTAACTTTAAATCCAGTTTGGAAGCACTTCTATTGGCCCGTTCATCATAACATTTTAACACAATGTAAGGCACAGCTAGTATTTCCAAATTTGGTAAAAAAAATTAGATACAAGGTTTTGAAAGAACAGCAACAATTTTCTCAAAACTATCCTGGAGTTACTACAGAAAGCTTTTATTGCAGGGACTCTTTCCTTGCACCTCAGAAAAAGATATATTCAGTTATTGTAATCTTTTGGCTGTAACCAGGGACTTCCTGCCTTAGGATGTGTTGTCATGGTTCTCCACAGTCATACACGGCTGACTTATACCGGCTGTGTTGATATCCAGCTTTGGTCTGTGTGAGGACGTGCTGAAGGAGACATTTGCGCTGCTGAACACTTTTTAATAACCCATTTCTCCCTTGATGACAGAGTCGTGTTAGGTTGTCATGGCCACCACTTCCATGCTGCAGCCCCTCTGCTCCCTGCCCTGTGCCTTATTATTGTTTGTGATGATGGTAGCTGTGGGGCTCTTCAGCCAAAGGACTCATTATTTAACACCAGCACATCAGCATGCTCTCTTTTAACTAGGCTCCAGACAGAAGCTACACAACGAACACGGGCAATGTAGCATTCATATCCAGTCTCTACCTGTGGAAAAGGAGCGTGAGCTCCACCCTGTTTGTACCACTCTCGGTGGAACAAGAACACACCGACTGCAATGTTATTTTTATCAGTGATTGATCAGGGTGGTGATTCACCGCGAGTGGGAGCTTCCGCTGAAGTTTTCTTCTCCAAGCTGCATCCCTGAACCTGGTACACAGACTGTGTGAGTGTGTGTTGTTGTAGTTTGTTATTTCTGAGTGAAAAAAAATCTAGATTTTCAGCAAACCAAAGAAAACAGGTTAATGTGCACAATTTGGCCAAAAGATTTTGAACACCTACATATCCAACATTTCTGCTTAATAACTAGTTTGTCCCCCTCTTTGCTGCAGGTGCTCCTTTACTCCAGAGAATGCAGATCCAGTGCTCCACAGCTCAGCGCTGTTCCCCCCAATTTGTACCCTTCTAGTTGACGCTTGGCCATGAGCTCGGTGGCAGTAGACTCACGTATCATTGCTCCAGAGTGTTTCATTTCATGACTTTATTTTCTGTTACATTACAACTATACCACATAGATAAATAACACTGACCTAAGGCAGAGAGAAAGTTTAGCTGAACTTCAAACATCCTTTGGATATACTGTGGTACAATTTGGTTAGTTTTTGAAACCTGCTGTTATATCATAGTTCCTTACTTACACAATAAAGCTATGGTTTCCAAACATTTTTTGCCATGCTCCCCTTTGGTAGATGAGAATATTTCCAACACACACGTATATATCTTTTGCTTCCAAACTATTTTAAATACTCCTTACAAACCTTCAACTTTTTAATTTGCCTAGTTTGACAGGTCCCAAGGAGGGCCACCCCCCACCTTGCAAACCACAGCCATACAGTGGTACAGTAATTATTTTACGTATTTGTATTTTACGTTTGTCTGGAAGGAGGTGGTCTTTGAAATTTTGTGTATCTTAATTTACGTCCCATCATTCAGCTACAACTCCGCGTATGTGTCTCTGTGTGTGTGTGTGTAAGAGAGAGAGAGAAAGTGCAAAAGTGGGTGTTTGTAGCTTGCCCCCGCCATACGGGTGTGCATTGTGTGTGCGTGTGTAGTGATGGAGGTTGTGTATTCGGCCATGATGCAGTTAATGTTATCATGACTCATTCTGGAGATTAAAAGCAAAGTTGATTTATTAGTGTGTGTGTGTTCACTTGCTTTGCTCCTTCGCTGGAATGAGCTGACAGTGCACACCCTCCCCCTCCCCCAATCAGCTTCTCTGGCTTTTCTCGCAGCACCAGCGCAGACCCATTATTATTGATCACTGCTGTTTTAGAATGGATGACCAATAAAGGGAAGTACACATTTTCATTTTTCCTCAGCAGAGGCAGCCTGTATCTCGCTCTGTCCGTTAAGTTCAGATTCATCAAAGTTTGAGGGTGCTTCACTGGCACGAGTGAATCAATGTTTTTTTTTTTAAATCTCAGTCACAGTGTGTATTTCCAACTGTTTCAGGTGTACTTTTAGCAGGTGTGTGATTTCTAGAGTAGTGCACAATTAAGAACACCGCTGTTCATTTGTAGGAACCAACTGTATTAAGAAAAATAGAAATATCATACTGCATACTGTACTATGCATACATCTTAGAGCATTTATTTAATTTCTGCTCAAACCACCCTTACGTACAACTAATTTATTTTCAGAAAATATTTCTGGTTACATTAAATGTAAGATATTTTATAAGATTTTCAATCTAACCACAAATGTATTTAACCTAATCAAATGTATCTTCTGGAAAATCATCATCTTTTCCGCTTTTCCATTTCAGGGTCGCGGTATCTTCTGGAAAATTATCTGATTAAATGATATTTCACACGTATAAACAATAGAAAGGTCAAAGGACAATAAATGAAAAAGAGGAGGTTAAAAAGACAGAGAAAAGGGGACTCCTAACAACCATGCAAGATCTGTTAGACAACCAAACCTCTCACCATCAGATAAACAGTGCTTTCAGCTTTAGAAGGCGGTGTCTGTTCTGACTCCAGTACAATTAAAAAAAAACAACTTCTAAGCCTGAAATTTAAAGGTGTTCAGAAGCATCTCAGCAGATTACTCTGGAAAGATTGGAAGCTGTTATAAAGTCTACATGTATGTGTCTTATGACAAGTGATTATTGTTGATTGTAGATTTCAGTTAAATTAGATTTTTTCTGTGCCAATGGCTGTTTTAAATAATAAAGTAAATGAAGGGTGGTCTCAGTCTTATGCACAGTAAACCTTACATACCTTTATTTATGTGATCTGCTTGTTGCTATGAATATTTTAGCAAACTCCCTCAGTAACAACATTGCCGTAGACTTTTTTTTACCTTAAACTCAGCTTGTGTGTGGCATGTGCTTCCATTTCAGCACCCAGTTTGATTTATCATGCAGTACAGTGTGCTTTATCTGATGTGGGAGATATGGTGGAAAAGTCAATCTGAATAATTTACTGTAAATAAAGTAAGGAATGTACTTTTTTTCCATGCCAGATACAAAGCTGATGCAATCTGCTTGTTATCCAGAAAGCTATTTTCCTAGCATTCTCTGCGTCACCGAGTGAGTGTGCATTTGTGTTTGTGATTCCATCTGTGTTCCTGTTATCTCCACAAGCTGGCGTGAAGTGTGTGGACACATCCCACACAGAAACCCAGTATAAAATGCTGTAAACAAGTATTGGCCCCCTTCTGATTTCCTCAATTTCTGCATGTAACCTAAACATGGCTTTACAGTCATTGTACAATATGCAAAGAAATTGCACCGCCGCATTTATCCCATCTGTAGCAGTGAACATACATAAACCTGCACACCCAGAGCACCGTGCAGTTATTCCCAGTGCCTAGGAGCAGTTGGTGTTTGGGTGCCTTGCTCTAGGGCACCTTAGCTGTGGATTGAGGGTGGAGACAGCTCTTCCTTCATGATTCCCAACCCCTCCCCAGATTTCCTGCAAGTCTAAGGGACAAAAATTGGGTGAACTTCCAGCCCAAGCCTACATTTTTAAAAAATCAGGCCACAGTCCTAGGTGATTTTGTAACCCTTAGAGGTTTTAGACTCCATACAATATACAAAGCACCTGAGGGATCCTAAATGACTAACTGTCATACTTTTTCTTCCGGTTAATCACTCATTGTGTGTTGTGGAGAAATATCTGCCCACTCTTCTTTGCAAAATTGCTTCCATTCAGCCATATTGAAGGGCTTTTCAGCATGATCTGACCACTTCAGACTGCCCCACAGCATTTAATGGGGTTCATAGATGTTGACAAATCCACTTCAGAATCTATTTCTGTTTCTTTTCAGTGATTCAGTGATGGACTAGTTCTTGTGCTTCAAGTCATTGTCCTGCTGCATAACCAAATTGCACTTGAGCTTCAGACCAGGCATACTTCTGCTGGATTTTCCGGTAGAGAACAGAATTTATAGTTACATCAGTTATGGCAAGAAGCCCAGGCCCTAAAGCAGCAAAGCATCCACACACCATCATCCTGCCACCACCATGTTTGACTGTAGGTATGATGATCTTATTGTGGAAGCTTGTGGCAGCTTAACTCCAGACTTTTAAAACGATCCACTATGAACATAATTTCAGAAGGCTTTAGGGTTCTTAAAGTGGTTATTTTTCGAAATGAGAGCCTTAAAATTGCTCTGGGTTAGCAGTGTTTTCCATCCCTGTTATGAAAATCCTTCTGGGCCCAGTCTCTTTCTAATGGACACTAACTTACGTACTGCAACAACTACATTTGCTTTAGTATTTGATCAAGTCACCGAACTAAGTGACAGTTACTTTACAAAAGGCCAGTTTGTTCCTATGAATAAATGAAATGGCTGTTTAAAATGTGTTATGTGATTACTTCTTTGCCTTTTATTTTTTTGAGTAACCTAAACAACCATGTGACATGTATGCCAAAAAATACATAAATATATAAATAAAATAGAGGTATAAATAATTTTTCACTGCACCATTTGCAGCTTTAAAATACTGCACATTTGCAATGAAGAGCTGACATTGTAATTTGATCATTCTGATTCAATCAACCTCAGTGTTCATTACCACACGCTTTTATGAACATTCACTCAAACTCTCACACCTCCCTCGCACACACTCATGCGTTGTCAGCCAGAAGGTTTGCTTTAGTCAAGCTTGAGTGCAGTTTCAATTCCAGAGTCATGGTATTTCATTTGTAAGTGTGTGTGTGCACTCTTGCTTTTCAGATGTTAGATGTGTCTGTCTGAATCTGTAATTCCCCTTCTATATGTTATATTACAGAGATATGTTTTTGTTCAGCTCTGCTGATTTCATTCAATACACTGGTAATTAAATGATTAATGTATTATAGCTGACTCTTACTATAACATAACTGGAAATTGCTACTTTGTAACTAAATATTGTAGTAGCTGGTTTGTTTTGATGGATATATTCACTCGTGTTTAAGCAGTGCCTTACCTTTGTGACTATCTACAAAGCCCCTGAGTCTCTGTAGACTCTGTAGTTCCAACACAAGTAGGGATGCACGTTGTGATTATGTTGCTTCAGTTCTTTTTTTTTTGTGTATTTTTAAATTTGCCAACTTGATAATGGTGCAAAAAATGGACATTTAAATTCATTTTCTGAGGCTTTTTTTTTAGCTCACATAGCCTAATGTTAGTCACATGCCTCTCATCGAAATTCAAGAAACTCAAGTAGTGCATTTTCTTGAATATATGCTACTCTATATATCTTTATTGTATAACAGTTTCTTTATTTCCTATATTTCAGTAAATTTTAAATTTGGTTTCTTATATTAACTGATGTTTATGTAAACTCTGCAGTTCTGCTCTAATGAAGTACTGTAAACCTTACCGAATATCAGTTTGTATTACTGGGGTCAAACCTAGCATAATTATTCAAAAACAGGACAACAGGAGATCAAGCTTTCCGGTCCCCTAAAAGGTTTTAACCACAAACAAGCATTAGAACAACTATTGGAAAATACTGAGTGTATTTGTTGTTTGCAGAATCAAGATTATTTTCCAGTAGAAAAAAATTCTAGGGAACAGTTTTGAGTACAGGCCTGAATAATCCTTTAAAGCTGCTGATTTTGTGTTTCAGTGTACATATCCAGTGTAGCGGTAACTGACATGTTTACCATCGAGTAGAGGTGAAAGCTTTATTTAACTGACATTGCTCTATTGTGATTGAGTAATGACCAACTCGTTTTGCTCTTGGGAGACATTTACAAGACACACATAATTCGGAGAAAGTTTCCAACTAGTTTTCTAATTACTCATGTGTCTAGGTTTCAGAAGAAATAAAATAAAAAATAAACAAATGATGAAAGAGTTTAGATTAATTAGTATCTTGTGGTTAATATTTTAATATACTTAAAATGAGTTTAAAGTAAAACAGAGCTGTTTCACTGATGTTCAGTGCAGTACACAATGACAAATTTACTCTAATTCAAATCATAGTAATGGTGGTTCCATCAAAGATCAGTTCTAGTCTGTTCTAGTGGCCTTTAGAATGTAAAAAGTATAGACTTTGAGCACAGGTTATAAACTGTATGTGATAAAAGGGTGGTGCTATAAGTTCAGTAACTGTTGTTTACGTGGTATTCCAACATGTATGGTTGGAGGTTTCCTGAGGGCAATAAGGAGGGAGAAGTTTTGCAATCAGTGATGAATCTCATTACTGAGTTTATTATAGACCTATTCCCTTGTCAGCTTTTGAGCTTGATCAAATGCTATTGGTCTTAGTATGTCTCAAAATTAAATTGTACTCAGACGTACACTTCTGTCTTGTGTCCAGCCACAAGAGCATTAGTGGGGTCAGATACTGATGTTGGATGATTAGAAGGTATTGATTGATGCTCAATCACTCCAGAGAGTGCAGTTCCATAGGCTTTGGAGGTTTTTTACCCTTCTAGCCGTTGCTTGGACTTTAGTGACCTTAGTGTAATATGCAGGTACTCCAACACATCCCATTCCAGAGGCATTATATTTCTATGCAGATTTTACAAGCTGTGTGTGCAACTGAATGCCTGCCTCAATTATGTGTGCCCCTTAGAATAGATCAATTTACTCATTAGAGGACATATCTAGATAATTTGGACATAAACTGTCTGGTGCTGATGCTTGTAATGATTTGTCTCCAACAGATAACGTTAGCATTTGACCTTTCTCCAACTGTATAATAGACTTGCTGCTGAATGAATGTACTGCTCTTTCTGTGCACTCAGTAGAAACAGCCATTTCTAGAACTCAGCTATTTGGAAAGATCCACTTTAGATGGCTTATCTAGGGTAAGCAAATTGTCAGATGTGACATTTGAGCGGCATCAAGGCAGTCTCTGTTGTATTTACACAGAGTATGGGGAAGGATTCTCTTTGAGAACATCAGTACAAATATGCATAATAAGGAAAGTGTGCAGAAGCAGCTTCTTTCAATTAGGATGAACTCCTGTAAAAAAAGAGAATATGAATAAAAAGAATATTTTTCAGACTATGTGTCAGAAAGACAATTTAATATACGCTATTTTATCCAGTAGCATTTTTCCTGAGGAGTCTGAATATGAAGCCAGATTAAACTGGATTCAAGAAGCTCCAAAATGAACAGCTTTGAATTCAGTCACTCATAAAGTGTTCCAAACCCTTTGACAGAACCAACAGCCTGGAAAGACTCGTATATAAGGAGTGAATATCAGCCGCGATGTCAGTGTTGAGTGATGTGAGGGGTTTTAAGCCATATTCCATATAGTCCTGTCTCCATCAGATTGGAGCACCCTACATCACTCAGTAAAATGACTAAAAGACTCTTGATCTGATGGGATGGTGGTGGGTGGGGGGTGGGGTAGCGAGAAAGAGAGACAAGACCAAGAGACAGAGAGGTGTGTTGTTCTCTCTGAAATGGCTACTTTATGAAGTGCAAAATATTATTTAAAATGTTATTGCAATAAGATTTTAACCAGAACGAGAGCACCTTTCACCCTTAATGTCACCCTCCAGTTATCGATTAAACCCCCACAAACTCATCTCTATTCATCATAATGACATATTTAGACATTATCTCCAAGAGAAATAATCTCTTAATGCCTTACAGATGTTTTAGATGTAACTCTACACCTTCTGCCTTATTCAGAGTGCACAGATCTATGAATATACAATATACCCCCAGCTTCACTTACTCCTCCACTGCACGCCTGCAGCTTAAAAGCCCTGCTCTGATTTTGACAGGAGTGGTTCCTTAGATTTATGACATAAGAAACCTAGTTGTCTGAATTCACCCGTTTGAGAACATACCTGGAACACCAGTTTTTCAGTGTAAATGCTCAGCCATGAACTTTGCTACTTATTTCTAGTATGGTATGTCTAACATAGGGATGTTTAAAACGTTTTGACTTTAAATGTTCACACAGTGTAAAAGTTGGCTGACATTTTAAAGGTCCCATATGGTGCTTTTTTTCAAGAATTTAATTTTAATTTTTTTTCCTTTACTGAAGTCCACTTAAAATGTCTTGTATGAATCTTATTTCTTGAAATAAACAGGCTTGTTTTGTGCTTATATAATTTGGTTCTAAAAAGCTACCCTATATTGTGCCTCGGTCAAAAAGTAGTCCACACTGAAACATTTTTTATAACATCATGATAAGGATGAGGCTAATCTGTTATAATCAGCTATAAGCAGATGTATATATTTGTTTTTGTGACACAAAAATGTTATTTCAAGACAAGTTGTTTTCTGTTCCTCTCTGCACTGAGAAATGTACAGTTTGTTTGAAAACAATAATTGGATTTGTATTTACAGACTGCTTTAAACTCTTTAAGTGTAGGACTTTCAGTTTTTGAAGATATTGGCCCTTTAAAAACTAATTAAACCTGGAACAAGTGGAGTTGACAGTGATGATATTCATATGTATGTGAGCACTGAGTGACTGTGTGGGCTGAGCTGTTGTCACTGTGCTGCAGCAACAGACTGGCTTGCTTTTACACTTGTTTCCTCAGAACTTAGAGTTTTTTTCATCTTCCTCTGCTTCTTTTGCCTCTATCCCTCTCTTCTTCTCATTAGTGTAATGTTCCTGTCTCTGTGCCAGGGAACAGAGGGGTGACTCATACCACCCCCACCTCTTTCTCTCTCCCCCACCCCTCTTTCTGTCTCTCTCTTACACTTTCTCTCTAACAACCCCTCCCCTTTTCTCTGTTCTCTGATGCACACACCTCGTTCCCCTATCCTTCCCTGCTAATATCACATTATACATTCTGAAGTGTTTTTCTTGTCTTCTCTGCTAAGTCTGAGACTGTGTGAGGACTGACACTTAAAAACCTAAAATAAACCTTCTCTGTGAAACTCTGTGAAATGTATTCTGGTTCAGATCTGTTGGGGAATGTTATTTATATTACAGATGAACAACTATATTGGAATCTTTACTGAAAAATACTTCCTTAAAAAATGTAAATGTCCTCATAGACAGAGCTTTATGCTTAACTGATATTTCATATGTCCCTGCATCCCTGCTTCATATGAGTCTTTGTTAGATATTGTCAGCTGACAGATGGTATTCTCCTCTCCAAGTCTTTAAATGTGCAACAGAATAGGAAAATTTTCTCTCTCTGACCCTGTTTTCCATTTTTCTCTTCTTGCTCTTTCCTCTCCAGGCGGCGGGACCATGTCCTCTGTACACGGGGACATCTCAGACTACCATATCAGCGGTGAGATAAAGAGAGCTAAAAGTCCTTATTGATCTGTATTGTTTGCAACATGCTAATGGATGATTTTTGTGTGTTCTGTGCGTGTATGTGTGCTTCAGTGGTCCGTGACCCGCCTGCCTGGGAGGTTGGTGTGTATGTGCTGGGGTTTCTTGTTCTGCTGGCTGTAGTGGGACTAAACCTCTGGAAGTTATGGAAGTCTGGCTCTTTCCCTGCTCCCTCCCCATACCCAAACTTTGACTACCGCTACCTGCAGGAGAAATATGGGACCTCCTACTCTGAAGTTAGACAGAAGGTAGAAGGATCCTCCCTTCAAAACCACCCTGTGTATTCCAGTGCATACCAGTTGTCATGAACCATAACCTGATCCAACTAATGTAATGTCTGCAGAAGGACTGTAATTGATAATGAAGCAGTGAGTTAAGCCATATTCAAACTGGATTTATTTGTCCTGGTTGATTTCAGAAAGTGTGGAGTGTGACTTGGAACACTTTGAGCAGAACAAAGGCCATGGGCCATGTTATTAAGAACTGCCACTCCTGTTGTGTATTGCAGATGTGTACATCTAGAATCTTAAGATTGGGCTTTTTGTGTCTCCTGGAGATTCTACTCAGACACTCTCTCTCTCCCGTAAACACAATATTAACATTAGTCTCGAACGACTCTCTGGGCTTCAGCTGATGTTGAGCCAGGGGAATGTTTGTAATCAAATAAAATAATGTTGACTACATGATAAAATCTTTATATTGCTCATAATACACACTGGGCCGTGTTATTACAAACATAAAGTGTAAATTTGGTGGTACTTGAGCTTTAAAAACCACGGCAACCCACCAAAAAGAATTTATTACATGAATCCATGTCCAAATCCATATCCAGGCACTACTACTCGCCCTCATTCATCAGTAACTCTCAAAACCGGATTACACCGACACAAAGTGTAACTCTAGCCATTTCATCCACACAGCAACCACAGAAAAGCAGAATTGTCTAAATCTAAATAGTGCGCTAATCCAGCTAAATTTATCAGCCACAAACCCTCTCACTGCACAGTAGCTCACAAAAACCTGATTCGTAAACCAAAATAATCACTAACACTGCAGCACATGAAGGAAGTTACAACGCAATTACTTACTACTCCAACTTGTGTCCTCATGTCTGTTTTAGCTACTGTGTAAATCCAGTCTAATATTTAGTTTTGTACAGCTGCCTCTCTCTCTCTCTCTCTCTCTCTCTCTCTCTCTCCGCCATAATGTCTGTACTGGGAATACCAAGCTACATTCTTCTTCTAGTTAGGTAATAACCTGTGATTTGTGTCATAAAGTGTTACACATTTCTCACAAGAGCCCTCCGGCCCATGATTCAGAAATTGCTTAGTGCAGTAAACCAGCAGAAGCCCCGGCGTAGCAGCCACAGAGGCTGTATTCTCCCTACATCACAATCATTTAGAACCTGTAATTTTAGAGAGGAAATGTATAGAGTTACTTCAAGGGCCTTATAAAATTAATAAAACCTCTTCTAAAACTAATTCATCTCCAGCAAAATCTTATCTGTAGGTTGGGAGTAAATGCATTAAGACAAAATATCAGCAGGAGCCTTGGTATCAGCCATTGAAATGTGCTCTTCTGTAACAGTGTATAGCAGCCTCTAATCACCGGAGGGCGTCCACAGCGAGCCGTAAGCCCAGCCTGCAGCTGGCGGACACTCCTGATGGCTTCCGGGAGCTGGGGACACTGGAGCTGATGAGCAGGGAGCTGGACCAGGGTGGAGGTGGCCTGAACCGCTCTGTCTCCACCGACTCACTCTGCTCCATCTCCTCCATCGCCCACAACTTTGGCCATGACTTCACAGTGGGGCAGCTGGAGGTGACACTTGAGATGGACACACGATCCTCTTTGCTGCACATCACATTGCACCAGGGCAAAGATCTGCTGGAGAAAGAGGAGGAGAACTTCCCAGGCTGCTACATCACGATCACTCTGCTGCCTGAGGAGATCAGCGTGGGTGTCACAAGGGTGAGAAGCCAAAAAAACATCACTCTTAGAAACCTTATTACTGTGCTTATCAGTAATTTGATTATTTGCTGATGACATTGATTGTTAAAGAGTAAGGATGCCTTGATATGGTTTTTTTTGGTGATATGGTGTTGATGCTAATTTTTAATGCACACAGCTGTAGATGCAGATATATAAACGTTTAGTAAATTTAGTAATGTAAATGCTAATCTACCTTAAATACTAGGCTTTAGTTTTGTTAAATTTGCTGAAAAGGAAAAGAACTCTGCGGTGTTGTATATAGCTCATTTATAACTTTGTTAATGATGTAACATATACTGATTAGCTCTACTGTATCGCAGAGCATTTCACAGGGCCATATTTAGATGTGTTCTATTTTATTCTATTTAAATTTGAATTAAATTCTAATTAGTGCTACTGTATCACAGAGCATTTCAGAGGGCTGTAATTAGACGTGAGTAAACTGTAGTGTTTTTAATGCTCTCGTAGTCAGTTCCATCATTTTCGCGGTAATTAGAGTGTGAATTATACAGTGGTAACTGGGGGGTCAACATATTCTCCATATTAAAAAGGGAAACCATTACAGTGCACTACATTACAATCCTTACAGTAAACTAACTGATATTGGCATTTTTGTCCATATGCAGCTGAGAATCTAATTCAGAAAGGCAGTAAAGTTATTAAACAAGCTAGATAGTTAGCTACTTACTTTATTATATAGTGATTTCTGTGGCTGCACAATGGCAATGTTAATAAAGATGTGACCAGTGATGGGAGGCAGGCAGATGAGAAATTTTATGGTCCACTCTAGAGGAAATCATATTACAAAATTCTTCCATGCATGAAGAATTCTCCTCCATGTTTTGACCTCCAAATAGATGTTTTTTTTATTTTTTGGGGGATCCAAGTCCTAATAGGAATGTCAGACCCCCTCCACCTAATGAGTCAAACCATGTCTGTAATGGATAATTCTTTGCAGGGCTACCAAATTTTATCTTGGATTGCTTTAGTACCATTCAATTTGCAAACGATTAATTAATTACCAGATTTAGTACATGATCCAGGACCATTATTTCTGCCCTATAATGTTTGTTTAATAAATGTGGTCACACTGACAGATCCTGCAAAACAGGGGATAGCGCTTCTATCACTCTTGTGAACATCAATCACACGTGTCTCTCTTAGTGATAATGAGCAGCAGTGCTGCTGTATTAGAGCTGCATGCTAAGGATCATAATGCAGTCCAAATGACCCTCATTCAGCCGAGAGAGAGAGAGAGAGAGAGAGAGAGAGAGAGAGAGAGAGAGAGAACGAAGGAACTGACATCAGCATTTCTGCTCAGCATGGCCCCAGTGTAAGAGAGCCGTCATTCTCTTCTTCTCTGCTCTTAGTGCATAAATATGAATGAGAATCTGTCACAGCATGTTCAAGAAAACTTCAAACTGACAAAACTTTGGCTTTCTGCTAAGAGGGTGATGAAATGCAGATACATACTCAGACTCAATATGTGGAACTCACAGCCACTAAAACTGCAATCATCCAAAAACTGCAGACCATATTCAAATGATAGTTCAGTTATTTAAGGACCCTTAGGGCATACTGTCTGTTAAAGAATAATATTTTCTATCATTTATGCATTTATTAATTTACTTTGGCCAAAATAACACAAGAAGCAAATACCACAGCACTATTCTCATCCTGCAGTTTCAGCGCCTGTTCATTTAAGTTATGATGAACCTCTGTATACCTCCGCACAGGAGAGAGGTGTGAGGAGTGCTGGCTTCTCTTTTGTCTGTGTTCAGGTTTATGCCATTTAACCTCCTCTTAGCGCTTTCACATAAATGATGGTCCAGCTCTGTGACTGGTAAGGCTCTGAACTGTATATTTTCTGCACTTGGAGTAAGAAGTGAAGCAAAATAGCTCATTTCATCCCATTTCTTTCAAATTACAGCGTAAAATAAATGACAGGTTGTTTTAATATTTTTGTGTATTTAGAGTCAAATAAATTTGTCTGGAATGTTGTGATGGCAAACCAATACATCTTTGTTTTACAAGAAGAATGGACCATTTGTCTATATTTGGATACTAAACTATCTGAACTGTCTACTTACCCTGAAGCATTTAGTGTAGTATAATATAATGAATAATATGTTTTACTCTGAACAGGGAACACATCTGACATGGCTTAAATGCTCCTGAATTAGGGCTTAAATATTAGTTACAGTGCTGTAATAGAACGTCTATAAATGTTTTGCAACTGCTATTTTATAATTCACTTCAAGGTTTTTTGAAGACCTTTTATTATTTTAAGTAACAATACTTTACTTGAGAATGAATGGACTGAAGATTCTCTGCCCAAATTTATTTGGGAATAATTCATACTCACATCTACTTCTTTTGAAAAATAGTATTCTCAGCTTGGCCTCCTTTTTATGTGGGTCACTAGATAGGGGGTGTTCCAGGTTTGTAAGGAACACTGGTGATGTTGGCTTTTCTCCAATTACTTCTGCTCTGAGATTTCTAATCACGCCGTCTGGGCTATAATAGCTACTTCAGTAGATTTGGCCAGTAGTCACACTTCTTCTTGGTGATTTTTATCCTGAGCAGGTGGTTAGTGTTTGCAGTCGTGACTCTAGTTGGTTTGAGGAAGGATCACTGGCTTCAGTCTTGTTGAGTCCCAGTGCTGTCATAAGAGCTAAGAGCAGCACTGCTGCTTTTGCTTCGCTGACACCAAGCACAGTCAGGTTAGCTTGATTTTTATTAGTCCGGAAATTCTGTAATAGGTTGTAAAGAACCTGGGCTAATGAGTTAATTAAAAGTGTCCTCATCCAAGGGACAAAATGGTAGACTAACCTGGCTTAAAGCTTACATTTGAGAACATATGCAAATATATTCTATATAATGTAATATATATATATTTATTTTATTATTATTTTTTTTAATGATGAGGTAGACTGAGGTTAAAGTAGCCAAAGCAGTTTAGGCAGTATGCACATCCACAATGGGTATAGTATGCCTTGTAGTAAAATTAAAAAGAAAAAAAAAACCTTTTTTCTTTATGACGTTAATTTTGTTAAGATCTCTGGAATATAAGGGGTTCTGAATCATTACTCTTGCATGCAGGTTCACAGCAATGCTTTCACCGTGCTGTTCGATGAGCGTTTCTCCATCCCACTGGACGTAGCCGCTTTGGATGAAAACAGTCTGCGTTTCTCTGCATTTGGGGTGGATTTGGATGAAAGGAACATCAGCGCTGGGGTGGCTGAACTTAAACTGTCTGATCTGGACCTGTCCATCCGACCCTTCAACGCCTGGCTCTACCTGCAAGACATCAACAAGGTTTTAAAAAAGACCTTGGACCATTGTTTCTCAATCAGAGTTATTTATTGCAAAGAAAACGAGACATAGGGAATGTTAGTCAACACTGTTGAACATTCATTAATTAAAGACTCTCTTGTAATCAGCAGTAGAGACAGAGAGATGCAGATGTTCCATAATGAAAGGCTAGAAACACAGCAGGGGACTCATTTATTAGATGTGACAGAATTTAATCCTAAATTTATTTCTTAGCATTTGCATAAAAATTACTTATGAAAACTTAGAGGATGAATTGTGCACTGTGATGCTTATAGTTTACAGACAGGTTTTTTTTTTACTTCAAATTCACATTTTTTATATCATTACATAACAATGGATTTTCAGTTTTTTAAATTTAGATCAAATATGTTCATATAGTGATGTATAAAAGAGCAATGGCCTTGATCACAAAAGCACCACACATTACATCAGATTTATTTGACCAGAATATATGTAAATCTAGTAATTACAGTCATAATTAGCAATGATAACAGCCTTTTTTAAATTACATACTATACTATAGTAAAGTGTTCTCACAGAGGAGCCACATTCTCATACATGACATTATATAAGATCTAGAGATATGAAATATAATTTGTTTACCCAAACTGTCTGAGAACAGTAAGGAGCTGCACCTAAGCGTCCTTGTGTTTGGGAAAGGCACTATATAAGTTGAACTTATTATTATTATTATTAGTTATTAAAGATCTGATGATCTGATGTGATTGAGAGCCCAGCTTTTAATCCAACATTCATATAATTTAAGCTAAACACAGATGTAAGAACCGCGACCCTGAAATGGAGAAGCGGAAAAGAAAATGATGATGATGATGATGACAGATGTAAGAATGGAGACAAATTACGGATTTTTCTTTTATTTATCAAGTGAGAATCTGTGAACAAATCTAATCTAAGTCTAATATCACCTTCATATATAGCTTTCTTTCAGATAAAGACTTTCATTGTCCATTGTATCCATACGACAATATAACAGAATGACAATGACACAATATGTTGGAGGGATTTTGTTTGTCATTTTTAAATAGATTTTTTCCATTTGGTGGATGCATCATTTTTTAAATAGTTTTGAATGACAGTATATAGCCAGTGTTCTCTTTAAGTGTTAACCATAACACATCTGGTCCACAGCAGTGTTTCTGTATATGGCATATTGTGAGTTCTGATATGGCTGTGTATTATTTTTACAGGCTGTGGATGCTGTTGGAGAGATTTTGCTCTCTCTCAGCTACTTGCCCACTGCTGAGCGCCTCACTGTGGTTGTGGCTAAAGCAAAGAACCTGGTCTGGACTAATGGCAAAACCACTGCAGGTAAGCACAGCTGCTCAAAGCTTCCTCTGCTTTGCAGCTTATTTTTGAAAGAGCTGTCACTTTCTTCATTCCCCACGCTCTACCCCTCCTTCTTCTGTCCCACTTTTGCTGCCTAACACACTCTGTGTTTTGACACAGATCCATTTGTGAAAGTCTATCTCCTCCAAGATGGCAGGAAGATCAGTAAGAAGAAAACTTCCATAAAGCGAGACGACACAAACCCTATCTTCAATGAGGCTATGATATTCTCTGTGCCTGCCATTGTGCTACAGGTAATATAGAACAAAAATCAAATCAAACAAAACGTAAACACAAACTATAGAATTACCATGTTCTACATTGGTAGTGAGGTAAAGCTTATTATCATACCAATGCCTTGGAAATAAAGAATGCTGAAAAGGTAAGTGTCTAACATTGCTGGCTAAGGCAGTAGGTGTTTTTATTGATTGTTGCTGTTAATAGATTTATCACAGGGGAGTATAATATCTGTCTTGTCGTCCCTGCCCTATTAGCTCTGCCTTTATACACTTGACCTGAACCTGCATCAAGTCTTGAGAATCCTTACTCAGAAAGAACCAGGAAAAGTAGAACGTGTTAATGTTTTGACTCCATACTATTGATGACACTATGCTAGCATCAATTATTAGTCAAGATTTCTTGGTAAGGAGCAGCGTTTACTTAAGTTTCCCAGTTTAAAACCTAATAATCACTGGATTAGGGACACAGCAGTGCTGCTAGAGTTTTTAAACTCCGCCATGTCATTGCTGGCCTGAAAACAGTCCACCAATCAAAAGTCTTCATCTAGCGGTGTCCTGTGTCCACTGATGAAGGACTTGAGGACGGCCAACGCAAACTGTTCAGCAACAGGTGAGCTACTGTTTTTGACTTTACTTCTACAAGGTGGACCAATGAGTGTGTCTAACAGTGCACAGCGAGTGGACAGTGTTCAAAAACTCCAGTAACACTGCTCTGTCTGATCCACTCGTACCAGTGCAACACACACTAACACACCACAACCACCTCAGTGTCCCTGCAGCGCTGAGAATGATCCACTTCCCAAATCATACCTGCTCTGTGGTGAAATGGGGATAAGAAAATATGCAGAGAAGTTTGGAAGAGGTTTTGGAGGGACTTTTTAGACCTAGAAAATTAGGTTGTTTTCTCATAGTGTAAACATTGACAGAAACACCTGTGGGGACTTGTCTTCCTTCATTCAATTAAATTCCAATTTTCTGTGTGTAATGCCTGGGTGTTCTGTGTGCAGGACCTGTCCCTGAGAGTAACAGTGGCAGAGAATACAGATGATGGACGTGGTGAGAATGTTGGTCATGTGATCATTGGGCCAGAGGCCAGTGGAATGGGCATCACTCACTGGAACCAGATGTTGGCAACACTGCGGAAGCCTGTCTCCATGTGGCACCCACTCCGGAGGACCTGATCTGGCCTGTGTCTGTCTGCATGGTGCCTACTGTCTCAGTGACCCAACCTGAAAGACTTTTAAAAGGTCAAGAGAGCATCTTTTTTCAGGAAAAAAAAATAATCTTTTTAAATCAGTGGTACAGTCAGAGCCACAGAGTGGATCTGTTCTTGTAGGAAAAGACTGAGACTCTGTCTGTCTCTGCTTTAAATGCCAGGTCCTTTATCCAGGTTAAAACAGTCTTCATTTGTAGCAGTTCCAACAGGGTGGCTGACCTGAATCTGAATCGCTGGACTGTGCCAGTCTACACTGCATTGTAGTCATTTGTTCCGTTGTGCAGTTGTGTTATTAATTACAGTAGCCACTTTCTATTAAAGTGAAGGTTATTATTAATATTATTACTCAACATATTGTTTTTATACTCAGTAAACAGCAATAGTGTGTATGATGGACTGACGTTTCTTCTTTCCTCACTGAGAGTGCAGTAGTTCAAACAGTGTGAAAAAAAAAACATTGCTAAGATTTTGTTATATCTGCTTCCACATCTCCTTCCTGCAGCAGAGTAATGAGCGTGGAGAGATGGGGGTGCTTTTGGTGCTCTGTACTGTAACAGAATGATCAGCTTTGTAATATAGTTGATGTGTTGTTATTCACGCACAGCACATATTTTGTGTTTGCCTGCATTTAAAACTTTGAGGTGTTGAATTGTGTTGTTGTAAATTACTCACTTCAATTTTGTTTGCATTCTGCCTGTAGAGAGGTAGAAAATAAGTCTTGCTTCTAACCATTATAGACTACAATGAGTAGCTTGGCAATAAAGTTTCCCTCCTTCAACAAATTTACACATTCACATTCTGGGAACTGCAAGAAGATGCATTTTCTTCATAGGATGGGTGGTCAGTGTTAGGGTTTTCTAAGAAATATCGTTCGATTAACCAGATAAATGTTTTCTTACCGTAGCCTACTCGACTAGCTGTATGAAGTATTTCAGTGCAGAGGTCTGTTTCATTACTAATTACATTCTACACAAAACAGCCTCATCCTGTGCCAAATTCACCACTAGAAAAGCAATATTTTCATTTAGGCTTGAGTCTACATTTAATCATTTAATGTTTGTGATCTTTGACCAGGTTAAAATGTAAAATAAAAATCATTTTACATTGCATGAAAATGTAATAGATATGGCATTCTGATGTTCAAATATAAAATTCTTTAAATAAATAATTGTCTCAGAGTTTTATTTGTTCTCTCAAAATAGCTCAAAATACTACTGAATGTCTAAAACCCTTTTTAATTACTGAAAAATAAATGATTAACACCATTATAATATATGTTGACAATGCTATTAAATTACACACATCTTAACTATGAAATATTAATTCATTGTCTGTAACCACTTCATCCAGTTTGGGGTCACGGTGGGTCTGGAGCCTACCCAGAATCACTGGGCACAAGGCAGGAACACACCCTGTAGGGGGCACCAGCCCATCACATGGCACCACACACACACAATTACTCACACCTATGGCACTTTTGAGTATCCAATCCACCTACCTTGTGTTTTTTAACTATGGGAGGGGAAAAAGCACCTGGAGTAAACCCATGCAGACACAAGGAGAACACACCAAACTCCTCACAAACTGACCTGGCTTAAAGCCATAACCCCAGGACCCTGGAGCTGTGTGATGCGACTCTTCCTATTGTGCCACCAGTGTAACATTCATGGCGTATATGATAAAGCTGTTTTGGTCATTTAATTGCTTCACTATAACACAAAATGTCCTCAGAGTTATGGTCCAACAGATGGTTATACATTTTTGGCACAGGTTAACATGCAGAGGTCTGAAACCTGAAAATGCAACATTCGTTCATTCCTTGTCTGTAACTGCTTATCCAGTTCAAGGTCGCAGTGGGTCCAGCGCCTACCCGGAATCATTGGGCGCAAGGCAGTAACACGCTGGAGGGGCGCCAGTCCTTCACGGGGCGATACTCTCACATATTTTACTCACACACTCACACCTACGGACACTTTTTTAGTCGCCAATCCACCTACTGTGTTTTTGGACTGTGGGAGGAAAGCGGAGCACACGGGGGAACCCACGTGGACACGGGGAAAACACACCAACTCCTCACCCGGAGCGGGACTTTAACCCACAACCTCAAGGTCCCTGGAGCTGTGTGACTGCGACACTACCCGCCGAAAAAAGGCAACATGCAAAATTATTTTACAAATGTACAGTTCAAAATCAAGGCTGTGTCTCTATAAGCAGATCTATGCAGGATAGAGAGTTACTCTAAGAAAAACAGAATACAATTCTTTATAATACACTTGTTTTTTTTTTTAAGAACCCGTAAATGAGCAGATGTTTTGTCCAACCACAAAAAGTTCCAGAAACTGTTTTTAAGGACCCTTATACGTCGAGCTGCGTGTAATTTGACCTCAAATGAGTCTCTACCCCCTCCTCTTCTAGATGATCTGAAATTCGTCCAAAGAGAGCGGTGTCCAATAGGAGAGCGGGGTTGGGGTAGTGGGCGGGGCAGTAAAGTTCACACACAACCTCCAAGCACTACCTTGATATTCACACACACGCAGATACCTACAAACCTGTCAATAGCCGAACACACCGGAGTCATGGCGGAGAGCAGGGGGAAGGCCACGGACCAGATGAAGCTGTGGAAGGAGAGCAGAGGGGCTCAGGTCTGAACCGCTGTGTGTTTAGTTGTAGTTCGTTAGCTGCAGCGCTAACTGCACAGTGACAAACTGAACTGAGTCAAAGGTCGAGGCTGCAGATATAGCTACAGGACCTGTGTTTACCGACTGTTTACTCATAATATGTTATAGACAACTCCTTCTCTGTATGACTCTTTATTCCTCTTAACTCAGACCTAAGCGTTTCTTGGAGATTTAGCTCTTAACCTCAGTCCGAAACAGTCAAGTTCGGTTGAGCAGACGCTCGTGCTGCAGCTGTGCTGAAGATGCAGTATAATAATAAGCTAACGTTTGCAAGATAATAAAGTATAAGCGTAATGGTGTGGATGTCCTCTGATGTGACAAAACCGGAGTTGCATAACCGATATATACGACAACATTTCTATTTTCTATATTTGGATATAGCCGGTGTCATGATAATGGGATGAGTGGCGCAGTAGATCGCATTTGAAATAAGATTCTGTTTCATTAACACGTCCATTAAAGTGTGAGAGTATGCCTTTCTTATTCTGCGAAGTCACCATTTTGTAGAAAGGTGTTGATGGTTTCAGTAAAAACGGTGTAAATGATAGACTGTCTCGGATTCGACTATTTGAGAGAAGCCATTAGTCTTGAGTGTAAAACACTTTCAAGAGTTTGACTGACTGTGACAAAAACTCAGAGGAGAGGGTAGTTCACATCGAGAGATTAAAATCTTTATGTACCTTTTTAACAGTTTTTAGTTACAGCCTGTTGAATTCTCTAACAAGCTCAGACCAGCCACTGGAAGATGTATCCTTTGTTACAACAAAATTCTGGAGTGGATTTTTTCAGGACCGGACCTGGTGAAACCGCAAAGTTTACCCCCACGACTTGGCACAGGGGAAGGGACGTGTTCTCTTTAAAATTCTTTGTTTTCTTCTACTGAGAGGACGGGTCTAGAATATCAGACACACAGAGAACCAATCAGAATCGCAGCATGTGCTTCGCCCGCTGGTCTGTCTGATTGTCTAGATTAGATTAGACCAAACCTGTTAGAAGAAGCCAATAGAAGAAGCCACTCCTGCTGTTGATTTATAACTGGACTCTTCAGTGCCCCAGTTATGTAATCACCACCAACCGAGGACGGTCAGAGAATAACGGGGCAAAGGCCTGTGATTCTGCCTTGGCCAAACAGTAGTTGGTTACTAGTTTGGAAACTATTCTGTGAAATAGAACTGTTTAAGTTTACAAAGCAATTTAATTTTCACCATATCTAAACTGCACACTGATAATCGATCTTACTGCTGTTCTCATGCTTATGCTGCTTACTTTTTACAGTTTAATATCATACTAGGTGCGGTCTATGTATGAGTTATGTTAAAATTACATTTGAATGTTAATAACCTAAAACTGACACTTTAAAATATGCAATTATTAGGAAAACCTCTATGAATATGCATACACACAGGCATGTCTGTTATTTAATGTTAGTTCAATTATAAATATTATACACTACTGAAAATGTTGTTTTGTTTTGTTTTTTGCTTTCAGATTAATGTCATTGCCATTCAGCACCAAACACTGAAATATAAGAAAATAGACCACACCTTTGTTCAGACTTACCACCAGTCAACAAATTATGGTTCTTTAAAAATAAAGAAATAAATGGGCATAGTGTTTGACAAATCAAACCATAAAGAGAGTAATGAGTAATCATTTCTTTTCTGCCTGGTGTAAGCAGCATACTCCAGTTTCTAGTGAAAATGTGATCTATATACTGAGTTGAAGTAAGAATGAAGCCCTCTCTAATGGCTCAGAGTCAAAGAGTGCTGGGCAGAAATGCTAAGTGGCATTAGCAGGGTTTCACCACACACTTGAGTCTCTATCAAAGCATTGTTTTATAGTGCCCGTTGGTGGAGTATAGAGTTCAGACATGCCTTGTTCCTCATTTACAAATCAATTTTTTGAATAATTATTTGTGACAGGCCTGTTTGCACATTGAATTGTAGATTGTGCTTAAATAGATTGAGGGTCTTGAAAAAGCCACCAGGATTTCAGTAAGAATGTTAACCTGTTTCTGGATCAGATTACAAAACATCAGCATGATTAAGTTTTTCAACCCCTTATTTTGTTTGTGTTCTTGTCTCAGAGAGCAGATGTCCTGACCACAGGAGCAGGTGTCCCGGTTGGTGATAAGCTGAATCTTCAGACGGCAGGGCCACGGGGACCTCTGCTGGTGCAGGATGTCGTCTTCACAGATGAGATGGCTCACTTCGACCGGGAACGGATTCCTGAGAGAGTGGTGCATGCCAAAGGAGCAGGTTATAAAACCATTAAAGCTTATTAAAGTCCACATTTAATTGCTATTATATGTTTTTGGTTCATGTCCTTTTATACACCCTACAATAATTATTATCAGATTTAACATATTAAGATCAAATAAATAAATGGATCATTATATACCAGCCTGTGAGTTTTGATAAAATTGCTAACTGAGTGCTGCAGTGCAGGGTTGACATGGAACTGTCAGTGAAAGCATATTTCTTCTTGCTCCACAGGTGCATTCGGCTACTTTGAGGTGACTCATGACATCACACGCTACTGCAAGGCCAAGGTGTTTGAGCATGTTGGAAAGACCACCCCCATCGCTGTGCGTTTCTCTACTGTGGGTAAGCCTGTCTTAATTTCTTTTCACCAAAGAGTTCATGTTGTCTGTTTGTATCAAAATGGTTTAAAAGATTTGGAGGGAACCTATAAATGCTATTGCTCTTGCGTAACTGTTTGCTAGCTGTTTGCAAGACTCAATGGTTGGGTGCCAGCACTGCAGGAGTTTGGACTCTGTGTATATTGACTCCTCTTTGGTGGACAGCAGAATATGCCAACTAATGCTGGTGGAACAGATGCCTTGACCTGCCCCAGTTGAAATTAAGCCAAACAGAACTTACGAAAGAGAGTGTCATGCACCTCAATGCAAAGAGAGAGCAAATATCTACTGCTTAGATTTTCCTATTCCTCACACACATTCATGTATTGCATACAACTCTGTACTCTATATATAATAAATATGGGACATTGTTTTGCGTGTGTGTGTGTGTGTAGCTGGTGAGTCTGGCTCATCCGATACTGTGCGGGATCCTCGAGGATTTGCAGTGAAGTTCTACACTGAAGAGGGCAACTGGGATTTGACTGGAAATAACACACCCATCTTTTTCATCAGAGATGCACTGCTGGTGATTGCCCATATTTAACTTTATAAAGGCCTTGCTAATTAGCAAGTGAGCTGAATTGGATGTATTTATTGAGGCCCAATTCTGAAATGTGTACTGCAGTACTTTCAATCTGGAGCCTAGCTTGTGGCCTACAGTGATTCTGCAGACTATGATGTTGGATTTTATTATTGTTAGAAAAGAGCCCAGCTTTCCAACAGCTCGCATATACTGGATGATGTCTGAGTTTATCTGTATGTGTGTCTCTCTGTGTCCAGTTCCCATCCTTCATTCATTCTCAGAAGCGGAATCCTCAGACTCACCTGAAGGACCCTGACATGGTGTGGGACTTCTGGAGCCTTCGCCCAGAATCACTGCATCAGGTGTTGTTTTCTCTAGAAACATATAATATGTAGCAATTAGTTCTTATGAGAGTGGATTAAAAATAAATAGCAGGTTGGTCTGTTGAAATGGTTTTTGGTATCTTGTATATTTGTGCAACATGAGAGCCATCTGCAACAAAATTGAGTTTGGATATAAGTGAATTTATTGGATTTTTTTTATGACTTAATGAAAGGTTAGCAGCATTTAGTGTCTTTTTAAAACAAACATGTAAAAGTAAACTCTGAGGGTGTTTTGTGTTTGTGGCTGTAATGTTGATAAGATTAGTAAGTGCATGACTGAGATTATTTGGGGCACTGTTGAGGAAATTCTTTTGATAGTGGATACCTTGAAGTACTGTAATTTGTCTGGTTCAACATAAATATCCAAATTACAACTCTTCTCCAGGAATGTGAGACCTGTGTTTATTTTATTTCTTCTTGTCTTCTCTGTCTTGCTGCAGGTGTCTTTCCTGTTTAGTGACCGCGGTCTGCCTGATGGACATCGCCACATGAATGGCTATGGATCCCACACCTTCAAACTAATAAACTCTCAAGGCAACCCTGTATACTGCAAGTTCCATTACAAGGTGTGTGTATGCTTGTGTTTTCATGTTATGAACTTAGTAACATTTGAACATTTAAAAAAATAAATAAATAAATAATAATAAATTAAATCCATTAAATTGCTGTCCTTTTAAACACTACTTTATTGTATGTCTCAGTATGCTAAGTTAAACTTTCAGAAAGCGTTTTAACATCACACATGATGAAGCCTGTACACATAGTTGGAATTAACGCTACTGCCCCACACCTCATGGTTTAAGAACTTCTAAGAGATTTCAACATTTTTTATTAATACGTTTTTTTTCCAGCATAAATAATATATAAAAATAAATCTACTTTATGGACGCAACAGTAGGAACACTGTTTTCATCACTATATAAAACGGCTAATACCTCTCTAGGATCTGTAAAAAGGGGAATTTTGGGAGGAAGTTTATGTAAAGTTATTTATGTTTGAAAATACATGAACAAATGTAAGTTTCCAGATTAATGGCATGCATTATGCTTGACGGATTAGATCCATCTTTAAGGCTATTAGGGAACGTTTGATTCTGTAGCCTTAAGAATCTTTGGAGTTAGCTGTTCCACTAGAAGTGAAGGTAGATTTTTTCCAGAATCTTTAAATACCACACTGACCAGAGCAGACCTCTTGCTGTAAAACAAATTATACAAACTAAAACAAATTTAATCCTTAAAAAAATAAAGGGAACACTAAAATAACACATTCTAGATCACAATGAATTAAATGTTTCAGTAGAAAATCTTTATTCATTACATAGCGGAATGTGTTGGGAACAAAATAACATAAAAATTATTAATGTAAATCAAAATTATGACATGGAGGTCTGGATTTGGAAAAATAAAAGTGGAAAATGAAATGACAGGCTCATCCACCTTCAGTGGAAATTCCTCAAGACAAGTTAAAATGAGGCTCAGTTTTGTGTGTGGCCTCCACGTTCCGTCTGACCTCCCTACAACACCTGGGCATGCTCCTGATGAGGCGGCGGATGTTCTACTGAGGGATATCCTGCACAGTCTGTGGTGCAACGTGGCATTGTTGGATGGAACAAGACTCAATGTCCCAGATGTACTCGATTGGATTCAGGTCTGTGGAGGGGGCAGGCCAGTCCATAACATCAATGCCTTCATCATGCCGGAACTGCTGACACACTTCAGGCACATCTGGCCTAGCATCAGAAGGAACCCAGGGCCCACTGCACCAGCATATGGCCTCACAATGGGTCTGAGGATCTCATCCTGGTACCTAATGGAAGTCAGGGAACCTCTGGCTAGTACATAAAGGACTGTGTGGCCCTCCAAAGAAATGCCTCCCCACACCATTACTGACCCACTGCCAAACCCGTCATGCTGGAGGATGTTGCAGGCAGCAGAACGTTCTCCACAGCATCTGCAGACTCTTTCACATCTGTCACATGTGCTCCTCTGCTCTCATCCGTGAAGAGCACAAGGAGCCAATGGCAAATCTGCCAATTTTGGTGTTCTCTAACTGGACAGGTTGATTTCACAGAAGTGTGATTGACTTGAAGTTACAATGTGTTGTTTAAGTGTTCCCTTTATTTTTTTTTTCCTTGTCCCATTTTGGGCTTCGAAAATCAAAACAAAACAAACATTTAACACTGAATAAGTCAGCTATAAGAATATTTGCAGTTACAGTTTCTCTGAAAATTAAGGAGAGTAGGTGGGTCTATTTCAGCTCATGTTTTCACTAGTTCTGTGCTATTTTTATTATTTGCTAACATGAGAATAGCTCACATTTCCATCATACCAGTGTCAACATGCTGTAAATACTCTGGATACACTCCTTTGGGTTTGGGTATGTGTTCATGCATATTTCTAACATGTTTTTTCTCTCTCTGTCAGACTAATCAGGGCATTAAAAACTTGACTGTGGAGGAGGCAGAGCGTCTAGCATCCACTGACCCTGACTATGCCATCCGTGACCTGTATAATGCCATTGCCAATGGCAACTTCCCCTCCTGGACCTTTTACATCCAGGTCATGACCTTCGAGCAGGCAGAAAGGTTTAATTGGAATCCATTTGATTTGACCAAGGTGCTTACATCTGTGGTTACTTTAACCTCCCCGGACTTACCCTGTTCTCTGTCTCAAAGTTCTGTCAGTCTAGATTAAGTCTTGGAATAACTTAATCATAAGTTAGAAAGTTAATAAGTTAATGTATCTTTTGGCGCTATAGATGTGTTTTTTATTATTATGCTAAACAGACTGATTTGTTCTAGGTGTGGCCTCATAAGGACTATCCCCTGATCCCGGTGGGTCGCCTGGTGTTGAACAGAAACCCTGTAAACTACTTTGCTGAGGTGGAGCAGATGGCTTTTGATCCCAGCAACATGCCACCAGGCATTGAGCCTAGCCCTGACAAGATGCTGCAGGTAGGACACGTTTTGCATCTCTACTTTTGCGGTCAAATTGGAGTTTTGGTAAGTAGGCATTTGGAGATAACTAGATGAGTATTATATTGATGTTTATAGAATTTAAAAGAAATGAGATGGAAATTAAAACTTGATTGATTAATTGTGAATTATGTGGTGATTTAAATGTTTCTGTGGTTCTCATGCAGAGAAAAAATTTCATTCCTACATTTGAAGGATGTTGCTTTGACAGAAAATTGAGTTTTTACACCATCTTTCAAAAATAGGAATGGAACTATTTCTTTATTATTGACAAGCACACAGAAGGGAATCAAACGTAATGAAAATCAGGGTGAATTACATTTACAACTAGCATATTGTTGTCATCCATGTTATTCAGTAGAGACTAGTTCTGGCCCTGAAAATATTTGGCTATTCAGATATTAGTTTGTTGGGTATGTATACATCAACAAAGTGGTGTGTATAGTATCTAAATAAATACCAAAAGTATTGCTACTTCAGTGAAGTAATGTCAAACTATAAAGCATAGTTCCATATAATTCAAGACAAAACTGTGTAGATGAATATCAATCAATCAGTCAATCAAATTTTATTTATATAGCGCTTTTCACAACAAAAAGTCATCACAAAGAAGATCAGAGTCCAAGCCTCCTATGAGCAAGCCAGGGTCAACAGTGTCAAGGAAAAACTCCCTTAGCACACGAGGAAGAAACCTTGGAAGGATCCAAGACTCATACGGGGAACCCGTCCTCCTCGATTCGACACCGGAGAAACAACAGAGAACAGAACAGAAGTAAAAGTAAACTGATGACAGATGAAGGGGTTATAGTAATGTGAATGTAGAATATTAGTGATATATGAGTCTGAGGAAGAAGGAGGTGGTCAGTGATTCTGTGTGAGTTAAAAGTAGGTGCAGAGTTAATTTGAGATAAAACAGCATGGCCAAGCATGACAGTGTAGCGTGTTGGCGGTTACCAGAAAGCTAACTAAAAAACCTGTAGCTATGGTAGTATGACAGGGTTAATACTGAGCAGTGATAATATGAAAACCAGCTCGAACATTAATAGAGAAGGAGTAACCTGAAAGTGAGTGATTAACCAAAAGCTTGTTTGAAAGGTAGGTTTTTAGTCTAGATTTAAAGATTGAGCGTGTGTCTGAGCCCCGAACAGTAACCGGAAGGCTATTCCAGAGTGCAGTGTTTTTCTTAATGCAAGGAACTAAGAGTACATGGTCATCCTGTAAACGATGTGTACGCAACAGGTGATAAGGTATGAGAAGTTCAGTAAGATACTGCGGGCCTAAACCATTTAGAGATTTATAAGCTAAGAGGAGCATTTTATAGTCAATGCGAAATTTTACAGGTAGCCAGTGTAGGGACGAGAGAAATGAGGTTATATGGTCGAATTTTCTAGCTCTAGTGAGCCCCCTGGCTGCTGCATTTTTTAACTAACTGAAGCTTGTGTAACGCTTTGCATGAGCTCCCTGCCAGGAGCACATTGCAGTATTCTAGACGTGAAGTTATAAAAGCATGCACTAGTTTCTCTGCATCTTCTTAGGATAAAATATGCCGAATATTGGCAATATTGCGTAGGTGGAAGAAGGTGGTTTTGACTGTATTGGATATGTGGGTATCAAATGTCAGAGTCCAATCAAAGGCTACCCCTAAGTTTTTAATGATGGTATTGTGTCTTACTGTTGAATTATCAGGATTAATAGCAGCATTTCTGAATGAAGGTTTGAGTATCTGTACCTAGTAACAAGACCTCAGTTTTATCAAAATTTAACATGAGAAAAAATTGCATCATCCAGTCTTTAATTTCAGTTAGACATTCTGTTATTTTACGTAGACAAGCAACAACATTAGGTTTGGCTGATATATACAGTTGTGTGTCATCAGCATAACAGTGGAATTGAATACCATGCTTACGGATTAGTCTACCCAGTGGCAGCATGTAGAGTGTGAATAATATAGGGCCAAGCACTGATCCTTGTGGAACACCATATTTAACAAAAGAATGATTAGAGGATTTATTATTCAGATAAACAAAATGGTAATGTCAGATAAATAGGATCTGAACCACGAGAGGGCAGATCCTTTTATTCCTACCAGATTTTCCAGCCTATCAAGAAGCATCACATGATCTATGGTATCAAACGCTGCACTAAGGTCAAGCAGCACCAGAGATATAGAGATATAGCCCTTATCATGTGAAAGGAGTAAGTCATTAGTTACTCTTGTTAGACCTGTTTCTGTGCCGTGATTTAGTCTAAATCCAGATTGAAAAATGTCATGATTGTCATTGAGAGCACAACTACTGTGACACGACTTTTTCTAGAATCTTAGCAATAAAATGGAGGTTTGATATTGGCATGTAGTTAGTGAGCGCAAGAGGGTCAAGATTGGGTTTTTTAATAATTGGTTTGATTACCGCTAGTTTCAGGGGTTTTGGTACGTATCCAATGTTGAGGGACGAGTTTATTATTGTGAACAATGGTCTAATGACTTTAGGTAAGATTTGTTTAAATAACTGTGTTGGTATAGGTTCCAGTATGCATGAAAATGATTTAGATGAGCCAATTAAAATAAGCAGGTCATTTTCATTGACAGAATTGAAGTAGTCTAAGTGCACCTCAGAGCTGGCGGGGGGTTCATCAACAAGAGCCGATGTGACTTCGGACTGATTTTGGATTTTGAAGCGAATGCAATCAATTTTATCATTAAAAAAGTCATTATTACAGAAATCAGAGGGGACAATGGAGTTGATTTCCTTTTTGTTGCCAATTAGATTTGATACAGTGCTAAAAAGGAATCTAGGGTTGTCTTTGTTGTTTTCTATAAGAGAAGAGATGTACTGTGATTTGGCTTTAGATAAGGCATGTTTGTAGTCGGTGAGGCTGTGCTGCCATGCAATTCGGAAGCATTCTAGTTTTGTGTGTCTCCATTTACGTTCATGGTTACGAGCAGCCAGTTTTAAGGCACGCATGCTGTCACTTTACCATGGAGCAAGCCTTTTCTCTCTAAATTGTTTCTAAATTGTGTCTAGATTTGTACACAAAGTTTGTAGGTTGTTTGTAATGAGCTCAAGGTCATTAGGGTGAGTTGGAAAATAAATGCTGGTAAGGTCTGGAAGGTTAAACACTGTGTGTTTGCATTGATGAGTGGGCTCAGTAACATTCTGAGTAAACATTAGCGCATCCAAAATGGATTCAAATGCAATTTTAAGTGGATCATGATCCTTCTCAAAGTGAATATTGAAATCACCAACAATTAAGGCCTTTTCTGAAGCGATAACTACACTTGAGAGAAAATCAGCAAATTCACAAAGAAATTCTGTATAAGGGCCAGGAGGACGATAGATTGTGATGAGCATAAGAGTGCCTCCTTTTTGATGCAGTAACTTTAAGAGTAAGCACTTAAAAGGATTTAGTGTCATAACCAGATTTTTGTGTTGTGTCTATGGTAGGGTCATAAATTGTGGCTAATCCACCACCACAACCAGATGTTCATGGGCAACTGTAATAGCTGAAGTCAGGGGGAGTGGACTCATTTAGGGCAATGTATTCATTGGGTTTAGCCCATGTTTCACAGAGACATAATGCATAGAGTTTATCAGTAATAATATCACAGACAGAAACTTTAATATTACTTACCTGCTCGCTATTCAGTCAACCTACCCGACTGATGTGACTGGGAAGGACCAGTCAGTTCTGGCGCAGAACCACCTCAATGTTCTCAGAGAGAACTACGGATCCTAGGCGGCTCGGATGAAGCCCATCCCAACGATACAGGGCCAGACGCTCACGAAAGCACTCCCAGTTGTCAATGTAGTCCACGCCGACAGTGCCACACCAATCCAGGAGCTAGGAGTGGAGCCCAAAGAGCCTGCTGAACACCTCGCATCCTTGACGGTAGGTGGGCAGGGGGCCAGAGACGATAATCCTAGCGTCCGTCGTCTTCCGAGCGGTATCCAGAAGTGAACGGTACCTCGCTCAGGACCTCGCTGCGGAGATGTCGTTCAAGAACAACGGTGCCAAAGTGCTGAGGGAAGCCGCCTGGCAATGTCCAGGACACGTACACCTGGGAGACAAGACACAGTTGCATTACTCTTTGTGCCCGGCACTTTTAAATGTCTTACTATTGAATCTCCAATAATAAGAACACCGTCCTGTTTAGTCTTCGCTGCTGGAGCAGGTGCAGGTGAAGACCGGGAGCTGAGCACCTCAAACCAGTTGGCAGAAGTGAAGACTGGTTGTGGTGGAGGGGGGGACGGCCTCGGCTTCCCGCTGGCGCTCCCATCCCGGTGCAGGCTCATTCCTCGGCAGGCGCCATGAAGAGAAAAAAAACTGATGAGGACTAATATGTACGAAGTTAAGAAACACAGTGGATTAGGAACGATGAAGACAGCACACTAAGATAAGCAATGCCAAAAAAATATGTAATAGAGATTGTAAATAAACGTCTAAATGACTAAATAAACAGCAAACAGTTTCAAATCGAGCACGCAACCAGTCAGCCGGAAGTGACGTACCTGTAAAGTCCCATGTGAAGCTCCCCTGCTTCCAATAGTGGAACAACATTGGAACTGATGTCTGTATTAAGTGTAATGTCAATATAGTTGTAGCTGATTGTTGTGTTTGCTTGTTACAAATATTAACATTTTTTACTTTAGCGCATTTTAATTCAAAACATCAGAAATTACTTTAAAGGTAAACATCAGGCAGCAACTGTTATTCCAAATGCATTTTCGTTCATTCATTCATTATCTGTAAGCCCTTATCCAGTTCAGGGTCGCGGTGGGTCCAGAACCTACCTGAAATCACTGTGCGCAAGGCTGGAATACACCCTGGAGGGGGCACCAGTCCTTCACAGGGCAACACTCACACATTCACTCACACCTACGGACACTTTTGAGTCGCCAATCCACCTACCAATGGGTGTTTTTGGACTGTGGGAGGAAACCCGAGCACCAGGAGGACACTGGTAGAACACACCAAACTCTTCACAGACAGTCACCCAGAGTGGGAATCGAACTCGCAACCTCCATGTCCCTGGAGCTGTGTGACTGCGACACTACCTGCGACAGCTGGTTTACAAAGTCTTATGTAACACTGGGCACACACTAACAAAAGAAGAATTAGCTATTAAAATGGGGATTAACATCTAAAATGAGTGTAAACTCAAATTCACCTTTAAAAATGTACATTAAAGCCATTTGTGTGCATTTACGATTCGTTATATCATTACATACAAGTAATAAATACAGATATAGATGGCTTTTTTAATATAGATGGCCTTGCTCCTTAAGACCTTAAGAGGATGGTGACAAAATCCTGCTTAATTTGTATCGCAGCTAAAACACTCTAGGTCTTAAGAACAACTGCACTCCACTGGTTTCAGCTAACTCCACCCTTAGTTCAACTTTGAAAAATGTTTAGAAATGCCAGGGACAATATACAGACAATATAATCTAAACCTCTGCCAAAACACTTCCATGCTCAAGGCTTGTACGTTTCACATATTTATAAACATACATTTATTGTAGATTTCTTGTATTGCTTTGTAATATATTGTTGCACTCTTATTAACACACTTATGTGATGTGTTCTGAACAGGGGCGTCTCTTCTCATACCCTGACACCCATCGCCACCGCCTTGGTGCAAACTACCTCCAGCTGCCTGTAAACTGCCCCTACCGTAGCCGTGTAGCCAACTATCAGAGAGATGGACCCATGTGCATGTCTGACAATCAGGGTGAGTGAACGCTACTTTGATCTACACACACGCAAACACAAAACACACAGATATCCACAGATTAATCACTGTGCAAGTGTGTGATCTGAGTAGGATTTTTCTCCTGCTCAGTTTAATAAGTAAACAAATAATGTGCAAACGTAGGCAGTGGTAATATTAAAGTGTTCGCTGTAATACATGAAGTATAACCTGTCCCTTCACTCTACAGCCCCACAGCAGTAATTCATAGCTGGACTATATTAATTAAGAAAAGTAGTCACAATGCGCAATCAGATTATTCCACTGTCTGAAATGCATTTTATTTATTTATAAACTTAAGATCTATTTGATTTACGTTTCCCGGTCAAATTCGGTCAGTAGGGGGAGCTGTACACCCACTTCTGTACATTTTCACTATCAAAACGTTAACATGAATTAGGATGTGCTTATTAACCACATGGTCTATGATGTCTTGTTTCCACATCACATGAAATGTTCATTAATTTACACAATTAATTGTTTGTATGTCATTCACTGTTCGAATATGCACTCATTTTAATTCATTTATTTAAAAAAAGGTTTGTATTCACACACACAAAGCCACATCACTTTTTTGTCTTTTGCTTTTTTTTTTTTTACTTGTCAATCCAGATTATATTGTCAAATTTTTATTTATGTAATTTTTACATAAACACGTGCTGTGTGTATATGTATATATGTGTGTGTATATGTGTGTGTGTGTGTGTGTGTGTATATATATATATATATATATATATATATATATATATATATATATATTTAAAGCTTTATCAATTGTTGTAGCAAAATTGCTTTAGTGGTACATTTTTGATCACCAGAACTTTGTCAATACCAATCTTTGTTTGCTGTCTTCTTGCCCACAGGGGGAGCACCCAACTACTTCCCCAACAGCTTCAGTGCTCCAGATTGTAAGCCTCAGTACATGGAGACAAAGTTCAGGGTGTCTCCTGATGTTGCTCGCTACAACAGCGCAGATGAGGACAATGTGACTCAGGTAGGTGTGGGATCAGGGGGTGAGTTGGTCACTAACGTTTATTTTGAAGGATGTTGCCCTCTCCAACTCTCTCTGGGCTCCTGCAGGTTCGCACATTCTTCACTGAAGTCCTGAACGAGGCGGAGAGAGAGCGTCTGTGTCAGAACATGGCTGGCCATCTGAGTGGAGCACAACTGTTCATCCAAAAACGCATGGTAACCCTTCAGTCATTTCAGGCGTCTCTTATGGATTGTTCTAAATAACTCACTCTGATTTGGTCTCACTGTCTCATCTCAAAATCTGTCTCTGTCTCAACTCATACTGTTTCAACTCAGTTACCATCACATTTCTGTTACTGTCTCAGCTGTCACCACCTCGTCTTAGTAACTGACTCATCTCAATCAACAGTCTGTTCTCAGCTCTGTCAGTATCCCACCCATCACTCAATCTTAACTCATTTAATTTCAAATCAAATCAAATCAAATCAAATTTATTTATATAGCGCTTTTCACAACTGATGTTGTCACAAAGCAGCTTCACAGAATTCCAGTAAGACAAGATTTGACATGAAATGTAAAGACAAATGTAAAACCCTCAAGTGAGCAAGCCAGGGGCGACAGTGGCAAGGAAAAACTCCCCCAGCTGAGGAAGAAACCTTGGGAGGAACCAAGGCTCACAAGGGGTGACCCATCCTCCTCTGGTCAATCTACTGGTGATGATAGTTAGTAGTCCATGAGAACTTCAGTGTAGGGAGAGCTTCAAGGCACTTGGTGGTTGCTGGAGCGTGGGCAGCTGGTATGAAGCGTGGAGGAGGATCTCGACAGTCATCCATCAGTGTCCAGACAGACAGGTGGGCAGTCGTTTACTCGGAAAGATGTAAAGGGATGGAATTAGTTTTGAACTGTTTTGTGTTTGTAAAGTAGAAAATATGAAAATTGTGGCTAATGACTCCGGCAGATCTGACTATGACAGCATTAACTAAAAGGAGAGAACCAGGAGGACACACAGACACGGGAGCTTCCTGAAACACTGGCATCCCTCCGCTCCACCGTCAACAAACCTGAGTGATCGCGAGAAGCGGCGGGACAACAGCACCAGCGTCTCAGTATACTATAATTCCCTGTGTCCATGGACCCCCCGGATCTGCCGCCTTTATCTATGGGGGAGCATTAGCTACCAAATGATAAACTAAACAAATGAGTTTTTAGCCTACATTTGAAGATTGCGACTGTGTCTGAGTCCCGAACATTTTCTGGAAGATCATTCCAGAGTTGGGGGGCTTTATAAGAAAAGGCTCTTCCCCCAGCTGAGGCCTTCTGAATTCTGGGAACGTTTAAAAATCCAGTATTCTGTGATCTGAGTGAACGTGGAGGCTCATAATAGGAAATTGTATCTTGAAGATATTCAGGAGCAAGCCCATGTAGAGCTTTATATGTTAATAACAAAATTTTGTAGTCAATGCGGAATTTCACAGGCAGCCAATGAAGTGATGATAAAACTGGGCTGATATGTTCAGATTTTCTAGTTTTAGTGAGGACCCTAGCTGCAGCATTTTGAACTAGTTGAAGTTTTCTTAAATTGCTGCTGGTGCATCCTGACAGTAGTGCGTTACAGTAGTCAAGCCTTGAAGTAATAAAGGCATGTACTAATGTTTCTGCGTCCTGGAGGGATAAGGCATTTCTAATCTTAGCAATATTGCGAAGATGTAAAAAAGCTGTCCTAGTGATACTACCTATGTGTTGATCAAATGATAAATCCGGGTCAATTATGACACCAAGATTTTTTGCTGCTGAACCAGGTTTAACTGGAGAGTTAGCTAGATTTAAAATTAAATCTGATAATTTATTTCCTGTCACTTTTGGACCCAAAAGCAGGACCTCTGTTTTGTTGCTGTTTAAAAGGAGGAAGTTATGCAACATCCAGCCTTGCACGTCTTTTACACAGTCCTCTATTTTCTTTAATCTGTGTTTGTCATCGGGTTTGGCTGACATATACAATTGTGTGTCGTCTGCGTAACAGTGAAAGTTAATGTCATGGTTTCTGTAACATGTGCCTAGCGGTAACATGTATAATGTAAATAATAATGGTCCTAAAATAGAGCCTTGTGGAATTCCAAATCTTACTTTAGAATAATTTGAATTTAGATTGTTTACTTTTACGAATTGATAACGTTCCGTTAAGTAAGATTTGAACCATAATAGGGCTGTCCCTGTGATTCCAACCATGTTTTCTAACCTTTCTATGAGAATATTGTGGTCTATTGTATCAAAGGCTGCGCTTAGGTCAAGAAGCACCAACAGGGATACGTGGCCTTGATCAGAGGCAAGAAGAAGATCATTTGTTATCTTGACTAGAGCTGTCTCTGTACTATGATGTTGCCTGAATCCAGATTGGAATTTTTCATATATATGATTCTTATGTAGATATGAACTAAGTTGTTGGGCCACAGCTCTTTCTAAGATCTTAGACAGAAATGGCAAATTAGAAATAGGCCTGTAATTAGACAGTGTACTAGCATCAAGATTTGGTTTCTTGATCATAGGTTTAATAACTGCTAGTTTAAAAGCTTTGGGTACATGGCCCAGACTAAGCGATGAGTTTACTATAGTTAAAAGAGGATCAATAATAGCTGGTAGTACTTCTTTGAGCAACTTTGTGGGAATTGCATCAAGTGTGCAAGTTGTACAGTTTGCGGAGGTGATAATCTTCTCTAGTTCTAATTGTGGGAGTGGGTAAAAGGTTTCAAATCTTTCTTTTACAGTTATATTATGTTTTATTTCATTCACATCAGGTGGCAGCCAGGATGGATTTGATCCTGTGGCTAGAGTTTGTTGTCTAATATTCTCAATTTTATTATTAAAAAAGTCCATAAAATCTTTACTGGTGAGAGTTGCTGGAATTAGTTGTTCAGAACCTGCTTGGTTTTTTGTAATTCTAGAAAACACACTAAACAGTGCTCTCGGATTATTTTTATTATGGGAGATCAGCGAGGCCAGATATGCTGAGCGAGCTTTAGAGAGGGCATTTCTATACTCTATAAGGCTGTCCTTCCAGGCAGAATGGAACACTTCAAGCTTGGTTGATCGCCATTTCCGCTCTAGTTTTCGTAATGTTTGTTTTAAAGTACGGGTCTTATCGTTATACCATGGTGCGAGCTTTTTCTGTCTTATACTTTTATGTTTAAGTGGTGCTACCTTTTCTAAAGTAGATCGACAGGTATTTTCTAGGTAATCAGTTAGTACATCTAGGTCCATTGGGTCTGATGGAGTTGGAACTGGGGTCGATAGTTCTGGTAGGTTTTCTATAAATTGTAGGGCGGTAGATGGTTTTATTATACGCCTTGTAGAATAGCGAGGGTTCTTACATATATTATGGATAAAACGTAGCTCATATGAAATTAAGTAATGATCGGAGATTGCTGAGGATTGCGGTAAGATATTAATTTTGTCAATGTTAAGACCTAGTGTCAGAACTAAATCTAAAGTGTGGCTGCAGTAGTGTGTAGGCCCTGTTACATTTTGAGTAATACCAATAGAGTCTAAGATTGAGGTAAATGCCTTTTTTAGTGGGTCACTTTCCTTCTCAAAATGGATATTGAAATCTCCTACAATTATAACTTTATGATTGCACACCGCTAGGTTTGTAGCAAAATCTCTGAATTCTTTCAGAAATTATAAGTAAGGCCCTGGTGGTCTGTAAATGTTGCATAATAAAAATGCGTCCTTTTTTGTGACCGGATTTGTAATAATAGTGGAGAGAACCTCAAAAGAAGAGAAGGTGTCACATTGTTTAAGACTAATTTCTAGGGTATTTTGGTAAATTACACATACTCCACCTCCTTTGCCTGATATTCTTGGGCTATGTGCATAATTATAGCCTAGGGGGGTGGCTTCATTTAGTGCTAAATATTCATTTGGTTTAACCCATGTTTCCGTGAGACAGAAAACATTGAATTTATGATCACTTATAATATCATTTACGATGAGTGCTTTTGAGTTTAGTGATCTTATGTTGAGTAACCCAAATTTTAGTTCTGAGGTGTTGCTGCTAGGTGTTGTGTATGATTTAATATTGATTAGGTTGCTGAAACAGGCTGATTTTGTTTTTCTACTTTTACATTTAGTTCGGGGGAAAGACACAGTCTCAATACAGTTGAACCTGGGTGACGCCTCAAGACAGTTCGCAGACGGTCGGTTTAGCCTGTCTGTCTGCGGCCTGGTCCCGGCTCTGGATTGTCAGCAGCTATCTACACTACTCTGCTGACTAACTAAAAGACTATGTGCTATACTGCAAGAAAGTAAGGCAGCACCCTCCCGCGTGGGGTGGATACCATCCCTACCTATAAGACCAGGCTTGCCCTCAAAACGTAACCAATTGTGTCTATAAAGCCCACTTGATTTTCGGAACACCACTTGGACATCCAGCAGTTTAACGCCCAAAGTCTGCTGTAAGCTTCGTCGCCACGCCGCATTGGTATGGGGCCAGAGCAGATCGGACATCGTCTGGGCCTGTTTAATCACCTCTGTAATATTACCCTTAGTTACCTCAGACTGCCGCAGACGAATTTCACTCATTTTACTGATTTTTCCCTCTCACCAGGTCCAGTGTCTGATGGCAGTGCACAAGGATTATGGCTCACGTGTTCAGGCGCTGCTCGACAAATACAATGCAGAGGGCAAAAAGGTACAGTATCATATCACTATCATTACACATCAGTTGCCTTTGGTTTTGTTCTAACAAGAAGAATAATGTAATTTTCTCTTTTCTTTCTTATTTCCTAGAACTCTGTGCATGTGTATACTCAGGGAGGAACATCTGCCATGACTTCATCCTCCAAAATGTAATGTGTGTAGATTAACTGTGAAAGCACATTGTGTTTATTGCAGCTATTTACACCCTTGACTACTGAAATATTCACTCAAACATACAGTCAAACGCAGTCTTTCTCAGCTCTTCCACAGCTCAGGGCTGATATAAGACCAGCCTCCAATGCCCATATAATCATTTTGATGCAGATGTGAAAGGCACAATGTGATTTGTAGTATATACTATTTCAGGTGGTTTCGTTGGTATTGTAACATTCTAATCAAATTGATGCATAATTTTCAACAGCACACTTGATAATTATGAAGTTTGAGCTAAAAACTTTTGAATCTGTTGTAGATTCAGATTAAAATATTCAGTAAAAGGCAGCTCTCCACTTGGTAGCCTTTGCATATCAGCTAAGTTCTTTTGAATGGGTTGGAACCATTTTATAAAGCAGCATTTTTCAGTTTCAACTCTTATTTGCTACTGTTCCACAGTAGCCTTTTTGAATATTCATTTATGCATGTAATTATATTTTCTCAGAACACAAAGTTGTAGAAAGCCTTTTTATGCCCTGGTAATTTGTGCCCAACAATAGATTAAAAGCTAGAAATGAAACTTTTATATCTTCTTAAATGAGCCTCAGTACAGCTTTATCTGGTCTTTCATTCTGGTGAAATACAGAATTATATTTTAACAAACACTACTCCCTTGATCACAGTCAGTAACGTGAACATAAATTTTATTCATGTCAACATTAACAAGACATTCCCTGACTGTACAGTGATTTAACAGTGATTTCAGTAACGAGTCCTCCTATTAGATAATTGATAGGGTTTTTTTTTTTTTTTTAAATATAAATGTTCTTCGATACATTAATAAAGAAGTAATGCTTTGTGAAAAGATTTGTTAAAAGCAAGAACAGACAGATCACAGCATGAGGGCCACAGTGTGATTGTGCCTTAAGTACTTCATGGATTAATACTCTGCCTAAAAACTGAAAACCCTAGCACTTAAATAATGAACTGTGGGGTTTTTATATGCTTTTGCTGAGCAGCTGATTCATTTCATCCGTCCAATTTCTATTTACCTACAATATTATTAAAAGATGCATTAAGCCTTACTTTTCCTTGTCAATTTCTTTATTCAGTCTTTTTCTCCATGCCTAGACAGAAGAGATACATTTTTGTGATGGCATGAACTATGCTCTGTAACCAAATTAATAAATCATAATTATTTACTAAGCATGTGTGTTGTTTTTATTTAAAGTTGTATCCCCATAAACCAAAGTGTTGCATTTACTGATTTTAGAGGTGAGTTTTGTTTTTTTAATGAATCTCAGTGCCCAGAAAATGGAGAATTAATAATTAAACAAAAAGCAGTACTAAAGTTTTACCTGTTTCAAAACAACATTAAAGAATTAATAATAATGATAAGTCTGGTGTTATACTCTGGAAATTTTGACTTTTTTTCATTGCTTCAAAAATTTGGACCAGGTCCATGTTTAAAACGATGTTCTGTAAACTTTCCTTTTTAATACTTCGTTAAATGTTATTATTTATTAACTCTCCCCATACACTCAAACGCTTTGGAAGGTTTGTATAATTATGTATTTGTGTTGAAAAATTGTCAAATGGGAAAATGAAGCCAAAATTATACTGCTTTAGAATTTAATTTAAGGTGTATAGCAGTGGTAGCGTAGATTTATCATAACCACACTCCTGTGCATTATTAGACATACTCATGCAAAAGTACTCTACACCAGGACTGCTACAGAGATCCAGAGCTTTTTCCCAATGCAGGTGGCAGATGTCCAGAAGGAAAAATATTACACTATGCATTTCTAGCATTTTAGGCTAGTTGCCTTAAATTTAGTAAAATTGAGTCCAAAATAGAGTTTTGGAAATCTTCAGATTTGTGCTGAAAATTTTTAAGTTTGTACACGTATGAACATGCAATTTTCAGGATAATATTTCTTGAAATATTTTTTATTTTTTTTTGGCTCATTATCTGCTTCTATTGGGTAGTGTATAGTATAAATACAGTCTAAATGCAAGTATTTCCTTAGAGAATAATAAAGCTCTCATCTTTAAAAAAAAACCACATACTTTAATATAACTAAAATATTTATTTTCTAATAGATATAAAGATTTATTAAGTTTAATGGGATTAAAATGTGTCCACAGTGTATGAGTTTTATGAGGAATGATGGTTGTAATTTGTGGCACAAAACAAAACCTACCACCACACCTCTCAGGAAGGGCTGTGAATCGGTGCTAAATGCCACATCAGTAGTACTCTATACTATAAACTAAATTACCAGTAGTGGATAAAGTATACAAACCATGTACTTGAGTAAAAGTACTGATTATCAAGATAAAATATTTTTCCAATAAAAGTCCTTGTAGATCTCCACTTGAAAAACGTACAGAAATATTTACCTTCAAATGTACTCATGTATCTAAAGTAAAATTACCATGACATATTATGGCTCTAACGTCCTATTATCATTTTTGTAAAAAGACTCTTGCTTAACACATTGTAGGTGAAAAGACTCTAGTGTTACTCTTTTTCCCCAGTTTTTGTACTGCCCTCCAAACCAACAGAGGTCACTCTCACCTGAGAATTAAGCCCAATTAATGCTTCTGTGTCGAACCTATGCTGTAGGATGCTATGTGGGCTTTGCGCACCTCTCCAGAAATGTAACTTGTTGTGTCTACCCAGATCACAACGTCTGTGATCGGACAAACATGGTTCAAAAGTCCAGAAATATTAACTCTTAAATATTAACAAAGATGTTTGAAATTCAGCCCTAGTGGTTTAGCGGTGTAATTGCAGAGCGACGCAGACACCAATGCACAAGTATAAACTTTCACAATAGCATAGGACACTTGTGCATAACATAGTTTTTAATCAAATACTAGGTAAGATTTGGGGAATGTTTTCTGCTCATGGGGCTCCCCCGAGTGTGGATAGCTTTTACAACATGGTACTGAAATTGGTATTGAGGGGGAGGGAAACTGTTTTGGCTATAGTTGGAGAGTATAGTTTGAGCTATTTCTACAATTCTGAGACATCTGTTTTTTAAACAGACTACTACTGACTGAATGTGTGAGTGTGTTGCCCTGTGAAGGACTGGTGCCCCCTCCAGGGTGGTATTCCCACCTTGCTCCCAATGATTCCAGGTAGGCTCTGGACCCACCGCGACCGCGAACCTACAACCCCAGGACCCTGGAGCTCACTTGTACACCTTGAAATAAAAACCTATTAGCGACAATTACACAAAAATGTTTTAAGACAATTTAATTTTCATGTACCACATGAAACCATTTTGCTTATTAATTTTACGTGTCCTAAAATTGTTGTAAATACTTCTAAGTTATGTCACTTCATGAATAAAAATGTAAAAAACTCATCTTGAGTGATTTGCTTAAAGCTATGAATTCAAATATCAGATGAAACAATTTCTTAATATTACTGATGAAAGTTTATGCAGTTTATTTATTGTAAAGAGAATTATTAAGGTCACAAAAATATTTTATATGGCCTTCTGGAATATAGGAAATAAAAATTAGGGTAAAAGGCTTGGGATTACAGAACATAGTTCAGTGAATCAAATTTTATTTATAAAGAGGTTTTCACAACAAATGTCTTCACAAATTATAGAGCCCCATGTCTGAACCTCCTATGAGTAAGCAAGGGTAGCAGTGGCAAAGAAAACTCCCCACAACACATGAGAAGACTCAAAATGTGGAATTTTTGCATGTGTGTGTGTGTGTGTGTGTGAGAGAGAGAGAGAGAGAGAGAGAGAGGGGAAGAGAATACAGACTCTAGTGGGTTGTTACCAGCAAACTAGTTGGAAAAGATTACATGTGAAATGAGGAGTAGACGGAATGAAGGCAGTAAGACAGCGTTTATACATAGCAGTGTAATATGTAATGCCAGTAGAGAAACAGCAGCCTGAAATGGATGATTAACCAACATCTTACCTGAAGAGATAGGTTTGCAATCTAGATTTGAAAACTAAGACTGTGTCTGAGCTCTGAACAGCAACAGGAATTTCAGAGTTGAGGAGCTTTATGAGAAAAGGCTCTTTTAATTGTATTGTTTTTCCTAATACAAGGAATTGGGAGTAGGCCAGGATGCTGTGAGTGAAAAGTATGTGATGTTAAGTGAGATTCTGTAGGCCCAAACCATTAAGAGATTTATAAGCAGAGCATTTTATAGTCAATGCATAATTTAACAGGTAGCCAGATGAGAGAACTACCTCAGTCCCATAAGAAAATTTCTAAAATCAAATCAAATCAAATCAAATTTATTTATATAGCGCTTTTCACAACTGATGTTGTCACAAAGCAGCTTCACAGAATTCCAGTAAGACAAGCTCTGGTAATCAATCTAGTTGTTGCATTCTGAACTAATTAACGTTTATTTGATGCCTTAAATTAGCTCCCTGTCATATGAGTGTTGCAGTAGTTGAGCCTTTAGGTTATGAATGCATATACTAGTTTCTGCACATCTTAACTTAAAAATAATATATGTTGAAATTTCACAACATTATGTGAATGAAAGAAGGTGGTTTTGACTATGTTGAATATATGAATAAATAAATAATGATAAATAATGAATAAATGTGAGATATGAGTCAAACGTTTTAGTGGTAGTAATGGTTATTACTGAGAAAACATCACAATTAATAGCAGCATTAGCAAGTGTATCCTTCTGAGTATTTTTATCTAGAAGCAAGACCTCATTCACAATGGCATTCTGGCTGTGATTTGCCCCAAAACTTTGGGAACCTAATATGCATCACTGGAAAATGAATGTATATATTTTCTCTTATAATTTCATACAATTAATGCACAACATCCATACTGTTCCATACCCCTTACCCTGTACTAGCAGCCAGGACTAGAGTTTGGTGCCACATATTTTATCCTGTAGGTGCAATCCACTTTTTTTGATCAGTGCTGTTATGGCAGTTCTGTGGAAAATCTTCTGTGTGCAGTGTGCAGCAAACTCAAAATGAACAGCAACTAAGCAATTGTACTTTGTAAGGTACTGTGGTTTCCCTTGTGGGAACCTACACAAACCTATCTCTGTATGTGTCATGGTTACCTCATGAACACAGACATGAGATGCATATAGATAGTTGAGGTGATATTTATTTTTTAAAGAATCATGTTTGCTGAATTTACCATAGACTGTGTCCCACACACAGAGGTAGCCATTAGTAAAATAAACTGAAATAAATTCTACCAATAGCCCTTTTGTCATTAGAAATACTGAGAAGTTTGATGTAAAGTGATTCCACAGCCATCAGAGCCTAGGGCCCTTATTTATAAAGGGTGGATGTGCAACAAAACTGGGTATATATTTGCAGAACTCTTGAGGCATGCATTGAGATGTACACAATGTGTGAACTGATGACACCATGCTGATTAGGAAATAATAAGTTATCCAGATTTTATCCTAGTGCTACTATATAGTACTATAGTATCCTAATAAATTATTGCTGTGACAGATGTTCACTTTCTCCATGCAATGTATCTCATATGGTTGGATTTTTTTTTTTTTTTTGGTTTTGATTTTGTCAAGGGGACGTTGTATTCTGCTTCTGTGGAAGTCTTCCAAGTCACCATCATCATTCTGGCTTCAGAATGTACTCTCCAAAATAGGAGAAGATAAGATGTTAGCTATGTTTTTCTCCAAGATGATGATGATCTTTTTTGTGGAAGAAATTGTGGGAGTGGGTTTGAAAGAGAAAAAATGCAATGCAAGCAGTTGTTGAAATATTTTGTGCTCTATGTGTTGTTGCTGTTCTAAATAAAAAGAAAGAATGAAGTACACAACGTTCAAACACGGTATCACTTGTCCACTTACACGTCTTAACAATGTTCAGATTTTCACATTAATTGAGGGTTAAAGCGCAGACTTTTTATGTGTGACAGTCACACACTGCTTGTTTTCTTTTGCATCTAAAGTCTGGAAAGGTTTTGCTCACTATTGCAATAGTGTGGCTTGTGGCACAAGCTTCAGAAACTGGCTGTTACCACACAAACTTTCCATAAATGTCAAGCAACACAGTTTACATATAAATTCTCCACAGTCCACAGATACAGTGTTGTTTAAACTGTAAATGGAAGAAATTTGAGATTCTGTTTTCATTTCACTTACTAATTGGAACTGTTCAGTGAGGGCAGATGCAATCATTTAGCTGAAATTTGTTCTGCTATTGTCTCCACTATCTCACTCATCTACAAATAGTGAGAGTTGAGGCTATTTTCCTTTTTGTTAGTACAAAATTGTTCAATTGTTTGTTTTAATATGAGTGGGTGGGGGTTAATTGCAAAAAAAAATGGTTACTCTGAAAATAATTTAGACACACACTATCTTGATTATCTAATTGTTTGTTTGTTTGTTTGTTTGTTTGTTTTTTACAACTGAAGCTGATTTATGTTTGTTCTAAAGTACTATTCTAAACCACTTTTCTTGGTGACTATTTGATATAGTTTTTTTAACGATTCAGTAACTATAACTAGTCAGTACAATAAGTAACAATTCAGTACAATGTTATTTACCCATTAACATTTGTAATTGTATCTGCAAATTGATAAATTACATTGAACTGCACAATATTTTTTTGTATAGATAATGTAAACAAATACATGGTATTGAATGTATATTTTAATTCAATCAGTCAATGAAATATATGTGTAGGACTTTTTAAAACCAATGTTATCACAATGCAGCTATATACAAGTCCAGCAGTGGTAGTAGACAACACATCAATAATGTATGAAACAAAACAAAACCTCAGATGAGCAAGCCAAAGGTGACAGTGGCAAAGAAAAGCTCTCTCGAAGCTGCAGGAAGAAACTTTTGGGGGATATTATACTGATATAATAAGAATGATTAGGATTAATAATCGTTAATGGAAAAAAAATTAAAGTACAGACAGACCACATGTACAAGACATATATTTCTCTGCTTACTTTGAATTAAATCCAGTGTTAGGCCTTTCATTAGCTCATCTGAAAGTGTAGTTTCTTTCACTCAAGTCTTGTCCTTATATATGATGCCAAGGAGCTTTAAGTATAATATAACAAGATACATATTTTCCAGAAACCTGGAATACTGTTGTGATTCAACTGTGCGGATTTGATTTTCATAGTAAAAATAATCACACATCCTTATAGAGAACACACTTCTGAATTTTAATGTACATTGACTTCATCTGTTAAATGTTTACATATCAAAATATATATAATAAACACATTCCTGGACATGAAACGGGGCACATTAAATCAATTAAATTTTAAAGTCTACAATGAATAGAAAGTATGACAGAATTATGTTCCCTAATTAAAGGTACAGTCTATGTACCATTGAGGGTACCACCTCAGTGATTTTTTTTATATTGTAGAAGGGGGAAAAAAAAGCAAAGCCACAAACAGGTCAAGACCTATTTCCTCATGAGACTATAGGCACTATATATATACCATGATCTCTATTCTACACAAAGAGACATATCCAGCACATTCAGCAGAGCAGAACTCAATTCCAGAAATGCAGAGCTCTTTCAGACCCCAAGAGAATTATCCACTTCAGGGAGGCATGGGTCCAGGACAAGGAGCAGTAGTGGTGACCATGATTGAACATCCAAAAGACTACATTGTCTGGTCTATGTTCAGTATCTCCCTTGGAAACCCTTTTTGCCTGGGACTCCTTGCCTTCTATTACTCAGTGAAGGTGAGTCTATCAGAGTCAGTCAGTATGTAGTTGCAATGGAAATAAGGAGCTGCTTTATTTTCTTAGACTGTGAAGTAAAAATAATTTTAAATATTGATTCGAAGTGAATGGGAAGAGAACCATAGTATTTAAAAAAAATTAAAAACTAAATTAAAATGCAGATATAATTTTTAAATAATTATTTGTCTCTTTTCAGTGTTTTTAATACTTGGGGAAAAATATATAAGCAGCCAGAATGTGTTCAGGGGACAATTCTACCAGAATACGTGACTGAAGAACATGTTCTTCATTTTGGACAAGAGAAAGTACCCAGCGAGCACACTCTTTGTGGCTATGTAGAAGGGAGATTTTCAAAACCTCTTTCAGCCACTTTCAGTTTCACTTGTCTCTAACACACTCTGAGTCTTTTTTTTAATAATCTTTCAATTGTTTGTGAAAAGTTCTATTTGCCATGACACAACTGGAGGACCCAGGATTTTTAAAGAATGTCCTCAGTTACATGTTTTAGCATTAAATTAATTGTATTTATAAATTAACAAGATATTTCAAATGTGAGCATGAAGCAGTAATTTATTTTATTTCATTACCCACTGTTTGATTTTTTAAAAATGTGATTTATAATATTGTCTTCAAAGTCTCTCTGAAATTATGAGTGGTTGTTGGCACCACCATCTTCAAGGTGATAAATGTCCATTTTATTACAGAGTCTATTAGTTGTTTTCTTATTAAATATTTAAATAATAATAATAATAACATTTCCAGAGGACTTGGGGTCTGTGAAAAATGAAATATTAAATATATCTCTATATATCCAATAGATTCATCATACAAAGCCTAGTTTCTTTTTTAAGTATTCCAACATTATTTGAAATTTAAGAGGTCTGCCTGGGGCTAGGGCAGGGCACTCCTCATTAATTTGAGGCAATTAATTCCACCAGGGACAGTCCTATTTAAGGGAAACCTACCCTCACTGCAGTGCTCAGTCTTGGATTTCTCTTATTAGAGTGCCACACTAGTCTGGCCTTGGGTTTTCTCCTGGGTCTCCCTTTCTCTTCATCTTCTAGTTCTCTTCCAGAGCTTTCCCTTTGAGTTTAGCTCTGGGTGTTTCTCTGGTTTCCCTCCTTGGGATTATATATTTTCCTTTTTCCCATTTTTGGTATAAATAGTGATAAAATAAGTTTTCTTCTATTCTTTTGCCAGTGACTGTTTGCTATCTTTAATTTCTTTTGTCTCTTTTTTCCCCTTCTCTTTTGTTTTGGGAAAGTCTTTCTTGCCTTTGTTTTCATTTTGCTCAGTCATTTTATGCTGATCAGGTTTCCCCTGATATCTTATGTTCTTGTGTCTTTTGTTTCATTCTTCCTGGCACTCTTTTACATTCAGAGAGGTTGTTTGTGTGTCTCTGCACTTGAGTCCTATTTCTCCAGTACTCTGTTGGTAGCTCACCCTGTTTAGTCTCCCAAACCAAAGAAATTGAAGTTCAAATCCACCCCTGGGTGAGCTGCCACATTACAGAATCAACACAAATATATTTTGCTCTCAAGTGGTATTCCTCTAACTTTTTGTGTTTTTATGCTTGTCACATGTCTGAAAAAGGCTCTTCTTGAGACAGTTGTTTTTTCTGCAGTCACAAATTATAACTCATGTGTAATCTTTATTTAACGGTGAAAATGACACAAAAAAGGTATTGCTTTACATGTCCCAAAAAAAATTAATAAAGGAGAAAACTTCACAACTATTCAGCTATATCCAGATTATAAGATAGGGCTTTGTCAAGCTCTGATATTAGGGTCTGGTATGTTAAAGCAGAAAAGACCTTCAACTGTGCACAAAAGCTCCCAAGAGTCAAGCTTCAATCTCTTAAACTTATTACAGCACATTTCTTTCACCATATGGAACCCCTGAATGACATGGGGTTTTTATATAATTTTGAGGTGACAGGACAGAGCTCATGAACTGTTATACTCTAACAGTGAGGATTCCTTCAAAACAGTGTGTTGTGAGTTAAAATAAAGTGGTGATATATAGTAGTTGATTTCTACAGACACGTATTGCTGCCACAACATAACAAAATCCCCAGTGTTTCATTATTATGAGATACGTATTACATAATTGTGAGATACTGCTGAAAAATCCAGCTCAAGACCACCTTTTGCTGGTAGCTGGCATTGAATGGTCTAAGCTAGTCTTTGATGGTCTTTTTTGATGGCTTTTGATAGTTGAAAAGCAAAAATCAGGCAAAAACATACCCTGTGTTGGTAAACTAGATGGTTAACTGGATGTAAACTAGATGAGCTTGGTCTTACTGGTTATTCAGGTTGATCATGCTTGTAGACAAGCTAAACCATCAAACTCAAACAAAAATATACCCTACGCTGGTCAAAAGCTTAGAGCTAGTCAACCAGCTTGAGCAGGCTGTTTTCTTTTTTTCAGCAGGGTCGTTTTTATGAGATGTCTGTCTCCAATCTGCCGGTAATACCAATACTGTTCCGCCACTGAGCCGTGGTTTCACTGTGTCACACTGCACTGACCAGCGATGATCCGTTGGTCCAATTGTGTTTAGTTCAACGTCCATGTAATGTTTTATGTGTTTGGGCTTATTTTCCTGTAAGTGGCCTAATCACTGCGCCTCTTTCTCACACTGATAACTAAGCAGCGGCTCATTTGGGCGCTGTAAACACCAGCTTCATGCACCGGGCTGGTTTCACCAACTCAAATGAGCTCTGAATCTGTACAGTACAAACCTGTTACTGACATCATTTAGGCTTTTCTTGCACAAAGTAAATGAGTTTGACCATGAGCTCATCTGGCATTCAGCAGCCAACTTATGGAATCATCAATGACAATAAACTTTAAGAGTATCTAGAGCACTAAATGGTTTAGGCTTTTTAAAATTAGACCAAAACACTTCCCTTTAGCTTTACTGGTGAAACCAACCCGGTGCATGAAATTTACTTCTCATAATAATGACATGCTGAGGATTTTTTCATTTTTATTTTAACGTGTGTGGCAGCAATACGCTTCTGTATATTTCCATTAAAGTAATGCAAATCATTGAATCACCTTCCAGCTCCTTGAAGAGATGACAGGTTTGGAGAAATGATAAAGGCATAGGGTTGTGGGTTCGATCCCCACTCTGGGTGACTGTGAGGAGTTTGGTGTGTTCTCACCATGTCGGCATGGGTTTCTGCATGGGAGGTACAACTCCAAGCAGGAGGGACAACTCCAAGTGGGAGGGACAACTCCAAGTGGGAGGGACAACCTAACCCTAAACCTAACCATAACTTCCCACTTGCCGGAATCCACCACCTTCCTGTGTATGCCCCCTCCCACATGCTGCTCTCTGGCCTTTATGTCCTACCCACTTGCTGGTCTCTGGCCTGCAGAGATATGTAGTTGGGATTTGCTGCTAAAGTGTCCATTGGTGTGAGTAAACACAGAGAGTGTTGCCTTGTTAAGGACTGTCACCTACTCCAGGGTGTATTCCCACCTTGCTCCCAGTGATTCCGGGTAGGCCTTGGACCCACCAAGACCCTGAACTGGATAAGCGGTTACAGACAATGAATGAATGAATTTGTTCAGGGCACATTTTTATAAGAAGCCCCTATACTGACCCAAAATTTAACACGGTCCTGGCAAACAGTTGTGCTAAGCAACTATGATCTTCCTTTAGTGTTCTTTGAGTTTTGTCATCTCAAAATATTCTCTCTCTCGTGTGTGTGTGTGTGTGTGTGTGTGTGTGTGTGTGTGTCCTTTTTTCAGTCCAGAGACCGAAAAATGTTGGGAGATCTGGAGGGAGCAAGGTCATATGGATCTACAGCCCGGAGTCTTAATGGCTGGGCCCTTGCCTTGTCTATTATCACCTTGATAATGTTCATCATCACAGTGGTTATAAGTGTGACAATTCTGATTTCTTCTCTGGAAAAACATAGGATAAATTATTAAAATGTTTGTTTTTCAGTTTTGCAAAGCAAAATGATTATTTCTGTCAATTTGTCAGTGGTAGAATGTTTGGAGAAATTTTTAATAAAAAAATGCAATAATGATGAACCTGTGTTGTCGTACAATTTTTAAGATGTGTTTGAGGGAAGAATGGACTTTTAAGTGTTGTGGAATGGAAAAACTAAGTTCTTCACCGTCCCAGCTTTGTTTGAAATGGATCCTTAAAGCACTGATCAGCATAAGACAGGGAAATAGAATATAGATAATGTTTAATTTTGAAAGGAAATATTTTTAAACACTTCATAAAATATTTATACAGGAAAAAAGAGTCAATTGTAAAGTCTGTAATAGTGCAAAGTAGAAATGATGTACACTATTTGTAGGGCATATTACTGAATGCTAAATCTTTTATAAATATTTAGTGTTGCATATCTTCATCATTATCCATTCATTTTAAGTCTGTCTGTAGCTGTTTTTAAGCTAAGGGTTAAGATCATAAAAAAAACGGATTCCAAAAAAGTTGGGACACTAAACAAATTGTGAATAAAAACTGAATGCAATGATGTGGAGATGGCAAATGTCAATATTTTATTCGTAATAGAACATAGACGACAGATCAAAAGTTTAATCTGAGTAAATGTAACATTTTAAAGGAAAAATATGTTCATTCAAAATTTCACAGTGTCAGCAAATCCCAAAAAAGTTGGGACAAGTAGCAGTAAGTGGCTGGAAAAAGGAAATTGAGCATATAACGAACAGCTGGAAGACCAATTAACACTAATTAGGTCAATTGACAACATGATTGGGTATAAAAAGAGCTTCTCAGAGTGTCAGTGTCTCTCTGAAGCCAAGATTGTTGCACAGAAAGATAGTGCAGCAATACCAGCATGGTGTTACCCAATGTAAAATAGCAAAGACTTTTAAGTTATCATCATCAACCGAGCATAACATCATCAAAAGATTCAGGGAATCTGGAACAGTTGCTGTGCGTAAGGGTCAAGGCCATAAAACTCTACTGGAAGCCATTTCTAACCAAGCTCCACAAGCTCAGACGTTTGCACTGGGCCAGGGGTCTTTTAAAATGGAGTGTGGCAAAATGGAAGACTGTTCTGTGGTCAGATGAGTCACGATTTGAAGTTCTTTATGGAACAATGGGACGCCATGTCATCCGGACCAGAGAGGACAAGGATAACCCAAGTTGTTATCAACGCTCCGTTCAGAAGCCTGCATCACTGATGGTATGGGGTTGCATGAGTGCTTGTGGCATGGGCAGCTTGCATGTCTGGAAAGGCACCATTAATGCAGAGAACTATGTTCAGGTTCTAGAACAACATATGCTCCCATCTAGACGTCATCTCTTTCAGGGAAGACCCTGCATTTTTCAACAAGATAATGCCAGACCACATTCTGCAGCAATCACAACATCATGGCTACGTAGGAGAAGGATCCGGGGACTGAAATGGCCAGCCTGCAGTCCACATCTTTCACCTATAGAGAACATTTGGCGCATCATAAAGAGGAAGGTGCGACAAAGAAGGCCCAAGATGATTGAACAGTTAGAGGCCTGTATTAGACATGAATGGGAGAGCATTCCTATTTCTAAACTTGAGAAACTGGTCTCCTCTGTCCCCAAACGTCTGTTGAGTGTTGTAAGAAGGGGGGATGCCACACAGTGGTAAAAAATGGCCTTGTCCCAACTTTTTGGGGATTTGTTGACGCCATGAAATTTTGAAACAATATATTTTTCCCTTAAAATGATACATTCTCTCAGTTTAATATTTTGATCTGTGATTTGTGTTCTATTCTGAATAAAATATTAGATGTTGGCACCTCCACATCATTGCATTCAGTTTTTATTCACAATTTGTTTAGTGTCCCAACTTTTTTGGAATCCGGTTTGTATTTGTCACCTTACATACTCCACAGTTCACCATAAGTGTTAAGTTCAGATAGCAGAGCCGTTTCTTCAATGAATCTGGGTTTGTAGGTACTTTGATATTAACATCATCGTTTCATCAAAGACCAGAGACATTTTCTTATGCTGTAGGTCCTCTTAATGTTCTAGTCCTGTTATAAACAATAGAGAATGATGTTTATAGTGTACACTTGGGACACTTATAATAATGCAATATAAACTGAAATCTATAATTTGTTAATTCACTTGAACCATTACATAACAAACTAATTGCAAAGAAAAGGTTTTCAGTGTTTTCAATCTTAATTGTTAAATGTTAACAAATTTTGAAGTTGATATTATGGACCTTAGATGATGAATAACCTACATTTTTGCAAACTTGCATTGAAAAATGTCCTGTTTGAACTTTTTGACAATTTTCTGTGAAGAATGAGCAATTGGTGAATATTCATTTTATTCATTCATTCATTCATTCATTCATTCATTCATTCTCTGTAACAGCTTATCCAGTTCAGGGTCGCTATGGGTCCAGAGCCTACCTGGAATAATTGGGAACAAGGCAGGAATACAGGGGGCACCAGTTCTTCACAGGGCAACACTCACACATTCACTCTCACACATATGGACACATTTTGAGTCTCCAAATAACCTACTAACGTGTGTTTTTGGACTGTAGAGGAAACCCACACGGACACAGGGAGAAAACACCAAACTCCTCATAGTCAGTCACCCAGAGCGGGACTCAAACCCACAACCTCCAGGAGCTGTGTGACTACGACACGACCTGCTGCTCCACTGTGACCACCTAATATTCCTTTTATATATTTTGTATTCACCTGTTTATTGTGTTTTAGAAATGTGTGATTTATTTTCTATAAATGTTAAACTGTACCAAAAATTACATAATTATTGCATTTTACAAAATGTCCCAACTTTTTGAGAAATGGGTTTTGTACATCACCAGATGTGTGACTGATCAAAAATTAAAAACATATTAAAGAGAAAGCTGCCTTAATTTTAAACTGACCTGGCAAATGAAAGGGAGCTCTTCACCACAATAAGCATCCAGCCAGTTAGTTTTATTGCCAATTATTTTGCCACAGAACTGGCTGATGGGGTCCACTGGAAATGTAGAACTCCAGTTAGAAAAGTGCACATAGGGTCCTCCAGTCCAAAGCCATGGGGCACACATGAACATCATGTTCCGCTCAAGCCCAATCCATACCCCATTAGGATAGACCTCATTCTGTAGCATCTGCACAACATAGTCTTGCACTGTATCATTTACAATGTGCACCAAAGTCTTGTGATTTTTCCAACAGTACTGAAGTGCTTCAGTCCAGTTTTTTGTTTGATTAATGAAGGTCAGGTTATCTGACAGAAGAAATATAAAACAAATTGTGAGAATGTTTTTTAGGATTAAGTACACATTAACTTGTATATTATACCTTGATATCAGAAACAGAAATAACATGGCTCTGTATGTGTTCTTGAATTTTGCTGAATTGCTTATTTATATAACTGCGGAATATATTTACATCTCTTGAATGTGTTTTTTTTTTCTTTCTTTCTTTCATTTTTTTGTTGTGGGTGAACACAATCACTTACTTTTTCATTTACATCCCAACTATAAAAAATATGTGAACCATAAACAATTATATTTATTTCTGCTTGGCTTTAGGAAGGGACTGTGAAATGTAACCTAATCTTCATCATGGTCATAGTAATATGTATAGATAACTTCCTTTCATTTTCAGAATCGCAACAATGTTATTACATCCCAAACCTGAAATTGACCCTGATAGTGGATAATGAGAAGAGAATAATTATATTACCATCCTTAAAATTTTACTTTAGATTAGATTAAAACAGATGTACAAAAGGCACCAGACAGGTACTTTTACTGCTACTCAAATATACTAAAGTCAGTGAAGAACTCTTTTATTTTATAATATATCAAAACATATTTAACTGCTAAGTCTTTGTGTTTAATTTCAGTTATTCAATATTTTGTGGCAGTTACAATGCAATGAAAAATTACATAAAAAATACTGTAACTAATTTATTACACATAACCTGGTTAGAAAATCTGAATTTCTAAGTTCAACAGTGACTCACAAGAGTGGGTTCCTTTGAAGGTTGAACTGGTGGGTGGTGGAACTGTGGCGTTCACATTGGAATTGGTGAACTGTGCAGTACCATTGGTTGTCACTGTGGAAACATAGGAGATGATTTTCTTGATTCCAATCAATAATGTACAATTATAATAATTAATAATAATAATAATAATTACAGGTATTTTAACTTATCATGTAAAATCCTTTACACTCTACCTGTATTCCTACAATATCTTATACATTATAATATCAGATTTAAATGGGATCCGCTTACATCAGTTCACATAGAAGACGGACAGTGTAGTGGGAGCCATTTTGCACACCATTATGTCCAGTGATATAATCTAAAGTTTAAGCAGGCAAGACCCCTTATCTTCTTATACTGTTGTAAAGTTAGCCACTTAAATTCTGGTCACTTTCCATTACATATAAATCGGATTAATATGAGCATACCTGAGTAACAGAGGAACATGCTGCTTGTTGAACAATTATCAGGTGTCAGGTATATTTTGTCTTTAATTTTAATGCAACTCTTCCTGTTGTTGGGATCATCACCTGGAATACATTTCGGCAGTTTCCCACTGGACCATCTCCAGATGTTTCTTCTCAGTCCAATCCAAACACTTGTATTGTTAGGAGCAGTATTAATGAACATGTTTTGCTCATCCATAGTGGTGATAACTGCAAGATCACCACTAATATTTGTGCAGGCATTATAAGCCCCATCCCACATTGTAGACATGTTTTTATATACAAATGTCTTCTTCATAATTCCACTTGTATTTGTCACTGTGAAAAAATAGACACAACCTGTATTACAAAGAGATGTCTTCTCTGCTAACTCATTTACATTTCTGGTGAGAATGTTTATTAATGGCCCCTGTTCTTCCTAAACATATTAATAAATAACCCAAAAGAAATATATTATTTTTGCAAACACTCTAAATTACCTTCTTATTTTTCCATCTTTGAATGAAAATATTTATCTCAAAATAAAAATAGAAAAATACAAAGGAGCTTATTATTATTACTAATATTATTATTATTTATGTTATTACCTATCTGACACATATATGATTGCTTAAGCAAACAATTATCTGATCTCCACTTTCCTGAGAATGAGGAAACACAGTCATAACCAGATTTATTCTCATAGCTTGGTTCCCAGTGGAAGAAGGTGGCATTTTCCCCATTTGACCACATCCATTGAGTTTCATTGTGAAGTCCAATCCATACTTCATTTGCTGATGAACGTACAGCTGCCAATGCTTCACCCCAGTCTCTCTGATCATAGATAATGGCAAGGTCTTTGTAGTTGTTCATACAGTAACTCTTTGCATCTGTCCAATTCTTCGTGTCATTCACAAGATGATATATTTTTCCTAAAAAAGATGTTCTAGATGTTAGTGCCAGAATGGAGAATATATAGAAATTAACATAAGTATGTATTCCACCAAAAAGTAGCAAACTATATTGTACAAGTCTTATACATCTAAAATCATTGTTATTATTTAAAATAATTCTCAAGAAGTGTTATGCATGTAGAAAATTATACATAATAGCAATAAGTACAAAAATATAAATGCAGTAAAATTAAAAGAATGTTTTTCTAAAACAAAATGGATGTGAGTTAGTGTGAAGAAGGTCAATCAATCAATCAATCAAATTTTATTTATATAGCGCTTTTCACAACATAAAGTCGTCACAAAGCAGCTTTACAGAGATCCGGGTCCAAGCCTCCTATGAGCAAGCCAGGGGCAACAGTGGCAAGGAAAAACTCCCTCAGCACACGAGAAAGAAACCTTGGAAGGAACCAAGACTCATACGGGGAACCCATCCTCCTCGGGTCGACACCGGAGACACAACAGAGAACAGAAGTAAAAGTGAAATGACCGATGAAGGGGTTATAGTAATATAAATGTAGTATATTAGTGATGATGGAGAAGCAGAAATGAAAATGGTGAGGATGATGATATTAGTGATGTATGAGTCTGATGAAGGAGGAGGTGATCAGGGATTCAGTGTGAGTTAAAATTAGGTGCAGAGTTAATCTGAGATAAAACAGCATGGCCAAGCATGATAGTGTAGATGAGACAAGGCCAGGATCTTGTACAGGACACAGGGGCTGGATCAGGGCAACACCTGGAGAGCAGCAGGACATCTCAAAGCATGAGAGAGAGACAGGAGAAAGAAAGCCAGACAAAGGGAACAAATAAAAACACAGAGGTTAGTAGGGTCATGGTAAAGAACGGGGAAATTTGTCCTGCGAAAAAAGCTTCCACTGGTCAGGCAAGAGAACCCAGCGACAGACAGCGTGTTGGCGGTTACTACACAGCTAACTAAGAATGCTGTAGCTATGGTGATATGACAGGGTTAACACAGAACAGTGATAATATGAAAACCAGCCCGAACACCAATATAGAAGGAGTAACCTGAAGGTGAGTGATTAACCAAAAGCTTGTTTGAAAAGGTAGGTTTTTAATCTAGATTTAAAGATTGAGAGTGTGTCTGAGCCCCGAACAGTAACCGGAAGGCTATTCCAGAGTTGAGGAGCTTTGTGAGAAAAGGCTCTTCCTCCTGCTGTGTTTTTCTTAATGCGAGGAACAAAGAGTAGATGGGCATCCTGTGAACGAAGTGTACGTGACGGGCGATAAGGTATGAGAAGTTCAGTAAGATACTGCGGGCCTAAACCATTTAGAGATTTATAAGCTAAGAGGAGTATTTTATAGTCAATGCGAAATTTTACAGGTAGCCAGTGTAGGGACGAGAGAACTGGGGTGATATGTTCGAATTTTCTAGCTCTAGTGAGCACCCTGGCTGCTGCATTTTGAACTAACTGAAGCTTGTGTAATGCTTTGCACGAGCTCCCTGCCAGGAGCGCATTGCAGTATTCTAGACGTGAAGTTATAAAAGCATGCACTAGTTTCTCTGCATCTTTTAATGATAAAATATGCCGAATTTTGGCAATATTGCGTAGGTGGAAGAAGGCGGTTTTGACTGTATTGGATATGTGGGTATCAAATGTGAGAGTCGAATCAAAGACTACCCCTAAGTTTTTAATGATGGCATTGTGTTTTACTGTTGAATTATCAATAGCAGCATTTCTGAGTGAATGTATCTGAGTATCTTTACCTAGTAACAAGACCTCAGTTTTATCAGAATTTAACATGAGAAAGTTTTGCATCATCCAGTCTTTAATTTCAGTTAGACATTCTGTTATTTTATGTAGACAAGCAACATCATTGGGTTTGGCTGATATATACAGTTGTGTGTCATCAGCATAACAGTGGAATTGAATACCATGCTTACGGATTAAGAAGGTTTTCTCCAGATGTTCATGATTGTATAGATTTAAAGCACCGTTACACACAGAACATCACTAATTATTATAATAAAGTTATTTATTTTTATAAATAAAACCCCTAATAGTCGGGTTTAGTTTTTAGGTGTTATTGGGGTGTGTGTGGGGGGGGGGGGGGTGAAAAGTCAAGTCATTGAGCAAATCGCTTCATGAATCGAGTGAAAATTCAAATCAATGATTCAAGACAACATTGCTAGTAATACACAGCCGTGGGGAAACTCAAGAGACGACACACTGTTCGCCTTAAACACTGGATTATACTTCAGAACACGTGTTTGTCACATAGCAGCAGAAACCCACGCACAAACACATTGGAAGTCTTGAAAAGAAACTGAGCGAGCTGCATGGAACGAATTGTGGGGGTGGGGCGAGGGGGTGGACGACGTTGTCAAGGTGGCTGCTCTTAACTGTAAAGCACTGCAAGAAACTTACCTAGTGTTCCTTTAAGTTAGAGTTTTTCCATGAACTGCAACTCAAATGAAAAGCTGCACTGTCAACAGTGATTCAAAAAAGTAAAGCACCAGTTTTCTTTGGACAATGATGAAATGAATCTACAGACATTTATTAAGTAAAGGTTGAACCAAAACGGAGGACATTTTATAATGGAGAGTATGTTTTCACATGCATTTTTCCTTAACATGTACACAGTCAGAAAGGAAATATAAAAACGAATCCGTGAAAAAACTGTCTGAACAAAACAAATTTGTGTAAATGTCTTTTGATTTCTCATGCATTGATGGGTGAATCACTGCTACCTGGTATATTACATAGTAAATGCACGGCTCAAAAGCAAAACACAAATTATGTTTGAGTCATTAGTTAATCTTAGTTTTAATGCCAGGAGAATCACTCCTTGTGAGATACAGATACAAAAACAGAGCATAGTGGTAACTTGAAACTCAGAAGATATGTTTGTTTTTGTGATAAATCAAGAACATATACTAATCTCTTTTTGATTAAAAGCAACTATTTTCACTCAGAAAAAAAGTATTTTAGTTCATTCATTATCTGTAACCGCTGGTGCCTGCCAGTGCCAGGACACTTTTTATGAGTCGCCAATCCACCTACCAACGTGTGTTTTTGGACTGTGGGAGGAAACCGGAGCACCCAGAGGAAACCCACGCGGACACGGGGAGAACACACCAACTCCTCACAGACAGTCACCTGGAGCAGGAATCAAACCCACAACCTCCAGGTCCCTGGAGCTGTGTGACAGCGACACTACCTGCTGCGCCACCATGCCACCCAGTATTTTAGTTATTAACTGATATTATACCCTTACATATAGGATCTTTAAGAGAGACGATCAACAAATAAACATCAAGTGTGTCAGAGCAGCTTCAATTCCTGGCCCGGGAAGTCCTGTGTGGAATTTGAATGTTCTCCTTGTGCTTGTGTGGGTTTCCTCCGGGTACTCTGGTTTCATTCCACAGTCCAAAGACTTGCGTGTTAGGTTGATTGGTCCCTCTAAATTGCCCCTAGGTGTGAGAGTGTGTGCGTCTGCTGACAAGAGACTGGGATGCACAGTCAATTAATATACTCCCGTGGAGCACCATGATTATGGTGAAAGCCAGACTCTTCCCCGTGCAGCCAGCAATCGCAAAGCGATGTTGGAGAAGTATGTATGTATTTATATCATTTTAAATTGTTAAACATTTTTAAAAATAAAAAACAACAAAAAAGTGCATGTTCAATCAGAAATTAATTGTAATACGCAACTGATGACAGTTAAGGATTTTTAAATATTTGTTTTTTGTTTTTTTGTCACTTAACAATGAAATAATGAACTTTAGTGCCACACGATACCGTAAACTTGAAACCAGCTGAAGGGCACTGCAGCTGTGGCCTGGTGGTCAGGGAACTGGGCTTGTAACCGGTTCAATCCCCATTGAAGTCACCTAACCCCCCAACTACTCCCAGGATGATGTGGATAGGGCTGCCCATGTGTGCTCACTATGCCCTAGTGTTAACTAGTGTGTGTAAATGTGTGTTTCACTGCACAGATTGGGTTAAATGCAGAGAACAAATTCCTCTGTGTGCAAGCACAGTGGCCAATAAAGTGATCTAATTCTAAGAATAGACACCCAAAGTCAGTAAATGATGGAACGCACTAAAACACTTTTTAACTAAGCAGACCTTGTGTCCTTGATTATATGTCCCATTGTTGTTTCTGTTGTTGTTATTATTAGGCAACCAAATGTACAGTTGTCTTATAAGCAATCATCTTCTTTAGGGCTAATACTAAAAACTACATTTAAAAGCTAGTATCAATCATGCCATTATCTCCAAAATGGTAGTTTATTTACCATGAGAAATTTTAAATATGTTGTATTTAAATACTCTGTAATTATTACAATTATACACAAGACAAGATGTAAAATATCCCATGCCAATCCATTAGAGCTTCACATAGGGCCCACCCCACTCTCTTTCTACCCGCAGCCACATAATTTCTATTGTTCCAATCCTACAACTACACCCTAAGGTTGCTGTGGCCGTTTATGATCCGATCAGCAACAAGCTGCCCTTAACATCTATGGTTACTCATTGAGCCCATCACATGAGTACCCAAACCACCCACTGCATCACTAGCTCTTCACAGGGGTCATCAGGTAGGCACCTCCCCTCATCAGTGTTTCGCTGAGTTAAGCCCGCGACACCTCCAGAAGGCTCAACAGTGAAGTCTGACGTCCCAGACCTACCCCACTCCAAGCTAGCTTTACAGTCCTACCTTACCCTTAAGTATTAACAACCGTAAATCCACAGTGGCCTCCCTGGAGACTAAGGCTATACCCAGCCCCACTGGCACCGTTAATGCATGCTCAGTGCCACCAGTTCCATGTGATCTTTACATGTTACATCACTAACCACCACACCAGCACCTCTACAGTGCATTTCCCCAACTAGTCTTTGTTCTCCTTATCCACAACCACTGACTAGACCTTTCAGCTGTTTCTGATAACTCCTTCACAGCTGCCCTTAGTTTCCAGCCCCTGATGCCAAACAGCACAAGCAGGGATGTGGCAGACTTGGCTACAAATCCCCTAACACCTATCTCCACCGGTCTAACATCGCCACCCAGGTTCCACCAACAATTTCCAATCTTGTGCTTTTGCCTATCTACCAATATTTATAGCCTGTGCACACTCTCGATTACATTCATCCTCACGCACAAACCTAATCATTATATTACTACAACCCCACGTTTATGCCATTATGCCACCTGATTATGTCTCCATGTATACCTTCCCTGCGACTAACTAAACTTACAACCTGATAGAATATGCTTCAGCGTGCCAACCCCTGTACATAATATACAGCTAGGGTCTTCACCTACCCACTGTCCAAGATTTTGTGGAGTTGGAAGAACATAATAAGTTGTTCAAAGCAAAAACTTAATAAAACTTACAAAGTGATCTTCCACTTCTCTAGGTTCTCCCAGTGAAGCCACTGGCCTTGTTTTGCCTGTGATGCTGCTGTTGTGCCTCCTCTTCCTGATTGCGAATAAATCTAGTCATCATTTGCCTTCTCTCTGGTGATATGGCCTTAATAAACACTTTCCACGAATCACCTGACCCAAGGCCCGCTCTTCCGCATTGCACTTGGCCAATCACATCCCTTAGCTGTAATGATCTCCTGGCTACCTGCACAGCAACTTTCGGATTCCACTTCTTTCCTACTTTTGTGACTGGCGCTGCTGCTTTAACCACTGCATCCTTCGAGCATGATAAAATTGTATCGTGACTCACCTTTGCACATTTAAATTCCTCAACTTGTGAGTGGTAGCTCCAGTACCCCTCTCTCATACCATGCCACACTACTTAAACATGGTGACATCCCTAGCCACTTCCTTATAGCCTTGTTCATAACCCTTTCCATCGTCTCTACTTCTGTGATCAAAACCTTATAATCTTTCAATGGCCCTCTAATACGAGGCAGTGAACCAAACTGCAGACACCACAATTTCAACTTCCCTGGTAGACATAATCTATCAATGCTATTAAAAGCCTTCACCAATTCAGCCTTTATTCCCACAACTTGGTCAGTATCATTTAGTGCTGTACTATACCATCTATCTAAATTCTTCACTGGTCTCTCCAGTTCTGTAGGAATAATTTTTTCTTCCATCCAAAAATTTTTCTTTTGACAATCAACAGACTTCTAGACTTGCTTGGTTTAACTTTCAGCCTAGCCAAGTTTAGATTATCATTTAACTTCCCCAGCAACCACCATGTGCAAGGCACTGTAGTCATCAGGTTTGTCATGTCATCAATGTAAGCCCTGATTGGGCGAAGCCAAGTACCATCATGCAAACTCTCCCTGCCTACGACCCACTTAGAGGCCCTGATTACTACCTCCATTGCCATCATAAATGCTTTGGTGAAATTGTACATCCAGCCATTATATCAATTTCTAACAGCTGCCATGATGTAACAAATTCCCCTGTACAAAAGCAAAGCTGAATGTCCTCAAAATATGCTTTAACAAGCCTGGTAATCTTATCTGGCACCTGGAAAAATTCAAAGGCTTTCCACATAAGTTTCTGGCACTGAGCCAAATACATTCACTAAATCTAGGAAAACGACATGTAGGTCTCTAACCTCTTTCTTTGCTGTCTGAATTTGATGCCAGACCATGTTGCTATGTTCCAAATATCCTGCAAAGTGAGAAATCCCTGCCTTTTGTACTCATGTATCAGTTAATTTGTTTGCTTTCAAATAAGCAGCAAGTTTCCGTGCTATCACACTAAAGAAATCTTACCCTCCACATTAAGAAGGCTTATAGGCCAAAAGCATTCTATACACACAGCATCTTTCTCCTTAAGTATAAGGATACAGCCTGCTCTTTTCCCTTCTCTTGGAATGATCCCTTTCTTCCAAACTATGGCCATCAACCTCCACAAAAACTTCAAGACCTCAGGTGCATACTTGTATACTCAATACAGCACACCATTAGGCCCTGGAGCAGAACCTGCTTTTGCATGATGCACCACGTCTTGAACCTTACTCCATTTTGGTGGGCTTACTTCCATTTGCCACTCTATTTCACCTGTAATACATTGCATGCATTGTACTGTGTCTTTTTAGCCTACAATAATATGTGTAGTAAATAAGGACAGATATTTAATTCTTGCTACCAAGCCATGAGAATGGACAAAAAGAGTACCTTTCAAGAAGGCAGTCAAGAATGAACTTTAAGCGGGGGTTCCAGGGGTAATTGCCTCATAGGAGCAAATTTCTTTGATAAGGTACATATAAAGCAAAGGTACAAGGTTTCTTACAGTAGCAGGTCCCACATATGCTCAAACACTGTGTATATAGACTTGTACAATTAATGTGCACTTGTTCTATAGTTGTAGTTCTTTAATAACCTGGATGTCTGAAAGTAACATTTGACAGCAGAAATAGTTTCTCAAATAAATTTTTATTTATTTTCATATAAGGATATTTTACAAAACAGTTTATCAACTTTTTTATGAAGAGCCAGTTAAAATAATTAGAATGTTTTCTTTAAACTGAATTAAAAAAATAATCTCACCTGACTGGTCCTGACTGGAGGAGCTGTTGCAATTACAAGAAACTTTTGAATGTCCATCTACAGGCAAAAACAAAACAAAATAATAAAATAAAATAAATAAATAAATAAACTGAGCTGTGAACAACTATTAACTCATTATATACAGTATACAGATATCTGTATGACCCGCTCACTGCAAATATGTGTTTTTTTATTGAGATTTTTGTTCAATTCCATTTTCAATGAGTTATAACCTCTCACATATTTAATGTATATAGAAATAGATATACATAACTAAAAATAATTTAAAAATGAATAAATTAATGTATCTTCATATTCTACATGTTGACAAAAACCTTAAGAAGCTTGTAAATGTGCCCTTTTTGGTAATGATTTCATGACTAAATTATACGTGTTAACACACAAAACTTTAATAGTGTCAACATGTTTTGAGCCCAACGGCCTTCCATACGTTTGTGTATTCTGTCAAGAAAAAAATCCGCTTGTTATTCATGACATATTGACCTTGTGAAACATCACATCTGGGTCCAAACTGCTCTGTATAGCCAGTTTGGTCATTTTGCTACTATATTTAGTGACATTTCAGACCTTGCAACTTATAGAGAATAGATAACTATGTAACATTGCATTGCATTGTGGGTAGTGTTTGCCATTTTAGAGGACAAAATCCATAGCAACAGAACAAAACAATGGACCAGGTGCTCCCAATATTTTGCATAGCCTGTAGTCTGTTAAAGCACATATTAAATTGATCTCTCCATGTTGTTTCTTTCAAAATGCTTATTTTCCTAAAATTAAATATGTTCTCATAAATGTATAATTATTTTTAAAACATTGTGTTTAGGCCTAATTATTTGTATGCACTTTATAATGTTCAGTAATTACTTTAGAATAATTTTGTTTAATGCATGCAAATTACAAATATATATTAATGCATGCAAATACAAATTAAGACATTCATAGGATTCATAGGTGGTACTTGGGGGCTCAAAATTTGAGAACCACTGCCTTATAGGGATAAGCTGAAGAAGAACACAACAGAGCGTTATTTAGAAAAAATGAACGTGATTTTTGGACTTGGTCTGTACAAATATAAAGTGGACAGTTGATTTAAACGAGCTACCACAAGTTACATTTCCCTACTTGATCCATGGTTCCACAGTTTTATTTCCAAGCGGGAAAAGCGAAAAAAAAACGCACTCAGTTTGTGATAGGTTTTCCACTCGAGTCATGAGAAAGATTATAGCAGTTAATAACACAACAAACTTTCACCATTTCAGAGTTTCACTGTGTTTTATGCTGGATAACATACACAAAACTGCAATGTTTATCTATCCACTCTCAGCCGCTTGTCCTCTTTTCCCAAAATGCCTTCTGTTGCTCACAGCGGTTGATGTCATGTTCCCATTCTCTATTAAGATGTAAAAAACCGACCAGCACGAAATCTACCTACTTTCTTTACAAACCTTAGCTACATCATATTAGATAATCAATAGTCCAACTTGTTAGAACACCGGGACTGACCGTGAATGGGCGATGTCTCTCTCCGCGGCTCTCCGCGGCAGATCACACAGATCAGAATAAGCTGCAAATGTGCAAACAGTGCTGTCAAAGACATGTTTGCTTCTTTTTACATATGACATGTGACTGAAATAGTTCCACATTATTTGTTTTTTTCTGCCTGTTACACACACCAAAAACAGTTGAAAAAATATTTCTAGGATCACTTGAACAATTTTAGCCATCAAAAGCATAAATAAATGTTTATTCCTCAATTTTTTATATACAGTATAAAGATTTTAAAAAGGCTAACATTTAGCATGTTATATCAGTTTTGGCTGCGTTTCTTGGCCTCTACGTCACAGAAGGCTGTTCCAATGTGACAGATACAGCAGAGAACTGTAGCCTACGTTTGGATTGATTTGAAGGCTGCAACAGATGTATCCTTTGTGGCCCTCAGTTACCCACAGTTCTCTGCGCTTGTATGGCACGTTGGAGAAAATAAACAAGACACAGTGAAAAAGGTACCTTCAGAGTTTGTTTACCTTGTAAAGTGTAAAATAACTAATTAAGTAAACTACCTGTCTCTATACCACAATTAATAAAATACTTATTGGCATATTACATTACCACAGAAAGCACATATTTAGTAGTATGTTACATGTTGAAATGTTAAGGTTTAAAGCTGAACTTTGAGTGTTTATAGGTCCAGTATATAGGTATGAAATTTAATATTAATTTTAATAGTATTGTCTTGCGGGAGGTGGCACGGTGGCGCAGCAGGTAGTGTCGCAGTCACGCAGCTACAGGGGCCTGGAGGTTGTGGGTTCGATTCCCGCTCCGGATGACTGTCTATGAGGAGTTGGTGTGTTCTCCTTGTGTCTGCGTGGGTTTCCTCCCACAGTCCAAAAACACAGGTTGGTAGGTGGATTGGCGACTCAAAAGTGTCCGTGTGAGTGAATGTGTGTGTGTCTGCGTTGTCCTGTGAAGGACTGGTGCCCCCTCCAGGCTGTATTCCTGCCTTGCGCCCAATGATTTCAGGTAGGCTCTGGACCCCCCTGTGACCCTGAAATTGATAAGCGGTTATAGATAATGAATGAATGAATGAATGTCTTGCGGGATAATATTAATAAGTTTAAACTAAGTTCCACATTATTTCTTTTTTGCTGGACCGCCTGCCAGGGAGGTCTACAAGAGGTTTGTATTACTGACTGACTGCATAGTGTTGAAATGCGCATGTGCAAATAGGAACTGTTAGTTCAGCCGTATTTCACAGAGAGGACTTAAGGTGGCGCCACCCCACCGTCTGTTGTTAGTTTAGGCATATTTCATATTCCACTTCCTGAACTATATTTGGAACCGTTCGGCAGTGACCAGAGGTCCTCTTTTCCCTGAACAAGTACTCTTTTTGGGACCTAAAAAATGCGTGTTCAAAGGTCAGTGTTGAGAGTTGAATTGGGACACACTCGCTCCACTCCACTCCACTGTAGGTCCACAATCCACCGCAGTGCAGCTCAGTGTTTTACTGGAGCCTCAAAAAGAAACGTTGAACATTGTTATGGTAATATTTATTATAGTTTCTTCTTTATGTTTGGAGAACGTTTCTGTGACCCAACCTTTTGTTTTCTATTAAATATTTAACAAACAGAATGTCATCTTGTCTGTCTCAATAACGATACTAATACACCGATACATCTAACCATTACTTACTTTTTGACGAGTAAATTACATCTGCACAGCTTTTTGTTTAACTTTACACAAAAATGAGTCAAATCTCCGAATTATTAAAGTCAGAACACCACAGCGAGGTGTTACTCAAAATAAATGAGGCTGTGAATTTATTACAGCATGGTGTTATCAGTCAGAACCTTATAGAAATGTAATCAGTAATCAATATCTAGTTCCAGCGATGCCCTGTTTCTTTATCAAGTGTAGATTACTTGGTTGATAAAATGTTAAGGTGCTTGGTTTTAGAAATGTTCAAAGACTTAAATGTTATCTTGTTGTTTTCTGGGAAACTAGTTGCTTTAATATCATCTCAATCTACTTTTTCAGTTTTGTAACTTTGTATGAAAGAAAATAACAGGCTTTCCGTAATCATTAGCTAAACTATTTTTATAGTTTGTTATTATTTGTTATTATTTTAAACAAAGACATGATATCAAGCACCAAAGATTCTCCAGACCTTGTATTTTGGGCTTTCATACTATGGAGAGGAATCAGTGCCAAATCAAAAAGCAATCAAAGCAATAGGACAATATGAAATGTAATCCACACATGTCATTCCAAACTAAAATGAAGAATACATGCCAAAATGAAAAGCAAAACCATTATTACATTGTTTTAGAATTAGTGTTAGAACTGAATACAATCCACCTTGAAATGTTATCTTTACATCATGGGGTACTTCAAAAATAAACGTCTCATTGAAATGCAATACACGTGAGAAAACACCAATATACGGAATCCATTACAATTCGTGTAGATTTCCTTTTAAAAAACAAAATGCTGAATTCATGTCAGAATTGAACACAAACTACCTAAAAATGCAATCAGCTTAACCGTATTCCACTGTGTGACGCTGTGGACATGCTAAAGCTAAATACAAAGCAGGAATTGCATTTTAACTAAGAGCAGTGCAGTTATCATGCCACAATGAAAAAGCAATCACTATCCAATCACAGCCATCTACCAAATATGTGGTATGGTTCTTCAAGAGTTCATTAATACAGACTGTAGCTGTGCTCCAAAGCCTAGGTAGTGGCCAAGGTTGGACTGTCCAATGAAGACTCCTTTTTAGTAACCCAGTCACACAAAGTAGTAACCCAATAATCCAAATACTGTTACAAGCCTTCCGCTGTTCTAAGTTAAGTGCAATAGGTTTACAGTTCAGCACTTGGAATATTTTGTATTCTTATAAATATAATTGTATTCTTTCTGCTTCTTTAAACACTTGAGATAGTAAAAACCAATAATGTTTTCATGACACAAGACATAGATATCATTATATTTTTTTGGTGGTAATAAAATTATGACTGTGAATGCAATATGCATGGAGTGTGTGGTGAATGTGGAAGTGAGTGAATCAGATAATAAATGCTCTTTTCAGCTTTTTAAAGAGAAGTACAAACTACAATAAAGCAGCAGTAGTAGTATGATGACGGTTAAGAATTCAACAATGCAAAAGTAGGTGTAGCAGTAACATGAGAAGTAGAAGACAATGGAAAATCTCAAATACTAAAACCAACCAACTACTAATGGGTGGACTATGGATGGTACCAAAGAAAAGAAATAAACAAAACAGATTGCATATCCAGAGCTTGTTGCATCTCATGTTATTAATTTATATACAGGGTCGTCAATATAGATTAATGATTAGGGGGGCTAAGCTTGGGGGTATATTGCATTTTATGTTCGACAAGACTGCAGTGGACATTTCTTTAACTCTTTTATGGAATTTAATGCCTGCCTTTTTTCATGAGTTTTCAATAATTTTACTCCTAATTCCTACAGTAAAAACACATGAAAATTACACCCTGTTTACTTGACAACATATTCTTCAAATCTGCAGTGGATTTGTCTAATAACAGTTCGGTTTTGGGACAGGAATCCTGTGGATTTTACTAGTCTGTTTAAGAGTTATAAGATTTTTAGCTAGTCAGTTTTGTTATGTCATTAAACTTAGCGATGGAATTATCTTTTAGAATCCATTTCTTTTGCACATTTAATATCTGTGCTTTTCTGCAAATTTTCCCCAAACGCCTTTACACATTCTACCATCAACCACTATGTTTAGTGTAGATGGCATGACTGTGTTTTTGCAAAGTGTACACATTGTGGTTTACCCTGACTTTTTTCTTCCTTTTACTTACCTAAAAATACCATGAAGAAGAACAGCAAACACACATCAACTAAAAAAAAACAAAAAACAAGATCAATTCATATAGAATTTTATCTATTTATTTATTTATTTATTGTTACACTTATAGAATGCCTAGATACCCAAGGACGCTTTACAATCAACACTGCTGCAGTTTTCCTGTTAGAGTGCATGAATGACAAAATCAGTTTAACAAACATGGTCTTTTAATTTATTTTAAAACAATATTAAGGGATTGAGAAGATTTATGTAAATATGAAGAAATGTCTTTTAAAATGTGTAAAAATATAGTTAAGGTAAATGCAGTTTTCTTGGGAGGAAAAAGTTAGAACACCCCAAAAAATTTTACTACTCAATGCTGTTTAGCTTACTACAGTTTCAAAATCATTGTCATGCTCCACTGACCTTTAAAAAGGGAGAATAAAGCCTCTGTTGCTGCTATTCCAGGCTCAGCACTGCAGAAACTGCATTATGTAACTTTTGGAGGAGGGTAGGGAAAACACTCTCCCTTCCCTTTTGTCAGTTAAATGTGGACCAGAGTGCATTGAGTCGTAATCGTAGTACAAGGACGTTACTTTACCAGTAGCCTTTGGACTATGTGGTCAGATCTTGTTTTCCCTGATAAACTAACCTAATATCTGTTATTTTATTGGACTATTTATTTCACAATTACTTTGTTCTCTTTTCACATGTGAGATTTTATTTTGTTCCCTGTAAAATTTTTATCTCTACTTGTGATATCGATCTGACGCCACATTAAAAATTCTACACTTGTCAAGCTGACAGTGAGAAAATATCTCAATTAATTCAGGGTGACAGATCACAAGCTGCCCTGATCAAGGTCACAGGTGAGGGTAGCCCTAGGTTCAGATTTCATTTTCAGAGAAGAAAAAGGTATTGTATTGGTACATTATTGTTCACTAAAAGGTTCAAACAGTGTGACGGTACAACAGTGGTTTTAAAATCCAGTTGTGTTCCCTAAAACCTTTACAAATGTAAATATTTTTTTTTTGTATTGGCCTTAAGTAATATTCTAATTTTCTTAAAAACAGAATTTGGGGGTTTCATTAGTTGTCAGTTATAATCATCAAATTAAAATAAATAAACACTTGAAATACATCAGTCTGTGTGTAATGAATGAGTATAATATACAAGTTTCACCCTTTGAATGGAATTACTGAAATAAATCAACTTTTTCATGATATTCTAATTTTATCACCAGCACCTTTATATTGGAAATAGTTCCATATGACATTTAAACCTAAACACAAACTTCACACTGATTCATTCATTTTTATTTATATAAGTAAAATGTACCTATTTTTTAACATTTGAAATGCACTTACCTGATACCATTTCTAATGTGATTTCCTCTAGAGAAACAACAAAAATTGCAACTACTTTCTTCAAACTCCTTTGACTGAATGTTGTTTTCCTAGTTCTGTTTAACACTAATCTAACAGCATCAGCAGCCTATCATTTCCTCCTATTAGATGCACACCAGCACAGCGTTATGCAAAATAAATAAATAAAATGCAAAAAATATAATGCCTATATTATTCAGTTTAACCTTTTGAAAACAGAAAGCTAAGGCAAAATAAGAAACATGTATAGAAAATAAATACATTTAAAATGTTAAAATATTTGATTATTTCAGCTGTTTGTGCACCACACTTGCATATATGTTGCATGTCTGTATTTAAGCTCCTTTTCAAAAACAAAACATAGATTATTCAAAGACTAACACTGTTCTGCAGGTTTATCTGTCATACCTTAACTGGCAATGAAAGGATAAAATAAGCAGTTTGAACGTCATTTTATTATTTGACACATACATAGGATGATACATAGGAACAGTATTATGCAAATATTGATCTGAATCAGACTTTGTGAATGAAGGAAGTGAAATGCAAAGTAGCTTCCTGCTTCTATCAAAAAACGTGTACAGAACACTGGATGGTTTAGAGACGTCATAATTTATTGATTTTAGTTTTAGGGTGTAGGGAAACATTTGGGATTAGGTTTCACTGCAACATGGAAACTGATCCCTCACACTTTCCGACAAGTAGAACTACTTTATTAAATTTTATGCCAAACCAGAGAAATAATTTAGGCAGACAGTTGCAATAAAACAGTATCCTCCAAGAATCTGTTACACTCTGAGAGCAGGGACAGCGGGATGAGTCTTATCTAAATTGGGAAAAGAAAATATGTCTGTAGTCAACTATGTTGTCATGGTCAGACGTGCTAAAGCCATAGTCATTTTGGTCAATGCCACTGCATGCTTCATATATGGCATCAACTTAAAAATGGACAGAGTGGAATAGGTTCTTAAATCTTAAAAGAGAATTTGTTTTCCTCCAAAAAATCTGCCACATTATGACCACGCCCGTAGAAGCTGAAACAGGGAGGTGAATGAATGTGTATGAAGCCGGACCCCCGTTGGATAAATGAATACAAGAAAAGGATGGAGACGGGGTGGAAATGACGTGAATTTGCGGGGTATATATATATATATATATATATATATATATATATATATATATATAGGGCTCAGAGGAGGTGTTTGGTGGAGGAGTCCTACTCCCAAAATTATGTTATTATATAACTTCAGTTGTCTCTCTGTTTGGATACATCAGAAATCCCTACTAAAAAGTACTACAAAAATACACATTAGGGTGGAGAGCTTCCCTCTTTTTAATTTTTTTTATTTTCTCTGTGTCAGAGCCAGAGAGAGAAGCATACAAATTCTCCTACACAGAAAAAACAGGGCTCACATGGGGTTTTCATAACAAAAAAAGGACCAGTCGATTTTGACATTAGATAATGTCTTCATGATTTTAATTGTGGCCATAAACTCAGCTTCCCTGAGTTGAAACATAGAGCATTCTCACTTTATTTCAAAGGGTTAATAGTGTTATGTATTTATGTTCAATTAAAATGCTTTCTTTAACAATGGCGCCATCTGTTGCATAATGTGGTCAATGGCATTTGTAATGTTATTAGAGTAAAATAAACTGATCAGCTGATGTCTCTCTTAAGTCTTTGTCCAGTAGGTGTTCACTAAACTTCCTTCCGTTATTGACGATTACACCTTTGTTGTTTCTTTGATTTATTGCAGGAATAATCTTAAGATTACAAAAATACTCCTGCAAACCACTACTATAAACCCATCCTATTCATTGTAATTACTGTATGTATTCTCTTGTGCACTATGTACAATACTGTAGTTTCCTCCTGAATCAGTGAAGAGTTATGTATTTTATTTTTGATTCTACTTGTGTGCTTGTGTTTGTTAATGGGTGTGAGATGTACCTTTTAATTTTAGTGCTATTAAGTCACAAAAACATGCTGTTTATTTGCAGTAAAATGGTTTTTATTTTCTTCTGGAAATGCTTTAAATTAGATCTTGGAAACCCTGCTGTGATGATAAGATTGCATTCAGCCTCAAAACATTAGCGAGGTCGAGTGCTGATATTGGATGATTGATTCTCTGAATGACACTTGGTGCTTTGCAGCTGCTGCAGTGTGTTGCCTTCTGGAGATTAAACAAACTCTGAGTTAATGTCACCATTGTTACACCTACGTAAGCAGTGGATGTATGTTTTAAAGAAGATGTATTTTCTAATTACCAAAGCTGTCTGTGGATACCTTTGGAGGTATAGACTATATGTTTGCATAAATTCATAAAGGAGAGAAGAATTTATGAGATAAACATGAACTTGTAATAATATACAGTAAGATAGTAAAAAAAGAAAAATACTGCCTGCACATACAGGCCACTCAGACACTTTCACTGATTGCACAAAATGATTGCAACATTAACTGTACACAGGAATGGGCAGTTATTTCATTTCACCGTTGGGTAAAAAATGACAACTATAAACAGAATATTTCTCAAGAGACATTTCTAAAGACGACACCCCAGCTGGAAAAAAACAAAAAACAAAAACATAAATTCATCTATAATTTCTGGGGTTAAACGTTAATCTATTTAATATGATTGTACACCTTCAGTGGATTAAGTGGAAAAGATGATGATGATGATGATGAATATGATTGTAAAAACTGTTTTGTTAGTAAAACTAAATTAATCTAACAGTAAATTCACCAGTGTTAAATCAACACTATTAGTGTTAAATTAACAATGTTAGTGTAATAATTTAACACTCTGAGTGTTGATTTAACACTGGTGAATTTACTGTGACTTAGGACAAAATGAATAAATGCTTAAAAAAAAGTTATACCAATAAAATACCATTTAGGGTGGTGCAGTAGGTAGTGTCGCTATCGCACAGCTCCAGGGTCCTGGGGTTGTGGGTTTGAGCCATACTCTGTCTGTGAGGAGGGTCCAGAGCCTACACAGAATCACTGGGCGCAAAGCTGGAACACTCCCTGGAGGGGGCGGAAGTCCTTCACAGGGCAGTACACATTCACACACACACCTATGTATATGTTTAAGTCGCCAATCCACCTACCAATGTGTGTTTTTGGACCGTGGGAGGAAACCCATGTGTACACAGGGAGAACACACCTGCTGCACTACCTTGCTGCTATGTATATAAATATAATTAGAATATCATGAAAAAGTTGCTTTATTTCAGTAATTCCATTCAAAGGGTGAACCTTGTATATTGTACTCATTCATTACACACAGACTAATATATTTCAAGTGTTTATTTCTTTTAACTTGATGATTACAACTGACAACTAATGAAAATTCAGAATCTCAGAAAATTAGAATATTGTGAAAATGTTCAATATTGAAGACACCTGGTGCCACACTGTAATCAGCTAATTAACTCAAGACTTGACAGTTGTCCAAAAGATGACCATTGACACCTTACACAAGCATGGCAAGAAACAAAAAGTCATTGCTAAAGAGGCTGGCTGTTCACAGAACTGTGTTCAAGCACATTAATAGAGACGTGAAGGGAAGGAAAAGATGTGGTAGAAAAAAAGCGTACAAGTAATAGGGATAACCACACCCTGGGAGGATTGTGAAACAAAACTGCTAAAGTCAGTGCTTCAACAACCACCATGCACAGACGTATGCAACACATGGGTTTGGACTAAAATCAAAAAAGACCACACCCAGACTGTGATCAGCAACAAGTTTAAAAACCAGGGTCTTTTGCCATCGTTCTTTTGCCATGCCTTTAAGATGACCACAATGCAAAACTACATGCAGCACATGTCATGGCTGTGGAAGAGGAGGGTCCAGGTCCCCAGTATAGAATGTGTGTAGAAATATGTAACAAAAAAAAATGCAACAACGATGAACCTGTGTTATCACAGAATTTAAGATGGGTTTGAAGGAAGAATAGACAAAAATAACACCTGATATCCTCAGTGCGCAAATTAAATTTTAAATGTTGTGAGAGGGTGTGTCAACATTACAAATTGGTATATTTTTTACTGTCCCAACTTGGTTTGGAATATGTTTCAGGAGTGAATTAACTAATGAAATGATGCTAAGCAGAGAATACATTAAATATCTTCGGTTCAAACTGTCTGCAAAATAAAAGTGAAAATAAAATACCCCACCACCACAAATTTCCATACTATCCCTTTTTTCTGATTTGGAGTTATAAAATACTTTTTACTTAGAAAGCCACACTGTCCAACAGTATGATTCTGTTGTGTCAAATCCCATGTCAGTTCAAAAAATTCTTAAGAGAAATTCCTAAAGACAACACCAAAGCTGGACTAAATCTTTGTCTTCATCACGAATGTGAAGGTTCTGTAAGCATGTTGTAAATTTCGAAAGCGGATGTCAATAAAGGCAGGAAGGAGCCTGGCATATGTCTGCCTCACAGGCATAAAATCAGCTATAATTACTGCTTCGTGCTAAAATCAATTAAGTAATAACATTCTACCTATGGATAGGGTTAGAAAGATAATCTATTGTAAAACTATGTTGTAATTAAACTGTTGATCTACCAGCTAAGACAAAACGAAAACATGTAACTAATTCTGATTTTTCACTATGAAATGTGAGACACAGTAATTGTTCTTTTGGTGTAGGGAGAAACAAATGAATTGCCACAAAACACACATTCACACATAATCCTCAAAACTCTTTAAATAATTTCAAAGTTCCTAAGTTTTTCCACAGGATCCTTAAAGCACTTTTCAACAGAAGACAGTAAACAACACATTGATAATATTTTTAATGAAATATTTAAATGTTAATAGTCCTTATACTTTGGATAAAACAACTTAGGAAAAGCCCATAGAAAGAAAATATATATTTTCAAACTTATATATAAAGCTACATTTTTAAATATAAAAGCCTTTCAAGGTAATTTAAAAAGGAGGAAATTATGTACAGTGAAGAATATGATGCAGAGCACTAAATGTTTAATAAATATTTAGTGTTAAATTTCTTGGTGAAAAGTCTGTTTGTAGCTGCATTTCATCAGTTTAGATTTGACATAATCCATAGTTCACCACAGGATTTTAGATCAGAGAGTACAGCTACATTTGCATTAAACCAGGATTTCTGGGCACAGTGATAAAGTCTTCCAACAATAATTCCATTTTTCACCAAAAACGTTTCCTATGAAGTAGCAGCTCCTAGTTCTGTTGGAAAGAATTCAGAGTGGTGTAGATAACGAACACTGTACTTCATAGACATCTGTCATGTAACTAAAATATCTAGATGTTTGACTAATAATAAATTAATAAAATAATGAAAGCTGTGTTAATTGTAAACTGACCTGGCAAATGAAAGGGAGCTCTTCACCACAATAAGCATCCAGCCATTTGGCTTTATTGCCAATTATTTTGCCACAGAACTGGCTGGTGGGGTCCACTGGAAATGTAGAATTCCAGTTAGAAAAGTTCACATAGGGGCCTCCAGTCCAAAGCCATGGGGCACACATGAACAGTATGTTCCGCTCAAGCCCAATCCACACCCCATTAGGATAGACCTCATTCTGTAGCATCTGCACGACATAGTCTTGCACTGTATCATTTACAATGTGCACCAAAGTCTTGTGATATTCCTGACAGTACAGCAACGCTCCAATCCAGTTTTTTGTTTGATTAAGTAAGGTCAGGTTATCTGACAGAAGAATCATGAAACATTTTGAGAATGTTATTTAGGATTAAATACACATTATACCTTAATATCAGAAACATATGGCCTATATATATTCTTGTATTTTACTTGTATTTGTTCTTGTATTATATGACGGCAGGATATATTTACATTTTCTTAAATAAGTTTTTTTCCAGACTCCCTGCAGTGACTTACCATTTAACCTAATTCATAACTAAGAAGTGTTTGAAACCTAAGTGGATTATATTTATGAAGGAGCCATTATGTGTGATCTCATCTTAATGTTAGTCATAATGTATAATAAAATGATTGTCTGTAAATAACAAACAGATTTGAAGTACACTAAGCAGAAAAGGAAATGTGACATGAGAAACATTTTATAACCATAGACTTAGGGCCCAGTTTCCCAAAAGCTTTGTAATATTAACCCATATATATATATATATATATATATATATATATATATATATATATATATTTTTTTTTTTTAAGAAGTGACTCACATGCAAGTGTGTTAGAGGTGGTAGTTCCACTGGAGAGTAAACTCATGGGTGGTTTAACTGTGGCACTCATGCTGGATCTAACAGACTGAGTAGTTGAATCAGGTCTCCCTGCATAAACAGAATTGTAGGCACTTCTCTTGATCAATTACACTAATGTCTGAATTATTTAAAAAACATAATTGAAATATGATTTTTTTTAAACACAGGCACATCTGAATACCAGGGGGAAATGGTAGATAAAAGTGCTTAATTTTATGCTCATCTTTTAACAATGTTATTAATACTCAAGCTTTTATTAAATCCAGCTCAGATTGTTTATATAACTGAGGAAACATCCTTTAAAAAGCATCTGATTAATACTTTTACTTCTACTGAAACATATATTTGCTTTATACACTATGTCATAGTCATGGTTTTTAATGCTTTAGTATGTGATTTCAGGCCAAAAGATTATTGTCTACGTTTAGCTACTTTTTTATAGTTAATTTAACTTAATTCAAATTGAAATCCTGTTATGACCTAACTGAAAACTTACAATTAATTCCAGAAAACAGGAAACAGATCCTGCTATATTCTTATCACCTGAACAAAATCACAAATAAGCTGTGGATGTTGTATTAACCTTATAAATGCATTTAAAAATATGAATCATAAAAAAATATAAAATATTGGCAAGGTGGTCAAATGGATGATCTTGTTATAAAGAGGTCACTAGTTAGGTCCCTGATGCTGCCTCAGCCATCCTACACCAGGGGTGTCGGAGAGCACAATTGACCTCACTCTCTGGCTGAATGGAATGGCCCACTTCTCCCTCACCACACAGCACAGTAATGACAAGTGGTAGTTTGAAAATAGGCCTTGGCTTCATTTGTGTGTCTCAGAGGATGCACATGCTAACCTTTTCTGTCCCAGTTTGGTGGTATTGTGTGTGATTGGGGGAATATATATATATATTTTTTTTTTTCAGAAGTGACTCACATGAAAGTGTGTTAGAGGTGGTAGTTCCACTGGAGAGTAAAATCATGGGTGGTTTAACTGTGGCACTCATGCTGGAACTAACAGACTGAGTAGATGAATCAGGTCTCCCTGCATAAACAGAATTTTAGACACTTCTCTTGATCAATTTCACTAATGTCTGAATTGTTCAAAAAATGCAATTGAAATATGATTTATTTAAAACATAGGCACACCTGAGCTGTTATTTGAATATTCATTAATTTCCAGACATTTTATTGTATTGGATATATCATCAGAGGTACAGTTTTTATGTGGTTTCCAACAGGATACATTCCAGGTGTTGCTCTTCAGTCCATTCCAAATGCTTGTATTATTTGGAGCAATCTCAACAAACTCGTTTTGATTGATATGTGAGATATTTGCACTACTGTTTTTTGTACACCCTTTATAAGCATCATACCATGTTGCATACTCGCTGTAATAGAAATACGTCTTCATCCCATTCTCAGTGCTCACTATGAAATAAAAAAAACATTGTATGTACAACTGAAACCATTTTTAGTGTATTAAACTTGTAAATTAATGCATACTAGTACAGTGGATCTTAAAATGTGCTAAAATGTGGCCAATGTTCATCATTAGAGTCCTAAAACACCATTTTTAGGCGCTGCACATCCTTGATGTACTTATTTGTGCACAGAGAGCTGCTGAGCTATAGCCTATTAAAGTGCATAACTGATATAAAACTGACCTATCCTAACATCTTCAAAATGCTTTCAAAACTCTTATTTCCCAAAAATGATATAGGTTCCCTATGATTATATTTGTTTTTAAAACATTCAGTTTAGGCCTAGTAATTTGTATTTGTATTTTTAGTAATTATTTTAGAATAATTTTGTGTCAAGTATGCAAATTTCAAGTACAAATGCAACAAAACATGCATAAATAATAAGCAAACCTTGCCTTATGCATCCCCCACCCCAGAATATTTTATTCTACAAATATTTATATAAATTTATTTGTTAATCAATTTTTACTTCATTTCAAAATGGAATGAACTTTATTTTTTTTTTTTTACCTTTCTGACACATATATGTAAAATTCAAAGCTGAACAGTTTACTGTCTGCCATTTCCCTAAAACAAGGAAACACAATAATAACAATCAGAGTTGTTGCCATAGCCTGCATCCAAGCTGGTATAGTTGACATCATCTCCATTATCCATTTCCACTGAGGTTCTTTATATAGTCTAATCCAAATTGCATGTGTTAATGATCCTAAAACTGCTGATGATTGATCCCAGTCTTCTTGATGACAGAAGACAAGACAGGAAGACAGAACGTGTTGGCATCTGTCAAATTCTTCGACTCACTTACAAGACAGCTGAGTTCTTCTGAAAACAAATATGTCTAAACAAAATGCATCCTGTTGTTAGTTTCAGAAGTGATTATATTATATACTGGGGTAGTAAAATACAAAAAAAAAAAAAAGATCATTCACCTAAGATTATTCATCACAGAGCAATCCGCCGCGTAAAGCTGGTCATGTTGAACTTAGGTCTAGTACAGAACTTATTATACGCTCAGGCCACTAGGCACCAGTATAATGACATAAGTTTTATGACATCATGAAGTATTGCTGTTGTTTGGTGGCTAGCAACCTGTTATTGCTGCTGCTATAATGCAAACAAAAGGAACTTATCATCCCCACTTATTGGTGGCCAGCACTGATGGTAGCTGCTGCAACATAACGATTCTGTTGATATGTCCGCTGCTTGGCATCTTGCTAACATTGCTGCTAGATACTGCTCATTGCCTGGAGTAGGCTAGGTGGCTATCAGCTGTCTGTCATTGCTGGTATCTACATTGAAACTCAATTTATATAGCTTACTACTCATTGGCTGGCTTTAGTCTCATCTGTCCTGTTCTGTAATGTGTTGTTTTGTGTTTAGGGCAGCACGGTGTACAATAGGTAGTGTTGCAGTCACACAGCTCTATGGTCCTGAGGTTGTGGGTTCGAGCCCCCTCCGGATAACTGGTTGTGAGAAGTTTAGTGTGTTCTCCTTGTGTCCACATAGGGTTTCTCCGGGTGCTCCGATTTCCTCTCACGGTCCAAAAACACACATTGGTAGGTGGATTGGCAACTCAAAAGTGTCCATATGTGTGAGTGAATGCTTGAGTGTGTGTCGCCCTGTGAGGGATTGGCGCCCCCTACAGGGTGTGTTCCAGCCTTATGCCTGGTGATTCCAGCAAGGAAGAATTTTAAATATGCTGTACTGTAAAATTGTAGTATTGTGTATATTTTACATTCTGTTAAACCTTCAAAAAATCATGCTGTGGTAACACTAAATTTATCAAACTTATATTATGTGACTGCTGAAAATAAAGTAGAAGTATTGACTGAAGGGATCAATTCATACAGTGATGTACACACACACACACTCATATGTACATTGTTTATCCATTGTTTTCCCAAATATATTAAATGTGCTATTTCATTGTGGATGTTTTCTCCTCTTCACATTATAAATGGTAAATTCTCATTTTTGAATAGAACATAGTAAACATGCCTTCTTGCATTGCATAAATACTATACTTAGGTGTCCTTTGCTGCATCAGTAAAGGAACTTTAAATGAAACTGAATTTACACCAAAGACTCAAATCTTTAAATCAGATTTGCTTTTCTAATTCATCATTCATATATGCAGGAAATCACATATTCAATTAAAGACAAAAGCATATTTAAATTTATTCATTTGATCTGCTGAGGCACAAATAATTGTAGACATATTTAATGTTTGTCATCCTTCTCAGCTGATCCAAAAAAATGCAAATAGACTTTTCCAGTCTAACACATTGGAAAGTGTTTTTTAAGAGGTAAGATCATTTAACTATGCTGATGTTTGTTTGTTCCCATTTACTCACCTAAACAGATGAAGAACATCAAAAGCACACAGACTGAAAGAAAAGCAAAGTAAATTTAAATGTAATTTTTCTATAAATAATACACCATCTATTGTTGCACCTACCAAAAATGTAAATGTTATTAACAGATAAAAAGTGTACAAGGTACCTTTTTTTAAAAGAGTTATTTAAGGTTGCATGTTCTCAAGTGTTGTATAGATTTATTAGTAATCAACATCGATTAGACATTGATTCTGGTAATAAGTGCTTTTCTGTGGGTTACTGTGTGGTTGAAAGAGTAACATGGTCTAGTGTATATTTTGAGTGATGTATGGGTTTTATCATGTAGTCAATATCATTTTATTACATTACACACGTTTCCCTGGCTCAACATAGACATAGTGTGAGTATCAGCTGAAGCGCCGAGAGTGGTTCCCGATTGATTTGAATATCCCTCTGGTCAGAAGCTCTCTCTCTGTGTGTGTGTGTGTGTGTGTGTAACAGAGAGGGAGAGAGAGAGAGAGAGAGAGAGAGAGAGAGAGAGAGAGAGAGAGAGAGAGGGAGAGGGAGAGTGTGTGTTAGCAGAAGCCATAAGAGCCAGGGGTACTTGTTAGACTTGATTTCACAATAATACTGTTAACGTGAATTAAACTCAGCAGCAACAGGTGGGGGGAGCTCAGAAGATAAAAAAGCTAATTCTTACATAGTATTTCTTTAAATGAGTGAACAGTCTATCTAATGTTGTATACTCTTTAACGAATGTTTAGGAGTAGATTACAAGCAAACATTACTATATGAATTAAAAGGTACACTCATTGCAAATAGATTTTTTTTATGTTTTAAATTTTTATCCAATTTTCACCCACATTTAAGCACCAGCAGTTACACTCCCCCAGTCACACACAATTTCACTAAGCTGGGAGGAGAAGAGCAAACACATGCTTCCTCCAACACATCAAGCCATTTGCTCATCAGCTATAAGACAAGACAAGTGGGAGGACCAACACTTCCAGACAGAGTGAGGTCAGTGCCTTCTTTGACTCTTGGCTTTAGACGACATCATGTGAAGCATCACTCATCTCCTCAGGGTGGTTTCTGAAAGCTTTTAATTTTGAACCAAATCTCCCAGATAAAGCATCAAAGCAAGGATTCCTCAGTCTGGATTTTGTGTGCTTTTTAAAAACTCTATATCCTGGACAAATTATATTTTAGCTTCATTTAAATCTTTTTCTGAATTTCATTGTTTATTTAAACCCCAAATACATTGTGATAATCTTTCTTACTTTTACCAACACTGTCACACTTACTGTATAAAAGACACATAGAAGTAATATGCATTTGAAGAAGTGGATTTTTATTAACAGACACCCAGGAATACCAGGACATACACTTCACTCACAACAAACAACAATGAAAAACAAATGCTAAAGGACACCAAAGGGAGCTTATAAAGTATTACACATTAGGAACACATATGAACCCATTCACATGACGCAATAAGGGCTCACAGGCGCAGGGCATGGCTAGGGGGCAGGGCAGGGAGAAACGTGACATGACAAGCAAAACCCATGATAAACCAGTTTAAATAAACTGAATCAAGTTTCACATTTTGCAGTTACACTGAGCTGAGTTTTGTTTTGTTTATTACAGTTGAAATATAGATAATGGAAAGATAAACAATGGAAAAGTAATTATTAATGTGTTTTAAATCACTTTTATACAGGTTTATGTTTGAGTAATTTCTGCACAAATGTGACCTTGGACTGGTGCCCTGGTGTGTTGCTTTATGCTCAAAGATGGAGGGCTCCCATATTGGGAGCTAACATTTCCCAACAACATAGCCCTGGAGGTTATTAGACCACACAAGACCCTGATCTACAAAACCCTGATCGTGGAAAGTTCCATTGTAGTGAAGACAGAGCTCTCAATTTACTAGTCAGTCTACATACCCACTCTCACCTATGGTCATGAGCTCTGGGTAATGACTGAAAGAAAGAAATCACGGATACAAGCGGACTAAATTAGTTTTCTCAGACAGATTGCTAGGCGTACTATGGCCGGGTGAGGAGCTCAGTGATTAGGGTGGAGCTCGGAGTAAAGTCGCTGCTCCTTGATGTTGAGTGGAGCCAGTTGAGGTGGTTCGGGCATCTGATTATAATGCCTACTGGACGCCTCCCACTAGAGGTATATCAGACACGTCCAACTGGAAGGAGGCCCTGAGGTATTCACAAGACACGCTGGAGGGATTTTATTTCCCATTTGGCCTGGGAATACCTGGGAAACCCCCAGGAGGTGCTGGTGGAAGTTGCAGGGGACAGAGATGTCTGTGCTTCTATGCTCCACCCACAAGTTTGCTACATACGCTCCACCCTCAAGTTGATGAATTGATACTTTCAGTGGACTAATCTGGTCTCACTGTCAGGTTTCTGCCTGTTGTATTTGGATAGGTTCTCTGTACATCAGCGTATATGTACTTCCGTGTATCATTTTGTACTGGCAGTTGCTGGTCCAACGTGAATCCTAAAGTCTGCCTCCATTCTACACATCGAGAGCAGGTGAAGCAAGCAACACAGAGACCGAGTTGATATTTTCTCTGCTTTATGTAAATGAGTATGGAAATGAAGATGCAAAAATAAAAAGTTCCCCAGAGGATGTTCATACATTCACACCTGAAGGCAGTTTGGAAGCAGGTAGCAAGCAACAGTGACAAAGAGACAAGTAAATATGAAACTGACATTTCCTTGACTTTATGCAAATGTGTTATAATGTGAGGAGCACATAGCTGCAGTTTCATCTTTTTAAATTCTGTATATTTCACAAATTGTCCTTGTTGAATTTGTATTCAAATGAGGAGAGTTCTGTGGTTTATTGACCAAAGCATTTCACAGACCCCAATACTGTACACATGTCAACTTGAATGCTTTTTATACACTGTATATACAGTATACAATTTTGCATATATTCTGTATGTTTTATATAATAATAAACTCAGCATATTCCATACCTGTCTATCTTGTAACAGATTCTCTTATGTATATATTCAAGTTACCCATATATACATATATAAAATTTTGTTATACTATATAATTTACAGTACATTATTTATTTATTATACATATTTCCCTTTATATTCTATACTTATGCACATCTTGGCTTGACATATGCTTACGTATATTTATATTCCTTTATTCATATTTGAACTTAAACCAAAGATGAGCAATGGCCATCATTGGGAATGTTTGTGTGACAGTGAAAAAGTTCCCTGCCAGACACCTAGGCTAAATACTTCTCACTCAGTACCACTTAAAGCACAATAAAGAGCCGTTTAAAAGGCAGTATGGTTGTCTCAATTCCCCAGATCTGCTCATGCCACAGTATGTTTTCCTGCTGATCAGAAATTGATGAATCAATACCAAAACTTTATATGTCAAGCCTGAAATGTTCTATATTGGACACATGTGCATGGAAAGAGGCATGCCTGCAATAATTTGACAGACACCAGTATCACCATTATCAGCAAGTAAAATGGCCTTGCAGAGAAAGGGCTGCAAATAATAATGAAAAGGCTACTCAAGATGTAGATGAAGACCTGTATCTTGCACTTCTGTGTTAGAGTCTACTTAAGGAAGGGGGACTGGAAGTGGGATTGTGAATAATTTTTATTTTCAAACAGTATGGCTGTAGGTTTGCACACGGACAATACGGACATGTCCCTACCAATGGATGGAATGATAACACTAGCGGTGTCTCATGGGTTGTGTCTTCAACGTGAAGTTTGAATTTCTGAAATAGCTGAAAGAGAAGGGGCTATCTGAGGGTTGCAAATATTGTATTTACTGCCAGACACAGAAGAGGTGGGAGCTGATCAATGCACTTATCCAGTTGGTGAATAATGCAGAAAATAGAATATCTAAAAATAAATGTAATAGGGTAAGAAAACCTTGTTGCTCCAAGCCCAAACCCCTATAAACATCTCAGAGCCACATTCTATTCAAGCTCATGTTCCATGGCCATAAAATAATAGTACACCCAAAAACCACAAACATAAATCCAATTGAGAATTCCATTGATTGTTCATATAACAAAGAATGAATATCAAACATAAAACCTTTGGCTAAAACACTACAATTAATTGAAAGTAAATATGGATCTTGATGTAAATTATGTTAATTTACCACTAAATGGTCAGCATTGTTTGTTTACAAAAGGCTCGAGAATTTATTTTATTTGCATTTTGCAAAAAATGACAACTTTTTTGGAAAATGAGGTTGTAACAATAATGTGGCCTTAATTTTGGATAGACCTTAAAGGTCTTGGCTCACAGAGCACAGTTATTATTTTTGTTATTACTTTCAATAAATCATTTTTAGAATTAGAAAAAAATACAATTTCTGGCAAATTATTTTAGCCAGAAAAAGGCATAGAAGGAAAAAAAAGAACCTATGGTGAACACCTAAAACAAGTCTCAAAAAGGATGGATGGATTGAATATAAATACATTATTGTGGGGCTGTTATTCAAATTTCAGTTTGTAAAACATAAAATAATTTATAAAATATTTTTTTTCCATAAGTATTTTGTAAATGGGGAAGATTTTGCCTTACACCAAGAAAATTAATGAAATATACATGGGCCCAGGGTCTACACAATTTTTTTTATCCTTGTATAATTCAAGGAAAGATATTTCAAATTAAACCTATAGACACTAGTTATAATGATTGCTTATACTGGAAGTAATTATATATGGCATTATAGGCCAAAACAATACATTAAGATTGATTAATACATTTGTCAATTTTTATTTTGTTCTTACCTGATATCATTTCCAATGTGATTTCCTCTTCCTCTAGAGAAAAAAAAATTAACTTCTATCTTCAGATTCCTTTGACAAAGTTCTTCTCCTTGTTCTGTTTTACACTAATCAAATAGCATCTCAACTCAAAGGCTATATATCGCAGCATTTCCTCTTAGTGTACACAAATAAGGCACTATGCAAATATTTTGTCAAGAAAAAAAATACAGATAATTCAGTTTAATCTACTGAAAACAATGGGCAAAGCAAAAATGGCAGAAAAATTTTATAGAGATGGAAAAAAATATATAAAGCAAACACGATTCCTTCAGTTGTTAGTACACCATATTTGCATCTATGTTGCATTTCTTTTAGTTCTATGTCAAAACCTAATAGAGATTAATCAGAGTAGCATTGTTCTACAGGTTTACATATAAATGTTCATGAAAGTATGAAGCACCAGACATATAAATATATAACTATATAATTATTTATATAGATATATAAATAGTGTCACAGTCACACAGCTCCAGGGACCTGGGTTCGAGTCCCGCTCCGGGTGAGGGTCTGTGAGAAGTTTGGTGTGTTCTCCCCATGTCCGCATGGGTTTCCTCCGGTTTCCTCCCATGGTCCAAAAACACAAGTGTCCGTAGGTGTGAGTGTGTGAGTGAATGTGTGAGTGTGTGTATTGCCCTGTGAAGGACTGGTGCCCCCTCCATGGTGTATTCCTGCCTTGCACCCAATGATTCCAGGTGGGCTCTGGACCCACCACGACCCTGAACAGGATAAGCGGTTACAGATAATGAATGAATGAAATAAAAAGTCTATTGTTATTTTTCAACTGCAAGTAAGAATTTGCTAATTTATTTTTATTATACAAATATTCAGGCAGACTTTGTGACTGAAGGAAGTGAAATGCAAACAGCTACCTGCTTCTATAAAAATGCAAAGTGTACAGAACACAGGAGCGTTTATTTAGAGATTTCATATGATACAATAGAAGAATAATTTTTCTGTTATTTTTTTAAAGGTTTTTCTGCACAGCACTGTTTTTAGCTATATCTTATTGACCAATTGTATAAGTTTGCAAGTGGAATGTTTGCCCATTCTGACTTGTTACAAGACCTCAGCTCCTCAACTGTCTCTGGTTGCTGTTGCCTAAATCTCTTCATGATGCGCCACAGGAGTAAAATCTGGATTGTAGACATGCTCTTTGTCTATGAAACCATGTCATATCCTTGCCATTCCATGCTGGCCTAGGCGAGCAGACGAGGTCCTGCGTGTGCATTTTGTGTATGTTGTTCACCTTCCTCTTCAGTAAGAAGTAACGTAGCTGGATTAAAAACAGTGCATTGTTTCACTGTTACATTAGACATTTCAGGCAGCAAAGTATGGTATTTCAACCATCTAGCAGTCTGTATTTCCAGTAGGAACCTGCAGGGTAATGTCAGCATAGCCTACAATTTCTCTATAGGCTTTGATAGCCTTTTCTGCTATTGCTACAGCATGCAGAGAGTATGGGTATCCTTGTGCTACCATGTCAAGTTTACCACTGAAACAAGCCACTGGCCTCAGTTTATTACCATGATCCTGTAACAAAACAGAGGTCATGCGCCCGTGTTTTTCATCAACAAACTGTTCAAATGGTTTGTCTTGATTTGGTAACGCTACAACAGGAGCATTTTGCAAGGCTATTTTTAGACTATCAAAAGCCTCCTCCCGTTCGGGAGCCCAATGGACTTTAGAAGGCGTGACTAAATTCTTCTTGTGTGCCATATCATGCAATGAAGCAGAAACCTGTGCATAATTTGGAATCCACATCCTACAATACCCTGTCATACCTAGGAAGGAAAGTAAATGTTTCTTAGTGGATGGTTTTTTAATGTGTGCAATTGCAGTTACTCTTCCCGCACCCAGAGACTTCCCCTTTTCAGATCTGTCATGACCTAGGAACGTGACTGTTGGTTGCACAAGCTGCATCTTGTCATATTGGAGTAATATGCTTTTCCCTGTAAAAACAAATGTAGAGAGGTTATCTTTCAATGCAGCATTGAAGAAAGATGGTGACTCAGCATAGCCTTGTGGAACACAAGTGAAAGTATACAATTTTCCCTGAAAGGAAAAGGCAAACTAAAATGCACTTAAAAATAAGTGTTGGCCAAATCAATCTTCTGGTACTTGACTCAATATGGTATACAGATTTGGCACCTCAGGTGCTCAAGCATGAATGACTTTGTTTATTACTTGCAAGTCTTGAACAAATCTCCATGGTGCGGGTTTACCTGGAGCAGTGAATTTTTTTACAGGCCAGATTGGAGAACGACATGGTGAGTCCGGACATTCAACAATAATTCCCCTTTTTAGTAGACTGTTGAAAACAGGGGTTATGCCATCAATGGCTTTCCCACTTTTTAGAGGATATTGGCCCATGCACGGTCTATAATCACTCTTAGGAGTTATAATTAGTTCAGGAGCTCCTTTCATTAGGCCTACATCATATTTATCTTTTGACCACAGCCGTGGTTCAATGGAATCATGGAAATCAATTTAGTTTGGAATACAAGTGACCTGTGAAATATTAGTAAGCTGAGAAACTATGATGAATCAGTGCCTAATGCACTTTCAAACAATCAGAATGCTCCCAATTTTCACATGCACTAGGCTTCCAATCTGTTGCTTCTAAACAGGGCAGAATGCATTTTGGCATGTCTTTCCACTGTTAGTTTTATTCTTTAGCTAAAGAAATATGAGGTACCTCCCCTTAAGGACCACTGTTGTTGATCTGATGTTAAATTAACAGTACAACTGGCCCATTGTTCCCCTTTTTGGAACAAACACATATGCTCCATATCAATAGGCCCTTCCTCCACCCTTGCAGTACAATGCATATCATTCACATCCTTTACAACACTGTATTTAGTTTTAAAATTCTCTAAAATGGGACACCAGAGGTTTGATGGATCTAAATGCCATCCCATCCAGACACGTGTAGAACTGGATGAAATTTGTGGCAAATTCAGAGTAGTAATTTCAACACATTCTTTAGTACATGACAATTGCAAATTTAATTTACACATTAAATTTCTAGTCAACAAATTGACAGGACATCTTGACGATAAAAGGAGAGAATGTTGTAGTTTTGTGTTACTTTCAGCAGGATAACACAATAGTTTTCAGTGAAAGACTCACTAAGTGGAATCCCACCCGCTCTGACTACAACTGTTTGCTTCCCTGATAAATGTGGCTCAGGCTGTAGAGCCGCACTTTTTAATACTGATATAGTAGCCCCACTGTCTACTAAAAAGGGACAAGCTAGCCTGCAATCGTCATCTCCAATGTAGGTAAAGCACAGGGTTTTTGTTAACAACCTTTGATAATTTAGAACAGTCTTACCAGATTCATGAGGTGTAACCAGCGTGGTATCAGAGAAATTGATTCCCTGTACTCATCACTCCGCCCCCTCCGATTCTAACTGATCATCCCTCACTGGATTCACTCTGGTGCAGTGTCTGGCAATATGCCCCATTTTCCCACATTTCCCACATGTATTTGGAAAAGTCTCTTGGTTCATCAGGGCCAGGCTTTCGAGTGTTCATCCTCCCCAGTCTCTTCCTCTAGCTTTGCCTCTGCCACGGCCTCTACTTCCATGAAAGCTGGTTTTGGCAGCTTCAAGGATGGCACACTGCAATTGATACTGTTTCTTTTTTTTGTCTTCATTACTTTTCTGTTTCTTTTCATTCATTCTTTTTTCCACATGTTCAGCATATTCCAGGACTGTCTGGAGACGACATGTGTCAGCCCCGACACAGTCATCTCCCCCCTTTTTTGGATGTCAGGGTGGAGTCCGCTCAGGAAACGTTCCTTCAGGTGACTTTCCCAGGATGACATTTCCACTCCATGATAATCAACGGGTTTATCAACTCCACAGTGAGCCTCATGCACAGCTTCCAGTCTGTGGAAATCTGTTTGGTTTTCATAAGCTTGTTGAGGTTCAATCTGACTGGAAAACCTTTTTCGATGCGTCGACAAAGCTCCATAAAGTGAGTCTGATACAGGCTTCCTGCACCGGCGTCAAATAAAACATCTGTTGTCAGCGGCAGAGTGCCCTGAACTTAGTCCAATCCAACTTTAGTTTCCAGGCACAAACTCTTGCCAGTTCTTTAATTTAAGTTTTCCAGCCATCAACAAAAAGTTTCAGCTTGACCACAAACTTTGGACCCCCCTCAGAAATAGAGCGTAGATCCTCACTGTCACGCCCTGGTCTCGTCTCGTGTTTTCCTGTTCTCAGCACATGGCTTTGTTTTGTTGTTGTTCCTAGCTCCGCCCTGGTTCCACCCTAGCCCCACCTTAGTCCTGCCTCTGTCTCGTTATTGTCTTCAGGTGTTTCTTGTTTGTTATTGTATTTAAGTCCCCTTCCCTCACTTCCTGGTGTCGTTCATTGTTCCTTGTTTCGTTCGCGTTGTCCTTTGGTCTTCGTATGGTAGTGTTCTTTGTTTCTCTCGCTCGTTTCTCTTGCTTGTTCCTCTCACTCCTTTCATGCCCCATTCGTGTAGTGTTGTTTCGCTTGCCCTGTTTTCTTGTCGTGTTAATTCGTGTATACCCTCTAGTTCGTTTGTGTTTGTTCTTGTTAATAAAGTCTGTGTTCTAAGCGTTTGCGTCCGCCCTCCGTCAGTCCGCACGCCTCGCCCCTAACACTCACAAACAGTTCTTATGTCCTCCATGGTCCATGGTCTGAACATATAGGCTGGACCGCTTGGTCCAATGACTTAAATGTTTGGCATTTGAAGATGTTTGTTAGAGTCAATATCCTGAAGCAGTGCTGGAGCTGTTGGCATTACACATGCTGTCTCTATCATGACTTCTTCTTGCTCTCTCTTTCTGTCTCTCAACTTGTCTATTTCTTTCTGAAACTGACGTTCTTTGTCCCTTAGTCTGTGTATTTCATCATATCTATTTTTTTGCTCTGGATCTCGTGGTGACCCCAGTTCCTGCAGTGAGGGGACCAGTTGGATCTGGTTCTCTTGCTTCCTCCCATTCTCTTTCCAGTTCTTCCAGATCCTCCTCCTCTTCTTTTCCTGATGAGTCTGGCACTGCCACTGCTCCTCCAAGAGGTGGTGTGTTAGGATGGTTAGGAAGTGGTGGTTGTGGAGGGGATGGGGTGAAGTCTATTTAATTATCTTGTTGAATCTGTAGTTGTTTCTTAAACTGGACTAGTTCATCAATATTTAGAGTCCATTTAGGGAAAATTGGCAGTATTTAACCCATTCATCTATTTGAGCACATCTATCTGGTTCCCTTTATTTGATTTCATTTATTAATTTACCATAGGGTGAAATACGGCAATGCACTATTGAGACTGGTAAATGGTTCCCATATGCTTTTTTTGGAGCTTCTTTTACCCATTGTTACCCATTGTTATCAGCTCAACGTTTGTTGTTCAGATGAAGTCCCCCCCAAAGGTTCTGTTGTAGATTCCAGCATGCCGGGATGGGAGTCCTCTCCTCTTTTTCTCTTGCTCAAATGAGTCCAGTTGGGAGGGAGAGGTGATCAGTCCCTCAGTCCCTAGAGATGTCCTCCCCTCCACGACGGTGTGGAATCCTGCTGAATACGCCAAATTTTGGTGGTGGAATTCACATATAATTGGAGGAATTCAAATAGAGAATAGAGCTGAATTTGTAAAGAGTAGAACAGGTTTATTGCTCCACCGGTAGAGGATCCCCCAGCAGACAAGCTCAAGGAATACTGATAAAAGTTCACAATAATCCTTTATACAGTTCTAGCTTTGCCACTCAAGGAACTATAGGTGGGAATGGGCATGAGAACCACACTTTGCTTAGATCGCTTCCACTTCTCATATGCTCGAGAGTTCCAGAAGGGGATACATTTTGGGAGATTTTAATGGAGCTAAAAGATATAGTAGATACATGGCTTGTAAGATTTGTGATCACAGGCAGATGCTTCAGGACACATTCCCCAACTTACAGTTGCGACCTAAGCATCATTATCTTGAGCACTACCCTGAGCTAATAAAATGCTTTGGTCCTCTGGTGCATCTGTGGACAATGAGGTTTGAAGGGAAGCACAAAGTTTTTAAGAACATAGTTTGTGGCACACACAACTTCAAAAACATATTAAAAACATTGGCAGAGAGACACCAAAAAATGCCATTCTTCTACTTGACATCACCAACCTTTTTTAAACCACCAGACATCAAAAATGGAATCTGTCTTTGTTGAATCATTGCCCACATATGTACATGCATTTGTATCAAGCTTCACAGAAAGCAGCACTGTGTATGGCACAAAACACATAACTATTGGTGACACATCTTATGTGATTGGCATGTTTGTGTTCACAGTTGTCCATGCTACCTGTGTTCAAAGAGATCAAAAACATACTGCTTTCTGCCAAAGAAATAGTGAAATCTGTATGTGAGCTGAAGGACAGAATTCCATTGTTTGCCTACAAAGTGTCAAGCAAAATAATGCTTACAACTAAACATTTTATTCCAGTTTCTGAGTAAAAGAGCAGCCATCTCAGTCCTCTTTACTGCCTTCAGAGTGAAATAGGTGAGGTCTGTTTTCCTCTTTAATTTGGTGACTTGGTGAATATTTCAAAACTATTGGCCAATATGTCTCATTGTTTTTTGTTACAGGATTACCTAATGCAGTTCAAATGGCAACACAGCTAAAACTAAGGGTCATTCTTGATGATGAAAATGCTGAAAAACTAAATTTGCCTTCTCATCCTGAAACTGCTGATGACCTTATATTGGAGGTGAAAAATAAGCTGAAATTGACCTATGACATTCGGCTGCAGTTTCAAGACCTTGATTTGATAATGCCCTCTGCAATCTAGTGAATATAGAGGACCTTCCAGCTAAGGCAACCATAAAGACATTAGTTGAGTACGATCTCAGTTCAACCAGTACAGATGACACAGTCATGCTGTCAGATAATACAAATAAGCCAGAGGTCTTTGTTGTTCCAAAGTTTTCATAAGAGGTGGGGTATACTTAAAAAGAGGGCAACTGTACATTTGAGAAGGAAGGGAAATCTCTGATATTAACCAGGGAACAAAAACATAATATTCCAGAGGGGATGGGTGCTGAAATATATAGACACAAAGCATATCCATGTGACAAACAAATATGCAAAGTGTCAGAGGCACTTGTGAGTAAACACCCATGACTTAGAGAGAGAAGTTCCAAAACAGGATATGATAGTTGGAAGAACAGCCTGCGCTTGAAGCAAATACTAGGGGTGTGCATCTGTCCAATAAATGATGATCCAATATGTATCTCGATTCATGCAGTACGATACAATTCAGAAATGATATATTTTAAATTGGACTGATTTAGTTCAATTCGATCGAGTAGGATTTTGATATAATTCAGTTTACTATAATAGGATAGGTAATAATACGATAATTACTTGTTTGAAGTAGATGATAATTTAACATTATGATTCAACATAAGTTAATACTAAAAATGTCTTTTTTACCGGTTCTTAGTCAGTTCTTTTACCGACTTGCCCTTGTACTATTCTCCTTTGTTGTTGGGTTTTTTTTGGTTTTTTTTTAAACTTGCTTGACTTTGACCACTCTTTTGGATCTGTGCTTAATAAAACCTTTATTTTCATTCCACATGTGTCTGCACTCTGTCTGACCGTGACGGAGCAAGAGAGAGCAGCCAGAGCAGCACATCAGCAACACCAAACTGACTGACAGCTAATTAATCGAGCCATCGGCTGGTTCATGCTACAAATAGACCGATTCAGAATACCGAAGTATTCACATTGTTTAAGTCAAAACCGGATTTCCGAATCAAATTGGTCATTTTTTACACCCTTAGCAACTACTGAACAAACCTCTGCAGAGTTGGTGTAGAAGATGTGGCACCGCCCATGTTCCGCCTTTGTTCCTCCTTCTCATCAGTGTCCTCGTCAGTTTAGTTTGTAATCCGTCCCCCTCGTTATCTGTCTCAGGTGTCTCTTGTCTATGTAGTGTATTTAAGTACCGTTGTCTCACGTCCTCTTGTCGGTCATTCGTTTCTCAGTTGTTTAGTTACTCAGTCTAGTCTGTCTCGTTTTGTGTCCTGTCATTGTGTCGCCTAGTCTGTCTTGGGTTTGTTCTCTGTTTAGATTTCTCTCTTTTATACTCTGTTTAGCTCTCTGTCCAGTGTTAGTCTGTTTATCTCTCTAGTCTGTGTGTTGCGTTTGCCCTGTTCAGCTCTTCGTATTCTAGTTTAGTCTCAGTCAGCTCCCTGTATTTTTCTGTTTAAAACTTTCTATCTGTTTTGTTATTTGTCTTTTGTTAAAAATAAAGTTTGCTGTCCGCTCCGCGATCCTGACTGGTGGGGTCGGAATCTACCTGGAAATCACTGGGCACAAGGCGGTAACACAAAGCGGACGGTTAGGGTTCGAGTAAAGGTGACACACACTCTCATATTCACTCACACATTCTCACCTATGGACACTTTTGAGTAGCCAATCCACCTACAACAAGTGTTTTTGGACCATGGGAGAGAACCGGAGCACCCGGAAGAAACCCTTACAGACTCTAGGAGAACAAAACACATTCCTCACAGACAGTCATCCAGGGGTTTGTTTCCCACAAGCATACACAGTTGGAAGGATGCATTTGCGATGCTTGTTTCTCAAAACAGTCGTTGGAACTATCAAGGTAAGTACGTTGATAACTTGCATATTCCGAACCATCGTAAAACAACACAGGTGTTTCTCAAAAGCACAGTTCCACTGAACATTCGCGTCGTTAAGTTGTGTAGTTTGAACTACAGTTTCAGGCCTGTGGTTAGAAGCTTAGTTCCTGGTGACCACGTCATTGATACAGTAGAATTAGGGTACTGTATAGTATACACACACACAAATCATAAATAAAATAATATAATTTATTTTCAAATTTACCACAATTATATAAAAGTACAGCTTACAAGTCAAAGCATGCAATTAAAAATTTTAAGATTTTAATCGAATTGGCAGACAGATATGATTTACAGACATCTTAATTATTATTGTTATCCATAATAATTTCCACTATAGGAAGAGACACTTTTGGCCATAGCTGTCACACTTGTAACAACCACAATGATGACAATTATGAAGATGATGACAGACAGGGCAAGGGCCCAGCCATTAAAACAGCAAGCTGTAGATCCGTATGACCTCGCTCCCTCCAGATCTCCCAACATCTTCCGGTCTCTGGACTGAAACACACACACACACACAATTTTAGACTGCCATGTGTAATTGCTAATAGCTGCCCAGCTAGTTTAACTGTTTTGGCGAAAGGTAGCGTTAGAGCTGCAACATCATTCAGGGTCCTCCAAAAAAAAGTTATGCTGTGGTTCACTTCCGTTGTTATGATTTACAGCATTTCAAATCTGCAATACTTTTTTAAAAAAACTTCATTCTGTTTTTGTAATTTTACAACTAATTTGCAGTGAGTTGGGTTTTCTCGATCACTAAGTGATATCAACTAAAAATTGACTGGGCCAGCAGGAAAAATATTAATTAAATTAAGTAATTAAGTTAATTAAATTTAAATGACGTTTTTCTTTATTGTTTAAGTAAATCATTTCTCATTTAAAGAATTAAGGCATGCAGCCACCAATAGTCTGAGCAGTGTAAAATCTGGAATATATTCTTTGCAAACATTATCTGCTCTGGTTTGGTGAGAGGAAATAAACAATGCAGTTTCACCTTTAGATCGAAAGCTAATATATTTTGCTCTTCTCACAAAGAAAAATTAAATTTCTTTTTTTTATTCTTTTCTTATTGTTCAGTCCCACCCTGTGACCTAGAGTTTAAAAAACAAGTGAAACAATTCTAAATGTACAGTCTCTAAAAGGATATGAGAGAGAAATTACATGAATGACTGGTAAATACTTCTGCCAGCAAAATTACAAAATAAATATTTAATCTTAAGCACTGGATAATTATCATGAGGAAAAAAATATCAGTTGATTTCCCATGCAATAATAGGAAAAACATGTAAAATGTGCCATTTATTATTATCTCCCCAAACCAATACGAGCAGACCAGCTGGCTTAGCAATTTTCTACGCTGGTTAAATGTTGACCATATGAATGCTCTCCTGGGTTAGTGATGAAACCAGGATAATGTTACAACCCAGTCTAGGGTTGAGCCGTAACAGAATGAGGTGTGTGTTGGGATTAATGTATGGGAAAGGAATAACTGTTTCAGAGATGTGAATGTGGATGAAAAGGACACAAACGGAAACACAGAATATAATGAATAGAATATATATTGTATATGTGATATTTACAATGACACAAACGCCAGTGAACATCAGGATGGCCTTATGCCGACAAAAAATAAATAAATAAATAAAATGCCCCACCTAACTGACACACAGACAACTCTAACTTACCTAAGAGAAAACAAAAGGAAACAAAAGGCAATGTCTTACCTCACTCCCTAGATATATACAAAACAAAATACCACTCCCAAAACAAATAGCAGCCAACCCTACCCTGGTGCAAAATATATACAGTGTTACAAAAACCTTTACTAGAACAGATCTAGCGTCAGTAATCAAAAAGTGGCAAAACAAACTTGTAGTCGAAGGAGAAATATCACAAAGTAGGGCTCGCCTGGGCAGCCCACTTAAACACAAAATTTTACTGGGCTGCCCAACTTTGTACAATAAACTCAGCACACCTGGGTTCTACTAATAGCCCATAGACCATTGCATCCAGGATCCTTTCCCATTGTGAACTCAGCTAGTCCATGTGTAAGGGTTTGCTAAATGGGTACTTCAAAATGTTCCTCTCTCCCTTGTCTGTTCTGTAAGGTATATTTGTGTCCTGAACACATTCTGGCTTCTTGTATGTTTTTGTTGCTTCATGAAAAATGACTGAAAAGAACTTGCTGTCTGCATTTTTATTTAGAGATGTTTTTGTTCCATACTTTCTCTTACCATTCACTCATTCAAATTTTCCATTTGTTCTGAATATTTTTAAAGCAGCAGCAATTAATATGTGGAAGTTTAAAAGGCAACATACACAATTTTAATTTGTTTCCTCACCATTTGCTTGGTCTCCAATCTGTTTGCATGCTTGTAACTGGTCTAATATTTATAAAGCACCTTTGTCAGTAAATGGGTGAAAAAAACAGTGTCTCAATTGGGTATGCTAGGTTTTCTCTCTTTTTTCATGGCAGAATAGTGGAATTTTTAGGATTTTAGACAATGAAGAACAAAATGAGTTTCTGTAGTAATTCAAACAGTGAATAAAAACTTCAGTCATGTACAAACAACAATTGTCAAACTGTAATACTGATGCTGTGCTTAATTTCCATTACAGCCACATATACTGATCCTTGACTCTGATAGACTCACCTTTACTGAGAAATAGAAGGCAAGGAGTCCCAGGCAAAAAGGGTTTCCAAAGTAGATACTGAACATGGACCAGACAATGTAGTCTTTTGGATGTTCAGTCACGGTCACCACTACTGTTCCTTGTCCTGGACCCATGCTTCCCTGAAGTGGATAATTCTCTTGGGGTCTGAAAGAGCTTTGCATCTCTGTAGCTGTATAAGTTCTGCTCTGCTGAATGTGATGGATGTCTGATGTCTGCTTTTGTTCAGGAATAGAGATTATGAAATGTCTGCGGTGCCCACATGCTCATCAGGAAATGTTTTTTTTTTTCCTTCTACACTTTTGCTTATTTTGTATTCATTAAGCTTAATCTAATATAAATCAGGAAATAATTCTTTGATAAATGATTTCAGTAGCTAACTTAACAAAAAATGTATAAATAACAAAGTATTACAATTTCTTTCCACAATTTGGTTAAGGAGCATACTTGAGATAGAAAATCAACATAGAAACTAGTCTTGACATTCTAATGACTTTCTTAAAACAACAAATAAAAGACAAGACACAATTTGTCAAAATACCTTAATGCTTAAAGAAAAATATATGTAAACAGTAACTTGATGGATGATATGAGACACTGTTCATTCCTAAAAGGTTATATTCCTTCCAGGTTTGGGACCCAACACATCAACACCCAACCCAACACATTTTTGACTAATCAGATTGTGAGCCTCCTATGTGAGCGAATATTGTGTCAAAAATGTAACAAAAGCAAAAAATAAATCTGCAAACAACATTCTTAGAATCAAGAAAATAAATTATATGTTGTGAATACAAAAAAGAAAAATAATATCAAATATATATATTTTAAAAGATTTGGTTGCTTTAGCAAGAGAGTGGGTATAGACCCTTGTGAAGAATTTGTGACCCCACTGAATATTGATTACATAAATGTACTTAAACTTTGGGAATGTTTATAAGGTTCATATGTAGATTCACTGGGGGTCACAGATTCTGACCCCTATGTTGGACATGAATTAGCGCCCTCAGAATTCAGAAACAGAATTCGGTGTAACACCGGATGCGCTAAAAATAAAGATGAGCAGCCTCTAAGAACCCTCCGGATGGGAGTAAAGCACAGACTAGGCTCCCGCAGCTTTTTGGAACTTGCTGAATGCGCTAAAAGTAAAGAATAGGCTCTCATAAAATGAAACAATAGGCTCGCGTCCCCATTTCGAACGCTACGGACGGGAGTAAGATACAGAGGAGATTCCCGCAGCTTTTTGGAACCTTCCGGATGCGCTAAAAAATGAACCCAGCTAGCAAGATAGATCTGGGCTGATTCTGGCTCAGGCTCGGCACTGTCGGCTGGCTGCCGTCTCGGCGTAAACGCTGCACGCCACGTCTGGCCCAATTCCGGCTGCACGTTGGCACAGTTGGCTGGTTGAGGCTTGGCGTGAATGCGGCATGCTGCATCTGGCCCTATTCCAGCTGCACGGCACTGTCGGCTTGCGAGGCGATTGCTATTCCAATTAGCACACTACACTGATCAGAATCGTATGTGGCATACAACTAATAATAAAAGAAAAAACTGGTAACTGTCTGGAAAACGATGTAAAAATATTAAATAAACAAAATCATCATCTTAACTTGATAAATGTCATACAGTTATAGCTTTGTTAATATTGTTTAGATTTTAGAAAAAGTATGTAATGACTGAGACACGAACGACAGAAATGATTATGATAAATAGTGCAGGTTAATAGTGCTGAAGGGAGTAGATTGTTATTTAAGTTTTTGAAGACGACTGGACTGGAACAACAGCTTTAAAATGAGTGAACTCTGGTTGAGAAACCGGAAGGTGGCAAAAGCGAACTGCTGTAAAAACACAGAAGAAAAAGACGATGAAGATTCACGCTCTTTTCTGTGACCGCGGCGTGCGAGCAGCTCTCACCAGCCTCAGAGACCAGTTTCATTCCGTAAGTATTTCAGTTTAACCTTTAATTTTAGGACACATAAGTATTTTGGTATCGCCCAAATGTAGTTAACATTGTTAATGTTGTGTACGTTATTCTATCAATTGCTGTTGTTTTTTAACTGCTGTCCATCCGGGTCGTGGGGGAAGCAGTCGGAGCAAAGAATCCCAGACCTCTCTCTCCCCAGCCACTGCCTCCAGCTCCTTCGGGGGTATACCAAGGCGTTCCCAGGCCAGTCAAGACATGTAGTCTCTCCAGCATGTTCTTGGTCTGCCCCGGGGCCTCCTCCCCGTTGGACATGCCCGGAACACCTCACCAGGAAGGCGTCCAGGAGGCCACCTCAACTGGCTCCTCTCGACGTGGAGGAGCAGCGGCTCCACTCCGAGTCTCTCCCGGATGTCCGAGCTCCTAACCCTGTCTCTAAGGGAGAGTCCAGACACCCTGTGGAGAAAACTCATTTCAGCCACTTGTACCCGTGATCTCGTTCTTTCAGTCACTACCCAAAGCTTGTGACCATAGGTGAGGGTTGGGACGTAGATTGAACGGTAAATCGAGAGCTTTGCTTTTCTGCTCAGCTGTCTCTTCACCACAACGGACCGGTACAGAGCCAGCATTACTGCTGACGCTGCACCGATCCGCCTGTCAATCTCCCGCTACATATTTCCCTCACTCGTAAATAAGACCCTGAGGTATTTAAATTCCTCCACTTGAGGCAGGATCTCACTTCCAACCTGGAGAAAGCACTCCACCCTTTTCCGACTGAGTACTATGTTTCGGACTTGGAGGTGCTGATCCTCATCCCTACCGCTTCACACTCAGCTGCAAACTGGTCCAGCAAGAGCTGGAGGTCCCGGCTCGATGAAGCCAACAAGACCACATCATCCGCAAAAAGCAGACATGGAATCCTGTGACCACCAAACCGGACACCTTCCGCCACTTGGCTACGCCGAGAAATTCTGTCCATAAAAGTTATGAACAGAACCGGTGACAACGGGCAGCCCTGACGGAGTCCAACTCTGACTGGAAACCAGTCGGACTTACTGCCAGCCATCAAACCAGACTCCTGCTCTGTTTGTACAGGGACTGGATAGCTCGTAGCAAATAGCCCAGTACCCCATACTCCCCGGGCACCCCCACAGAATACCCCGAGGGACATGGTCGAATGCCTTCTCCAGATCCACAAAACACATGTAGACTGGTTGAGCAAACTCCCATGCACCCTCCAGGATCCTAGCGAAGGTAAAGATCTGGTCCTGTGTTCCATGACCGGGGCGGAATCCGCATTGTTCCTCCTGGATCCGAGGTTCTACTATCAGTCGGACTCTCTTCTCCAGTACCCCCGCATAGACCTTACCGAGGCGGCTGAGGAGTGTGATCCACCTATAGTTGGAACACACCCTCCGATCCCCCTTTTTAAAAAAGGGGCCAATCCCCCCGTGCTGCCAGTCCAGAGGCACTGCCCCCGATGTCCACGCGATGTTACAGATGTGTCAGCCAGGGCAGCCCCACAACATCCAGATCCGTGAGGAACCCTATCGCCAAGGAGTTTACCTACCACCTCGGCCAACTCAGCCCCAGTGATAGGCGAGCCTATCCCCCGGGGTCCCCAAACTCTGCTTCCTCTGAGAAAGACGTGCCGGTGTAATTGAGAAGATCCTCTAAGTATTCCTTCCACCGCCTAATGACGTCCCCAGTCGAGGTCAACAATTCCCCACCCCCACCATATACAGTGTTGGTGGAAAACCGCTTTCCCCTCCTGAGTCGCCTGATGGTTTGCCAGAAACTTCTCTGAGCCGACCGAAAGTCATTTTCCATGTTCTCACCATTTAACTGCTGTTGTTTTTTCAATTGTTACTTACATAATATTGAACCGTTTCTTCAAATGCCAAACTTTAGCTAGGCTAACCTGTTTAACTGTAGCTAGCTTTTTCCTCCCCTGAGATAGAAAACCTTTAAATGATATGACAGTCATTCTTACATGAGTATTTTAATGTTAGTAATTTTGTGGTTTGATGGCGTATTTTACAAGATGATGTGAGCATTATTGTGGGGTTTTATTTCACACAGAACTGCTTCCCTCCGTATAATAAATAAAACTGCTTAAACACATTAAGAAGACAAAGTACTAGCTAAGTAGGTTAAAATACATTCTCAATCTCAGTGCTGGGTTTGGTGTAATGTAGTGTTTTAAATATGATTCCACATACAATAATCCTTTGTTAGAGAGTAGCAGTGATATTGGGCTAGTTATATTGAAAAAGATAAAAGCCTATTTATTGAGAGAGAAAAAAAAGCATGTGAAGTAGTTTATTTTTGGAGCTGTAAAGTTAAAATTTTCAAAATTAACTGAACATGAATTAATTCAGGGTGGCACGGTGGCGCAGCAGGTAGTGTCGCAGTCAGACAGCTCCAGGGACCTGGAGGTTGTGGGTTCGATTCCCGCTCCCGGTGACTGTCTGTGAGAAGTTGGTGTGTTGTCCGCGTGGGTTTCCTCCCACAGTCCAAAAACACACGTTGGTAGGTGGATTGGCGACTCAAAAGTGTCCGAATGTGTGTGTGTCTGTGTTGCCCTGTGAAGGACTGGTGCCCCCTCCAGGGTGTATTACCGCCTTGCACCCAATGATTCCAGGTAGGCTCTGGACCCACCGCGACCCTGAATTGAATAAGCGGTTACAATGAATGAATGAGCTAATTAATTTTCTTTATGTAATTATGTAAAGATGGACTGCAGCAAGAAAACTGGGGAAGTGAGAAATGCAGGGAGAAAAGGAGATAGGAGGTTAATTTAATTTATTTAGGGTTAGAAACGTTATAATCGTTCGTATAACCATTTGCACTACAACCTGATAATCGTGCCACATTTGAAGTTCTGTAGTTAATGAATTTTCAGTTAACTTTACGGTGGCCTTGAAGGGCAAACACAAAAAAAGAAAATTGATGCACACACAAAAACTGATGAGCACAAACAATAACCTGATGCACACAAAAAGGGAACTGATGCGCACAAAAAAAACTGATGCATGCACAAAAAAACTGATGCGCACAAAAAGAAAACTGATGCACACACAAAAAACTGATGCACACTAAAAGAAAACTGATGCACACACAAAAAAATGATGCGCACAAAAAGAAAACTGATGCACACAAAAAAGAAATCTGAAAAAGACAGCCCTCTATCTGCAGAGATGGGGTGCTGCTTTTTCCCAGAAATTTGCTGTTTTTTCGCAGAAAGTTGCTGCTGCAAACAAAAAATCAACGAAGCTAATTGCTAAAGCTAGCACGCAAAGCATGGCAGTTATGGAGTTTGTAAAGCCACAACAAAAATGGCCACCATGACAACGTGGGAGATGGAAAAAAAACTCATGTAAGTATTATTAATTTTGAGTAAGTTAAGTAATTTTATACTGTTTTCCCTTATGCTATCTATATGCTTGTATAAATTTAAAACTGTTTTTTAAAGTTGAAGGTTTATCAAGTTTTTAGGCACTAAATAAACAGGTCATAAGTCCAATAATGTTTCAGCTCAGGTTTATTCAAATAGTTTATCCAGCCAAAGACAATGTTGATAAAATATACATTGTTTTTAAAAAAAATTAAATATAAATAAGTATAAAATTGTAAAAATAACTAATGATCAGGTATTATATGTATGTTGATGGAAACATGCTCAAAGGTTTGTGTGGCCCATAAACCTCAAGAACATGGTGTTATAAATGTCCAATTAAGAAGACCCTCCGTTTGTGCAATACAAAATCTAAAAGCAGCCCAAATTGGTTATTCATGTATGTTGATGAACGGTCACTGGATTATGAACACATACCTTGTATTTACATGCGAGGTCTAATATGATCTACACTGAATTACTTTGTAGTTCTGGTGGTCAATGTCTTTCTCTGCATACCCCGTTTGCCCTCTTTGACCCTGTTCTTGAACACTCAGGACCACCACAGAACAGGTATGCTTTGGGCAATGAATCATTCTCATTGGGCGGCAGGGTGGTGCAGCAGGTAGTGTTGCAGTCACACAGCTCCAGGGACCTGAAGGTTGTAGGTTCAAGTCCCACTCCAAGTGACTGTCTGTGAGGAGTTTGGTGTGTTCTCCCAGTGTCCACATGGGTTTCCTCCCATGGTCCAAAACTACATGTTGGTAGGTGGATTGGTGACTCAAAAGTGTCCATAGGTGTGAGGGAATGTGTGTTTTGCCTTGCACCCAGTGATTCCGGCCCCCCTGCGACCCTGAACTGGATAAGCGGTTACAAACAATTCTCAGTGCTGCAGTGACACTGACGTGGTGGTGTACAAGTGTATGTTGTGCAGGTATGAGTGGATCTGGCACAGCAGTACTGCTCGCGTACACTGTCCACTCTGTTAGATATTCCTACATTGTAGATATAAAGTCAGAGACCGTAGCTCATATGTTGCTGCAGTTTGTGTTGGTCATCCTCTAGTCCTTCATCAGTGAACATCCTGAGTCACCTGATGTTCTTGGTTGATGGATTGAGGAGTTTAAAAACTCCAGCTGTGTCTGTTCTACTTGTACCAGCACAACACACACTAACCCACCACCACCAAATCAATGTCACTGCAGTGCTAAAAATGATTCACCAAATAAATAATATCTTTTTGGCATGACTGGTAAATAACAGGGAGAATGATGGCAGAATGAGAGTATGCAGAGCAAGAGACTGTCCACTGACAAAAGTTGTAGAAGTACAGTGGTCCTCTTTGGTCAGTGGATAAAATGGACTTGTGTTTTGATGATGTACTGATTACTCTCACAACACTACACAAGCCAACCATGATCATTACCTGTACGCCCAGGTGTATTCCCTGCTTAAAGCAAATGATTTTGTATTTAAATCTGTTAAGATGATCAGCTGTTGCCTTAAAGGTTAACTGTAAATGATTAAATACCTGTGAGGAAGGCTGTAGAGTTCATCAGGCACACCTCCTGGACAGTGAGATTACCAATATGGTCTAACACTGTGGAGGTTCCACTGAATCTTGCACTGGTCCAGATCCTCCTGCAGAACTGCCATGAAACAGAAACGAATCAAGCACTGGTGTGCATGAAAGCCATCATAGTGTCCTTGCTCAAGTAAATCCACAAACAGCTCAATCCAGAATTGAGCTCTGTGTAAAAGAACAGAAACATTACTAATAGTGTACACAGTGTACTCGTGAGAATGGCTGGAGATGAAGCTGGCTGACCAGTGTGATGGAAATTTGTTTATAGAAATGATTCATAAACAATAGAGATATTTTTAATCAGCAATGACCACTCATGCTTGCGTAAACCGATATTGTTTTATTCCTTATTCTCTGTATGAGACAGCAGACTTATTTGTGTGTGTGTGTGTTTCAAATAACATATCGACACCTTCCGTTCAATCAACTCCCTTTGTCTCCAGACCACAGAGGGGGGATAACTGAGACCAAATACATAGAGGGGGATGCACAGGGCACGTCTGGAAAGGTGTTAGAAATACAGGAGATATAAAAGGTATAAAAGAGGCTAATCAAGAAACGGTCAGTAGAGAGATGAAAAACAGCGTTGCGCGCAGCACCGTCTCTCATGTTAATAAATTTCTGTCATAATTTTCCACCACACCAGCATGCAGATTCAAATTGATTCTAAACATACAATATATAATGTACATTTCACAGAATAAGCAAATAGTAAAACAAACCCTAAAATGCAAGTAGATTGATTTCATGAAAAACAAATCTTAGTGATTAAGTTAGTTCAGATGGATATAAAAATTATAAAACACAATTTTTTCTTGGATTACAAATGGCTACAATTGCAAAATTTCAATATATATATAAATACATGTGTGTGTGTATATATGTATATAAATATATATATACACATTCACATACTGTCTAATAAAAACATCTCAAATTACACAACTCACAGTCTACAAAAAAGTATATATAAGACATTGTACATCACTCATAGTACTGCACACCCCTTAAACCTTATTTAAAATCTTTATGGAAACGCATAAATGAGCAAGAAAACCATGGCAGACTCTACCTTCTGCCTTTCCAACTATCTTTGATATATCAATAATGCTGAAATTACTCCTGTCCAAATGTCTTACTTTCAAATTCACCCTAAATGCTTTGGCAGTAACAGTTAGCTAATGTTACTGTTTCATTACTTAAGGTGGAAGCGAAATTTAAATGCTTATTAGCGAACACCAGTCCAAATATTAAACAATACACCTGCATATAGTCAGCACAAAATGATTGCTCACACATTAAAATCATGACCGAGATATAGGAAACAGGTTCAGGAGTTAGTTATAATCCAGCACAGGTAATTTAAGGAAAAGTTGCAATACAACATTGAGCTTCTGGGATAACTCAATATTAAGAATCAGTAGTTTACATTTATACAAGCATATAGTTAGCATAAGGGAAAACAGTATAATATTACTTAACTTACATGGAGTTAAATCTGTGCCACTAGAATCTGACCCTGAAATCATGAGTCTAGAAAAAAAGTGTGTGAAATTTAGGGTTATTGAAATGATTTTATTGAAATTTTTGGAGAAAAAATTCAGGTGACCGAAATTTCAGGTAAAAATAATTCAGGTACAAAAATGCAGGTAATTCAAATTCAGGTTAAAAAAATTCTGGTAAAAGAAATTCAGGTAAAAAAAATCAGGTCTGGAAATTCAGGGAAATATCCGGGCTACTGAGGAAGAGCAAACAGGCGTAGATCTAATCGAACTCACACCTGGCCAATCACAATACACCTACAGAGGTAATTGGGAATTTTTTTTTTTTAACATCGAGGTGGGAGCTGTTGTGAAAAATAATTTTATTACTTTGTGATAGTGGACAAATATCCTTAAATGATTAGTTAAAATTAAGCATTTATAATTTTGTGAAATCTTGTATCTTATATGTACTCATATGAATGATTAACCAGTATTTAGACATGCATTTAAACAAGTTTAGAATCTGCACTTAGGCTCACATAAATTACAACTGTTAGCCAAAAGGGGGAGTTGAACTGTAGGGCATCTCAGTGACCTTAAGTCCATTAGTGACTCCTCTAAATTTTGGTGACAAAAGGAGTGTGGGAATAAAAGGTATATTGTCAAGCCTACCTAAGAATTAAGGTTTTGGGGTCACGGGGCATGTGAAACTTGCACGCGAGAAACCTGAGTACTAACATGTCTAATTATGCATATTAATATATGTTAATCAGCTAGAAACGCCTCACCACCAGGCTATACGTCATCTGGGGTATAATTGTGGAGTCAGATGGGAGGAGAACTCAGAACTCTACTGGGAAGGCTATTAGACTTTCTCATGTATTAGTTCTCTTGGATCCAATAAATACTTTGATTTGCTTTGAACTTCACTCGACTGGTCTTTGTAACGCTTCCGGAACGAGCACGCCTCCCTGAGGAGGAAGGTTGTATTTTGGACCTTTTGGAGATCTTCTAAATTTTAATTACTTTGGGAACGGTCCAAAAGAACGTTTTAATGCTTCAGAGCATAGACGAACCATGGCAGAAGATAACAGTGGACCTTTTCCACATGTAAGTAGTGTTTGGACTCTTCTCTTTATATTAGCGCACATTAGATACTACTGTGTAATATTTTATTGGCCACTTGTACACACACTCTCACACTTAATGTCTTTTCTACGACGAACGCCAGGCAATGCACCAGTTACCTGGCCTATTAACATCTGCACTTTTCCTACATGATGTCACAACGGCCGTGTTATCATTCAAATAAATTCCTGTGCAATTAAAATTGTGAGAGAACAGAGAACAGCACAAATTATACCACCTATTCGAGCAATATTCTATTAATGTAAGCAGTACTCATAAAGGAACAGAAGTACCTGACGTGAGAGATTATTTTAAGCTCAGAATTACAAAGTGATATCATTACAGAATGTAATTAGTACCGTTTCATTGGATTTAGTGAAGTTCAGTATGTGAAAGGTTGTGTACTAATCATAGGGCTAAATGGTTTTTGATAGTCATTTTTAAAAATGCTTTTTGCGCCAGATTTTCTCATGACATGTTGCATTAAAACATTTCGTTCATAATAAGTATAATATTAAATAAACAGAATGAGATTATGTGAAAGATGACCTGGTCAAGTTAACAGGAATGATTAAATATTTTTTGAACTAAGATAGTGTACAACTTACATACAAAATTAATATATGTTGTCAGTTTGTTACAAACTTGATTTTTCTGCTTAAACTAGAATTGCAGTAAAATGCAAGTAAGATCTGCTGTTATTATCTCACAAGTGTGATAGTGGAAAGTAGCATTACTGTAACAACGTACATAAAGCCACTTTATTACAGATTTACACATTGTGTTGCTTCCTTATGTGTGTTACTTTATACAAATATCACTGTCAGTGAATGTTCATTCATTCATTCATTATCTGTAACCGCTTATCCAATTCAGGGTCGCAGTGGGTCCAGAGCCTACCTGGAATCATTTGGGCACAAGGCGGGAATACACCCCGGAGGGGGCGCCAGTCCTTCACAGGGTAACACAGACACACACACACATTCACTCACACCTATGGACACTTTTTGAGTCGCCAATCCACCTACCAATGAGTGTTTTTGGACTGTGGGAGGAAACCGGAGCACCCAGAGGAAACTCTCACGGACACGGGGAGAACACACCAACTCCTCACAGTCACCCGGAGCGGGAATCGAACCCACAACCTCCAGGTCCCTGGAGCTGTGTGACTGCAGCACTACCTGCTGCGCTACCATGCCGCTTCAGTGAATGTTATTCTATTATTTTAATTGTTTTAACTGCAAAACATTAGGTGTAAGTAACAGTGACAGTGTTATAGGCCAGTTGTGAAACACAGTAGCTAAACATCAGAAACATAGTATGTTTTTTTCTGTGTGCATCAGGTTATTTGTGTGTGCATCAGTTTTCTTTTTGTGCACATCAGTTTTTTTTGTGTGCATCAGTTTTCTTTTTGTGCGTTTGCACTTCAGGGCCACCGTAGTTTACAGTAGTATGTAGTTTACAGTTATTTTTTAAATAAAATGTATTGAAATGAACAAAACATGTACATAATCTGTTTACTTATAGAGCTGGAATTCAAAAGGAGTACAACTGAGATGACTACACTTCAGCATTCTTTCACTACACTGCACATCCTGAAGGTCCTTGTTGGCTGCCAGCGATGAGGACACAGCTGATGTTGCCATCATAGAGGCCAGTGAGGTATTGACAAAACCTTACAATATAGTAGAGGCTTTTTTTACTTTTGCAAACCTACTGATGAAAAATTTATTTTTGTATTTTAAGCAATTTCCTATTTGGCCTGATGGCCTTAGTGTAGTGTATAGTACATAAATTACATATTTTTAATGAAAAGTCTGAATATAAAAGGCAGTTCTTAGGGTGTAAAACTAATTATGTTTCTTTGAAAAACAGTATTTGAATGTTATTTGGATTTATTTGCCAATTTCAAATGCCAGTTACTAATGTGTTTTCTATTTATTCATTATACTGTTTGTATACATTGCAATTGCTGTATGTTTACATTGTTTCAAGGTTACTTATGTCATTGCATTGAATGTATGTACACTGTTAGAAATGTTGTCTCAGTGGTGGTACATTATATCACAATTAAACTATTACAACCGGTAATTAGCCAGATCTGGGCCCAGTCTGGCACTTATGGCGTGCCATCTGGCTCAAACTCGGCCATGGTCCGGTTATCGTGATTTAATTATGGTTTGCCGGACTTGAGCCAAGTCATTTAAGCCGCACCTCAGCCACAACACTGGCCAAGAGTTTCCCAGACTCTGGCCAGAACTATCGGCCCAATCTACAGCCGTATATCACGGCCGAGACAATGCCGACTCTGCGTGCCGGCATCAGGTCGAGTGTTTTTGTACCAGCGTGCATGATTCGGCCAAGTGTGGGCTGATACAATTTTGCTAGCTGGGAAAGAATAGGCTTGTACCACATTTTGTGGAATTTTGGAATTTTGCTTGAATAATCCAAGTATAGCCTCACTCTAAAAAGTAATTCTGGTGGCCTGTTGCAGGATAGCTGAGTGGTGGTCAAAAACTGATTCACAACCAGGACTTCCAATGCAATAGAAGTTTATTTTCACCCAAGTACCAACAATTAAAGATAATCAAAACTTAATATAATATACTATCAATCAAAATGTTAACGTCTGCACCCCCAGCCAGCCACTCTGAAAATGGCTGAGTTCCCCCTTAAATACCTTTAGGCTAAAGGCCTGTCCCAAAATACAGGTGAGTTTAGAAATTGTAGGGTTTAACCATAACCACAAAAATAATCACAGCAGGTCGCCGGCATACTGGAAGAAACAAGTCAGTCAAGCTCATTTCAAACCCACATTGAAACTATTGTTTCAATTAAATATGCCCAGATAATGCTTACACAAAGTAGAACTCATCAACACACTCAGTTTGCCACCCTGAATAGTGCATGGTCATTTGTGTTTATTTTTCAGAGTTCAGAAAATAAGTGTGCTGAACAGGCGCCGCCAAGATCACAGAGAGCTGAACAAAAGAGTCCTTAAAACCATATAAATTGTCTGTGCTTTTGTTCCTGGTTAACCCTCTCTAAAATGTCCTCAGCATGGAACGGACGAGAGCTCCGTTACATGGCCTTTAGCCAATACTTAAACATATGCACTGCTTTAAGGTAAAAGATGTAATTGAATGATTTTGGTAGAGTTTTTATTTTGATTTGGTGTTTTATTGAGTTTTGGTAAAATACATAATACAAGTGTTGTTTCAAGACAATTTCCTGACTAACCCAAACTCATTATATTCCATTAAACACTAAAAACCAAAAATAATTTTCTGGCAACTCTGTTATTTGTATTGGACAACGCCATTTTCTCTTTCATTTGCTTTCTCCCGCCCACTCAGACAAGATTAATTTTATCAGAGAAGGCTGCTTCAGTTCGCTCTAGGCACACCTTATTGTGGATAAGGCACAAAAAACCTGGGGGAGGGTTATAACCATTTTCATGACCCAAATAGGTGGTTTATTTTATTGGTGTGTTTAGGTTTGCCCGTTTTTCTGTTGTGTTGATGGTCTGTGTTTGGTAGATATAGGCAGAAGTAGCCGGGTAGCTTTCCTTAACTCTGTAAGAAACAGTGTTACAACCACTAAAATCACTTTTATGACCCTCAGGTGCTTTTGTAATTTAATTATTTACCCGCTTTGAGACTTAAGGCGCAACAAGTTAAACAGAGGGAGAGGGAAACGGAGGAAAAAGAATTTAAGTTTCTATTATGAATGTTCTCATGTTCTTGCATCATTTTTTATATTGTCTCACACTCAGTTGACTGAAATGGAGCCTTATAATACATAATACATATTTCAAGTATGTGAAAGATGTGAGATGTGATCACAGTACGGAATAAAAGTAATCATACTGTTGAATATCTGTTGATGGTGACATTTATTAAGTTCATGTTATATAAAAATGCTTTTTACTATGTCTGTCAAACTAACTCACTTTACTCAGAACACTTTGTTGGATCTATGTAATTTTACCTGAAGTTGAAACAACTCAAAAAGACTGTCGCAAATCATTGCGTTGATTGTTCACGTTCACCCAATTCTCTGAAAAACAAATTCACCATACCCAAAATACTTTGTTGGATCAGTGTAATTTTACTAGAAGTTGACACAACCCGAAGATACTGTAGCAAAATGTTGCGTTTAATTTATATATACATTGACCTATGACATAAGATGTCCGAGTTATGTGACGTCAAAGTTGCAAAATTATGAACATTTTTGACTGAGAAATCACATAGGAAAAATTCATCATTTTTCCTATCGACCACTAGGGGGCACTCGGTTTTGCCCTGCCCCTCTATTGAAAGAGGCCATGCCCAACTTTGATCCTGCAGTGGAATGATCATCTTACCTCTGTTTGGCTCTCATAGGGAATTTTTTTGAAAATCGTTGCAGTACATCTCTATGGATTAGGATTGGCACTGTTCCAAACTTCGGACATCCTATATTACCATTCTGTCCAGGAAGGACAGATTGGTGATTCTGATTCCACAATCCTAACCCGGCGCTGCAAACATATGTACAGCCAGCGGGAGGAGGAATGAATTGCTGTCAATGGGTAGTGCCGGATTAGTAATACGGGTGACGCAAAGGTAATACTTTCCCCTAACTCTTGACCGCTAGTCATGTGTGCACCACTGCAGTTAAGGTGGAATGATCTTTAATGTGGAATTAGATTTTTGGTGGTTATGGGTTAGGGGAAAATATTACATTTGAGGAATCAGGTTCCACATTCATAATACAGTGGGCTTCTATGGGGCTTAAGGTAGATCTATGCAATTCCACCTTAAATATCGCCACTCTTTCCTAAGTGTCCCCACTTATATCCAGTGGACGTATAAGACTCTACTGGGTCATTTTATTAAATCATATTATTAATAATGATGATTATTAACACTAATCCATTATTGTTAATAATGATTAATGATTTAGTAATCATTCACATTTCCTCTCAAAACCCCAAAATGACAGTGGACTTTGCAGAAGTTTGATACAACTTTATTAAATTTGCATTCATTAAAGGAGCAGGAAGTTAGCGTTAGTACACAATAGGTTTCTGAACAGAGGCTCAAGCACTCATGAATAACAAACAAATAAACTCATTTATTCTGTTTCATCCTGAGCAAACAGACATTGGTGTGCATTTACCTCAGATCAGTATCTGCTAAAGAGACAAAAAGGTTTGTACTCACAGTAAAATCTTTAATGTTTTGTTTTAGACAGAACATTACCTCAATATCTACATTGATTGTCTGAGTTTGCAGTAAAACAGTAACATTTTTTTTACTGCAGGTTTGTACTGTTTTTCTGTTTTTAACAAATGCCATATGTGCATTTTGTTACAGGAGGTCTCAGAAAAAAGAGAAACATCACAGACAAGAGTGTTCCTGCTTCTTTAATGAATGCAAATTTAATAAAATTGTATCAAAGTTCTGCAAAGTCCACTGTCATTTTGGGGTTTTGAGAGGAAACGTGAATGTTTAATAAATCATTAATTATTATTAACAATAATGGATTAGTGTTAATAATCATCATTATTAATAATAATATTGATAAACAAGAACAAAGTAAAGTGCCAAAAGTCAAAATGTTCTAACAGTATACAGTTCAAGCAAAAAGAACTATCTGTTTAATATTATGAAAGAGGAAATTAATTAAATATCAGAGCTATTCAGAAACGTACATGTTCATATGTGTTATAATCTGCAAATGCGGAATCCCAAAGTTGAATACACGCGCTTGCTGCACTCAGAGTGAACAACGTCCAGGGCACTCATTAGCCAATGGGAAGGCACCACTGAGAAAACCCACCCACGAGAGAGGTTTGTGCCAAAACTGCGCACAAAACTCAAGAGAGCACTCGCAGAACTCAGCGCTCACACACAAAAGTCATGGAGCACAAACGTCAGAGATGGACATTTTGTTTGCAAGTTATAAGCTTTATGTTTGAGAGTAATTTTTTTGTGCGATTCTTTTTGGCACAAATCTGATTCCATACAGGATTTGCTAAAAATAAACAGCATGCTCCCGTCACCATTTGGAAAGCTGCGGATGCTACGAGAACTAAGAATAGGTTCGCGCAGCTTTTTGGAAAGTACTGGATGCTCTAAAAAATAAAGATAAGGCTCGCGACACCTTTTTGAACGCTTCGGATCCTAGGAGAATTAAGAATAGGCTCGCGCAGCTTTGTGGAACATTCAGCAGGCGCTAAAAAATAAACAGCACGCTCGTGCCAACATTTGGAATGCTCCGGTTGCTAGGAGAATTAAGAACAGGCTCGAGCAGCTTTGTGGAACCTGCAGCACACGCTGAAATATAAACAGCAGGCTCGCGTCACCATTTGGAACGCTCCAAAATAAATTTTGAGCTGATAAAATGGTTTGAAATATGAAAAACAATAAGATAATCCACTACAATTGTGTTGTGCAACCTTCCAAATGTTCTTCAGTAAAAATGGTATTGTCTGTAGGTATATACGGGTCAAATTTGTAGTATATATTATAGAGGAGAAAACTATGTGGAAGAACCATAAGAGCACTTTAAAACATGACATTTCTTGAGCTTAAGTTCATTCTGCATAAGTGAATATCAGCTTACCACATACAATGATGCACGGTGTCACAGGCAAGCTTTCCGGTAGTACATCTAGTGGCAGACATGTTTCTTCTACATAGTGCAAGAGGGTCTCCTCTTTTTCTTCAAAATAGGAGAGAAGCAGCAACACCATATCCTTGACATTTTCTGAGCATCACTCCAGCTGTCCCCTCAGAAATTTCAGCTTTATGACAGTCTGCATAACTCGTTTCTTCTTGTCTGAAAAAATGGTTCTCAGGAAGTCTAGAAGCAGTTTTCCATTTTTTTCTACACTGTTGAGGAAAGTGTCTTTTAGTGATACCCCAGTGAGCTCTTGCAAGTGGACTGTCATGCCAATCTCCTGGAACAAAAAAGGCCAGTCTTCCATGAGGGACTGTAGCTCTGTTCCCTTGATTATGTCTTTACATTGAGAGCAATAAGTGCACTTCTTAAGAGTTTTTACCTCATCTGGGCTGAAGTTTGTTTGTTCACTGAGCATCTTCATTTTGTCTTTCTTGTCCTGTTGGCTCTCTCATGTCTCACTCACTGGCATGAATTTCATGTCCCACTGTATGCAACCATATGTATCCTGAACAGCTGCCCTTTGTTCGGCTGGAATTCCCTGTATCATACTCATCTGATCCTTGTTTGCGCTTCATTATCCTTTGTGCTGAATTACGCTTCACATTTTCAATACTAGCTTGTAACTGCTTAACCAGTGAGTGATATCCAGGTCCCACTACATCGCCTTCTATGACAACTTGCAATGACTGTGAATACTTAGCAACCATTTTTTGGCAACTTGTGAGGAGGCTTGTTTACCGGGAGAAGCACAGATCGCCATTATTTCAGTAACAACAATACGGACCATTTCTCTCCGTAAACGTGGGTTTGGCCTTTTCCCCCTCTAAAACACTGGATCAAGGCTTCAGGAAACTTCTCAGATGGAATCTGGAAGCTGTCAACCCAATCTGGAGCAGTAATCAGGTGACTGGGCGAGGGGGAGGAAGGGTGTAAAGAGGGTGTTGAGGAAACTGGAGTGGTTAGTGCTGACTGGCTATGGATTTCAGTGCTCTGATCTGTAGCACAAAAATAATTAAATTAATAATACTTATTAACTTGAATGATTATTTATCCTTGGTGTTATTTATAAACTCACTGTGTTTTTTCCAGGCAGCCACCAATTTTCTCACTTGAATTGGTCTCAGTACTGAAATCAGCTTCTTGGATGAAGGGAAAATCCTCAGTGGTCTCCACACCTAATGACTGTAGTGTCTCCTCTAACATATTTAAAATTGCAGCTGGAAGATCTGGCAAAACTTTCATTATGGAACTGCTTATGTTGCTGAGCTCTGCAACATCCATTTCTGAAAGAATGTATAAAGGCAGAATACATTAACAAAATAATGACAGCCCAAAATATTCATTAAAGTGACAATACACTGTGCTTTAGTGGAACCACTTGGTTTCCATCCTTCATGTAAGATGTCAATGGATAGAAATCAGTCAAGTCATTGATGTTCAGACACAACATCTTTTCATTGTCTTTGATAACGGAGTACAGACGGTATTCAGGAAGAAATTCTGCAACATATGCAGACACCAGAAAATAAGCAGCATCATTTTTTGGCAGAATAAGTAGTATTTCACCAAACTCCACAGAGTCAAAGCTCCCTGTAACAAGGAACTGACCTTTCTTGTACAATGTTCCCTTATACAGCATTTCTACAGCAACATTTGTTTCTGTTTCATGGAAGTCAAAATGTCTGACCGTATCTTGAATGGCTTTACTGTACAGTACAGAGTAAAATGGAGAACCAGCTTTAACTTGCCAGACAGCTTGACCCATTGGTCCTGCTGAAAGGTATGCCTGCAACATCTGATGTCTTTCAGACAGAGTAAAGCAGAGGTTCTTGAAATTCTTCAAATTCCTAGCACATCTCTTGAAATAACTGCTAAATTACTTTCAAAGCGCATTGTCCATAGCCTAATCAAGGGGCCAGATTTCAGAATCAGTGTTGGGTAATGCCGTAAATAATGATGCTTTGGTTTCAGGTTACTTTCTGGGAACGGGCCTTTCCTTGACTCTAAATATTCTTGAATAAGAACATCAAGATATGCAACCTGAGGCACAGAGATTCTTTGAGCACATATCATGTCCACAATATCTTTCAGCTGCAGAGTCAACTGCCACACAACATCTTCTGTATCTTTAACTCTATCACCAATTATGAGAGGCAGCAGCCCTAGAAAATTCCAATTCTGTATACCCTGTCCTTAGTTTAGCTGCTTGAGGGCTGACATCACATGGCTTTTTTGTGTGATGCATCAATTGGTGATGCATGTTTCTATTTCTATAAAGTTGTGTCTTTCTAGTTATGTTTAAAATATTCCATTGCAAATAGAAAATTAAGTGGTATACATAACCAATATTTGCAAAGACAATACCTAAAATGACATTCTAGTATTTCATTCATACTTAAACATATATAGCTACTTTACCTTACAACACATGCCATATTTTTTAACATTTTCTTTAGGTAGAAATCAAGGTATTATTTTGTTGAATAATAAACGGTTTAATATTGTAAACTTAAATGTGTAAATCAGCAAAATCTTTAATTTAGACTGAATATTTCTGTTATTTTTAGGGTTATATTTTACCTATGATATTATGGTATTTTCCAATATATTTTACATAAAGTAATAAAATTAACAGTAAAAATGTGTATATTCTACATATGTCAGTAAAAATTAATGTAATGTAATGTAATAAAGATAAGGCTCACGTCACGTTTTGAACGCTACGGATGCTAGGAGAATTAAGAATAGGCTTGTGCAGCTTTGTGAAACCTTCAGCACGCGCTAAAATATAAACAGCACGTTCACGTCACCATTTGGAACGCTCCGGTTGCTAGGAGAATTAAGACTAGGCTCGCGCAGCCTTGTGGAACGTTCAGCACGCGCTAAAATATAAACAGCACGCCCGCGTCACCGTTTGGAACGCTCTGGTTGCTAGAAATAAGACTAGGCTTGTGCAGCTTTGTGGAGCCTTCAGCACGCGCTAAAATATAGACAGCACGCTCGCGTCACCATTTGGAACGATTAGGCTTGCGCTTCTTGTTCAAATAATCCATGTGATTAGTGAAGTATAGAGTAGGCTCGCGCAGACTTTTGGTACGTTCAGGATTATGGAATCAGATTTGTGCCAAAATGAATTGCACAATAAAAATGATCTCAAACGGAAATCTTATCATTTGCAAATAAAATATCCAGGTCTGACCTTTGTGCTCCATGGATTTAGTGCGCGACCTCTGAGTTCTGCGCGTGCTCTCTGAGCACTCATGAATAATAAACAAATAAACGCTCATTTATTCAGTTTCATCCTGAGCAAACAGACATTGGTGTGCATTTACCTCAGATCAATATCTGGTAACGAGAGACAAACAGGTTTGTACTCACAGTAAAATCTTTAATATTTTGTTTTAGACAGAACATTGCCTCAATATCTACATTGATTGTCGGAGTTTGCAGGTATTTTGTCGTTTTAAAACTGTAAAGTACAGAGAGAATTCATGTTTGTGTAAAGTTACTCACTCTTTAATGTTGAAATTTTTCCTGTCTCTTCGCTGCTGAGCTGCAACGAGGTGTACGCATGCGCAGTCCAAAATGCCTTGGGCACTGAGTTGTCACTCAAAAACTCATTAGCCCATGGGAATGCAGCTGAGAAGACCCGTCCACGCGAGAGCTTTGTGCCAAAATTGCTGAGAAGGGTATCTCTGCAGGCCAGAGGCAGCTCCAAGTGGGTGGTACAGCTCCAATTGGGCCGTACAGCTCCAAGTGGGTGGTACAACTCCAAGTGGCTCGTACAGCTCCAAGTGAGCGCGGAATACATACATACATACATTTTCTTTTCCGCTTCTCCATTTCAGGGTCGCGGTGGCAACAGGGCAAGGAAAGAAGCCCAGACGTCTCTGTCCCTTGCAACATCCCAAGGCGTTCCCAGGACAGCCGGGAGATATAATCCCTCCAGCGTGTCCTGGGTCTACCCCGGGGCCTCCTTCCAGTTGGACGTGCCTGGTATACCTCCAGTGGGAGGCGTCCAGGAGGCATCCTGATCAAATGCCCAAACCACCTCAACTGACTCCTCTCAATGCGAAGGAGCAGTGACTCTACTCCAAGCTCCTCCCTTGTCACTGAACTCCTGATCACGGAGAGTATGCCCAGCGAACCATTGGAGAAACCATTATTTCGGCCACTTGTATCCGCGATCTTGTTCTTTCGGTCATTACCCAGAGCTCATGACCATAGGTGAGAGTGGGGACGTAGACTTACCGGTAAATTGAGAGCTTTGCTTTATGGCTCAGCTCTCTCTTCACCACAACGGTGCGGTATAGTGACCGCATTACTGCAGACGCTGCACCTATCCTACGGTCAATCTCACCATCCCTCTTCCCATCACTCGTGAACAAGAACCCGAGATACTTGAACTCCTTCACTTGGGGCAGGTTCTCACCCCTTACCTGAAGGGAGCATGCCATCTGTTTCCGGGAGATAACCATGGCCTCAGACTTGGAGGTGCTGATCCGCATACCGACCACTTCACACTCGGCTGCAAACTGCTCAAGTGAATGCTGGAGGCCTCTGTGCGAAGAAGCCAGAAGAACAACAACATCCGCAAAAAGCAGAGAGCTCCTCAACGGAAGCCCTCCTGCCCCAGGCTACGCCGCGCCACCCTGTCCATGAATATCAGGAAGAGGAGTGGAGATAAGGCACAGCCCTGACGGAGTCTAATGCCCACACTGAACAAGCTTGACTTACTACCAAGGATGCGAACACAAATCAAACTCTGAGAGTACAAGGACCGTACGGCTCGCCGGAGCGACCCTGGCACTCCATACTCCCGGAGCACCTCCCACAGAATCTCTCTGGGAACACGGTCATATGCCTTCTCCAAATCCACAAAGCATGTGTAGAGTGGAGTAGCAAATTCCCACGCCCCCTCAATCATCTGTGCAAATGTAAAGAGTTGGTCCATTGTTCCACGGCCAGGACAAAATCCACATTGTTCCTCCAAAATCCTAGGTTCGACTATCGGATGGATTCTCCTTTCCAGCACCTTGGCATAGACTTTCCCCGGGAGGCTGAGAAGTGCAACGCCACGATAATTGGAACACTTTCTCCGGTCCCCTTTTTTGAAAATAGGAACCACCACCCTAGTTTGCCAATCCAAAGGCACCGTTCCCGAGGTCCATGTGATATTGTATAGGCGTGTCATCCAAGACAGCCTTCAGTAACTCTGGGCGAATCTCATCCACTCCTGGAGCTTTGCCACTGCAAAGCTTTTTCACCACCTCAGTGACTTCAGCCAAGGAAATGGAATCTGATTCCCCAGACACTCCTGGCCCTACCTCCTGCACAGGAGGCATGTCTCTCGGGTTAAGGAGTTCCTCAAAGTGCTCCTTCCAATGCCCAACAATACGCTCAGTCGAGTTCAGAGTTTCACCATCCTTGCTGAGCACAACTTGGACAGTGTCCCCCCTCCCCCTCCTGAGCTGTCGGAGTGTTTTCCAGAACCTCTTTGAGGCCGCCCGGAAGTCATTCTCCATGGCCTCTCCAAACTCCTCCCATGCTCTGGATTTTGCTTCAGCAACTGCCACAGCTGTAGCCTTTTTCGCCTGCCAGTACCCATCTGCAGAATCGGAAGTTCCCAGAGCTAGCCAATCTCGAAAAGCCTCCTTCTTCCGCTTGACAGCTTCCCTCACCCCCGGTGTCCACCAACGGGTTCTTGGGTTGCCGCCATAACAGGCACCGACAAGCTTTTGACCACAGCTACATGCAGCCGCTTCCACGATGGAGGTCCGGAACAGTGTCCATTCAGTATCCATTCCCCTTACCTCCTCCGGAACATGTAAGAAGTTCTCTCGGAGGTGAGAGTTGAAATCCATCCGGACAGAGTCATCTGCCAGCTTTTCCCAGGACACCCTCACTATATGTTTGGGTTTACCAGGTCTGTCCGGCAGCTTTCCCCGCCATCGGATCCAACTCACCACCAGATGGTGATCGGTTGACAGCTCAGCCCCTCTCTTTACCCGAGTGTCCAAAACACGGTCAGAAGACACAACCACAAAGTCGATCATTGACCTTTGGCCCAGAGTGCTCTGGTACCAAGTACACTTATGAGCAATCTTATGTTCAAACATGGTGTTCGTTATGGACAAACCATGGCTAGCACAGAAGTCCAACAACATCACACCACTCGGGTTTAGATCAGGCAGTCCATTCCTCCCAATCACTCCTCTCCAGGTTTCCCAGTCATTGCCAACGTGAGCATTGAAGTCCCCCAGTAAAACAATAGAGTCAGTGCATGGAATCCCCTCTAGAACCCCAGTAACTGCCTCCAAGAATGCCGAATACTCTGAGCTGCTGTTCGGTGCATACGCACACACAACAGTCAAAGTTTTCCTCTCTGCAAGCCAGAGCCGCATACTGGGACAAACTCCAGCTGTACAGGCGCCAGCCGGGGACTTGTGAGTATCCCCACACCCGCCCGCCACCTCTCACCCTGTGCAACTCCTGAGTAGGAGAGAGACCAACCCCTATCGAGGAGTTTGGTTCCAGAGCCTACACTGTGTGTGGAGGTGAGCCCAACTATATCTAGCTGGTATTTCTCAACCTCACGCACCAGCTCTGGCTCTTTCCCCCCCAGTGAGGTTATGTTCCACGTACCAAGAACCAATTTCCGCTGACAAGTTCCACAACACCAGGGGCCCCTTCGCCCCCGCTCTGTGCCCGATGGGCATTGCACCGTACCCCTACTCTGGATCTTGTGGGTGGTGAGCCCACATGATCCTCCCACGTTGCCATTTCGGGCTGAGACCGGCCGGGTTACGTAGGCTGCCCGGCCACCAGGCGCTCGCCGTCGGACACTACCCCCAGGCCTGGCTCCAGGGGTAGGTCCCGGTAACCCTTTCCCGGGCAGGGTACACTGAATTTTAATGGGTGTACTCATAGGAATGCTTTTGGATCATGTTTGTCTGGGTCTTCACTCCAGACCTGTTCACCATGGGAGACCCTATTGGGAGCTAACAGCTCCTGCCGACATAGCCCTGGAGGTCATGAGACCACACAAGCCCTTCCGCCACGACAAGGCCCTGATCCAGGAAGGGGAGCGCGGAATAGTGATGGGAATTTCGGCTCTTTTTGGGGAGCCGGCTCTTTTGGCTCCTAAATGGCTCTTTGTTTTACCACTTATTTTCACTGGTACAGAACAATATTACCTACATTTTACATGACTATATGGACAAAATATTATTGTTCAATATTAAAAATAATAAATAGTGTTGCAAATGGCCAATTGTTTTTATGGCTGTCTTGTAATAACTCACTGATTGCACTCACACATTCAATTGTATAAATAACTGGATTTTATTTAAACACCTTAAAAAATCACTTGTAAACTCTGAAGTATAGCCAATGGAACCCAAAAGGTAGGTATTACAAAATAGTTTATTAAATTAAATAATCATCCATTTCTGGGTAATAAAATAAACAAATACTCTGCAAAGTGCAAATCAGCAGCATTCAACGGTAGTGAATAAAACAACCACAACTGTCAACAAACATTTAACTGATTTAACATTTTCTTAAACTATTTTTTGGAAGGCAGATTGGCATTCAGGAAAACCAAGTATCTCAGCTTGGAGGGGCTGATCCGGTTTCTTCTCTCTGTTATTATCTGCCCAGTTTTTGAAAATATACTTTCAGAGGGTACTGATGTTGCTACAATACACAGTCGCCCATCACCTTGACTAGCCGTGGGTAAACTGAGGCCTTTGAATGCCACCAGCTCAGTGGGTCTTTTGTTCTTGGAATAAGAGGTTCCTCAAGATAAGACCATACTTCCAGCATTGCATCTACTGAGGGAACTCTTCTTGCAGTGTCCTCTGTGGCTCTTGCATCAAATAGTTTCCAAACAGCAGATTGTTGACCTTTGTTTTTTGTTCTCTGATTGGTTGAATGACAAGCCTTAGAAAAAAATGGCTCAGTCTTAGATGGGAACCGACTTTCATTGTTCACTTAAAACAGTGCGGAAGAACATTGAACATTTTAAGCACGACTCAAGCACGTCGCTGGCTTCGAGATATGTAGTTTTCGTAAAGGCTCTGGAGACGACTCAGAGGCTAAAGAACCCTTTTTATTTGTTTTTAAAAACAGGGCTGATATGGAGCTGTTTCTAAAAGCTTGTGTTGATGAGCAAGTCAGGGTCAGGGTCAATGCGATGTTTGTGGTTACGCTATGCCCCTAACCCCAGAATTTTTAAGACCTGTAAACTGGACTGTAGGGCTCCTCACCTCAATTCTTAATGCACAGATACTAGACTGCAGGGCACCTTGTACACCACAGTTCAGACAGTGTGTATAGTTTGACACTTTTAGAAACCTGGTCTGGTTAACTGTGATGTCCTGCTTTGCGTACAATGCCCTGCACAAAATAGATATCCTAGTTATTTTCTTTCTTCTAACAAATTTCCATAACTAATGCAGCTCAAATTGCTCTGTTTGAGCATTGTTTGGAAGTTTAAGAGAATGTCAGTGAGTTCTTTGGGACATTGTGTTAGATTATTGTGTATTTTGTAGTCCAGCTGTATGCCTGGTGACCATGTAATAACTGTTTTGTTTTAAGTGTTAATATTGTACCTTGTAAACATTGAGTACATTATATGGAGTACATTTTCAGCATTATGTGATTTACAGACTTGTTTGTGGTTGGATTAATATGTGTTCTTGCAATAAATAAAGAGAATAACCATTTAACTGAGACCACATGTGCTGAGAATGATAATGTTTGCTTATATATAGGCTACTACTCACTTCCTAACAAGAGACATGACAGTAAATATGGGTTCATCAGCACAGCTCAGTGCTGGGGTGTTATATATTCTTTGCCTGGCATTAGGTTCGTGTTTCTCTACTCCAGAGAAACCAATCCTATTGTCAGTATTTCTCTACAGGGATTAGAGAGGCAGTGTGTGCACATCTGTGTTAGTAACGGTTGCAACTTAATGTAGAATATATTCATTACAAATTTGTTCTCAAATATTTGTACATATGGTGTATTTCTGAAATAAGTTAAACTGAATAAATGAACCATATTAAAATAAATTGGTAGCCCTTCGGGCTGCACGGTAGTGCGGTAGGTAGTGTTGCAGTCACACAGCTCCAGGTTGTGTGTTTGAGCCACACTCCATGTGACAGTCTGTGAGGAGTTGAATTAGATGAGCAGTTTCAGACAATGAATGAATGAATGATAGTCCTTCTACAAATTCACATGCACAATCCAGGTAATAATAAAGGGAGGCTTTCTGACAGTCTAAGCCAGTGTTATCCAATTCTGACCTTATTCTACTTGTTCAAACAAACTTGATTCAACTAATTTTGTGAGTAGGGTGCTCCAGGACCTGGTTCTGATGCCAAATCAAAGCATATGTGATCATCTGAACACAAAGAGTAATACATAATACTCTACAACAAGGACATACTTCTATAAAGAATCATTTAAAACCATGCAAAGGAACTAGATGAAGTACAGTGAACTTCTCTGAATGTCTGTTTATATTCTTAATTGAGCCAAATTTCCTGAAAGGATGCACCATTATCTTGGAATTCATTAAACAATAACTACATTACAGTGAATTTCCATTTTATTAAGTTCACCTCACTTGTAGCTGCACTGACTCTATTGTCATATACACCCACTATGACTGAGTGTTCTTGGTAGGTTTGCTGAATATTATGATTATTTGCAAATTATTAGCACCATTTCTCCCATGTCCATTAATGGAAAGGAGCTGCTTTAAATATTTATTTGAATAGTGGGCCATAAGTGTTACTTAAGGGTTTACACATTTAAACTGATTATAATCCAATACTGTGCTCAGTACAAAACAAATAATACAGTCCTATAGTTCTGTTATCAAATTAAAATAATGATTGTAGACATGAGAGACCTAATGGATTTCATAAGTTTGCAGTTCACCCCATAATCATTTACCAAAAATATATAATTAAAATATCAGAAGTGCTGTGTAATTCATTTTCACTGAAACGTAATATTTTAAACTATAACTAGTAGAGGGTACCTAGTTCTATTGGAGATAAACTATGCCCTTTTTTCAAATCACAAAGGCTGCTTTTCCTACAGTCGCCTTCCCACAAAACATCTAGATCCCCCACTTGCTGGTTTCCGCCCACTTGCGGGCCTCCAGCCTGCAGAGATATGTACTTGTGATGTTCTGCAGTTCGTTACAGATGTATGAACGATTCGCACTGGCAACGAAACTGTGTGTTAGTAGAGATAAATAAATACATATATAATCTCTGTTTCAAGTGGCTGAATTTCCCTGGAAACTGCAGTGTCCTGATGTGTTAACTGAGCCACGAAGACAATTGTGTATCATAAAACATTTGTGCAATGTATTTGCGAGGGAATGCAAAACGTTTTGCAAGGGAACACAATTGTGTTTACAACTATTGGATAGCATACTGTGCCACAATATACATGTAATAAACACTCACAGGCCAATTAATGCAGTCACACAGCTCCAGGGACCTGGAGGTTGTGGGTTTGATTCCCTCTCCGGGTGACTGTCTGTGAGGAGTTGGTGTGTTGTCCGTGTGGGTTTCCTTCGGGTGCTCCGGTTTCCTCCCACAGTCCAAAAACACACGTTGGTAGGTGGATTGACGACTCCAAAGTGTCCGTAGGTGTAAGTGAATGTGTGTGTGTGTCTGTGTTGCCCTGTGAAGGACTGGCGCCCCCTCCAGGGTGTATTCCTGCCTTGCGCCCAATGATTCCAGGTAGGCTCTGGACCCACCTCGACCTTGAATTGGATAAGCGGTTACAGATAATGAATGAATGAATGAATGAGGCCAATTCATTAAACCAACCCTTGAGTCTACACTCTTTGTTCATTTTATCAGCTCCACTTAGGTGCACTTTATAGTTCTACAATAACAGACTGTAGTATATCTGATTCTCTGCATACTACATACCCCACAGGGCCACAAGAAAGCAGATCTAGTGTGGTGCTGGATCATTCTCAGCGCTGCAGTGACACTGACGTGGTGGTGGTGTGTTGCGTTGTGCTGGTGCGAGTGGATCACACAGCAGTGCTGCTGGAGTTTTTAAACCCTGTGTCCACTCTGTGAGACACTCCTCCCTCGTTGGTCCAACATGTAGATATGTTGGTCTGCACAGTGTTGGTCATTCTTTAGTCCTTTATCAGTGATCACAGGGTGCTGTCCACAGGACAGCTGGATGTTTTTGGTTGGTAGGCTATTCTCTGAGAACCAGCCGACAGCTCGTTTAAAAACTCCAGCAGCACTGCTGTGTCTGATTCACTCGTACCAGCACAACACAGACTGACACACCACCACCACATCAGTGTCACTGCAGTGCTGAGAATGATCCACCACCACATCACACCTGCTCTGTGGGGCTTCTAAACTTTGCAGAAAAAAGGGTTACAAAGTATGCAGAGAAACAGATGGACTATGGTCTGTAACTGTAGATCTATAAAGTGCACCTGTGTGGTCAGTTGGACAGTGAATGTAGATACAAGGAGCTGGTTTTAATGAAGTGGTCAGTTGGTGTATATAAAAAGTGTATATGACTATGGTACTGATGCACATATACAACGTGTTTAATGATACACTGTTTTTCTTTAACATAGTTTTTTTGTTTTTTCCTGCATTTGTTATACTTAAACAGTTTTCATTTAGAGTAATGGTGAAATACCTGAAGGGTAATGTAGATTAAAAAAAATTAATTGGTAACAGTTATCATGCTAGACCAGCATAGGTGGCGTTTTAGGGGAGCTAAGCAGGTAAATACTAGCATCCAAAGATGGGAGCTGGGAGATACTTTTATTCAGTTAATGACAGTCATGACATAGGGTAAGTCAAATATCATTCATTCATTCATTATCTGTAACCCTTATCCAGTTCAGGGTCACGGTGGGTCCAGAGCCTACATGGAATCATTGGGCACAAGGTGGAAATACACCCTGGAGGGGGCACAAATCCTTCACAGGGCAAGTCAAATATCAGTCATTTTTTTTTTTTTTAACAACGTTAAATGTGATGGAACATGCTATGTATTGAGTAATTAGCATATTCATGTTGACACAGGGTGGATATGTGTGATTATTATCATCTAATCCAGTCAGACAGGATTTAATTTCTCAAATTGCTCGCTACTCCCTACGTAGTGCTCTTCATAAGTCAAGAATTTACACCCAAATGGTGTCGTTATTGTTTGTTTAATACAGAGTCATGGAGCCTGTTTCTGTATATTAATCACTTCCTAGTAAACATTTGATGCATCATTAAGGTTGAGAAGCTGCTGATTTCAAACCTACATAGTGTACAGTTATATTGTGTAGTAGTGTTTACAGTTCTGCACTACAGAGAGACTCAGCCCATATTAAGAATACATACATGTGAACCAAGCCTATCTTGCTGGAGTGGTGGGTACCCAAAATACAGAACCACCCATTTGAACATTAATGAGCTATTTACTCCATTCATAGCATGATCTGACACATTTAAAATGAAAAAAAAAACATAAAATAACTTACATTTTACTTACCAAAAATCACAGCTGTAATTAATCATTCAGAGTTTCAGAGACACTTTTTTTTTCACCTGTACAATTTGTTTTTCACCTGTATGTTTCTTGCTTGCTTCCATATGGAAGAGTACAGTGGTTTTGTGTTTTGCATACCATTTCTTGAAATAAATGATGTTGGATTTAAGTTCACTAAAATACTTTTTTGTGTAATGCTTATTTGATGTACATCTGTAGTACAACCTGCCATAGTTTTTCATTGTGTCATTAGTAGTACTCATCAGTTGTAGTATTAACGCAAATTCTTACTTATATTCATCTTAAAATGTTAAGGAAGTCTAAACTAAACAGCTTAATTTTACTGACAACAGCATCCACAACGTGAAACAGAACACTGATTTGTTAGTAACGTCTGTTTAAGATTTTTAGTAAAAATTGCAAAACAAATGAGTGGGTTACACTTAAAAAAAAATGCTTGCAAAAACATTGCACTATATATTTAAGTAAACTCAACACAATTTTTTACAGTGTGGTAACGAGAGACAAACAGGTTTGTACTTAGTCTGAAGAACACTTTCATAGTACAAATAAATCTTTAATCTTACTAAGCTTCTTCAAGTGTTTAAGGCTCTCTAGAGAACCTTTTCTCCCCCAGGGCTGGGCTGTCCCCTGGACCCCAGAATCCCCTCAGTCTGGGAGCTCATCTGCCCAACCTGCTGCCTCAACACAGGCCCTCACACCGAGACACACTGGCTTTGAAGCATCTGCTGCCAGTGTAGTGTATAGCTCCTCAGATCCCCAGTGTCCCCCACCCACCAGAGAGTAATTAATATAACTCTTTATTTGTATTAATGTACTGGTTGTATAATGAGTAGCTTTTTTTTTCACTTTTATAGTGAAAAGTCTGCCACAGAGTATGAGGAGGACAGGTCTTCACTGTCCAGATTAGAGCAGACACACAAGCCGTGTTCAGCTGTGATTGTGAATGTGGACAGGTTGTAATCCCGTTATCACCTGTTCTTCTTGTCTCCAACCTCAGCAGAGAAAGCAAACAGCTCCTCTGTGCCTAGCAGATAGAGGATTGTACAGAGGAAACAGCAGACAGGAAAAAGCAGAGAATGCAGCAAAGAGAACATAACAGCAATGAGAACACAAACTAGAAATACAGCAGCAGAAAGAATAGAAACACAGTAGTGAGAACCAGGCAGAGGGAACACAGCTGAGAGCACATCAAACGGAACAAAGTGCACAGAAACACTCAAGACTAATCACAGGAAAGTACACAGCAGTGAGAACACAGACAACAGAAGGAAAGGGAACATAGCAGATCACACAACCTAGAGGACGTGGCACAAAGAACTCAACTGAGTCTAATTGCATTTCTTACACTAACCTCCCAAGGTGAACATGTACAACTTGGCACTTGCTCCACAGCAAATGTTTAACAATTCTGAACTCATTCTTTCCGACATGCACTTCTTTCCAATTTAATTAGAATGTCCTTTTAGCACTGATCATGTAATAGTTGGAATTATTTAGTTAGAAAACCTTGAAATTTGGTCCTTTACTATATATGTCAATTTTATTTCACAGCCTTTCGATGATTAAACATTCACAACTCACTGCAGAAAGGAACAGAGGCAGTAATCCAGAGAATCTCTAAGTGGGTTTTTAGTAACTATGTTAATGGCTGTAGCTTGTTCATCAGAACTTCAGTGCACTGTAATGACAGAAATGATTAATCATTTCCTCTAAACAATCCTGTAAACTGCTATGCTGTGAAAACAAAAGATATTCTGATCAAGCTATTTTTCCCACCCTTATGTTTACATATAAATGCAAAATAAATAAACAAATAATCAGGAAACATTGACTAAGAATCTGTATTTAAAAAAATTTGAGGCCAACTGAAAAGTTGAATCAAAGAAAAAAATGGAGTGACTGCTGATTGTGCTGATCTAGAGGATTGTAAACTGTCAGTTAAATCCCTGGCATCATAATTAGGAATTAGTCATTGCACTGTCACAGAGACGTACAACTGTAGCTCACTGGGGAAAATCAAACGGACAACTTTGACTGCTCAGGGAGATGGGAGACAGGTCTTCATTTGCAGTAGAGAGCCAGATATACCCCATATTACTTACAGAAAACAGAGGGGTAAGAATGTATGCTATATCTGTCTAAATGTCTGTCAACGCCTCTTAAATGAATAGTATCAGTAGGGCGTTTGTTAGCTGTAGTTACAAATATAACTTCATAATGAAGATTCCTGTGAAGGTTTATTGGGATTCAACCATAAAAATATTCATTCTGGATCACAAAGCCATTCCTTCTTATCCCTGTTGACCACAGGACTCAATTCCATTGCTCTGCAACCCAGTGCTGAGGGTAGAGGCTTTCTTGTTCTAAAGCAAATGCACATGAGCCAAAGGTCACCATGCAAAAGGACAGCCCTGGACAGATGAGCAGTGGAGCCTGTCCTCCTGAGCGAAGGAAATCTATCTTAATTCCTCAGTGATTAAGGACTTGTCATCCAAAATCAGTATCTGTCCTCACTCATGTTCTGTTGTCTATTGCTTGCAATCAAATTTTCAAAGCAATGTTTCAAAAATTACATTTCAGAAGAAAGGTAGAATGTACTGTTTCCTGCAAGCTTTTGAATATATTGTGTAGGAATTCATTTCAAGTCAGACAGATGCAAAGTGTTTGAAACCAACCTTTTTAAATATGCTTTTATTTAGAAGAATGATGTAAGATGTTTAACAAAATCATGTAAGGATTCTTTTCTGAATATTACACTGGAGCAGTGTCACAAACTGAATAACAGTTGCAAGTGGTTACAGCTTTAGTTTTCCCAGAAGCAGCATTCAAGTAATAGCAAACTGAAGGAAAGTAGAGGCAAATTATTAGAATTTTAGCACAATGGGGAAAATAGAAGTGGGCATCATAACATTTTGATTTTTTTTTAATTACTGTTGCAAGGTTATCATATATATCATCAATACTCAAAGAGCAACTGCGTGTGGATGTAAAACAGTACACTATATAAAAGGTTGAATAAATGACTTTGTACACAGGGTAAAACCACTGTAATTATATTTTTGAGTGTGTTGTGTATTGAAAAAATGCATTAAAACATTGTGATATAATTGTTTCATATTACACCCACTTATAGGCAAGAAAATACTCTTAATTTTGGCATATTTTCATCATACTTAAGGAATGGAGGAAGAGCATTGGAAAGCCTTAAGCTACTTTACTACACTGACTTAAGATCACATGGATTTCACCATCATCCGTGTGGCCTTGGCTGAGTATGGTTCGGGGGCTTTCCAGGTCAGCCAGTGGAGGCCAGATGCCCAGCCTTTATTATTATTCTTGGGATGCCACTCTCCATTTAGATCTGCTGACCCACAGCGACTAAACCACCAGCCTCCACCTTCATGTGCACTGCAGTCATTTAAGGCAATGTCCCCAAAAATGCACGGAGAGCAGCCATCATTGTCTCGGTCAGATGTGCTGAAGCCATAGCCATTCTGGTCAATGCCACTGTATGCCCCACGTATGGCATCACCTTAGTAATGGACAAAAAGGTTTTTAAGACACGAATGGAGTGGTAAAAGTTCTTTAAGACACTATTTTAAAACTTAAAGGAGCAATTAGTAGTTTTCTCCAACAAATCTGCCACATTGAAATGATACTGATATCAAAGTATCATGACTTTAGTTTTGGTCCCCAGAGTTTTCAAGGTCTTGGATAAAGGGCTGACCATTGGAGCAATAAAAAAAAAACATTTTGTTAACATAGCACTATTTGTGTTTAAAATCACTTCTATAAATATGTCATAAAGAAAGTGTTTGAATATGCTTATAACTCAGTACTATTTTGAGTTTATTTACTCTTTAAATGAACCATGAAAAGCATTTATATGGTCTTTTACATTGTTATCTAATTTCTAATTGGAAAAAATAGGCCATGACTTAAAAATATAATTGCATATATAAGTGTGCATTGTCTTCTGTTAATGATAATTTATTAATTCTGACATATATAAACACAACATGTAATTTGACTGAGTGCCTAAGCCTGCATAATTTAGCAAAAATGAAAGGTAAAAACACATCACACACTATTACAAATCACACAGGAGGACATTTACATGATTTAAATGAAAATCAGTAACTGTACCTGCATTGCCACTGTATTCTCCAACACTCAGTTTGTAAGCACTTGCTTCATCACCGACCTTGAAATGTTGGTATTCCGCAAATGCAGAGCCTCCCTCAAAGTCAAACAGATCCACCCTGAGTGTCATACTCCTGTTCTTTTCATTGGTTAGAGCACTTATTTTGTACAGACCCAACCAGTGATCATCTAAAATAAAATTTGAGAGATATCAAATCATGTCTTATCATACTTTAAATCATCATGATAAGTGTAAGGCCATATTTTTACAATATATTGCACTTTCACATTATTTGTTCTTAAATGAGCATTGTTAAATATGCAGCAAGTTAAAAAATGAACACATTATATTCATATTATGTAACAATAATTGCATGTTAATTCTTTAAAGCCTGACAAATGAAATAATACAATAAAACAGATTTTTTTGAAAATCACACATTGTGTCCCTTTAACTAAAAGTCTAAATGTGGTTCATTTACCAATTTTGGATCATGCAATTTCTGAATGTATCGTATTTAGGCATTTATCAATAATCACTGCATCAGTTAAATCAGTTCAGACTTTTTTCTTTTACAATCTTTTCTTAATTTTGATTAATTTCAATTAAAGAATTGATATCAAATGATTGTCTGTTCTTCAGAACTTTTCAGGAAAACATAACTTTGAGCTGATGAGAAAGACTGCTCCAGAGATCCTTTTTACATTTCATATACTGATAAAAACACCAAAACAACAAAGGCTGTTTTGTTGATCTGTACAACTGTTTCCACATTTAGAGGATTGTATATATATAATATATAATCTGACAACTGAGCAACACATTTTGCACACAAAGGCTTTTATAAAACTAAAAATACATTTTTGTTTCATAAAAATACTTTGTAAAATTTTCTAAATGTGTTTTGCTGCTGTAAAGACCAGATAGAATTTTCTGAATATTTATTATAATTAATGAGAATTTGACAAATACACCACATTTATGAAATGGAACAAAAATGCTTATTTTTACTACAAGTAACATCATACAAATCATACATACAATTGCTTCAGTTTGGCAAAAAGTAGTCTAGATTAGTCTAGTAGAGATTTTCTCCTGTGTTTTCATGATGATAGCAACAATTTTGTAATGGTTTGGTAAATGCATGGAAATGCTTCCATTTCATTCACAGTTCAGTAGAGAACTTAGAACACTTGCCCCAAAAGGATGGAAGTTTGTTTCGGTATTTCTCTTCATTAGATGATGATAAAGAGCCACCTCTAAAAATCATGTATAATTTGATACATCTGGCTTTATCGGGTTAAACATGCCTGACTTTCATGAACTAAAATTAATGTGACTCTCCATCCCATGTTGAGTTTAACTTTATGGAAATATAATACAAAAATGATAAACATTTGCTTTCATAAATATTGTGGTAAAAATAACTTTTAAACTCATTTAAGTTCTCAGCATTTACACACGACAACCCATCGATAGTGCTCTAATGCTTGAAGCACTCTGACTGGACATATATCACACTTTAATGTAAAACTCATGTTTTATAACAAATGTTGACCTGCACAGATTTTAAGATTTAATCTGTGCACAGATTACTTTACAAATTAAATGCCTGACAACCTGCTGACCGAAATAAAAGATTTCAGAAGACCTTGTCTTTACTTGACATTTCACAGCGTTCTACTAAATAATATATAACTGCATATAAACCTAGCACAAAAAGTAAGGATATTTGTGTTTGGTAGATTACTTCTTTGTTGTAACAATTCTTCTTGGCAATAAATCTTATACTGTTGGAAAGCCTGTTAATTTCCCTTTTAAATGGTGCCGCATTTAAGGAACATGTGCAGTAGAGCTCAGTATGTAGGTTGTGCCCATGAAAAATGTGCCAAATCCTCTCTGCCAACGCCAAACAGATAATTGTGTTATGGTGTGGGGCGGCATCTCACTCACTGGAAAAACAAAGCTCGTCATCATTGGAGGCAATCTAAATACAGAGAGATATCAAGATGAAATTCTGCAACCAGTGGCAGTCCCATATCTCCACAGCCTGGGACCGTACTCTATACTCCAAGATGACAAAGCTCGCCCCCGCAGAGCAGGGTTTATCAGAGACTACCTGCAGAATTTGGGAGTGCAGAGGATGGAATGGCCTGCCAGCAGTCCAGCCATCCCCATTGAACACTTGTGGGATCAGCTTGGGCATGCTGTTTGTGCCAGAGTGACCAACACAACCTCGTTGGCTGATTTGTGACAAATGCTAGTTGAAGAATGGGATGCCATCCCACAGCAGTGTGTGACCAGGCTGTTGTGGCTGTGTATGGTTCTTTCACAAACAACTGAGGCTCCTGTTTGTTAAATGAATAAATTGATTAATTGCCAGTATGTCTTGTTTCTTCAAACTTCAATCATCCAGTCCAACCAACACCAAATGAGTCAATGGCAGAATTAAGCTGTTTGGCATTGTCATAGAGGATTTGGCAAATTTTTCATGAGCGCAACCCACTCAGCTCTACTGCTCATCCCACAAATGCATGTTCCTTACAACTGTGGCACCATTTAAAAGGGAAATTCACACACTTTCCAATGGTATAAGAGTTATTGCCAAAAAGCATTGTTACAACAAAGAAACACAAATTTCCTTACTTTTAGTGCTATGTATATATGTATATATATATACTTTAACAGTTTTCTTCCGGGTGCTCCAGTTTCCACCCACGGTCCAAAAACACACACTGGTAGGTGAATTGGCGACAAAAGTGTCCATAGGTGTGAGTGAATGTGTTTGTGTGTGTTGCCCTGTGAAGGACTGGTGACCCCTCCAGGGTGTGTTCCTGCCTTGTGCCCAATGATTCCGGGTAGGCTCCGGACCCACCACAACCCTAAACTAAATAAGCGGTTACAGATAATGAAATTAAGTGAAACTTTAGCGGTTCAAATTTAGCAGTCCACTTTAAAACAATGTGCTGTATTGAGTCTACTGGATCTATATATATTACGGTGCAAATGAGAGGCAATGCTGCATTTAATGACCAGTAAAACCACCATTAATTACAACTCAATACATTTTTTGAAATATCAGGGGGAAAAAAGCAATATAGAAAAAATGTAAATCAAATTCAAGTTCAAGAGTACTTTCAGTTTTTCAACAATATTACCATACAATTTTCAGTCATAGAAATGGTTTAATTTCCTGCTTCTCTCAATTTAAGTCATTGTAAGCTTATTCAATAATGCTGAGGTCTGGGCTCTGGTACCAGTTCAGTGTTCTAAGGAGGAACTGTAGCATATTTGATTTATTTAAATTTAATTATTTATTTGAATCATTGGGCGGCACGGTGCTGCAGCGGGTAGTGTTGCAGTCACACAGCTCCAGGGACCTGGAAGTTGTGGGTTCGAGTCCTGCTCCGGGTGACTCTGAGGGGTTTAGTGTGTTTTCCCTGTGTCTGCGTGGGTTTCCTCCAGGTGCTCCGGTTTCCTCCCATGGTCCAAAAACACGTTAGTAGATGGATTGGCAACTTAAGTGTCCGTAGCTGTGAATGTGTGAGTGTGTCACCCTGTGAAGGACAGGCGCCCCCTCGAGGGTATGTTTTACGAGTGTTGAGACAAAAAACACGTGGGAATTGGTGTGAAGTTTCCACTATGTTACAAATCGCATAAAAATGCCAAATTCATGACTAACCCATGTAGGGGATGTGTTCATTTATTTTCATTTATAAAAGTTAAGAAAATGTCATTTAACCTGGCTTGGCCTAACTTTCCATATCAATATAAGTAATGAATCAGGGAATAGGGACTATGTGTAAGTAATTGCTAATAGACATTACTTACTATTAAGAGTTCCAAACCCAGATTTATACTCTGCCCATTTTTTGTTGAAGGAAACATCTCCTCCCGTCCGTCTCTGGAGAACAGTCCAGCCACCGTCTTTTCGCATTTCACAGTACACCTGCATGGAAACAATTAAATGAATTGTGCTAAAGTGATTTCGATGATGAAAATATATCATTTAAGGGTTAACAAAGCAATACATTATATTTAAGCCCAAAAACAGATTGTATTTATTAGCATGATTATTTATTATGTTTCTTTTTTTCTGCAAAGTAATTTGAAGTTTGTGATCCATAGAATGGGTTCCATTATAGGGTGGTCACATTTAAAATGGGCTTAAAACAGAATCTCTGACACATCCAGGTCTCTAGACATCAGTATAAAGGCTGTTTAAGGTGAAGAATTCTAAACGAGGAAAGAAAAAAAAAAAAACTTTTTCAGGTACTTCACTATACATGCTGCTATTTTAAAGCAAATTTCAATACAAAAATATATATGCATGCGGTACGACGGCACAGCGGATGGTAATGTCGCAGTCACACCAAGGACCTGGAGGTTGTGGGTTCAAGTCCTGCTCTATGTGACTGTGAGGATTTTGTGTGTTCTCCGTGTCCGTGTGGGTTTCCTTCGGGTGCTCTAGCTTCCTCCCACGGCCCATAAAAACACGTTGGTAGATGAAATGGTGACTCAAAAGTGTCTGTAGGTGAGAGTGAATGTGTGAGTGTGTGTCACCCTGAGAAGGACTGGCGCCCCCTCTAGGGTGTGTTCCCGACCCAATGATTCCGGGTAGGCACCGGACCCACCACAACCCTGGATTGGAAAAGCGGTTACAGATAATGAATGAATATATATATACACAGTGAGTTCCTGTAAAATCAAACTAATTTTCTGTGATTTCTTTGAAGTGATTTGGAAATTATATCAACTTAATTGCTTAATATCTTACATTAACAGAACATTAATGACAAACATTAACTTCCAATATTTTTAGGTATGTAGAGCATGTGGAGCTTTAGCTACAGTATCTATTTAATAAACCTCAACCTGACATGAATTAAACTTTTATATTAACTGATAAGTCATCACTGGTCGTCATATTGGTAATGTACTGTAAAATAAAGAACTGTTAAAAGCAAGGGCATAGAATTAGCATGGACTTAGTCACAAAGTCAAGTTCGCTAATGAAATAAATCCATCATAACGTTAATGGCAATGTTAGGCTTTGGGGCACAGCATACAGCAAGCTAAAATTGTGTGTAGCTACGACTACAAAATTAACTGCACTACAAACTGCCAACTTTTTTGTCAGGCATTAATTTAACATTAACTTTTAATTAATAATTCATTAATTAAATTGTGAATAGATATTGACAATAATTTAAAAGAAAGTAGAATAGCATATGCGATATATCAGTCCTTTATCATTTTATCACATAGCAAAAAGACATTGTCAGTCATTCATTTATTCATTGTCTGTAACTGCTTATCTAGTTCAGGGTCACGGTGGGTGCAGAGCCTACCCATTACTGGGCGCAAGGCAGGAACACACCCTGGAGGGGGTGCCAGTCCATCATACACCCACACAAAAACACAAATACAGACACTATTTGAGTAACCAATCCACCTACCAACGTGTGTTTTTGGACTGTGGGAGGAAACTGGAGCACCTGGAGGAAACCCACGTGGACATGGGGAGAACACACCAAACTCCTCACAGAGAGTCACCCGGAGCAGGACTTGAACCCACAACCTCCAGGTCCCTGGTGCTGTGTGACTGCCCCATCATTACTTCATTTAATTGTAAATACTCTTATACCGTTTATATAAAAAATAAATAAATAAAAAAAGTACACTAGACTACATTGTAAATACAAGAACAATTAATACCTTGAAAGACATTTTGGATGCAGAAGGCCAAATGGTAAAAATGCCACTTTGTGCACTAGGTATGACATTCTTTATGTCTGTGCAATCTTTTGCTAAAAATGAGAGAGACACAAACAGAATCAAATTAAACATTTAAGAAAAATAAATTCACGTATAAATTGAGATTCGTGGTGTTCTTTTAAATATGTCACAATAATATCTGATTAAACAATTATTTGATCATTAAAATGGTTATACAGCAGCTGATATACAAGAATAGGGTAAAACCATTATAAAATTTCAAGATTTTCTCCCTATTCTCTGTATTTGTTTTTCCATTCGGACTTAACTTACTGAGGGTATTATTGGCAAAATTTAATTTTCATTAGTTACATTACGGGGTCACGAATAGGCAGACCGTGGTTTGGGTATGGACCCAGACAATGTCCTATTCGGACCTGGACCTGTAACTGATAAATTAAGAGCTGTTTACTTTTTAACAGCGTGTTTGTTTTAAACAGTGTGACTCTTCTAGCCATGGTTCAATTTTATCGCTCCAGGAGATTACCAGGCTAATTGCATATCACACGTGAGGCTACTCAGCCAATCAGATCTGTGCACTATTATGAGCCTGTGACTCAAACGCGTGTCACACACAGGGCACGGCTCCAGACACCGCTGTCCAGGGGCCAGTAAAGATAGCCCAAGGGTGGTATAGAGAGCGGAGTGTTTAAGAGTTGCGCCAACGGCAGTCGAATATTTTGAACGTCCAGGGACGTTTCTTGTTTACTGGGTTACATTACCAGCAAACTGGAGGGCTGGACCGGACTTTATCCGTTAACAGCAAGCAGATTAGCTCTTATGCTGAAGGACGGGAATCCATGTTCAGCTTTGAGAATTTCAACCCGTAGCATTCCCTTATTTTTAAAGTCTCTGGTTTTACTTGACACAACACCCAGAGTGTTGAAACTCGAGGTGCAGGATGAAGGTGCTCTTTCTTTACTGTTTAAAAGTATCAGATACGCATTACATTCTATTCTACATAATCACAAAAACAGTTCTGTTCCTGTTGTGTAATTTTAGCTTAGATTCTACTGCAAAATAAACTCTCATTTCACCTTCTCCACTCACAACTCTACAGTCACTCGCCCAGTTACATTTAACAAATACTCCCCCAGACAAACATCACGCTAGAAGAATGTTTCTCTAATTTCACAATGGAAAAATCATATAATTACAGGAGAAAGCCATGGGCTGTTCGTTATGTTTATACTTTACTCAAAATCCTATAGCCTAATTAAATGTTAACATTCCCCAAATCTACTAATTTAGTGAGGAAATACGCTAGCATGCTTTAACACACTTGTAAATCAGATATAGATGCGCTGATAAAATATCATTCTTTAAATGTCTTACATTTTAAACGCGCATTGAACTCGCATCTGTTTTGCTGTAACTCTACAGCGTTTTGCTGGTGTCTGCGACTAACTTCCGGGGAACTATTGGGAGGCTCCCTCATCCGCCATTGCTGTAAAAACTGGTCCACTGGAGTCAACGATGGTGACGCAACTCTCTCTATACAGCTCTGCAAGCCATAAGGACTTTATTTACAGTTTTTTTTTCAAAATCATTGTTTTATTTGTAAATTTTACTTGAAATGAGACAAGGCGATTTCATTAAGAAGATTTGTTATTTATAATATTCATAAATATTGTTGAAATATATTGAAATATAATTGAAAGGGTCATTTGATTTGAAACGGTTGAAAATTTTGTTAACTAGGTAAAATGTTGCTTTAACTATGGCTACTTAAATATGCAGGATATGGCACTGATCATAATACAGTTATGTTCCAGACCTTGGCTTGAGGAAATTTGGGCCTGTAAATTTTTTGGCTGATTGCACCTTTTTTCTGGATGTGAGATATTTCTGTTTATTATAACTCTGCATTTGTCTCAGCCATTCAAAGTCCCGTTCTACAGATTTTCAGCAAAGTGTAAAAGTTGATAATAACTCACGCATCTTTATCATTGAAGACTGGGCCTGCAACCCCTAAAACAGGATAATTAAAATACTTGACATTTGACAAATATAAAGTAAAACATTATGATTTCATCATTTAAATTTTGGTAACTAGCTCTTTAGTTCATGTGCCATATAAAATATGCCCAATTTACAGTTTTGTATGCTTAAGGACACAACCAGTTTTTTCTGACCTGAGCAGTGACAACACACATTAACAGGACAAGCAGTCTGACCCGGCTCATCATCATATTCACCATCTTGATTCTCTGGGGGAAAAAAAAAAAAGATTGGGGCATCACCAAGACTAGGACTGATTGCATTTACAGATTTAATATTTTCTATTTTATTCTACTCCACTTTCTTCCTGATGCTTCACACTCAGTTCCATCTATTATGTAAGTCATTCCCATTCCCAGGATTAATAAATGTGTACTATATATAAAACTGGCAATTGCTAAATGCAAAGCAATGTGTGCAAAATATATTTGTGAATGTTCCCATGAATTTCTAACTACACTTAACTTCCACAAACCCTAACAATAACCAAAAAAAAAAAACTAACCATAAACATCTCAGAGGACAGAAGAGCTTAGTGGATAAATCATATAAATGTGTTTGAATGATGGAGACAGCTGTCAAGAGCTGGACACAAATACTCTAAAACATATAAAATCTACTTTAATATCACTAAACTCTTTAAAACACTAAATACAGATTAACACAGAATATTCTGAGCTATAATTAGGTTAATTAGGGATTAAACATTGCTTCACATCCACTGAATTTCTGGATGAGAATAAATTTACTCTAATAAATTAATTTTATGGTCCCAATTAAAATTAATTTGTTGCAGCAGTTATATTCAATCAGACAATTTTCCCTTTTATTTTTCAATCCACTTTAAAGGTTTCTTCCCAGATTCATACTGGGGGTTGGGGTGAATGGCTTATCATTAAAAAAAAAAAAAAAAAACAGGCACCGGAACTGGTCATTCTGAACAGGGCTGAACTGTGCTGAGGTGCTTGATCGTTCAGGTATTTTGGATAACACATTTCAAAGATGTTTCTTTAAGACCCAGTGAAATGGGTAAACTTGTGGAAGAAAGATATAAAATGTTGCCATTAAAGTCAGGAAATTATGTACTTAAATCTGTAGAAATATTAAATTCTTTCATTAAAATATTAAAATTTTTTTATATATTCTCACCTACAGAGCAACTATATATATCATTTCACCTAAATTTTCCAAACCTTTCAATGCCTTACTGCTGGTATAACTGGTTTAATTCAAGGATGAAGAGGAATTTCATACAAATAATCACATATGCTGCAGTATAATTTAGTACTTCTGCATCATGATTTATGGTACACATTAGATTTAGTTAAACAAGTTAACCTTTCCAAAATTGAAAACACATTTATTACTGAACTTCAAATTTAGGTATTAACTTAATTTGTTGATTCAAGTAAAAGAATTTATATACAGTGCATAAATATTTCTATGGTGAGTATTTTCCATATTAAATAGGTCTTGTCAAGTATATTATTGAATAAATGTTACTACTTTTTAGCCAAGTACACTGTAATTAACCTCACCCTTTTTGCTTTTATTATAATTATGCTATCTTTATAATATAATTATGTATCTTTGACTTTTGAAGTTTGTTGTTTTGTTTCAGGTCATGAAAACTTGTACTGAAAGATGCTGCATGTAATAAGAAATTTCATTCTAATTCTACAAGTCACTCAATACTGTGAATTTTTTAAATTTATGCTATTCTAATTACATCTGATGACTAACATTGTATAACATGATTACAGTCAAGTTAACTGAAATAAAGGGTGCAGTACTGACTATTTATCTTTACTCACCATGTAAGACTTGTGTTCTCCAGTGTCAGATGAGACCACAGAAGAGTCTCTTTTAACAATGACTGTCCAGTGTTGACCCTCCCACGCACCCGCCCACAGCAAACAACTCTTAATACAAGGCTTGTTCAAATTACAAGTCATACAGCAAATACACAAGGCAGCATGTTTCAAAGTTCAATATACATATGACATGTGTCAGGGTTGATCCAAATACTTGTTTACAAATTCTCAGGTTATATGATTATACTTTTCAGGCTTCCCCGTTCTCTGAACCTATTCCTTTTGTCCTGTTGCTTCTCAAGACAATTCTACTACAGTTCAGACCGTTCCTGGAATCTTATTTGACCACAGAGTCTGAGCTTATAAGACAACCTTTAAGGGTGCAGAATATTTTTGAATGGCACAGTATTTGAGCTGGCTGCAATTACATACCACATTTCTGGAAACCATAGTGTGTTGTATCTAGTGGTATCTACAAAAAGTACACTTTGCAAAACTGAAATAATTTGTATCCTCAGTTCCCAGATGATTATGTATTTTAATAAAAGGAAAGATGAATTAACATTCATTCATTCATTGTCTGTAACCGCTTATCCAGTTCAGGGTCATGGTGTGTCCAGAGTCTACCCAGAATCACTGGGCGCAAGGTAGGAACACACCCTGGAGGGGGCGTCAGTCCTTGCTGAAGTAACATAAAACACTAAAACAATGGTGCTACAAAGGGTTCTTTGAGTGATGACATATTCTGGTACTTTTGGTTCCACAAGGAACCATGTTTGTTTCAGAGATTGTGAGTGTAAATAACCTTTTATATATTTAAAAATTCAACACTTGATGGCTCTTTATGGGACCAGAAGTAGTTCTTCTTTGGCATCGCTCAAACCTTTTGTAGCACCTATATTTTTAAGGGTGAATATTTGTGATGATGTAGGCTGGCCCAACACACCACAATCTCTCTAAAATACCTCACAAAAGACACGTCCTTTAAAAAGACTTGAAATGAACAATGCTCAATAGGAAACTATTACTTACCTGTGTCCTTTTAGGAGTGGCAGCACACAGGTCACCCAGCTTTTGTAGTCTTGTGTGGACTGGGGAAATTGCTGGTGAAGGGGGATCCAGTGAACCTATAAAAAGGAAAAACATTCATTAATATATTTTGATAAATAATTGAATGACTATATTTACCTAAAGCATCTGGAAATGTATGGATGCATCAAGATGGGTTTTATGAATACTTGAGTGGGTTTATATATTAATTTTTTTAAAAGCACACCCCGAGTGTTAAATACTGATTTTGGTTTAGTCCAGGGCAGGGCTAATTGGGTATATAAGGGGATGGAACAGAAGAATGTGAGGATGGGGGGAGGAAAAGAGTAACTTTGTTACTGATCAGGGTAAAGTATTACACCATTCAGTATAACTAGTAATAGCCAGACCCCACTAGTGTAATAAGTGTATATAATTTGTAAATAGCAGCAGATAGTGTTGCTGTCACACAGCTCCAAGGACCTGGAGGTTGTGGGTTCAAATCCAACTCTGGGTGTGTTTTGTGTTTGGTGTGTTCTCCCCATGTCCGTGTGGGTTTCCTCCCACAATCTAAAAACACATGTTGGTAGGTGGATTGGTGAGTCAAAATTGTCCATATGTGTGAGTGTATTTCACCTTATGAGGGACTGGCGCACCCTCCAGGGTATGTTCCTGCCTTGTGCCCAATGATTCCGGGTAGACTCTGGACTCATTGCAACTCTGAACTGGATAAGTGGTTACAAACAATGAATGAGTGAATCTGTAAATGTTTTTTTTTGTTTTTTTTTTGGGGCTGTTAAACACACACTTTCAGAGAATGTAATTCCTGACTTTATAGTATCTCTTTCCACCAACTAGACGCTTCCCAAGCGTCTTGTACAACAGACTCAAACATGCCCTGTCTTTTTTGGAGTGTGTTGCAGGCATCAAATTAAAAGAAAAATTGTTTTCATGTACAATATTCAATTAAGTTGGTTAGTGAAAACACTGGAAATATTTTCATTGTACTTTTGTCAGTTAAATGAATCTGCAAGAGAATAAAGTGTTGTGTTCATAGAATTTTCAAAATGTTCCATCTTAATAGGGTTTGTCTTTTACCCAGTTTTAATCTTTCACCATCCTATGTGTATTTCAATAAAGAAAATTGATTTGTTGCTTGTTTTACATTTGGATCATGTAAATCAGCTAAATTACATTTAAAAAAATCCACATTCATTGACTTAAAATGACTTATGCATTTTTACAAGAACTATCAAAAGTAGTAACTTCTGACCTTGTGCTATTTAATTTAGAAGTCAGTGATGTGTAACTTTTTTTTTTAAATGTTTGTTAATTACGCCTTAGATGGCACTGAAGAGTACAATTTTTGAGATGTGTCTGTCATATGTTGAGTGTAACTACATAGCAAAATCTAAAAACAAAGTTTGCTAATCAGCCAACTTTGCCATTTTAGGCTTGTATTTTATAGTTCAAATTGACACTGTTTTTCTTTCTTTTCAAACATTGTGTATTAAGATAAATACTAAAACCTACTTACACTGCTAGTATTACTACATGATACATCAGGTGAAACTAAAGCGTACTTGACCTGGACAAAATATCAACTATTCATATTACTAGATAATATATGCAGTAAAATTTAGTTTTGAGAAATCATTCAAACTGGCTGTTCAAGCTAATCTGCATTATCTTATTTGTAAGATAAATAATCATTAAACATGTTCTTATTGCTAAAAACATTTTTTTGTTTACTGGCAGTCAGTTTTATATAGCACCCTCCATTTTTATTGGCACCCCTGGTTAAGAATTGTTTTTTGGCTTCTAATAAATTTTCTAATAATTATTTTTTAATAATATAGGACAACAATGCAAAAAGAGAAATATCTAAGCTTTAATTCAAGTGCCTTTATTTGGTGGGGGAAAAAAATAATCCACACAAAGAAATAAAATCTTTTGAATAAAATCATGTGTGCCACAATTATTGGCACCCCTGGTGTTAGTATTTGTACAACCTCCTTTTGCCAACAAGACAACACTTAATCTTCTCCTACAACTCTTCACAAGATGGGAGAATACAGAAAGAGGGATCTTCGACCATTCCTCTTAGAACCTCTCTAACTCGTCCAGAGTCCTGGGTCTTCTCCTATGCACTCTCCTCTTCAGCTCACCCCACAGGTTTTCTATTTGGTTGAGGTCTGAGGACTGAGATGGCCATGAGGGGAGCCTTTTGTGAACCATTTTTGAGTAGATTTGGCCACATGTTTAGGCTCTTGCTGAAAGACCCAGTGACGACCCATCTTCAGCTTTCGGGCAGAGGCCACCAGATTCTGATTCAAAATGTCTTGATATTTCAGAGAGTTCATGATCCCACGTATCCTTACAAGGTTCCCAGGTCCTTTGGAGGAGAAACAGGCCCCCAGCATCACCAATCCTCCCCCATACTTAACAGAGGTGTTTTTCTGCATACTCATCCTTGGTGTTACGCCAGACCTACTTAGAGTGGGTGTTGCCAAAAAGCTCTATCTTGGTCTCATTTGACCAACCAACACACACAGTCCCAGTTATAATCCCAATACCGCTTGGCAAACTCCACTCAGCTTGTTGGCATGTAGATAGCATCTGATGTTTTTTTGGGAGACCTTGTAACCCCAAGATGCTACCATTTGATTCAATCATCTTACAGTGAGCTTTGGAGAACTTTTTACTTCTCTTACCATCCTTCTCACTGTGCGTGGTGCAAGATACACTTGCGTCCACTTCCAGGCTTGTTTGTCACAGATCCAGATGTTTTTAACTTTTTGATGATTGCTCTGACTGTAGATAAGGGCATCTGCAGGTAAGTGGCTATTTTCTTGTAGCCATTGCCTGATTTATGAAAGTCGACACACATCTGCCTTACTTGAATAGTGTGTTCTCTTGTCTTTCCCATGTTTAAGCGTGAGTAAGAGAAATAGGCCTCTGTGTAACACCATATTTATACCCCAGGGAAACAGGAAGTGATGAATTACTAATTAAAGGTTCCTAGATACTTTGATCCACTTTATACACTACAGTAAAAATGACATGAATGGTTCAAATACATTTATTTCCAAGAAATAGTTATGGGTGCCAATAATTGTGGAACAGGTCATTTTATGAGAAATAATTATTTCTTAATCAGGATTTTTTCTTTTTTTTTCACTTGAGTTGAAGGTTGCTTTTTCCTAATTTTTTTTCAGAGTGAGATTATGCTTCTGCAATAATACATTTATTTATTTTAAGGCTTTTAACACATTTTAACTAGGGGTGCCAATAATTATGGGGTGCGCTGTATTATATAAGGTTTAGTCTAAGAAGCCAGTCTGGGATGAATTCAGCGTTGATCTAACTAATTTCTTTTGAAGCTCTGGTTATACATTTTCTTTCTCGGGAACTACTTACTTATCCTATTGTCTTTCGATAAACATGCCTGAGAGGACATATAGTCTTTTTGTGTGTATTTTGTTTTACAAAACCCAGAAACAAATGAGAAAAGAAATGTACAGAAACAAATGAGCAAGACTGCAATTATTTTTTATAATTGTTAAGATCCAGTCAAAGTTACAGTACTGTCAAGTGAACTCCAGATGGTAAGATGAAGGAAAAGGTTATAATTTCCAAATGTTTAGTTGCATGGAAATAGTGTCTGTACTGTAATTCTGGCTATTTAAACAAGTGAGATCACACTACAAACAAGAAAATAAATCTATGTGTGATTACTGTATTCACTATATATAAATGAGCTCATATTTATTCACAGGTGTAATCATCATGTATGTAGTTGTGTATGTGTGCAGACAGGACACCACTTCATCACACCCAGACAAGTCTATATGAGAGTGGATGTCTGAGTCTTCATTCTATTAAATCAATGCACAGATGCACACTGAACGATGACTGATTTAGGAACATCTACTTTGATTCTACTTATTGTTAATTTTATCAGCTCCACTGACCAGTCAGGTGCACTTTGTTGTTCTACGGTTACAGACTGTAGTCCTTCTGCAGGTGAAATGGGAATAAAAAAAAGTATGCAGAGAAACAGGTGGACTACAGTCTGTAATTGTAGAACTACAGAGTGCTCCTCTATGGTCAGTGGAGCTGATAAAATTGAAAGTGAGTGTAGATACAAGGTAGGTGTTCTTAATCCAGTGATCATTCAGCGTAGTGTGAAAAAGGGAAACATTCTTAAGATTGGGAATCTATTTAATGTATGCAATATTCATAAACTTTTCAAATACAGTTGGGAGGCAATATTGTCTGGCATTTGTACTCAATTTCATATAATGATTTTGGTTAATGTCCAAAATTTAATTTGGGTGTAATTTGGGGGTCTAAATTGTAAATAAAAGATGAAACACCTAAATATTAAAGTGGAACGCAAATAACAAATGAAATACCATCTACTCAAATATACCAATTAATAGGACAACCCAAGAAATAAAGAGAATTTACCAAGTACATTTTACTCTGAAGGGAATGAGTACATGCAAGCAGCACTGTTCATTGTTTTAAATATATGCAGAAAAATAATGAATGTTCATGTGACTGTTTGACTTAAAAAAATAATAAAAATAGAAATAAACATACAATACTATTATGGCAGTTAACTAGTATACATTCATAGCTCTTTGAACTTCACAATGAATATTTATAATGATATAAAGAGCCATCAAATCTCCTTTAGAAACCAAAGTTTGTTTTTTTAAATATTACATTAAAGAACACTTATACATTTTTGAATCCATTACCTTCCCAGTTTTGCATGTCCCTAAACCTGTGCATTGTATATTTAATGTAAAGGAGTGTCCTGTGCTGCCAGGCCTCCCTGAACAAGAACTTTTCCAGAGACAGAGAGAAAAAAGGCAGGTAGAGACATTTACCTTCCTTTCTCACCCTCTTTGTTCTGGTACAGTATGTTTTTCAGGGAGGCTTTAGGATGATCATGTGACACAGATTTCTCTTGCCCATTCTGGAGGCTTGATGTTATAAGGAATACAACCAGAATCAGCTGTGCCTTTCTTCCCTCTGCCATCCAGCACGTTTGAATTTGAAAAGCACTTGACTTCACATGAACTATTCCTCCCCAGCCAGATGGACTGCTTCACATCTGCTGGGACCGAGTATGGGTTCTCTAGAACTTTGAGAAGCTTCTGGACCTGAAAAACAAACAAACAAAAAAACCATAAGGGGAGTCTTACTTTCCAAATAGCCTCAGATTATTTGATTTTAGATCGAAAAAAAGATATCACCACAAATTAAGTTGCTAAACAGCATTATACCAATGTAGAGATGAGGAGTTTCATTATCTAATGTCAATAGGAATTTTAAAAAATTAGAAAGGGAGGGCGTTATTATACTGTATGTTCCCCTCTCTTGCATCACATATACATTCCCCTTTCGAAAAAGAAAACCCTTGAACAGTCACCTGTTAACTGATGTTTTCAAAAACTGCATATATCATTAACGTCTGTACAGTTATTTATCTAACATTTTGCACATTCATGCTGTTTGTTTCCTGCACATACTAAGTTCCTTAATGTTTCTGTTCTTATCTTATTTACACAGCTGACACATGAGGTTTGTTCAATTGATAATCACTTGCTGGGGTCTTGGCACACTGTTGCATAAATTTTGCAATCAAGAGCAAGAGGTGACTTCTGCTTTTTAGATGGAGGTCAGTCACAGTTCCTCCTGGCTCACTGGATCTAACCATTGGAATGATTTTAAACCACTCAAAATGGTATTAAATTAAAAGAGTGTGCTTAAAATCAGACATTTCACTATAGATAAGTGAACACAACATTTTTAAAAAGATGAACCAAATAAAATAACAATTTTCCATAGACCTTTATAGTCTTTTAAGATTTTACCAAATAATTCTGATTGTGAAGTTATAAAAAGGACCTTTCACCTCAGAGAAATCTCCATTCTCTGCCCATTCGATTGCATTTTGGGCAATGTAGTTCCGAAGCACGACCGCAGGGTTTGTAGAGTTCATGATCCTAACCCTCTCTTCCTCAAAACCAGCAATATCACTCACGCCATCACACTCAAGGGTCAACCGTTTCCTGCAAAAAAAAAAAATGATATGAAAGACTGTAAATGACTGAAGCCTCATTTAGTTGTGCAAGTTTAAGTACCTTTGCTAGTTAATTTTGACATGGGGATTATTATTGTTATAATGTAAAAATCCCAAGTGAAATTTGTGTCCCAAAGCCTGTTTTGCAGTGCTTTTGATGACAAAAGTAACATATCCAAATTTCTCTGTGCATATAACCATGCAGAGGGGTAAAAAAAAAGAAACATGGTTTAAAACAAAGTTTCCAGCTTAAATATGATTATTAAAATGAAAGCTGGGGCATGTAAAAGATCTGTCTACTACTATGAGCAGTCTTTGAAAATTTTGACAAGGTCCCATGCTCCACATGGTTTGGGATGCACTTCTAGTACATTGTAACCCTTATTTGCCTGTATCTGTTAATCCATATCAGCCAGTCCTCCCTCTGCTTGACTTTTAGATCTTCTTGATTAGTTTCCAGCAGTTCCTTCCACCTGCCAATCTTCTCCAGTTCCTTGGCAACCTCAGGACGATTGGCTGTCATGTTGAAGAGGCCTGGATTGCTTTCTGCCATGGAGAGAATCATCTCCAGCTCACTAAGGAAAGACATGTAAAAACAATATTATATTTGTTCACTTTGTAGAGATCAGGTATCCCAGGGTACCATACATTGTATAGCCAATGCAACTGCTATATATTTAGCTTATAAATAAAGTTGGGAAAGCATTATGGCAGTTACTGGGTAACAGTTATCATAAATCAAGAGAAAGATAATAGTTGCTTCTATACTTTACTGGTTTTCAGAGGAGGTATGAAGAAGGCACTGCAGTTACACTGATATGGTGGAAATGTGTTAGTGTATGTTGCATTGGTACGAGTGGATCTGATACTGCAATGCTGCTGGACTGAGAATAGTCCACCAACCAAAAACATCCAGGCAACAGCGCCCATGTCCACTGTTGAAGGACTAGAGGACAACCAACACAATCTGTGCAGAGATCTCTGACTTTACATCTATAAGTTGGATCAAAGAGGTAGAATTCGCTAAAAGGGTGGAAAGTGAGTGGACACAGTGTTTAAAAACACCAACAGCACTGCTATGTTTTATCCACTTGTACTAGTAGTGAATTCTGTGATCATTTAGTGTGGAGTTCAATGTTTTGTTTAAACCCTATGCACTATGAAGCAACAGTAAGCTTGCTATTATACATTAAAGCATACTATACAACAAATATACATTGTTCATAAAAACTTCTTATTTTTATTACTACTAACTTTATTATAATCTATTTCTTATTTATTACATATTGCTCATAAGGCTTTGGAGAAACAAACATTTACTGTTTCTGTGCTTCATTTTCTAGCCAACTCTCTGGACCTGAACTTTTTAGAGAATCTGTAGGCTATGATCAAGAGGAAGATGAGAAACACACGACCCAGGCAGTACAGGTGGGCTGAAGGCTACTATCACAGCTTTGCAGTGACACAAGCTGGTGTATAAATGAACACAATTGTCAGAAGTTGGACATTTCAGTATTGTACATTGTTTTATGTTTGACCTTATAAAATATTCTAATAATTAGAAATAGTGGGCTTCTGATTTTCATGAAGCCATACTGATCAAAGGAAAAAAGTGCTTTAATGTGTAACTTTGTGTAATTAATTTACAATAATATATATGCATGTTAATTAAATTATGAAAAAACGTTTATTACATTCACAAAATAATTTTGACAAACATGAATAAAAAAATCCTCCACTTTAAGACCATATTATTAGCTAAGTAAGCAATGAGTGACTTATTATGTTTTGCAGAGCTGGTCACAGATGCTGTCCATGGCAACCCAAAAAAAACCTTTTTGTTGCTAATACTATTTATACTATTTCTGAATTCTGAGGGGGAAAAAGCCAACAGCATTTTAACTTCACAATATAATAATATAGGTCTAAATATTTTAGTGTTTGCCTGCACCATTCTCACACTCCTGTCTGTCCCCACAAGTGAGTAAAGCATAAACTGTAACAGTTGCGACAGAATGAGATGCGTGTGAAATGAAGGGACAACATTTTGTCCTTTCTTTACACAAAGTTGAAACCAAACAAAAGCAAACAGGATCAAACTGTAATAAAGTTAATTTAAGAGTCAAAATTAATCTGAGATTCTGCATTTGGCTCTACTTTGACAGCAAAAAAATATTTTATAGTGAAATGACAGAAGAGTTCGAACTACAACGACACAGAACGCAGACAAATTTGCAGATTTACTGATACATATAAGAAAGTCTGATGAAGCAATACAAAACAAAAAAAAAAAACGGTTAAAACCCTCAAACCTCTTAGTCAACATGACAGCTTGCTTTCCACCAGTCTAGACAACACTGGAGTGCACACAAATTAACAGGAAATTCTTAAAACTTACTAATAAATGTAAGTAAAATTGACGTGGTGAACATACCAGTTTTCCAGCTTTGCTTTACGTGCTATGTTCTGAGAGCAATGCAATAAAAGGGACACAATAATTTACAGTATAATAACACAACATACTTACAACATAATACATATCATTTTACATATGCACTAGGGATGAAAACAGGTTGAAAACCAGTCAATTATGAGTCCTTATGGGATATATGAATCCAGTTTTGAACAAAAGTTTTAAATGAAAATGTAATATATGAGCATTTTCACAGATTAAGCCCAAAACTACTAATTCTACTACAGATCAATATCCAACACTATAGACTATCATCGAGATGTAAACAAGGTCATTCATATTTCAGTCAATGCAGTCAAATTTAAGTCAGATTTCAAAGTCAATTCTGATTTAATTGACATAATAATAAGAACAGTATAGTAAGAACAATAATAGTAAGTACCAGTGATTACCTTATCTACTAAACATATTGTATAATTGATTTTATACACCACACAAATAACCAGAGACTATACTGATATCAAAGATGTGATGTTAATAAAGACAAAATTGTGTTAAATCTAATGCTAAATCAATTTAATATTTGTACTGAATATATGTATTGAATTGGCACTCTGTGCTTTCTTGCAGATAACTAAGTGATAAATAAGCAAACCTGGGGCTCTAATAAGTAAATAGCATATGTTATATACTATCTATCGTTGCAATCATCTGTCTTTAGTTATTTATACAGCACAATTGCCCTCACCGGGGCTCCATGGTAGGATGATTAGCAACCTTTAGCTCTTCCAGCGAGGCACACTGCTCCAGAATCAGATCCACCACAGACCCCACTTTGCTCTTAGATGTCTCGTCCACCAGGGGGCAACACACGCAGCTCAGCAGACGAAAAGTGTTTGTAAAGTCTGCACCTGGAACAAAAGGAAAGGTACGACGGAGTTTTGGGGCCACAGCGTTGAAAAAAAAAACAAGATTCCGAGAAAAAAACTCGGAATAATTCGCTGCGTATACTGGAGCAGACACAGTGTAACTGTGGAATGCACGAAAGTGATGGATTCAGAGCGAGTAGAACTCCGGCGCCCACGAGGCTCCATCGCGTTACGGCTCGGACTCGTACAAAAAACTAAAGCCTTATACATCTCAGTCAGGGGCTGCGTCATGTCGTGTAAATGCGTTTAATAAATAATTCATGCATAAGGCTTTTTTTTTGTACGAGTCCGAGCCGTAACGCGATGGAGCCTCGTGGGCGCCGGAGTTCTACTCGCTCTGAATCCATCACTTTCGTGATCATTAATGGTATCATGTACTCTGTATCATGTAACTTGTACTCCTGTGCTGCAATAGCAATCTTTACTGCATTCTGTTGGAATAAATCTGATGGCATTCAGCCACAAATAAAAAAAAAAAAAACATTTGTGAGATCATGTAATGCTTTTAGAAGTACTTTTAGAAGCTTTTTAGATAAGTACTTAAATATCACCTCCAGCTCAACCTGAAAGCACACATCACTCCACAACCTAATGAGCATTGAGTATGGTGTGGAGCTGCTCCTATTTCATTCAAAGTGTTTCTATAGAGTTTATAAAAGCTATGTGTGCGTAACTGAACACGGGCATCAACAGTGAGTGCAATGTAAAGTAGAGGGATGTCTACAGTGGTTTGGACATATGTATGTTTACAGCAGTTATTTGAAATAGTTTGTGATGTTAAAAGCTTACTATACCGGATGAATGTAGGTGCAATGCGCAGAACTACAGAACACCTCTCTGGTCTGGGATTACCACTGTAGAATGCATCTCTCTGGACATATAGCAAACATAGGCCTCACTGCATAAAAACTCCCTGATGCTGGAGCGCAGCACTTTTCGGCCATCGGATTGTCTATGTGAAACTACATGCCATGGGTTCGTGCACCGATTCAGGGTTTAAATACTAATCACACTGTGGTCCTGATGTGGAAGAGAACTGAGTGCTTATTCCTGAAATCTATGCATGCATGACTTAAGCAACACACTGCATTCCACACTGTGTCTGCTTCATTATACACAGCGAATTATTCTGAGATTTTTTTCTCAGAGTTATTCCGAGTTTTTTTTCTCAGAATTATTCCGAGTTTTTTTCTCGGAATTCTGACTTTAATCTCGGAATCTTGTTTTTTTTAACGGCACATGAGAAAAGGGGAAACAAGTGAACAGCTCATTTCTCAAATGTGTAAATGCTCAAATAGAAAAACTGTGGTAACAGCTAAAGTTTAGCTTCAGATTTGTTGCTAAAGGTCAGTTAACAAAGTATAACAGGTACTGATTTTGTCTGATAAATAAAGAATCCAAAATGAGAACATAAGAAAGACCATCCGGTCTCAAGTTTGCCTTTAAAGCCTTAAGGTCATGGCTGTACCTTTTAGAAGCAAACAGAGTTTGTGTGGCTGAAGGTTTTTACTCCAATCTAGGAGAAGCATTTCTATATAAGATTTAGACACTACTCGTATCAATTTTACATTTGTGAAATATTTACTTATCTGTTTTAAAATATAGTGAATAAAAAAAGAGAGCGTTGTTTAGAAATATTTTGAGTTAAAAGTTTTTGCACAGCTCACTACAATTAGTTAATGTCAGAGAAAGCATGAGAACTGTAATAGTGTTGTTGTACATAAGAAATATTTTGGCACTGAACTTTATTTTTGAATTTCTTTATTTCAAATTTTTCGATATTAAATTCATTCTACATTTAAATCATATTTACTCATTGCCGAGTTCTATATTACATTATCACTTCTCTAGTCTACACTAATACCCTACACATTTTTGTAGTACCTGTTTTATGCATTACTTTAAACAAATCCTCCACAAGCTCTTCATCCTCTGGTTCTTCTCGTCTCAATAGCCCCAGCTTCTTCCTCATTTTGCTTAGGTAAAAGCTTTTGTACAGGGGCATAAACTCATCTAGGACTTCTCCTGATGTAGATGCCTGCAGCTCAGAACCCAGAGCTTCTGCCAAGCGTGCCAAATTCCACCGGCATACATAAGGCTGGGCCTCAAAAGTGTAGCGCCGCTTCTTATCTGAAGCATTGGACACGAACTCAGGGTTGAACCTAAACTTGGGATAATATATATATATATATATATAATATATATATATATAATATATATAAGAATTATAAATTTATTATTTGAACAAGCTTTGATGTAATGTTAAATTCTCTCATCAATAAAAAATTTAATAGACCTATCCATAAATCCAAAGGGACCATAGTCTATGGTGAGGCCCAATATGCTCATGTTGTCTGTGTTGAGAACTCCATGACAAAATCCCACACTCTGCCAAAGGGCAACAAGCTTTGCGGTCCGTACAGTCACCTAGGCAAAAGAGCACTACTTACAAACAAGTGGATGGAAAAATCATGAGACAATGTCTGTAGCACACTGCCAATAAACTAATGGTAATACCATATTTTACACATATGTAGCACAACAGAGGTACTCTAGTCTGTAATTGTACAACTGAAAAGTACGGTCAGTGGCACTAAGAGAATAGACATGTAGACAATAGACAGGTAGAAACATGGTCACAATGTTTTATATATAATATATTGCTTAGATAATACTAGTAATTTGGTATAGTTCCCACCTCTCTGAAGAAGGCAGCATTCCTGGTGCTGCGCTCTGTGTGTTCTGCCTGGATCTCAGGATAAAATGAGTCTATGAGGTAATCAAGCAGTTGTGCTCGAATATCGTGGCGACCGGCACTAGGGCCTTGCCTTCCTGTAAAGTCATCAGCTGGCAGGAATATTTCAAAAGAGCCAAACCTTTAGTCAAAGACAGATGGGGATATATGGAGAAAAAAATACAGTCATACAGTTCCTGATCCACTCAGCCTAAAATAAATATACATAAACAATGTACACTACTGGTGGACTTAAAATCACTCTAATTGGGACTTTAGCCAAAAATATTTATATTAAAATAATATATATATATATATATATATATATATATATATATATATATATATATATATATATATATATATATATATATTATTATTATTATTATTATTATTATTATTATTATTATTATATATATCCAGTAGGTGGCAATGTTTATCCAATTTAGACTTTTTTTTGAGGTGCGGAGGGAAAATATCTTTCTAATTGTACATGTTCAAACACATTTTCTTTGGCCAAGATAAAGATTATAAGGATGTCTTCTGTATTGTGTATGCTTCAGTTAACATTGATTTGAATAGGCTTGGTGCAATCTCTATGTAATCGAGACTTTAGCTTTATACTGTAACTCCAGCCACAACATATTCATGGAAAGAGGCCCAGAAGGTTCAAACCTTTTTCAAAATGGGATCAGATATGACCATAACGAAAATACTAAAGGGCCAGGTCTTTATGCCCAAATATAATTTTTAACAATTTAAAGTATAGTGACGCTGTACAGAGCCCCGGGATCCTGGAGTTGAATCTACTACTCCTGTCGCTGTGAGGAGTTGTGTTCTCCCTGTGTCTGTGTGTATTTCCTCCAAGTGCTCAAGTTTCTTTAAACTATACATATTGGTATGTTGATTGACAGTGCAAATGAGTAACTGTGTGATGTACTGGCACCCCAACTAAGGTGTTTTCCTGCCTTGGTAATTCGGGGTCGTTACCAAGATGAAGATCCAATAGATGAAGCATTTACAGCAATAGAATAAACCATTCATTGAAAGTATTAAGCCTTCAAAATATGAAAACCATAACAATAGAGAACAATATTTATTGGAAAGTTTATTTCCTGGTTGCTAAGATTCTATAAGCTTAGATATTTTTTTTATTGTAGTGTCAGTGCTTTTTTGATGTGACTATTAAATTGTTTACAGGCTCATATGTGTTACATTTGTTATGGATCTTGACATGAACCTGATTTCTCACCAGTTCTCACAGTCAGCTCTGTGGCTAGGATCATAACTAAATGTCAGTCACTAAATTATTTTGCAGGTACAGAAACAAATTTTTATTAAATTAGGTCAAATTTTAATTATGTTAGGTGAACTAATAACTGTCCTGGTGTGTGACTGAATGAGTGTGTATGTGTGGGGGTGAATGTGTAAATGTGTGTATGCCCAGATATGGAAGGTCGTTCCTGGTCGAGAGTATGCTGTGTGTGTTTGGCAGCCGCTTCTCGCCAGTGTGTGTGTGTGTGTGGATTGAGTGTTGAAAGAAATAGTGTTCTGAGCCGTGTTGATTGTACAGCATCCTTTGGTATCTAGAAAGGGAAAAAATTACAAAATATCTGCTGGTGATATGTATTTCGTACTGGATTGACAACTTGACAGTACGCTGTAAGGACAAAGTTTTTGGACCCCTGCTTAGTATTAATAGGCAACTTGTACTCCTGTGCTGCAATAGCAATCTTTACTGCACTCTAAAACATTCAGCTTATGGAATAAATCTGATGGCATTCAGCCACAAAAAAAAAACCATTTGTGAGATCATGTAATGCTTTTAGATAAGTACTTAAATATCACCTCCAGCTCAACTTGAAAGCACACATCACTCCACAACCTAATGAGCATTGAGTATGGTGTGGAGCTGCTCCCATTTCATTCAAAGTGTTTCTATAGAGTTTATAAAAGCCATGTGTGCGTAACTGAACACGGGCATCAACAGTGAGTGCAATGTAAAGTAGAGGGATGTCTACAGTGGTTTGGACATATGTATGTTTACAGCAGTTATTTGAAATAGTTTGTTATGTTTAAAGGCCCTGTGAAGGACTGGCGCCCCCTCCAGGGTGTATTCTCCGCCTTGCGCCCAATGATTCCAGGTAGGCTCTGGTCCAACCGCGACCCTGAATTGGATAAGCGGTTACAGATAATGAATGAATAATGTTTAAAGCTTACTCTACCGGATGAATGTAGGTGCAATGCGCAGAACTACAGAACACCTCTCTGGTCTGGGATTACCACTGTAGAATGCATCTCTCTGGACATATTGGTCAGATGTCACCAGTGAGCCGGCTCGAGTGGTGGGAATGCCCAGAGCAAACATGGCCTCACTGCATAAAAACTCCCTGATGCTGGAGCGCAGCACTTTTCGGCCATCAGATTGTCTATGGAGAAAAAACACAGGGCGTATATAGTTTAAAATCTAGCATGAATATTTGAATTTGACATATTTTAGATATATTTACTTTACAAATAGATAAACTTTCTAATTTTTTTGAGGGGGGGGGGGGTATAATATTTAGTGCATAAAAGATCTATTTCAGAATAAAAAAAATATAAACACTTCTTTTTATCTTTAAAGGTTCAAATCTCAAAACATGCAGGTTCTCCAGTAACGATAAAGGTGAGGCATCAGGGCTTCCCAGGAATCAAATCAGCAATCACAATGAGATACGTGCTTCAACTTATTTAAGATGAGTTACCCATTAGATTATCATTGTCATTCATGTGCTCTTTTATCTCTCAAACTCAAATCAGCTGCATTTTGCCGTTATAGATATTTGAGTGAAGAGTCTTTAATTGGTTATTGACTTAGATCACGCTGACAGTGTTTACTTTTTTTGCAAGGAAGCCCAAATGATCCACCTTAGGCCTAAACGGGAACTGTCTGCAACCAGAGAGAGTAGAATATTAAAAGGATTGCTCTACATAAACCAACATTACAGCAAAATGTAATAGAAAATGTTGTTTAAAAAAACAGTACCACTGATTTGAGATGAAATAACATGCGATATAGTCAGAGTCATATTTCACAACATTCGCCACATGTGTTCCATCAGTCCAAACCAGCTCCAAAGAATTGTGATACTTCTACCAAAGCACATTCATGATTTATTTTTTTAGACAGACTGATTTGTTTATTTTCAAATATATAATTCTGACAATGTTCTGACAAACATTATTTAATTAAATAATTCACTTGAGTATGTAAGTTTAGGTATGGTTCTTTAATAAATAAAGAAATTTAAGACATAATAAAGACGTGTGAAAGTCATAAGAGAACGTATACTGGACTGTCCCCATGAAAGATGCACTTGCCTACACAAGGCAATACTATTAAAACTGCCACAGCTGGGCAGGGAAGACGAGGAGGCGGAAAATCTATTCATGACCAAAAACAAACAAAAAAAAACTATAACAAAAACACGAGCAGACTGGAAAAACTAAACAGGACTAGACAAGGACAGATAGGAAATAGCCGTGGGACAGGAAAGCATGAGACAGGGCAAGGGCGTGACAAAAATAATATCAATAGCCCTCAAAAGGGCCCCCTGTCAATGCCAGGCCCTTAGCCTTATAAAGCCAAACGTATCAAATGTGATACATGATTTTTAGAGGTGGCTCTTTCATCATCTAATGAAGAGAAATACCGAAACAAACTTAATTATAATAAATATTCAGAAAATTCAATCTGTCCTCTACAGCAGCAAAACACATTTAGACAATTTTACAAAGTATTTTTATGAAACAAAAATGTAATTTTAGTTTTACAAATGCCTTTATGTGCAAAATGTGTCGGCTCAGTACTCGACTCCCCACTCACCTTTGGCGGAGTGACACTATGCCTCCGTGAGTTTGTATGATAATGAATATACGCAAGTATGTGAATAAAATATTATGGGATTTTAAATTTGAGTATAAAAGTGAATGAGTAGTGATTTAGTGATATTCACTATAGCATTCGTTCTTTATCTGAAGCTTATTCAGTGCAGGTAAGCGGTTTACCTATTAGGAGTAGTGCTGATTCATTACCTGGAGTAAGGAGTGAGTCCTGCGCCCTTCAGTTGAATCTCCCAGCGGCCGGAGGGGCTCCTGAGCTCTGGTTCTGAGCAGTGTCGACTCTCCACTTCTCCGAGGTAGCACACGGCCCCGTCGCCGAGTTGCCCGGCGAACAGTCCGAATTGGTGCCCGCAATAGCAGTGAGCAGCGGGCTCTGAGCCGCGCAGAGCCCGGGAACCGCTCAGGAGCTCCGCCGCCTGGGGGTCACCGAGCACGTCCTCGGTGCTCAGCCCCAGCAGCGCCAGCGCCTGAGGGGACACGCTCACCAGGCGTGGGTTGTGCAAACGCTGAGTTTCCACCCGAGAGAAACACGCACCCCGGACTGTGCGGGAGCCCCCCTCCATGGAGCTGTCCACCGGCAGCCTCCGCAAGGCCACATTATTGAAAGGGAGCCGCTGCAAAGGCGACTGATCGGCCTGGGCCATCGCCGAGAGAGACAAACTGCACACAGAACCCGTGGCTCTACTTTAAAATGGGGTTGAGTTTCTCAGAGTGTATGTGATCTCATTTAATCCGTGAGGATTAATGACAAGGGACAGGGTGACGCAGCAAAGCGTCTCTCTCTCTCTCTCTCTCTCTCTCTCTCTTTTTCTATCTCTCTCTCTCTCTCTCATAGTTTGGGGACTATGTTTTCCACAAGTCAACGGGTCCTAATCATTTCATGATGAAAATATGCTGAGTTAGGGTTAGGCCAGTATATGTATATGGAACACACTCTCTCTCTCTCTCTCTCTCTCTCTCTCTCTCTCTCTGTGCAAGGGCATTTACCTATTTGTGGTGACTACCATGATGAAGACTGCAATGTCTGTTGAGATGGCTGTTTTAAAAGTCTTAATTCATAAATTAAGAAATTGGTCAGGTCAACACCGGCAGTGACAAGGTGTGTGAGTGTGTGTGCAGGAATACATTAAAGAATAGGTGATGGCTGAATGCTGTTCTAAACATATTCAATATCATGCTATTGTAGATTAGTTCCTCGCTGTTACTGGATTGCCGTTCTCTTCATGCAAATCTTCTGTTAATATTCATGAAAAATACATCATATTTTAATCCATTTGAAAATGTTTGTTGTTTTAATGTACTTGACCTGATCGCACATTTTTTTCAGACCGGCTGAAGATGGCAAGCAAATTTCTAGAAGCAGTCTGTTTTGTTTTAAATAAAAGGCTGGTTTTATTCATTTTTATTGATTAGATTTAACATCTACTAACAGTTATGACACACTGACATTGTCAAAAGCATGAACTCTTTCTCATTAGAGTTGGCCAAGCAAGTGTCCAAGGAGTTTGGCATTGCATTTAGTGTTTGGCTGCCAGCATACCTTTACGACAAATGATTTCACTAAACAATGCTTGTTAAGGCATTCATTTGGCAGTAATGTCTGCATAATGCAACAGTGTGAGGAAATCATGCCTTATATTTTCTGTGTTCCTAAGGTAAGCAACTATGGAAATGTAGGTACCATATCCTATACAATAAACCTGTTCAGGGAGCTAAACAAGGATTAAATTTGATAATTGTATTAGTGTTGGAGGTAAATCCATTGTGGAGGATAGATACTCATAATTCATTTTTCTAAAAAACTAAAATACTCCTTATGAAATTTTGACAGATTTTGATTTTTAACTACAATCACGTTTAAATTTGCACTCATTTTGTTAGCTTATAGCAACACTCTGTAAGATGTGGCATTTGTGCTCCTGGGCTCCCCCTACAGTTGCAGAGTGCAATTCATTTTACAGCACTGTCCTTAAATAGGGAGGGAGGGGAGGTAGTTCCCTACCCTCCTCCAAAATTTATATTGTGCATTTTCTGCAGTGCCGAGCCCAGAATAGCAACAACAGAGGCTCTATTCTCCCTATTACAGGTCAGTGAATCATCACAATGTTTTGAAACCTTAATTGTAAGGTAAAAATATTATTTAGTGTTCTTTTGAACTCTGACTTTTGTAAGTATTTTCACTAGAATTGAAATTAGGTGACATTAATGGTATGTACACTGCTTCCAAAAAAGTTAATGTTGATATGAAATCATGCCACAGACATCTATACATTGGTCTATACATGTTACAGCACAAGACAAAGTATAATTATTGATTTCATAACAATTAGAATAAAGAAATACATACATTTCGTTCAATTACTTTGAAATTCTTCCTACAGTCCATATAATTTAATCTTGGATTGTACTGTCCAGGAAACAAAATTATATTTTGTAATTTCTCTTGAAAATGTGATGTCATTTCTTAGCGACCTTGCCTACGAGGTTGTGAAGATAGGCGGTTGGCAAGCAGACATGCTAGTGCGATGCCTGCCACCTGGGTAAAAGCAAGGCCCAGCACAGCAACAGCGATGTGAAAGACATTATCGTTGACAAAACTGAAGACTTTTCTAAAACAACCATGAGGGTGAACACCGACCGCTTCAATGCTCCCACTGCCCCCTTCTGGCAAAGGCCTGTTATGACAGCCCTTGCGACGTATGCAGCAGCTGTCAGGCACCGACATGGAATAGGTCTCATTTCCCAAAATGAATGTTGATGAAAGAGCATCCTGGGTAGCCCACTCAGAATAGAGCCAGTCACGCCACCCTTCTGCCCCACAGCACTTCAGTGCCCTCTGGAGGCCATCTAGAGCATTGGCACGGCCCTCGTCTTCACCGTAAGCAATCACGGCCCGGTGTAGGCCACTTCGAAAACCTCCAGCAATGTCTTCCCTGTAGAAGAGCCCTGAAAGACCAGCGGCCAACCCCCCTATCAGTGTGGCCAGCTGGAAAAAACCATAGGCCCGAAGAAGGAAGGGCAGGTTGGCTGCTACCCCAAGGCACCCCAGAAACCCCCAGGTTGTTACAGCAGCCCCCGTAGCTAGCAGTATCTTCGGGGCATTGGGGTAGCGATTAGCAGAGAGAAGCATGTAGTCAGCCAGGGAGGCTTGCGCCCAAACGCCTAGGGTGAAGATGGCCAGCCCTGCGGCCCAAAAGAGACAGCTGAAGATGAGCAAAGCCAGACGCAGCAACTGCACCACACCCACTACCTGGCAGCATGGTGGGGCAGTGCCTGCACGGGGCACAGTGGGCGCCAGCGAGGCTTCGGAACCCAGTGACAGAGAGAGATGATGCCGCTGTTGATGTTGCTGTGGGTCTGTGTTCTCCTGGTATGGAGGATAAAGGTAAGAGCCGGGCAGAGCAGAGAGGCGACGGGCCAAAGCCGGTGAAGCAGGGGGTCCCAATCCACGTGGAGATGAAAGCCTACGAGCGACGTGCTGATCTTTCACCCGACGAGGGCTCAGCCGGGCAGGCAGAGAGTCATAAGACGCAGTGGCGAGTGCACAGCTCATGGTTCTGGCTCGCCTTTTATCCACTGAATGCTCTCTGTCCCTCATTTACTCCTCCCTTTAGGTCCTCTTCTTTTGTTTCTCAGCTCTGCTCACATCTCTAATGCCCCCCGCCTCCCCATGCTTGTTCTTTATAGCTAGCCATCAAACCCTTGGCCATGCTTCCTCTCAACACACACACACACACAAACACACCCTCTCACCATAAATTGTCCACAGTGAGGCGACACATGGCAGGCTTATCTTCATCCACAGATCCACCTCACACCTCCGTGGTATTTAGATGTTTATTTCAGACATTTTTTCCACTCGCCTGGTCACGAATGCTCTGTGCCACTGCAGCAAATGTCGTATCCAGTGCTGGAGCAGGCTCTCTATATCTCTTCAGTGACAATGTATGGGGGTGGGTGGGGGCATGGTGGATGTTTAAGTAGGATTCCATTAACACTCACCATCCTGAACTCCCTCTGCTGGCACGGGAGACACTGTTCTGCACTAAAGCTGTTCAGACCTGTGCAATTTGTGATTTCAATGACCCTTCAAAAATATAACATCCTTACTACCTCATGCTATAGCCTAGTTATATTTATATCATCTCACATACCACATTCTCTTGCAGTAGGCTGTGTGCGCTCAGTAAACAAGAAGGCATAAAGATAACACATTATTTCAAAACAATACCATTCATGTGTGGAGATGCTGTATTTTATGGCATTTGAGAATGGATACCTAACTGATTTACTTCCTTAGGGCCAGGGTAATTACACATGTAATTCCAAAGCATATGCAGACAACCAAAAACAAAGGTGCACAATTCATACATTGACCTCGTCTTAGATTAGCGCCCAATATCAAGAGACATTCTACTTACATGGCTCAGGTTTGTTAATGAATACTTGTGAAAAAAAGAAAATTATACACTAGTGACTCACTGCTTTAGAGAAATATGCAAAACCTGCCACGCCGGCAAAAGCAACACATCATGCAAAATGAAAGCTTTTCTGTGAGACATTTGTTCTTACCACAGAACTACAATCATTATCAGCTGTATTTCATTTGTAAGCCACTTTTTAACTTATGTTGTCCAATACAGCTAACTGGTTTAAGTGTGCATTGTAGAAAGACATACATTTTAGATGGTGCAAGCAAACCTGTACGTCATTTAGTAGAATCAAGTCTTAAATTAGTGCTACTTGAGTTTTTAAACACTTCTGTGTTTAAACTGCTAGATTGACAATAATCCAAAACAAAACAGTACTTTGCGGGCGGCATCATGTGTCCACTAGAAGATGACTAACACAAACTGTGCAGAACTAGATGAGCTACTGTCTTTGACTTTACATCTATAAGGTGGACCAACAAGGTAAGTCTGAAAGAGTGAACAGGCACAGGGTTTAAAGCCCCTGGGAAACAATTTTGAAATTTTGTGGGTTTGTTTGTATAATTCTAAACTTATGTGAAACCTTCTACAAAGTTTAAATTAAAAACACAAATCAGAAATATGATAAACTGTGTGGGCAATTTACTAATGATCATAACTGATAGCTCTCTATCACTGGAGAACAGAATGCTGTGTACATTACCATGGCAACACACAGCCTTGCAACAGAGCAGTCACTGGGTTTTTGCTGCGTCAACTGTGTCATTTTATAAAACATAACATTGCACAATGAAATGGCACAGTCGGGTAGAATTGGCATTATACAGCCATTCATGTACAAACCTACAGACATCTTTTGTGTTTTATGTGTCTGTGGTGTGGTTTCGTGTGATTATTTATATCTATGTTAACATAAATGTACGAATTGGATACCTTACAGAGTGTCTCCAAATTGGTGCTTTCCTTGCTGACACTCTGCTGGACTGACGACAGAGTATGGCTTTTATCCGCGCTTCTACTTTTGATGTCCACTCCAGCCCAGTGTGGCCGGTGTCTCTGCTGTAATGCTGATCGAGTGTGTCTGCCTTCCCTGCTGCTATTCTGCTCTACACGCCGGTCCAGTGCAGCTATCTCCGCTGATTTGCCATTACACACACCAACCAGTGTTGCTGCTATCTCTGCTGTACTCAGACTTAATCATCAGACTCAATAGTTTTGTGTTCTGATTGCTCTGTTTATGTATTTCACTCCCATATTCTATAGCTCGGTGAATAGCTGGACAGCTAACTCGTTTACTAATGGCTCCTAAACTTTAGCTCACCAGGCTCTTTGACTCAGAGAGGAGGCGTGGCTTTTGGTAGCCTTGTGATTGGTAAGGGTAATAGTGACACAAGCTTTACCCACTTTTAGGACTGCTCATTCTACATTGAGAGGGAAGTAGTACTGATCATGCCTGCTCTGTCGTGGGACTGTGAAACGTTTGTAATATTAGAGCTACAAAGTGCACCTAGGCTGTATGGTCAGTGGAGCTGATAAAATGGACACTGAATATATAAACAAAGAGAGGGCATTAATGATATGATTAATTTGTGTATAGGTCCTACTCGCTTGAGAGAAGTGACTTCTTTGCTCAGTCTCCTTCCAAACATGAACACCCACACACACACACACACAGGGGGAACACTCAGATGGTATTACATGAGCTAAAAATACATTGGTATCTCCCTCAGCAAGGCAAATAAAATGGTCTGTTGATCACAGAGGAAAGGCTACTCAGCTGAGTATTGGTCGTTTCCTCACCCCATCCAACATATGACCCGAAAATCATTTCCTCATCCTCTCTAGCATTCAACTCCCTGTTTTCTGTTGTCACTATTGTTTTCCCAATTATTTAAATGCACTTGTGAAATAAAGGGTTTCATTGAAAAAAGACAGCCATTAATAAATTCTGACACTCCTTGATGACCGATGGACACTGAGGGCTGGTTTCCTGAACCAGTGATACAGAGCAATGAAGATGGAAATATACAGATAACGAAGACAGGATGAAACATTTCTGATTATTTGAACTCAGGTATGGTTCACTGACAAAAGCAGATTAAAGCAGAATGAAACCCACTGACCATTTAATTATAAATAGCTGCTATTTCCTTAAATTATTTCCTTTTCAATGCAAATTGATTATTGATATTTCAGGGCAATAATTATCTTACTCAGACATGGTTCTTAAAGGAGAACGAGTAACAGGCTAATTTGCATAAAACCACTTACTTACAAATAATCCATTAATTTATTACATTGATTTACTAATTGTTTTCAATAATTTCCCCTGAAAGAAATCAAAATTGCCTGCAGATTCTTAATACAGATGTGGTCAAAACAGCCCATTTGTGTTGATTATAAAGCTTCCTTGGGTGTCTAGAAAGGCACTATATAAATGTAACTATAAATAAAATGAAAATAATTGATTTCCATTTAAGTACAAACAATTTTACGTTTAATACAGTGTGTCTTAACAAATCTTGGACATATCACAGATAATATTTTGAGAAACCTTTTCAGAACTGCGTTAAGAAGTATGATTTAAAATGTGACAAAATCTGTAACACTGGTGTGTTGTTATTTAAATCTTTAATTTTAGATTATAATGTTAAAAGACAACACTTGTGTTCAAAGACAACCCTGAACTGCATAAGCAGGTATAGACGATGAATGAATGAATGAATGAATGAAAGTATAAAGACAAAGCTCTTATATACATGTAATGATGTGGTATGCAAGTATGCCCATAATTAAACTTAGAAATGTTTATATAACAGCTACCAACACATTTTTTATTTGTAACCTTGTTTTTTTGCACCTCAAAGTGCATAAGTTTCAGACATTTTATCTAAGAGATAAAAAAAGAGCATCAATTTTCTTTTTTGCTATGGCCATGCCATGTATTGCCAGACGTGGGCTGGTGTTCTGACAAGTTGTGCTAGTTAGAGAGGCAGTAATACATGAACTGGCGTTGACATATTATGCACAGGTCACAGTGGAATATGCCAATGGCATTTATTTATTTATTATTAATTTTATTTTGTTTGTGATAGTGTCATATGTCAATATCATTTGTGTTTGTGACGCTGGCATATATTCCACTGTGGAACATCTGCCAGTAGCCTATGTTTAACAAGCACTTTGATGTTTATATAGACACCAGCTAAAACCATACCATGGCAAAAACCTAAAACATCAGAAGTACGTTCTCTGTAGCTGAGGGCGGTCGGTAAAAACGCCGGTATCTGCTTGTTCAGTGTGACGCCACACGTGACGTTTCACCATTTCTGGGTCCATTTGCTCCTCCTACCTTGTGTCATACATTCATAAAACGTGTTTACTGTTTGAATAAAGCTGAATGCCTCAATCAATTATGTGATCTCAGTTCAGAAAAATGAATGAATTAAAAAAAAAGGAAGCAAACGTGTCTCTAGCAGCACTTTTTGCACATTTGCAGCTCATTCTAATCCGTATGAGCTTCCGTGCAGCCCGAAAGTGTATGGAATCAGATTTGTGCTAAATAGAATCGCAAAAAACATCTCAAACATAAAACATACAACTTGCAAACAAAATATCCAGCTCTGACGTATGTGCTCCATGACTTTTGCGCGTGCTCTCTGTTTTGTGCGCCTGATCCCCGAGTTTTACAGGAATGTGATTACACAAAGGGCCTTTATTTTAAAATTACCTAAAAGAATGCCGTGAAATTTAATGATTGACACATTCAGAAGATGTACTTCCATTTGTACATGAAACTGGTGAAGAATTCATTTTTAATAAATTTAGTATAAAATCGATAGATCATTTAGGAGCATTTATTTTAAAATGACACAAATGTGTTGATATCTTCATGACTTGAGGCTTTTCTCTTTGAATCAGTTCACCTACACGCTCTTACCCTAATGTTTAGGGAAGATGTCGATGTCACTGTCACCCGAGCGTAAGCCGATGCATTGCTCCACTGAAGCAACTATACGTATAAAGTACACTATGACAGAGCACATTTCGACACAGAGCATCGGATCTGTTCTGTGACACATAGGGCAATTAATATCGTTCCTATTCAAATATAATTTTTTTTGCATTTTTAGTTTACTACATCATTTGAACACAGGAGTTGTGCTTCGTAGGATGAAAATTTCATGATGAATGGACCAATAGAAATGCTCCAAATAATGTGGAATAAAAGTTTTTATTTATTTATTTATTTATTTATTTTTTACATGGATTTCTATTGAAAGTTACGAAGGTAGTGATAATATATTACATTTATAAGCCATACTAGAGATTTAGGTGTAATTATGAGATAAATAATAGTGATAATATTCTCATTATGATTATTTTTTATTCAGGGGCTTCCGCACATATTGTTTAAAGTATAACAGTTGAATAAACGTTGAGAACAGTGTTATTTACCGTGTGCTGTGGTCCTCCGCTCCTCTAACGGCGCTGCTGTGTCTCCGGAGCCCAGGAATAGAGGCTGAAATCCGTCCCCCGTGGACAGCTTCACCACAAACACACAACGAGAGGCCTCTGGAGCTTTTCTAATATGATCTCTGAGATATATGTGCTCTGAGTAAAATTTCCTTCTCCAGATCTTCTGCAGACATGATGGAGACGGTCTTGTCGGAGACTCGCAAAACAAGTGAGTGAGAGAGAGTCAGAGTGGTTGAGAGACACTGCTCTAAAGTGGCGCTGTTCACACAGAGAGAGTGAAGCTAACGGCAAAAACACGACTGTAACTGACACAGGACTACCACAATACTCTATACCCATTTATTAACTCACATTCACTTTAAGGCACTGTATAGAGTACAGGTGCAAGGTTAATTTCTATTGAAATCATTACATGTTAATTAGCTTGTAGTGCTAACAATACATGCGGGTGCTGTGAACTAACTTGTTCACATGTTCTCTTAAGATTGTTTATACCGTTTAATAATTCACTTTATAGATTAAGACTGTATAATAACATTGTACAACATAAATGTTTTCTAAAGTCTCAATCTGGGAGAGTATTTGTAACCAACCTTTTGTTTTAAAATTATGTTTTAGAATATGAAGAATGCCACACTGAAAAAAACCTAAAAGTTTTATGTGGTAACAAGCAAATTGACTGTCTTTACTCAACTCAACTCAACTCAAATATATGTAGGCTGTTTATTTAAGTTTAGTAAAACCATTTGAACAGCTTGTTGCTTCATTGTATGCTGTATTTGATGTACCTTTTTTCCACACAGAGAAGGTAGGTAGGAACAGACTGAGAACTGTCAGTATAGGTTACTATTATTTAAAAACAGGCCAGTGCTAATATTGAAAACCTGAATATGGTATTTTAACTTTTAAAAGTGCAGAGCTTTAAAATAAGTCTTTTACAGTGTATATCTGAACAAATTATCACTAAATGACTTAAACATTTTTCTGCTCTTTGGAAGAAATAGACAGCTGTCACCACACAGTGTGAGTTTGTGTTATTTCAGACTAGATTAGTTTCAGGTTTAAATTGCATTCTTTAGATATTCTAGATGCAAAAAAAGCCCCCAGAAACACATTAAAGTGGAAATACTATACCCTTTTTTACCACATGTTTACCCAGTTCTCTAAATAGAATGTGTGACATGCTTTGGCTGAAATACAAATAATAATAAAAAAAAAATGGGTACAAATCACAAAAACATGGTTGTGGGTTGTGTGTTGGTAGGCTCTCCAGATCTCCCAGTTAATGTTCAAATGAACTGAAATTGTTGTTTTTCTTTTTCTTCTTTTTAAAAATATGTCAGCTTAAAGTGCATTTGCATTAACCAGAAAGAAACTAGCCATAATAATACAACAAATAATACAAAAAAAAAAAAAAAGATCTGAAAATATTTGAGTGCTTGTATTGGACCTGATTGTTCCTAAAGAATAACTCAGTTCTTTTTTATTTCAGTCCCTGCACTCCCACTTTCTGCCCTCCGCCTCGTAGTGCCACCTCTGAGACTGATGTCAGCATTCTTGTGGCAAGTGGTTCAACGCCGCAACATCACACAATATGGGAAGTTTGAGCAGTTTGTTATTCTGGTATCAGAAACAGTGCCGGACATAATGAGTCAGAGCCTAATTAATAAACTAATATTTCACCTCAGAAAAAAGGTAAACTCCAAACTAATTGATTTGTATTATTCCACATTTTTATTTTCCTTTGTATTGAAGGACATGTATTGAATTAGATACATTTGCTTCAACTTTCAGTCTATCATTGTATTGTTTCAGATGATTTTAGAGCTCTGTCTTAAGGACAAAACACCTGATGTTTGGATAATTCAAGCACATTTGGATACACTTCGCAATCTCACTCATAAGGTTGGTGAGGTTTTTTGAGATTTTAATATGTCCTGAAAAACTCAAAGCTTGTGTTTGCAAAAGTTTAGACTAATTCATTTAATTTTAAATTCTCACAGTGCAAAGATATAGAAAGTGAAATCATGAATACCAAATTCATAAAGATGATCCATAACATTTTGGAGGACACAGACAAGAGAGAGAGTTTTCGTCAGGTAATGTATGGAATCTATTTTATGAAGCCACTCTACCCTTTTGCTTTTAATTTTTGACTCACAGTTTATGAAGCATGTATTTTCTCTGTAGAATGTGGTTCCTATAGAGTTTGGTTCTGGATATGATGCGGTACTGCAGAGCTTAGCATGGGAATTCCTGAACCGAGTCGATGAACTACTGCCAGTTCCAAATCTGAAAGAGGTGGATCATCTAATTCTGTTGCACATTAGAAGCGTTGTTTCTCATATGTTGAGTTTCATCACTAGATTAATAAGCTAATTCAATCTTCAGACAGCAACATGGCTCTGTGGTGGCCTGTCTGCCATGGAGGATATTGTGCAGCCACTGTCTGACCCAGCAGAGATAAGAGATGTGTTACAACACTTCAAAACCAAGAGGAATAACAACAGAAATAGTAAGTATCTGAAATACATTTACTGAAGGCTAGCACTTTACCTTGCTCCACTGTATTGCTATAAAGAACAAAAATATAAATGCAACACTATTGTTTTTGCTCACATTTTTCATGAGCTGACCTCAAAAGATGTACACAAAAGGCCTTTTTCTCTGAAATATTGTTTACAAATATGTTTAAATCTGTGTTATTGAACATTTCTTTGCCGAGAAAATCAATCCACCTCACAGGTGTGGCATATCAAGATGCTGATTAGACAGCATGATTATTGCACAGGTGCGCCTTAGGCTGGCCACAATAAAAGACCACTCTAAAATGTGCAGTTTACTTTTAATGTATTTGGGGGTATCGGGGGTCAGAAAACAAGTCAGTGTATGGTGTGATGACCCTTTGCTTCACGCAGAGCAACACATCTCCTTCACATGGAGTTGATCAGGTTGTTTATTGGGTTGGTCAAGTCCTCTTCAATGGCTGTGCGAAGAACATGCTGCATCATAATGGTTATGGATGAATGCCACAACAATGGGCTTCGGGATCTCGTCACGGTATCTCTGTGCTTTCAAAATGGCATCAATAAAATCCACATGCGTTAGTTGTCAATAATATACTCCTGTCCATATTATAACCTCACTGCAACCATGGGCCATTCGATTCACAACGTTGATATGAGCAAACAGCTCACCCACACAACGCCATACATGCAGTCTGCCATCTGCTCTGTACAGTGAAAACCAGGATTCATCTGTGAAAAGAATATCTCTCCATCGAATCTGAGCATTTGCTCACTGAAGTCGGTTACAATGAAGAACTGCACTCAGGTGGAGACACAGATGAGGACAATGAGCATGCAAATGAGCTCCCTGAGACGGTTTCTGACATTTTGTGCAGACATTTTTTGGTCATGCATGCAGATTGTTGCAGCAGCTGTCCAGGTGGCTGGTCTCAAAGTGTTGTATTTAAATTTTTGTTCAGTATATTTTTCAGGTCTAAAGGCCCATTCACACCAAGTATATTTTATTCACACAATTTAAACAAATGCGATTTCAACATGGAGGAACCTTGAATTGAAGCTTTTTTTGTGTTGCTCCCCTCATAAAAAGAGATTATACTTTCTTAACTGCCATATTATTGTAGTCATTGTGTTGCTTATTCTTTAAGCTTTTGTGTTCTGTTATGAACAAGATGTGCTGTTCTGAACTGAACTCAGTGTGAAAAGACATTAATACAATGTTTTCTGTTCATTAGTAATTTTTAAAGTAATATGTGCAGGGTGTAATAAAATCTAAATTATAACTCAAGCAAATATGTAATTTATGGTTAATTTATGTATTAGCACATTCTTACTTTTAATTTTCTTTTCTGTTCTGTCAGCATCTATGTACTCAGCAAATGAAGTTGTTTGTTTGCCCCTTTCCACGGATGGAGGGCCAGCCTTTTCTTCACCATCTGTTAAACAAGACACTATCATACCTACTAACTCTATTGCAGAGAAGAAAAACATTCATCCAGCACACAGTGCACAAGAGACAATCATTATTTCACAAGCAGTGGCTGAAAATCAATCAGAGTCTGACCGTGCTGCTGCCACTATAATGAGTCCCTCCACTAGTGACACTGAGGAGGTGGAACCTTTGGAGGACAACCTTGCAGTGGCTACCTCAGTTGTTGAGGGTGATGTACAAGAGGAAGCAATTTATCAAGAGAACAGTACAGAGGTCTGTGAAGTCCAGCAAATCTACCTTACTGCTGATGGTTCTACTGTCATACTGTCTGAAATGGAGAATGGGGCAGAGGAGACTACACAGCTGCAATATGTGGAACAGCCTGAAAGAGTGGAGTCTCCTGAGATAAGGGAAATAAGCATTGAGGAATGGATCTCAGAAATGGCTGGAAAGGGCATTACTCTTCCAACTTTGACTTCTGCTCCGGTAGAGGTTGTTGCAGAAGAGACTTATGTTCCAATGATTGAAAGACCACCATCTATAAAGACCATCATTAACAGGAAAATTACACCCCTTCAGGCAACACTGGGTAGAAAGGTGATGGCAGTACCTACAGAGTCTCAGGTGACACAAGACATGGGTGAGAAGAAGCATGTGTGTTGTGTGTGTAAGAAAGAGTTCCGTTATGATTGCCAGCTAAAGAACCACATGCGCACACATACTGGTGAAAGACCATTCCAGTGTTCAGACTGTGGCAAACATTTCAGATGTCTGAGTTTCCTGTCCAATCACATTAAAACACACTCGCTCGCCAGGCCCTTCAAATGCATGCTGTGCAGCAAGACTTTCCGCAAAAAAGCAGACCTCATTAAGCACGTTCGCATACACACAGGTGAAAAACCATACCAGTGCAATATCTGTGGGAAAGGATTTTCACAAGGTTCCTATCTAAAGATCCATCGTGAGTGCCACACATCAGAAAACCTCCATCAGTGCCCTCACTGTGAAAAATGCTTCCCAACCGCATTCAAGCTGTCCATCCATGTCCGCTATCATTCAATGGCTCGCTCCTACCAATGCAATGTATGTGGCAAAAGCTTCATCTATGCCAGTCTCCTGAAGAGGCACAAGGGGTATCATGTAGGTGAGCGCAAGTACCTATGTTCAATATGCGGCAAGTCCTTTGTGTATATGTTCGACTTAACGAAGCATGTGCGCAACCATGAGAAACCTCGCATACAGATCCCATGCACACTCTGCCACAAGACATTTGCAGGACCCGAGATGCTGCGCTGCCACATGCGCATCCACACAGGGGAGCGGCCCTTTAGCTGCAAGGTCTGCGGCAAGGCCTTCTCCCAGATTGGCAATATGAAAAGGCATGAGCGTGTGCACACAGGTGAGCGCCCATTTACCTGCAAAGAATGCGGTAAGACCTACAAGCATTCATCTCACCTGAAGACACACATGCTGAACCACACAGGTGAGCGGCCCTGGCAGTGCTCCCAGTGTGGCAAGAGCTTCAAGTTCGCAGCACCTCTTAAGAAACATGAGCGAACTCACCTGGTGGAACGAGAGGAGCACAGGACTGAAGATTAAACTTGTGGCAGCAAAAGAAATGAAACCAAAGACTACTAAAAGATGAAAAGCATGAGTGCTTTCTCTTCTGTTTGTGTTATTGTGACCTGATCTACCTGTTCTCAGATTAGTATCTTCTCTAACTTAGTTAGGTTTTCCTCAGTGTGGATCCATGCTAATAAGAGTAAGATTGTCTTGTAGGCCTAGGTCACAATGTTAAAATGACGTGTAGCAACAAATACAGAGATAAGGTGTCCTGGCCTGTAACCCTGCGTTCACACCAGCCTCAACTTTTCACCTGTTGCTCGTCGTATATCACCTGTGAATGTTTCTAAACTCAAGCTTACATTTGGGTGCCATAGATTCACTAATACCAAATGCCATGTCGGAGTAGTGGAGATAAAGCATGTACCACCCTGCTTGATTTTCACTGTTTATTACCACTTTGATTCACTGCTGATTTGCATAAAGTTAACTTTTGCTCAGTTTTGTGTTCCTGATCCTTTCACCAGTGTTTATGCTATGGCTAGAAATCGCCAGGACTCAAAAGTAACGACATCCGTCTGCTTTGTTGCATTGCTCATGGTTTGAACGCAGGGTAAACCTTTCAGTTAGAAAGAGCACTAGTATGTCTAATGGATACAGGTCTTGGTAATCAGGTCTCACCTAGACCTAACAGTTATGTCTTTGGAGATGCAGAGAAGTTAGACACTTGAAGTTAAATACATATGAGGTACACCAAAAATACATTTTATTAATGTACCCAGGCAAGATACTTTATGAATTCTTATTTTTAAACAAAGAAAACATTTACATATTTGCTTACTGTTTAATCTGAACCACTTTTAAGCTGTTTGAAAGTAAAAGTTTCTTTGAGTGATGCCTTTAGTTAAATTCACTACATTTTCAAGAAAACATGTTTAAATGTGTATGTAACACTATTAGGACATTCGGTGGCAACCAAAAACTGCTCTGTACATAAACATAAACTAAATGACAATCTGAGGCTCTAACCAAAACTTTTTCCCCCTGTAGAAACAGGTGCTTGAGAAGGAAATGCCTAAACATTTGGTCAAATGTATCCATAGGAGTTTGTTTAAATGACTTATTTTACATACTAAAATCTTTGGAACGCTGAAGTCCCTTACATATTATGGTGTAATGTACATGGGTAGATAGTACAAAAGTTATGGAGAAGATGATAAAAATTAAACAATCCAACCATACTCTTGGACTGTACAGAGCAAACCCAGGAGAGTCATTTAACCCAATAACATTGTATGGCACTATACACTTTTTTTTTTAATAAACTACACTTTATTTCAAAAAAAGATCACTGACACAGGAAAAAAGCCATTGTAAAAGTCAAACTTGAAACATGTAAATGGGTTGGTGCAGTGTTCATCAGCTGATTTCTTGGCACATTTTCTTTCAGTTGTAATACCAATCCAGCAAATCAGGTCAAAACATGGCCCAACAAATCTTAGCTCATTAATACATGAAACTCAAAATTAGCCAGTTGAATCCTTGTTTATACTACATCCTCTTTTATTTTCTCTCACTGAAGTTAAGCAGGGTAGTAGTTTGATTTCATTCTACCAATATTCCTACTTACAGCAGATGTGTTACACATTCTGATTCTTGAGGAGTTGAGAAAGAGGATGTGTTGAAACAAAACACTGACAAGTCAAACTTCAGTAACCTAACTTGGGATAAAATTTTCAGAACAGGTGCTGAAAGACCTTGCCAACATTTCTAATTTTACTAGCCCCCGAAGCTTAATTTC